>NC_044571.1:106610440-107232440 GCF_901933205.1 Camarhynchus parvulus
TCTTGCCCTTTAATCTGCCCCAAAAAAGAAAAACAATTAAAATGAAATAAAACCCTGAACTGTAAGTCCTTGCTCCCTGCCTTCCCCTCACCCCCATTGCTCGGTGTGCTGTGCACCCAGGCCATGATCTCTCATGCAGCTCTGCACAGCAGACACAATACTGCCACTAGAATTACAGCTCCTACAGGACTGTGCATTCCTTTGCTGTGTATCTAAAATACTTGATTTGGGGAAACGAAGGTGTTAAGAGATTAATGATCAATAAATCAATGAAAAAGAAAGGAGGCCAGAAAAAAAAAACCCAAAGAGAAATGGAGAAGAAAGAAATAAGGATAAACATCTTGAATTAATTTGGAGTGGCACCACAACAGTATGGTTTATGTCAGGAGCATTGCTGTAGTAATGGGTTAAGACTGTTACTCCACACAAAACGCCCCAACAAATTCCATCATTATTTTTTAAATTTCTCTTGATTCACGTCTGCATTGCAATTTTCCCCTGCAATTTAACTTTAGAAAGAAAGACCCTTTCCTAAAGAGGGAATTAATTTCTGCTCTTTCCACTGTTCCCTCCAATACTAACAACACTTTCTCTTTTCCTTTCTGACAGTCATAGCAATTTCTTCCAGTTCCTTTTTTCTTATGATCAAGGTCACGTTGGGATCCACCTATGTAGTTTTAAACTTGCCAAAGCACGATGAGGCTATAACTGGTCCCACCAAGAAGAATGAAAGCAGCTCTCTTTGACAATTCATCAACAAAAAAATTGGGGAGACCACATGAAGCATCTTCCTGTGGAAGGTACCATTAAGGAGGTTTTTCTGTCACAACAGAAGATCAGAAGGCTTTGTTTTTGAAAAATATATTCATCACACACTCATGTAAAAATAGCATTGTGTAAGATCCAATAAATGCTGCACACTTGTGATGTACTATTTAAGGGCCAGGAAAGGAGATGGAAATTGAAAATTTAAGTTGCAACTCATCTAAAATAAGAGTGTAAGTCATTCAAAACTGTTGATGTCACAAGACAGGCACACAAAAAAGGAATGAAAACCTGTATGCATTATTCATCTTCTAACTTTGATCTTTAAAGCTAAGAAACTTGAACAAGGAAAGATAAATGGCTTTTCAAGCTTTTTCTTTTAAAAATCAAATGAGGATGATTCAGGATAAATGAGAGATAAGAGTTAATACGAAAGAGGGGGAAATTGCAATCACAGTGCTGCATGGAAGTTTCAATGCAAAGGCTTTGCTTTTTGTGTTCAGTTACAAAGGATTTCTTTCTTAGGTACCAGCATCCTTTTTCATGTATATGGAAAAGATTTTACCTATTAAAATTTCATGTTCAGTATGCATAGCTTTTTTCTTCTACCACCTATACCATGACTTGATGTGAACAATTAGGAGGCTTTCTGAAGCAGGGGCTACTAGTGGTCATGGGGCAGGAACAGACTCGGCTGTGAAATCCTGACCTCCAAACCTGGCTCAAGCATCAGCTTGGTCTGGAGCTTATGCAAGACATGTACAACTTCTCCCACTGGGAAAGCATTGATAATTACAGGCACTCTGACTGCATCCTGATTTCACTGAGGTTAGTCAATTATGCAGGCATTGCTGCTAAAACATAAGATAAATTGATAGATCCAAAAGCACATAGAGGTTGCCCTGGAAGAGCCACAAAATCCTCTTTGAACGCTCTGCACTCCTGAGAGTTTGTAATTATTGCCAGTTTTTGCCTAAAGATATGCTCAAAGGCCCCACCATCTTGGCTAGATTCCTGATGTCAGCATCTTACAGAGAGACAGCTGCATTTGGGATTCACAAAGCAGACAGAGCAGCAACGCAGCTCCTCGAGGGAGGCTCTGAGCAAACCTGACACAGGCAGGCACTGCCACAGCCATCACAAATCACAGCTCACCAGCCATTTCCAGCAACAGCAAGGCCCAGGGAAGAATGCCTTGACTTCACAGCATGCTGCAGGAGGGTTTGCTTATCTGAGCTTCCAAATTGTTACCTCCACACAAGCAGATATCTCTAATCAGGTGACAGAGCCAGACAGGCTGGGTGGATGCAAGCACCACCGTTGTGAGATGGAGGAAATGGCTGGGGAATGAAGTGAAAATTTGGTGGGGTGTGTGTTAGGAAGGCAGTGGGAACACCATTTGAAAAGCAGTGGGACGTTTCTGGGGTACAGCAGGAAGGGTACAGGGTGAAAAGAGAGTGAATGGAGGCACACTGAATTCACAGGCTGACAAGCAACCAACACTGACTGTGATTACTGAGAGTGCCTGAGCAAGTCATTGCTAATGGCACTCGCAGCCACTGACACTGCCAACTTCATCCAGACAAAATACACTTGGAAAGGCCAAACCCAGTGATTACAGCAGTCAGCAGAAACTCCACTGATTGCACTTCCTCCTGAGCCTGAGGGAATGCAAACTCACAGCTTTTGGCACCAAGGTGACACACGTGGCCACGTCCTAATGACGCTGTGCTGCCATGCAAAAAAGATGGCTAGACTGATGGGGCTGGGAGCAGGGCTGCTCCTGGGGAGGATACCTGGCAGCCTGGAGCCCTGGCATAGATTCTTGCTCCAAGCTATGGGTGGGTCTTCACCAGTGAAGAACTTCACCAGTGCCAAATGTGTAAACAGTAAGAATGGCTGGAAACAGAACCAGGAACTTCCACACCCTGCTGCGCTCCCTTCTCCCTCTCTCATGGACAACACCTTGCACCTTCCTTCTCCACCAAGTCTCAGCTCCAAGAGGAGTATCCCACAGCCTCTCCCAGTGCAAATGGATCATGTGAGAAACTGGAAAAATATATTTGATCCTTACACTGTTTGCAGTGAGAAATTAGAGCTACCCACTGGACTGAGCTGAGGCACCCCTTATTACAGGAGGGATTCCCGATTCCACATTAGGAATTAACTAGGTGAGAAAAATTAACTAGGCGAGCATGGAATCATACTAGTTCTTCTCTGTCCTCATGATAACTGTTTTGTAATTCAATAAATTAAGCTAAAGGTAAGTGTCTGCTTCTCAGGCAAGACTGTTACAGCTTCATTTGTAATATCATGTCAAGCATCTGCTTTCATACCACGGTGTACAGAGCACACATGAGGAAAATCATGTTGAGCTCCAATGCACTGAGAAAATATAGACAACACACTAAAGAGTAGAGAGAAAAAATATTTTGGTGATGATTCTTCATCAGGTGCACCCAGCAGACATTTGTGCACTGAAGAGCCTGCACCAAGTCTCTAAAACTGGGCACTACTGGGAAAGCTCTGCTCAAATAAAATGTCTGCTTCTATAAATCCCTTCACAGACAGCTCTGGCCTCACCCTTAACTTTCATTCCCTATTTGTTCCATTCCCTAGTTTATAACCTAAAAGATATATACTATTTTTTCCTCTTCATAGCACATTTATTTTCCCTACAAATGGACCAAAAATATGAATAGACTGATTTTTATTATCTCACCTACATAAACACATTGATTTCCTTAACTCTACCCAGGACAAAATAATATTTTCTTTTTACTGCATTCCTGAGGAAGTCATGCCCTAACTTAAATCTTACTTATCTACATCTTTTGCTTCAACCTCTCAGTCAGGAACAGAGCTTCCAGCTCTGTTTTTCTGGCACTCTTAGAACTCATTCTGTAAAGTCCAGTTTTTCTGACTCACAGATGATACTGTCATTGCAGAGGAGAAAAATTCTTCCATATATTAAAAATAAGGTTGCTTCATGGAGATACCATCTCCTTGAAGAAAGTACAGATATGAATCAAAAAAGATGTCAAGCATCATGCCTTATTCAGAAAAAGTACAGTCTTAATGTTTATTTTAAATCTCTTGCCAGAAAGGAAAGCATTAATACAATGTGCCTCATGCAGCCTTTGACACTTACAGAACTCTTAAAATTGTAATGAGTCAAAGATCAACAAACCTATAAGAATGAAAACAACTGGAAATGGTTTAGAAGTGGAGCCACTCAAGCTTTTTCATTAATTAAATGCCCACTGGTATTACATATTCATTGAACACCAAGACATATAGGTTGACATTTCCTGATCTGCTAATTTCATGGCTTAAGAAGAGGAAAGTCACACTTTCCTTTACAATACCAGTTGTATTATGGAAATTTACTGCCACTGAGTCAATCAAAATTTTGCCACTACATAAAGGTGGGTGTTCATTTTAAAAATAGACAATTAGAAAAAAAAAAAAAAAAAGGAACCTGTCACTTAAACCCTGTAATTTCATCCTTATTTCAGCTTTTGTACTCTTCTAGGTTTTTTTCATTCCTGTTGCCAAACTGAAATAGAAATGCCTTTAAGGAGATAAATGAACACAAATGGAATGATTCTAAGTCAGGTTTCACAATTAGCATTTCATTCCCATCTGCCCTTTAATAAGTTGTCCATTCCAGGTCCCAATCCCCACTCCCCTCCCAGCCACTAGCAAGATCATACAGATGGTTACTGCAAAGAGGTGCATCTGAATGCCTATTTATCCACTTGGCAAGACCCTGCTACAGCTGTAAGAGGATGCAAATCTGCATTACAATGTTGCTTCAGGCTCTCTGGCCTGTGTCAGGGAGCCCCCACGATATCAATAGTGCTGCTGAGGACAATGCCAGGCACATATGACACGGCTAAGCTGGGCTGTGGCAGCTCTGTTAATTTACAACTCTGGAGACAAGCCCTCATTTGGGTACCTGAAACAAGTGTGAATCTACACCTACATCAAAACTCACTTTCATTTGCTTGCTTCTGGGAGGTGACAATTGATAACAAACAATAACTCTGCCAGATGACGTGGTGAAAGAATACTGTTTGGGTGAGCATTTGATACAAACACCAGAAAATAAAACCAAACTGAGGGGCTTTATTTCATCCTAAGAAGAGCTCTAACGACTCCAGGTGACACTGCCAGTCAGTGATAGCTACCCTTGTTCTGGGTATGTCTTTGTTCTGGCAGCTGGAACAGTTTTCATGTATAACAAAAGAAATGTACTTAATAGGCAACGCCTGAAAATCCTCTGCAAGAATAAACTACAGCAATAAAAAATGCAAGTTTAGAAAGCTCTTCCTGGAGGAAAAAAGAGCAACATAGGTAGCACTGGAATCTTCTCTTTATCTCAGGTCAATTGACTTGTCATGGTTGGAAGGAGATTTGAAAAGGAAATTGCAAGTTCTTAGCAAGTATGATTGGAGGAACAGAGTTAATAGCCAGCAATCAGTATAGGTTGGGTAGGGTACTTAAACATTTAAATGTATGCATACGCCACAACTGCAGAATGCCTGGGCTTTGTGCTGTTTGCACAAAATAAATGGAATAACAGGCAATTTCAATCTCAAACCAAAATGGTAATTTTATACTTAGGTTGCTGGGGTCTGAGAGTACTTCCATTAAACAATTCCCTCATTTTGGTATGTGATTGAGGCATGTAAATGGTATGTGCCTCTAATCCTGCTTTACATTAGAAATCCTTCCAGTACCAACAGGACAGTGTGTGCTTTCAGATGATACAATTTCTCTCATCTGGAAAGATGTTTCTCCTATCACCACATTGGCAGCAAATAAATGATTTTTGAACCCCGTTTTTCATTGCCATTTCTGCAAGATGTTTAGGCTCACCAGCTTACTGTTTCAAAAGGATAGTTTTATGATTTGAGAAGCTGCTTTATCCATACTCTGGAATAGTCATGCACTGCATTCAGCAAGTTACAGATACAAATGAGTATGACAACACCTCTAATGAAAAAACAGATTTATGTAAGATGGTGGGATAAGCCATTATCTCTCTAAAGAAATGTGTCTATATCCCCAAACCCTTTTTATCCTTTCTAACACAACACACAACTTTCCTGCATGTGCTATTTTCAGCAGAATTACAAAAGATCTCACCGAGACTACTTGTAGTTTCTCTTTCCAACCAAAGGCAGATATTAAAGACTGCAAAAATCTGTAGGTGGATGAAAGGTATGAAAATTATAGGACAGTGATGAGTACAATGAATTTCATTTCCACAAGCTTCCAATTCCTCTAAGGAAGAGAAGAATATAGGTTTTGCATAGGCCTCTTTAACAAACAAATGTATACCCTGCAATGAAGTACTAGGAGATGAGAGGTTACATTCCAAGCTAAATGCAAACTAACCCTTGCCTGTGGGGCAAGGAGAGGACACATCCTGGAAAGGACAGCACAGCCAGAGATGCCCACAGGCTCAAGAGACAAGGAATTAATTTGGATTAGTTGATTCTTTTGTTGTTTGGAAAAAAAATTTTTATACTTACTGTAATTCTCTCATCTTTGTCATCCAGAGGGGTCCCATCTTTCTTCCAGGATATAGTTGGCTCTGGGTGACCTCTTGGGGGCTGGCACTCCATCACTGCAGGTTCCCCCACAGCTACCATGACATCTGAGGGGTTTTGTCTGAAGTCATCCCGTAGAACTGAAAGAATAAAGGCAATGAAGCAAAAAATTACTCAATAATACACTAATAGTGCAGCAAAGTGTTTTGTATTGGCCTTTAATGTTGTCACTGTATTTTATATTAACAAACAGATCAGTTAATCAACAGAGCTGGAGAGGGACTTTTTACAAGTCCATGTTGTGATAGAACTAGAGGTAATGGCTTTGGACTGAAAGAGGGCAGGTTTAGATTAGATATTAAGAAGAAATTCTTTACTGTGTGGGTGGCAAGGCCCTGGCATGGACTGGAGAGGCTGTGGATGCCCCATCCCTGGAAATGTTCAAGGCCAGGCTGGATGGGGCTCTGAGCAACCTGGTCTGTGGAAGGTGTCCCTGCCCATGGCAGGGGGTTGGAATGAGATGGTCTTTAAGGTCCTTTCCAACACAAAGCATTCCATGATTCCTGTCTCAGCTGAAGATGGCACAGTATCTTCTGCCCAGGTAGAATGTGACTTGGGGGAAAGCACTGCAGAGGTTGCTTTCTGTCCCTTTTTTCCTGAGACACAAGGTCAGCCTGCCAGTAACTCAGAGGTTTATGGTTAAAGGTTGGCCACTGGCCACACAAATTGTGTCCCTAAATTTAGGGCAAAAATCAACCAACTAAATAAACTTCCCAGCTCTTTGATGACATTACAAATCACTAAACTTTTGCCCAGCCTTAGCCAAACTCATTTTTGCAATCTGGCTTGTGTCTTTTTAAAGAAAAAATATTAAAAACCTTTCCTGATCTCTGGTAGTTGTCACTTAGCCTAAACCAGGATAAACATCCTTCATTTAGAAATTGATTTTGCACCTTTTGTCAATTACCACCTTTGCACACAAAGAAACATTTTTATTGTAGCTTCATTATTAGAATTTGTTCTTTCTCATCATTTGGCCAAGCCCAGGCCTAGGAAACTCTAGTTTCCTCCAGTCATCCACTATGGATTTTATCAATAGCTGTGTGATTATTTTTCTTTCTAGGAAAGTACAGACATCATCCTGTGCTCAACAGACCACTACACAGGGACATGGTTTAACAGAATAATGGCATTTCTAAGCCTTGCCAAGTAAGTGGCATTAGGTTCAATCTAAAAATAAATAACTCAAATGATAACAAATATAACATTCTAGTCCCCTCCACTGCTGTTCCTCCATTCACACTCAACAAAGGGTAGGGTAATGGAATAGCACACTGCACCCAAAGGACTCTCAGGATTTTTACAGAGCTGTATGTCACTCTTGCTACCTGCAACAATCTTGTGTCAACAGTAAATAATGCCAAGAAGCTGCAGCAAAAAAAAAAAAATCCTCCAAGCCATGGACCCCAGATACATGGACATTCACTGGTGAACAGGGGTTTGGTTGTTAATGCTGCTTCAAGGGGAAGTGAGATTTATTGTCAGCTGTTAAGGAATGTGGTTGTTCTTACAAATTGGCATGTACAGCGCTGCCACAAAGCCATCCCTCTCTGTAAGGTCTTTCATGCTGGTGAGACCTTCTAAAGTGGTCTGAGGGCAAATGGGTCACCTGCTGTGGGACAGAGGTATATACACCTTCCTCATACCTGCTTTTATTATAATGTAATATACAACTGGGAAAGTTCCACACTGATAGAGAAGTGTAGGCAGGAATCAAAAACAATAAATAAAGAATATTTTGCCACTTTACTAGCTAAATGACATAAATTCCAGAAATAACAAAGAATATCTGTGTGTCAAAAAGACTTAAACATAGTTCAGATCTCACCAAACATTTGCATTTACTAATCCCCTTCCACACTGAAGCACTCACATTTCTAATATTTCAGTTCAATTACTGAAATTTCTGGATGCCCTGGAAACAGGACATAGTGATGCTCTGAAAGAGTATAGTCAAGGATAAAATGTTTCTATCACATTAACAATAAAAACAAATAGAACAGAATTATAGGACTTAAAAAAGATTTTATAGAATAATTTAGATTAGAAGGAGCCCTTGGAGGTCATCAAGTCTACAACAAGAGGATGCTTTTGAATGACCATGTTCTCTTGGACAGATTAGGTCTCTTCAACAGATCTAGGGTACAGAGCTTATTAAAAAAACCAAAAACCAAACCAAACCAAACCAACCAAACAAACAAAACCGCAACAAATAAAACGTACCTATTTCTTACTGTACAAAAGCCTGAGCAAACATGCTACACCTAAGATCAAAGTATTTCTCTTCCTAAATGCCAAGACCCATGGATATTTTCCTTCTATGAACTTGGGAAATTTGAAAATATTTTCAGCTATACATCATGTTTTTAAAAAGGGGAATGATGTAATTTTCTATTATTCAGCAAGGTAAGTCAAAAGACCAATCCTTTAAAATCCCTTCTGTATCCAACAAAACTTTATTAATTTCAACCCACATTCTCTTACATCTTCCTTACTGTATTCCCTTATATATTGATGCACCAAAATTGCATTTCTAATACATTTTTGGCTATAGAAGTATTAAAACACTACTCACATACACTGAAAACATTACATATCCTTGTTCTGCTTATACTGAATTTGGTGTTAACAGCCAAAGACAATTTCTTGTGTTCCCAAGAAACCCTCAAGCCATCCAGACACATGGATCACTATAAATCATGCAGTGCAAATGGATAGCTGGACACTGCAGCTATTGAAGTCCAAGAATTTTTTCTACTGAATACTTTAGAGACTTAATCTGGCTTGGAGCCACTTATCATATTATTACTTTTTTTGGTTTTCTTCCCACTTCTTCAAATTAAAGAACATTAAAGAAAAAGACACAGAAATTGCCCTAAATTACTAACCCTTCCCTCCCATACATCCAGTTCCCAGTGCCAACAGCACATGAAAGTGCAGAGGAGTTTATTTGCTATGCCACAGTTCTATTGCAACACGAAAAAGGTGCTTTGACCATGAGTAAGAAGCTTCTTATTACTGCTGAAGATTGTATCACGTGGATAAATTTAAGAGACATATAAAAAGAAGCAGCCTGAAGTTTAAAAAAATTAAATCGAGTGATCTTAATAAAGCATAAGTGCTTTTCAAGTCTGAAAGACCTCATAAACCTAAGAGAAAGGACTATCAGATAGCACCTCAGATGGCTTTAGCACCTTTGAAGCAACAAAGAAGTCCAGTACTTACATAATAAAACCAAATTACTTCCATAATTTCTACACTCCTTAGTCTTATAATAGCTTGACAAGCATAGTACCTTGCCTGCAAACCAAGACCTTTCACAAATTAACCAGTTCTAAATAGAATGCCTAGGAGGACATCAAAGGTCCAGGCCACAGATACTTCAAAACAAGTATTTTTTCCCTCATTTACTATGAATTATTTTGGCTCTAACATCACAAAATGAAATGCTAACAAAATATAATCCATTAGAGATTACTCCACAGATAGTCATTGTAATTATTTTTGCAGCTGTAAAGCAGATACATGCTCTGTTTCGTTTGCCTCAGGCCCTGGCAATCTTGCATGAAGTTATAAATCTAAAATTTTCATCCCTTATTGAAAAAAACCCTAACTTTTTCTTTCCTGTTCTTCATAGTCAAGGCTTACTGTAAATTGAGAAAACATTTCCTTTTTAATTTATATTAGAAGTATACTTTGCAATCCATGACAGCAAATGCTTTTTGTCACCTAATGGTGAAATTCTACCTCTTTCTACATATATGCAGCTGGAATGAAAAAAAAATATTTATTAAGAAGACATTTGATTTTTTTTTCCTTTTTTGAAGGAATCTTCATATATAACATTCTCCTCCCAATTTCTGCCAGACCTTGGTTAAGGTTTTCCAGCATTTTACCTGATATTTTCTGAAATCCAATGAAGGATCATTGTAACCATCATCACAGCACAGCTGGGACAAATCCATGATCCTGCTGTGTGAATGTGTTGAACTATTCAGGTTCAAAAGCAACTTTTGTTGTGTTTGACTCAAAAGTCAACTGCTCACACAAACACTTCATACTGTGTACTCTTCAATCCACTAAAGAGTTCTACTTTCCCCAGAGAATCTTTCTCAGGGAAGAAGGGAACTGGCAACCACTTGAGGATAAATTTTTATTGATAAGCAGAGATGGCACCAAAACAGAGCTTTGCAAAATGCAGCACCCAGTGCTTTTTTTCTTAAGTTCTTTGTGGCCTCATATGAAAAAGAGTAGGGAGACACTACAGGGTGAAATGGGAGGAAGATAGGCAGGATTTTTTTTGCCTATCTAAACTGTGGATGATTCAGAAAGGTTACTGTTGCATTTTATCTTTAAATAACTGTGATTTGAAAGGGACATATAAAACACAAGAGAAAATAAACCAACCAAAAAGTTCTAGTCAATACTTGAAAAGAATGAATTTGTAAGGAACACACTAATTACCATCAAATGTTGTGGATATCATGCCTTAACAGGTGGTATCATTTGAGATCTGGAAATCAGAAAATTTCCTGAAAATTTTGATTACAGGTCTGTTCCAGTCCAGACACTTCATGCCAGATCAGTTCAAAGCAATGCACCAAAATATATCTGGGATCCCTAATCAACCAAGATCTTACAGCCACGGTCACCCAGTGAACAGGGGAAGAGGGAAATGTTGATGCTTGTGCTGCAAGTTTCTGAATCAGACCAAGACAATTTTAATCCATTTAAATTCTTATAAAAAGGCATTACTTGCTTCCCATTAACTCTGTTGCACCACCCACACAAAACACACTATTTTACAAGTCTGCTTCTTAGAGAGAGACTGGTGAGCCAAAGTATGGCACAATTATTTAACAGAAGACATCCCAACAAGCTCCACTCTTTCAGCATGAACATAATTTGAATCTTTCTTTGAATGTGCCTCAGAAATGGTGGAAAAAGAAAGTGAAATAAACAGAAGAAATGATCATCAAATTTCTTTGAACAACTAGATCTCAGCTAGTGAGCAAGTTTCCAACAGCAAACAAAACCCTCCTGACATCAAACAAGCTAAATACAAACCTTAGTGGCCCACTGCCCTGTCTGTTGGCTAATTTTGTTAAAAGTTGTAATAGATTTAATTTTTTTTTAATATCCACCAATTCTACTATTTTCATTCATTTAAATAGATAAAAAGTATTTCTATGTTTTCCTTTTCCTCTCCAACAAAAGAGCAGTATTTACAAACTAAGTTTCCACCTAGTACTTCATTTGACTAATAAAGTATGATGAAGAAAACAAGAAAAATGAGAGCTTGCTTTGAAAGCCTGTAAGATAAGGAAAACAAAAATAAGATTCAGGAGGTTATATAAATCTTCTAATCCCATGAAGCTGTAATCAAAGAGAAACTAATTATTGCTTAGTCAGGATTGAGCTGTTATTCAAAAACAGAACTCTTCCTGTAATTTAGGATCAGCAATGATCCCTTTTCCCCACTACCTACTGAACTTGTAATTCAAATTTACTGAGACACACCAGACATTTTTGGCATTCAAATCTAAGATGGTTGTCAGTTGGAACAGTGCTTCAAACCAGGTGCTTAATTTTAATTACAACTAACTTAAGCATCAGCCAGAATTATGGTACGTTGTTTAAAGACTTTGCTGGCATGAAATTTATACAGATGTCAGGATATAATTTTTAATACATGCATGCCACTAACAGGAAAGTGTTAGAGCACCTAATTAAGCAAAAAAGAAACAAACAAAGGTATGCATTATCAAATTTAAGTCAACCTATGTATTACTATATTATATTCTAGACCTCATTAAACTGTTACCTGGTTTGACCAAAAAACTTGATCATTTATAAATGAGAAGTAATATTTCGGAAGAGACCTCCATAAAAGCCTCCATGCAGCCATAAAATGTTAAAAACTTATTCCCTGAAAAAATGTTTTATTCTCCTTTCTGAAGGTGTTAAAACCAGGTCAACATTGGTGTTAACTAAAATACATAGTCATTAAAATGGAACAGAAGGAGTAGAGCTATAAATAGTCAGAAAATACTGTTTTGATCATCTAACAAGACCACTCATGTATTGCAGGCAATAATTCCATGCAGTGACCAAGTCCAGCAGTGCCACATGGAATGCTTCAAAAGATGTCTACACTTCCACAAGGCTCCAAGAGGCTGGAAGTCACTGCCAGCATGCCCAGGGCTCCTCACTTCCATAATTTCCAGTTCTCTGATGTTTCCTACCTTGCAGCACTCTGACCTCTTGCTACCCCTGCTCAGTCAGACAAAAGTTTAATGCAGGCAGGCAGTTGCCAATCAGTTCAGTATCCACATCTCTGATATTCTCTCAGCCTTCTCTGAGCCTCAAAAACCAAATGAGCACTGGACATGTGGCCACTGCTCTGAGCACAGCGCCTCTTGATGGTACAGTGTGAGAATTCACAGCAAACAGCTTCCAGACAGAGGAGGCTGCTCACTGCAAAGATGCTGATTCTAAAGCAATGACCACCAACTGACACCAGCACGGCAGAGATCGACTTCTAATCCTTAGCTATACATTTGTGACCACACATTCAACATCATCTATTCATACGGTGCTGTCCTGCTCTGCTTTAAACTCTGCCCATTAGCAAACTTTACCAGCCCAAAGTCTGAAGAAAGAAAAGCACTTTAAAATCAAAAGGCTTTTTGCTTAGCAGTCACTTGTATTTGTATGAGTTAGTTCAGACTTTTACCTGAGTCTATGTTATTGAGGTCACAACATTATACATATTTCTGTTTCAAGATCTCCTTTAGAGAAAGAAAACAACCATTAAAATTAAAACCCCTCAGTAAAACAAGCGTGGTTTTTCTAATTTATTTATTACTGAGATGAACTAATTTAGTTTAAACAGCTTGTTCATAAATACTTCCTCCATGACGTCACTATGGAAGAAACTGAAGGGTTAATGAATGCAAGAAAATATTTCAAAAGGCCTTTCTTTTAGACACTGAAACAATTTAAGAACCGCCTTCTTTTATTATGCTTGTCCTTATATTGTCAATGATTTATTTTTAATTTTGAAATGACACCACATTTTAGATTTTGGTAGACATTGTAAGAGGCACATAGAAATTTACATTTGGAAGAGTTAAGAGCGCTGAAGAATAGCATAACTTGAATGAATGAAAAAGAATTACTCAAAGAATTAATTAAAGAGTGAACGGTATATACAGAATGCTTAGGTTCAGAAAACTTGCATTCCTACTACCCGGCAGAGTAACGCAGAATTTCCAGCAATGGGAAATTGCCTCTCATCAAACACGCAGATCTGCTAAAGATTTTACTGAATCTTACACCACATTCTGCTGTAAGAGCATTAACAGATTAAAGGTGTCAGAAAGCAGCATTAAGTTCATGTTACCAGCCTATGTAATTTAGTACAACATTATTAGCACCACCTGGCTGATGACACCAGCAGAGAGCACTGACAGTCAAAGCAACAAAGAAACATGGCTTTGTTTTAGCACTGACAAACAGTACCAAGACAACAGAGCTAAATATAAGTGACAGATGTAGAAAACAGCAGCAGTGAAATCAGACACTTCTAAAACATTAACAAAATGTACTGTCTCCATTACTGTAGCCTTTAAGTTGTTTTAAAACAGATTCTCTCAAAAAAATCATGGCTTTGATTGATTGTTTTTCTCTGCCCATCCAAAAAGGACCTGGCAGTGCTGGCTGACAGCAGCTGAGCATGAGCCAGGTTGTGCTCAGGCGGCCAAGAAGGCCAATGGCACCTGGACTGAACAAGGAATAGAGTGACCAGCAGGACCAAGGGAGTGACTGTCCCCCTGTACATGGCAGTGAATGATGAGGCTACACCTTGAATCCTATGTCCAATCTTGGGCTCCTCACTCCAAGGAGATTGAGGCGCAGGATTGTCTCCAGGGGAGGGCAGTGGAGCTGGGGAAGGGACTGGAGTACAAGTCTGATGAGGAGCACCTGAGGGAGCTGTGGGTGTTTAGCCTGGAGAAAAGGAGGCTCAGGGGAGAGCTTATCACTCTCTATAGCTCCCTGACAAGAGGTTTCAGCCAGGTGAGAGTTGGGTTCTGCCCCCAGGTAACAAGACAGGACAGGACAAGAGGAAATAGCCTCAAGTTGGAGGTTTAGGTTGGCTATTAGGAAAAAGATTCTTCACTGAAATGGTGTTCAGACATTGGAAGATGCTGATGAGGGCAGTGGCGGAGTCACCATGACGGGAAGGATCTAAAAGACGTGCACATGTGGCACTTGGGACATGGTTCAGTGGTGAACTTGTCAGTGCAGAGTTAACAGCTGGATTCAATGAGCTTAAAGGTCTTTTCCAAACTAAACCATTTGATGATTCAATACAGCATCATCAAATTAGGATATATGTATCTATTGAAGGTTAATAACTACCATCTCTGGAAAAGTGTCATTCCCTGAGACACTCAGCAATACATGTCAGCAAATAAAAGACCACCCTGCTTCTAATCCATTGCAGTAGGAGGAAATCAAGGACTGCTGCACCAACTGGATCACATATTTAAAAGGTGCTGATGGCAAATACATGTCATATTCTTGAATCAAGCAATATGTTACACTGCAAAGCAATTAAATATTTAGGCATTTGGCAATAAAATTATGACTGCATAGAAAGACTTTAAAATAAAAATATTTATTGCTATTCATTACTGTCATTAAGAAACTCCCAATTGTTAATAGAAAGAAAGACATGCTTAAGAAGCAGGATCGAAGAAAATAAAAAAGAATTCTTTAAAAACCATTGGCTGAAAGTTACTGAAAACCATTACAAAAAATTATGGAAACCACTCAGAATGTCTGAATTTATTTCACTCATTTAAGATTTGGGGTTTAAGTATTGCCTGGAATCTTACTGGGCAGCATAGCTGTCAGCCTATAACAGTATCTCCATGTGTGGAAAGGAAATTGTAAATGGATTAGATGATGAATTGAGAATCAATTAAATGACCAAATCTGATAAGTCATATAAAGAGTAATTTTAACTCCTGTGAGAAAGGGTAACTGACAGGCCTCAGAGAGCATGCTGCAGCACTGGGAAACCTAATTAAATCCTGAAGGATCTGTGATGCCTCAGGCACGCGGCTCTGAGAGTATCCCTTAGGTTGATTGAAAATTGAAAATAGATAAGGAGAAGGGAACCTAATTATTAATTTGACTGACTGTGTAGGAAGAGCAATCCCTCTGAATGTCTTCCACATATTATGCTCCAGGACAAGGCGTCTACTAACTGTAAGTAAGAATTTACCTCCTGGAAGAATAAATTAATTTCTACAGGCTGCAGAGATTATTTCCTTTCACTTGTCATAAATATTAAAAATTTTCAGGTATTTTCTGGTTGTAGTAGCAGTAGTAGTAGTAGTAGTAGATTCTACATTTTGTTTTGGGGCTATTTGAATTGTGCTGGATTACAGACAGTATTTTCAGCGTGACTAACACAGCATATTTCCAAATTTACAGACACAAACCAAGGGGTTTTAGACACAGCTCAGCCAAGAATACCACACACTAGTTTTCATAAGGCAAAAAAGGGTGTGCATCTTTATATCCAGGGATCTGTGTGCATTCTGTAATGCACTGCAAACAAAGATTCTGATGTTTAGTTTGCAAGGAGCTGCTAGCTGCACTGGCCTTCCTTCAGATCAGATTATAATGGAGAAAAAGAACCAGATTAGGAGGCTGCATGTCTTGGTCATCCAAATACATCATAAAGAGATAACTGAAATCAAAGAAGAGATGTAAGACCAAACAAGGAAAAAGAAAAGGTGAGAATACATTTCACCAGAACTCCAGTGCTTTCCTTAACTACTCACCAAACTTATTTCACAAGCAGAAGAGAGTTATTTTTCAAGGAAGAATACAAGAACCGACACAGAAATGTCTCTGTCATCTAATTCAGAATAAAGAAATTCAAGTAGAAAGGACAGAAGCAATTATCTATCTGGTTGTCAACGAAAGGTTAAAGGTAGAATGGCAAATGAAGCTAGATTGCAATTGATTTTAAAGGTATTTCTCTCAAATAGCAAGCTATGCTGGCTTGTGTTGTGAAAAACCACACTGTTCCCATAGTTCCTAGGATGGAAGCTCCCTCAGTAGGCCAAATCTGAAGGAACCTCATTTGTTTTAACCTGTGCTGTTAAAAGAGGAGAAGCAACTGCTCCAGAGTCTTGCCAAGGAAGCTGGCATCACTTTTCCTGTAGTACATGAAAGACTTAAATGCTGACCATACTTGTATGTTTGCTTATAATCATCCTTTCTCTCTGAAGGAGTTAAAAACTTGTAAGAGGAGAAATGTGCGAAGAAATAAAGATTTCCATGCCCTTGATAAGAATTTTTCTGCAGTAGTTCTAAATCTGCATATGGCCTATGTTAGTGTTCTGCTAAAGGTGCTGCCTCCACACAGCAATTTTAGCCCCGTCCTTCTGCTTAGCATGCAAATTCTAGGGTGTTATAACTGCACCACTACCATCAACATTTTATGAAAGGACCCTATTTCCATGAAAAAAAATCCCCATTATGCTCTTAAAGTGGTTGAAAAAAAATGACATTTTAATATCAGAGAATATACAGTATCATTATCACACTCAAACAGCTAAGTCGCTTCTTTAATATTCCGGAAAATTATATTCCCCCATTACACATGAGGTCAAGCCTGAAACATCAGTCAGAGGGGGCAAGATGCAGGCACTTCATATGGCTGAGTGGCTCATTCTAAATAACAGCAGAGATAAGAACAGCATTTGCTGGCACCACACACCACAGCAAGGCCACACAGCTGAGAAATGTTGCTGAACTATTACACACACTCTTCTTCTGTTCTATTGTTCTTTTGTTGTATACAATTTTATTGTCTTGGCAGAATCTAAAACCACAGAGCTCCACTGTCTTTGTTCAGCTCTCCAGACTGCTATACAGCTGGATATACCTCAGTTAGATAGTAGATGTTTCATCAATTATACCCTGCACTCCCCAATGTGTGACTGCATCTCCTTGTGGTAATGCTGTCTTGTCTTTCACATCCTAAAACATTCGAGACATAAATTGACAAGAGATTGCCACGGTAGAAATGGAGAAACCATTTCAAAATTACATTTATGCCAAATATCATATAATTTCCAAATTACTTTTGCTGGTTTTAGAAAACAATGCAGGAAATCACCTCAGGGGAAAATGGCAGACAGCCTTACACAGAGGTCACAGAGAAATATAGTCCTCATCTAATTCAATTAACTGCTTTCAGTTAGATGCCAAATGGTACAGGCAAACATTTGTTCTATTTCAGGCGCATTCTAAGAAATTAATCATTTTGCTTTCCCACTACACAAAGGCAGGGCAAAATATCACACACTCGATTATTTTATTGTTCTGAATTTGAAAAATCTCAAGACAGATGTCTTTATGATTTACAGTGACATAATTTAGGAAACCATCTGAAGACTTCAAATATAATAAAATTCTACGAAGAGCATTGCAAACAGTAGCAAAGTTAATAGCTAAAATAATGAAAAATGGTTTTGAAAGCAAACAGACACACCAAATTCACCAAGCTGGAACTCTGAACTGCAGCTCTTGGAGATTTATATGCTATAGTAAATGGCAAAAGACAGTAAAATCATACAGAAAAGTACTTCTACATTTGGACTCTCATGCTGGCTTCAGTCCCTATGAGATATTCGAAGGCAAAGTGCCAGTTGATCAATATGTTAGTATTTAATGTGCAGCAAATGCTACTGAGGAAAAATCAGAGAAACATTGCCTGTTAGCATAGTCTGCTGTACTGCTGGCAAGAAGGAGTGCATGGAGTTGTGGATCCCCCCATGTGGTAGGGCAGCAGCCAGAAGTCTGAATCAGAATTAACAAAAGGAAACAGAGGGCGATGCTCAGCATGAACACCAACATGCATACAGCCAGGCAGATTTCATTACTGAAGATTTTAATTTTGATTAAATGCTTCCTTTTATATCATGTCCCATTCATTGTCTTCTACCCTGTGTTTTCATTAATACTTTATTACACAGGGAACATTAAGTTGCATAACTTCAGTGTTGCAGCCAAAGATAGCATCTTTAATAACAGCCACAAAAGAGGTGCTGGCATCCCCCAGTGTCCAACTTAGGGATGCTCTCAGGCACAGTGGGCTGGCTGTGGCATGCAGGACAACACATCAGCACTCTCCACCAAAGCAAAAGGAGCATGGATCACTGCAAGTGAGCTTAGACTGTATGAAATAGGAACTTATAAATGCATCCAAGGCAAAGCAAACCAACTCAATGGAAACAGCTGTGAAAGGCAAGAAGTATCAAGGTGGTGAGTACTTATGGGGGAAGTATGTGCAAAGAAATAAAGATTGCATTTCCCTTTCTTTCACAGCCTGGGAGAAACTGCAGTACAACGCAACTCCTCAAAAACTTCCCAGGAAACTACAGTGGTAACATGAAATTTTAGTAATTTGACAGTTATCTTTCCCCTTGCTTTTGGTGTTTCTAGCTATAAATGATGAAACTTAAACTCAAAAGACCACACTTTTTCTTGATTCCATATGAGCATGGGTACCCTTAGCAGAAGCACGTACGCTAAATTTCCCTTGCCCTTACAAACCTGAACTGTGAAGTGTATGGTACCCTCCACAATGACCTACCAACTCTGTTAATTCAATTCCTACCACTGCTGAGCAGCCCCTCCAGGTTAATTTCCTAGATTTTCATTCAGAATTGTTATAGAGAGAAAAAGCAAATGTGGTGTCGTGCAAGACCAGGATCCTTTCATTTCTCCATGAACTCTGAATCAATTCTCAAGTCAGTTTAGTGACCTGGTTCTTTTCTGTGTTTAGGCACAAAAAGTAAGCTTGAAAACATGAGACTTGGTCTGGACTATCAGTAGATGCCGAAATATGAATGTCATACCTTTTCAGGATGGTTTTAACAAAGTAAATTCATTGCTATTAATTTTGGCAAACAGGATACTTCACTAAGTTGTTTCACTAAGAAACAACTGATTTAAGTGGGAGAGGAGTGGGGCAGGGAAGCAACCCTCAAAAATTATCTGGATTGCCAAAATCCTTACACTTGTTTTTCTGCTACACAGTGTGACAACATATTTTTGTTGTTACAGGACTTTCCAGTAAATTAAAACTTCAGTGGGTGATGGATGAAACTAGACCAGAAGATGAAGACAAGGTTCCAAAAGACCCACCTAGAGTCTTCCTGAAACATGCACAGTGCGGACATTACTTTTCAGGAAAAATGTTTCTTTCTATAAATACACCTCTTTTGGGTTGCACTACTTTGAAACTTCTTTCTGCACACAGAGAGAGCATACAGGAGAACTAGCAATACTTTATCTTGTCAGGAAACAAGAAAACACAAACCAGCAAACAAGAACTTTCAAAGTCGCCATGTTCATTTATATATGAGAATCTAAACAAAAAGAGATACTGTCTTTGCTGAAAAATCTGCTTTGCTGCTGTTTGTGTGCTTGAATGAAATTCATTGGCACCTTTCAGTAGATTACTACAAATCATTACTCAAAAGCTTTCCTGAACTTTCAGACTGAGACAATACAGTTAGCTCAGGCAGAAAATGCTTTTAAATAGTAGACACTCCTAGTGTTTATACAAACTGTAAGGTGCATATAAAAGTACTTGGTCTTTGCTATATTTCTTGTTGGTTTTACAGCAATGAGATACTTATCTCAGAACAGAAATTCTTAGAGTATTATGTAGCACCAAATTCACAATATTTGTGCAACTACTGCTACCTGTTAAAACCTATTTGTTTATTTTAGATTTTTTGGGAGGAAGAAGAATATCTGCTGTGTCCTTACTAAAGCCACAGAAATAGTATTATATAACCACAAGTCCACTGAATTGATGGGCCTGGTCTAAAATGGGAACCCTTAAGAGTGTAACAGTAAGCAGGGGGTAAAAAAGGGAGTTATAAAGAATTTATAAAAGTTACACTGGCTATCAGAAGTTAGAAGTGTCACTAGGATTTATTCCCATTATTGTGTCAATCTTTTCTTATCACTATATCTGTACACATCATGCCTGGGTAGCCTTTGCTATTCTAACATATAAAACTGTATCACAGACAAAACTATCTGACCTCTGAGAGGAAAACAATTTAGAGAGGAAAGGGGTAGCTCTATACATATTCATCTAAAAAAAACCAGTAAAAATACCTCACTAAACTCTGCCAAGGTTCATGGAAACAATTGGGATTTGTATATACATCATTTGGATATGGGCCATTATCAAACTATCTAGAGAGTTAATCAACAGAGGACACTCTCAGCAAAACAAGACTGATGCTACATAATCAGAAACACCAGAGCTGTAAACAATGGGAATGCACATTATTCCCAAACAGCATAAATAATTTAAGACTTCCAGAATTGAAATTAATCTACATACCATTTGAAGCACACAGAACCACCAATTCAGACAGAATAATGAAAGGTAAGGGAAAAACAGATGGATAATTAAAAAGATACTTCTCAAGTGGGAATAGTCTTAGCTTTGCACTGCTGGTAACAAGAAATAAATATCAAGAAAATCCTATTACATACATGTATATTTTATATGATTTTTTTTTCCAGGAGGGATTGTTGGGTTTTTTCTTTTCCTACACTCTGATTGGACAGTGAACCTGCTGTATCCATCAACATCTATCTGATTAACTCTTCATCTCTTTGAAGCATCATTGTTTTATAGGGCACTGTTTGCAGAGAGATGGAAACAATCTCATTTTCCCGTATTTGAGATGAGCATTCTTCCTTTAAGCCCCAACTGGCCTAGAAGTCAGCACCCTTTCATCCCCAGATGAAGTCTCCACAGCACACTTCAAAGGAAAAAAGATCCTTATGGTGTCTTAACCTTTCCTTTGAAACTGAATCTGTGGATCCAATATCATCTAGCAAGGCTAATTGCATAGTATGCAGGGGAATTACTATTATTTCAATATAACCCACCACAGAGAAACGATGAAAGCTAAGGTTCTGTTGTAGCAGGTTTTACATAAAGACAGCACCACAAACACACTATGAAAGGCAAGTATCTTGCACAAGTACAACAGGAAAATTTCACAAATTATCTGTATAATCTAAAAAATTACACTCAAATATCAGCCAGCTTACCCTGCAAAGAAAGCCTTAGGTGGAAAGAAGATATAGTGAAAAAAACAAAAGAGAAAGAGAGAGGGTAGGTGATTTCATGGTTAGATGTTCCCATAGTTCTTTCACCTTATTAACTTCCTGTACTCCATGTCCTAATCTCCTTACCCCCTGCGAGTTTTACATTTTCCTGTAACACAGATCTAAATGAATTCAAAAGCTGATTTAAGGTAAAGTAGAAAAACATGAAAATCCAACAGAGAACTAATATGAACATTTCATCATTTAAAAAAAAAATTCTCATTCAAGAAACCACAATGCTCAAAAAGAGTGGCATGTGCACAAGTAGAAGTATGATCTAAACAGTTTGGAAAACTCTTACTGCATTAAACAGCTTCTACTGTAAGAATGCAAAGGAAAGGTAACTAATTTAGAGACAACTATAATTTTTAAATTAAAAAACCAGGAACCTGCCGTGCCTCATCATGAAAATTTGTATGTTCCATGAGTCCATTAATGCAAAAATAAAACAGAAATATTGAAACTTAAGTTAGAAAAATGCTTAAGCATGTTGCAGTGTTTCTGGAGCAATCATAAGTTTAGATATGCTTAAAAGTTTTTTTCAATCAGAGAGCGATCAGTCAGTTCTCCCTCTAAATGCCAAAAACAGGGAAAAGGTCTTGAATTTGGTAAAAGTGCATGAACAGTGTTCAGGTAAAAACCCAAACCAAGGCAAAAGCTCACCAAAAGCAAAACACAACAGGAAAAAAAACCCTGAAAGACCTTAAGTAACACTAACAACGTATTTTTTACAGAATGGGAGTTGCCTTTTTTATTACTTCCTTACCGAAGAGTGGAGGGGTGCAATTACAAGACCTACATTGAGCACTGCTTTGTGTTACCTGGGATTTTGCACCAGGGACCATCTGAGTCAGAATGAAGCAATTGAGCCCAAATTCACCCCAGCCTAGAATGCAATAAGAGCATCCAGCCCCACATGAGGTACCAGAGATTGAAAACACCTTTGTCCATTTATGAAAAACATTTATTTTTTTTGTTACATTTACCATATGAGGTTGGAAAATAGTATGTGAATACTTTTTACACACACACACACATATATATATATAGATATGTATTCCCACACTGTCCACAAAATCAAAACATCTTTTGTTTCTCACATTCCCAAATACATGTGGAGCACTAACATGTGAATGTGTTGTTTATCACTAAATAAAATTTATTTACAATTTATACACGTTTACTTTAGGCAAAATGATTAGTCAGTAACAATCAGTGATGTCTTTAAAGGCAGCCAAGTTCTTCAGAAATGAACTTAATATTATTTGGTTACTTCGATAATATTTTCCATAACTGGAAATTATGGAAAATAATTATTGAATCTATTAGTGAATCTATTAGTAGCACCTACACTCAGCAATCACTGAAACAACCATCCACTATTTTTAAAGACATCTGATGTCAGATACAAAAGTTTCAGAGGAAACAGCTATGAAAAAGAGCACAGAAAATAAGGTTAGTTTTAATTATACACAGAAATTAATATCCAGCACAGAATAACACATTATTGACGTGGTAATTAAAATATTGTATTCTGAAAGATAAATATATTAGCAAGCCAGAAGGACCTGGCCTTATTTTATTATACTTTAATAGAGAGGAAATAGAGTTAAACAGATGGCACTCAGTATTTCTCAATGAATTCCGCATCTGTGAGTACATGTTGCATAAATGCCAATTAAAATGTGTCCGAGTAAATTTAATTCCCTTGCTGATAGAATGTAAGCCAACCTAGCTGGCTAAAGATCAAGGTTAACTTTAATCATCTGCTCAACTTGTAGCAAGTTGCTCTCAAATTGTAAAGAAATTCCCAGAGAAATAATAAAACAGTGTTCCTATTGATTTGTATTCATTTACATTCATAATTTTCTTCTCAAGTGTTGGGCCAAAGCACAAAGGGGAAAAAAATACAGTACTGTGTGAATAATTTGACAATTCTAAACTGAAGAAATATTTCTTTGATTTAAAAAGCTTCTGCAGAAACGTTCAGCAGAACTTCTCCTTTGGGTAATTTTATGAAGTAATTATTTTAGAAGTGACCTGATAATTTTTATGAGTCACACAAGACACTTTTTAATTTCCTCTACTCTATTACTGAAAAAATGACCACTATATTATATTAGGTTGTCATCTAAATTTTTCATAGAATGCAGAGTGAATTTTGATTATTATATGATCAAATACAAATAAAAAAAGAATATATTGAAAAGCTAAAGCAATACTGTTATGTAACCCTATGGCAGTTATAATTTAATTTGGCATTTTACTGTCTTGCAATAAGGCAGAGAAGGACAGAAAAAACACCTTCAGTATAAAAAACCCCCACCAAACACCATCCAAAGGCAAAATTCTGAAAACTTTGAGGATTTTGTGCCATATTTCAAGAATTACAAAGTGCAGTCTAGTGAGTTTATACCCAGGAAAACTGAGCATCCACCCCCATGAGAAAAGAGAAGGTGTTTTTGTGATGGTCTGAGACACCCTTAAAAATTCAGTATCATTGACTAAACTGGAGCAAAGGTACACCAAGCAAAGCTTGGATCTTTTGCAAAGCTAATCAATTAAGTCCCTTTATACATAATCCATGTGTGCAGTCTTTTCCCATACCAATTATTTCAAGCTGGCAGCGTTTTGTTGAGGGAAAAGCCAGTCAGAAACTATAAAACATACAGCCCAACAGCAAATGAAATTAAATGCCAGAAGTGCAAATTACTATCTAGGAAATGAAATCTGAACTATTCATGCATGTATACATACTAGCAATAAATTAAATTATGGCAGTCAGGGAAAAGACCTAAATGTCATTAGAAAGAGTGCAATGGAAACAGTGGTGCCACAATCAGAAAATATAAAATAAAAGCTTTATTTGAAAGTGGGAAAACAAAGGTTTACTGCTGTTCTCTACAACAGCAGGAATAAAATGACTCAGCAAGACCTCAATGCATTGTTAGATTATAGAAATCATACTGGATTTTGAACAGTTCACTAATTCAGCAAAATCCACTTATTGGGCAGTTCTGCAAGACTGGCTGAGGAAGACATCATTGTGTCTCTTACAGGAGGTCAGTGCTCAACAGAATGCACACAAGAAGCCTCATTTTCAGACCTATTAATCAGTGAACTATTGAAGCTCTGGCTGAGGAGCACCTGGGAAAATCAGGTCCCTAAGCATTTTAATAACCACAGACAGTGGTGCTGGAGAAGAAAGAAAATGAAAATAAAAACACCCAACACAAAGCCAGGGTCAACAACAGACATGCTTCCTAAATTAAATTAGGAATTGGGTAATGTCAGCAGAATTCTCAAATATGAATTTAAATAAGTAGGGTTGGTGCACTACTCTTGACTGCCTTGTCACTCATAGCCCTTTATTGGGGGAAGGAACAGTAAAATACAAAAATCTTAAGGTAGTCAGAGGTTCTGTAGTATGACATGACTGACTGTATAATGTACTGGGGAAAGACTCACATGGTTCAAAAATAAGAAAACTCCTCATTCCAAGTAACACTACTAGGTAAGATAACTTCTGAACAGAGCCAGCATTCAGCACAGAGGAAGGCTGATGGAAAGAAAGACAGAAGGACAGGGCAACTTGAGGGTGAGAAGCAAACAATGGTGTCCCCTTCAATAAGCCTTCCCTGGTCCCTACCTTCACATTTTGGGAGAAGCATTTTTGCTTGTCTTACCTGAAAAGAGGATTTGTGGGGAAGAGCAAATTCCAAGGAACGAATGAACAGCCCCCCAAACATCAGATTTGTTTTAATCCCCTGCAGGAATGCACCTGCAAAGAGGCAGAAGAGGCCTGTGTGCAATGTTCTTCTTTTGGGTTGCTTAGGCTGCGCAGTTATTGCTCCTGATTGAAGCTGTGCTTGATTTCTGCACCTGGCTAAGTTTCTAACCCTTTTCAGAGGCTTCATATCCCTGCATTTAAATGTTTCACCAAAGTCAGGATGGGTCCATTCCCCCAATCAGCTGATAACAGCTGAATGTCACATACATCACAGCAAACTGCAAGACTTGAGAGAGTGGGTTCTGAGCTTTTGACAGCAGAAGCATCTCCAGATTCACAAACAATATTTGCTACTGATGATTCAGAAATATTTTTCACAAAGCTCTTGGAAAACAAAAGGCAGAACACCTAACAGGATGGATCAGGCCCTACTAAGCAATAATCCTCACAATCATTGTAATAATACTTGGATTAGATTCTTTACTCCAGCTTGCAATGTGCAAAATAATACAATTCAACAATTGCTGTAATTCTTTGCAGATGCACAAAGAATAAGCACTTAAAGATTCAACTCAGCAGCTTCCATTGTTTTCTACTGTAACTATTGCTCTATTTATTTAGAAGAGGTGACCTTCTAGTAACCTTGTACAGTGGCTAGAAATGAATGGAAATTTGACCTCACTTTAAGACCTCCATAAAAAGAATTATACCACAATGATTTCGCATTTTTATGTCAGCATGTCAGATAAATATTTTATTTAGTTGCTAACTAGATAATGCATTTTCAAAACAACACACAATGCTGAATGCATTTTTAAAATATATTGCTAAATGAAGCACAAGTTCAACTAATTTTAAAATATTTAAATATATTCGACATTTAAGAAATATTGGGCATATTTTCCTTAGTGCAAATGCATTATGCATTTAGAAAGTTTTAGCTGCCATTAGGAAGCAGTACCTATGAATAATACATCTTTTTTCTGATGTCTTTTCATGTACACAAAAACATCAATTTGTACCTAGCTTAAAAGAAATCTAAATTACAGGTAAGCCATCTAATGTGTCCCTTACTACCTTTTGGCAAGATTAGTCTAATCAGAGTTTTTCCACTAAATTACCCAGATCAACAGAAACCTTGCACAATTATATCCTGCTCTCTAAAACAGCCCATGATCTTTCCTCATGTGGGTAATTGCCAGGGTGGAAAATTGCAGTGAGGGTGATGGTACAGATGTTCTTTTTCAGTTGACCAAACAAAATGAAAGAAAACAAGGAATTCCTGTTTCATAATGAATTCTGTTTAAAGTCCACTAGTTTATACACATTTGCACACACATAAACAAATACAACAGGAATTTTTAACAGATTTTTCTAACAGAAGATTGCATTCTTCTGTTGATGGTACAGGAAAAGATTAGGTTTTAAGGAACAGAAAGTATTAAGAAAGCATCAACATGTGAAAAACAAATGTTCAATGTTTGCAACCTGTAAGAACGCACGCTAGGTTACTTCTCAAGTTAAAGCTCTTGAAGGGGATTTCAAAGCAGGGTAGTTACACTGGAGCCAGGCTTTTTCACTTGTGAACATGGACAAAAGACAAGCAATCTTAGCAGTGACAGAATAAAAAGAAAATCTGCCTGCACCCCTTGTTATTGCTGCATTTACTGATCCCCATGGCTGAAAGCAGCAATTGCACTTTAGGGGGGATGAAGGGACTGCTTCAGAGCCACACTCACACAAGGGACAGCTCATGAAATCTGTTTCCCAGACCTCAGCACCCCTTGCCCTCCTCCTGTCCTGCTCTTCTCTCCCCACAGGTACTTCCCGCTCTGTATGCCTTTGGGAGCTGTTCTCCATTAGATGCTTGTTCAGTGAGATTGTACCAAACTCTGGGCCATTTTCTTTTTCTTACCATTAATTATTTTAAATTGTACCCAACACTCATCATTAAGCAACACTGCTGTTAGAGTTGAAGATTTTTAACATTTAGGTTGTTCCCAGAACTGCTCTGTTTGTTCTCAAATACAAAGCAAGCAAGCAAACAAACAAGGCCTAGCAATTACTAATTGCAATTACTAATTGCAATTACTTTGCACTGGCTTATATCAGCACCAGTCTTCACTTATGGCAATACAGAGTGATGGAGATTGTTCTACAGTACAGGGACACCCAACAAAGGGTGTCCGTGTCTCAAAAAAAAAGGAGACATGGAACCAGGCAATGGTGGTGGAGAGCCTAGAAGAGCACCTGTCTGAAGCCAGAACTCCACAGAATTCTTTCATGTAAGCAACATTATTTTGCAATATTATATGCACTGTTATGTATGCCTATCCTGTATAATTTCTAACCAGAAACAGGGATGGAGCTGTTCTTCCTATCAACCTCAAGAATGTGTTTTACTTATCCTCAGTCAGAATAAAGTAATTGAAAACATCTGACAAGTGCTTTAACAGTAACAAACAAATAATTACTGAGAGTTACAGATGGAAAGTGTAAATACACTCATTTTGAGCACTTCCTAGTGTTACCTGCCAGGAAGGGGGTCAGTTCCCATTTGTTCCCTCTACAGAGCACACAGCCAAAATTACAGCATCTTTTGGGCTACATTTGTCACTAAACCAGTCTGTCAAGGATCCATCACACAGGGCAGGTTCCTGAAATGCTGACCATCTCTCAAAAAGCAAGGGACAAAGAGTCAGAAAACCCATTTCATTTCTATGTAAAAGCCTAACATCCACAGACTTGGTGATTACAGGATCTATCATCCTCTTTTCAGATATTTCCTGCAAGAGAAAAGGAGAGAGAAGAACAATGTAGAGAGCAACTTATTCACTGCCTCATAATGAAAGAAAGTAATTTGGATTATCTTTCCCTCTTTGTCAATCCAAACCCCAGTTTCTTGTGCAGGATTTTAGCCATTTGTGTCTAGTTAAGCAAAGCACTGAACAACATATTTCTCTTTGCCTTGCCCTGGCTTGAATCACTAACTTCAACAAATATATGTCTAAATTTCAGACTGTCATAATAATAATACTTATAAACTGCCTGCCATACAACACTCAGGAGAAAAGAGTATTAGCACTGACACCCACAATATATATGTTGGTAGCACACACAAGTTACCTCTCACACCCAAGAGGTCAGCAATTAAGTTTATTTCTCCTTGTGATTCATGGAGAAACTTTTAAAGCTGTCTTTCTGAACAATGTCTCAAACACTAAGCATTTGGTTTATGTAAGCAATAAAATTGGCAGCTCCATCCTATGCTTATTTGTGAGTTGTGTTCTCCACAAAAAGTCAGGCATCCTACCACAGTAATTTAGTTTGTAGTACATTTAGGCTTCAAGCTGCTTTAAGTATTTGGTGTTGAAAATCATCTTGTTTTACACTGATACTGTCAAAATTCTTTCCCTTCCCAAACATGTCAGCATTTAATTTACTAAGTAGTACTTGTAGCTTACAATAAAACTATCACATTTTTGATGCTATGTTCACAGAAACAGCTGCATGTGCACACTACAGAATTTACGATGCTCCATGACAAAAAGATGGACTAAAATTTTGCTTCTTCCAAGAAAAGTGAGGTTTAATCATAAGTATGTAATTATCTGTACAAAAATGGGAATATTAGGACTCAGGTTAATTTACTGATGTTTCACGGTTTTGTCTAAAAGACTGCAAAAAATCAGCAGCGTTAGAGAGGGATTATTGTCCAGGTGTGAAATCTGTAACATCACATAACCCAGCACCTGAAGGGACAAAACCACTCGAGAGCATTTACAAATCTGGGAACAGAACCACGCTGAGTGACTGCACTGTGCAAACCTGCCTTCACTTTCTCCAGTCCCAGGTTCCTGGCTGAAAAAAACCACATGGCTTCCCACACAGCCAAAGGTCACCAAGCATTAGGAACATGAGGGCTGTACGAAAACCTCAATTAGATGTAGAGCATGACCTAGATCTCGACGTAAATACTGAAACGTAGATAAATACTGAGAGGATTTAGATCACTGAGCCCTTCAGAAACTAAAATGGGTTTATGCTAATGAAAATCCTTCCATCCTCCTCATACTGCCACAATTCTACTCACATATGTTAAGAAATTTAACTTATTCCTAGCTTTCTGTTCTTAGTGTGCTTGCCACAGACTGACACATCTTCCTTGACCACATTACCAATATGTTAACTTGACAAAATATTAACAAGACACTTCCACTGTATTTTCATGCCCACATTAACTTCTGACATAAAAGCCTGCAAACCAACCATCAAATAGATTTAGATCATACTGAAATTGTACAACTGAGATTTTTTATATGGCCTGTTTATAACATGAACAGCATTTATTCTGATATGGATCTGATAACTTCCATTCACCTGTTCCAATTGGAGCATGAGGTTAATAAAAGATGCAGATTTAAATAACAAGTACCATAATTGGAGCCTCATCTTTACATTTCCTCTCATACTATCAAATCCTGCAGAGAAAATGTCTGTCAGGTTCCTGGGGCAAAATATATGAGGACTTCACATCACTGACTTTTATTTAATAATGAGGCTGCTGCCATACCTGGGCATAGGCAACCATTTTATGTGTGCTCAAATTAAATTTACATTCTTTAACAAGATCCTTGAAGCCCTGTTGACATAAGGTGTACTCTAATTACTGTTGGAATTTAGAGTTTCAAATAATAGTGTTAACTTGAATTCAAGTCAGATTGTTAAAGTTCAGTAACAGCTACAAGAGATGACAGGAAGGAATAGGACTGCAGTTCAAAATATTTACAGAGATGTGAATATACTCCTCCATAGGTTTCTATGTCTCCAAATTGCCTAAATATTAATAATTTTCAGTAACAAGGCAAAGATTTTAAATTGTATCAGAACCTGCACCTACTATTCAATTCCAACTAAGAGCTGAAGAAATCATTTTATTGCCTCCCATCCTTTCTCATAGACAAAGTCCCCAAAAGAAGAATCAATAGTTCCATGTGCTTAAAAATCACATATTTATATATACATATACAAACAAACATGCACATTATCACTGTTTGTTTGTCAGCAGTTCTAAAAAATCTGAAAGTCCTGGCACCTCCCAGGATCCCAACAGTGGCTGTGTGTCCTGATTTTAGATTAGTCCTTGGGGTTGTAACAACTTTTCAAGGACCAACACAAGAATCTTATTCCAAGCAAACCTGCTTGCAAGCATATTGTGGGATTTTTTTTTCCCCGGTGGTTTGCTGTTGATTTTATAAAAGTAATTTTAAAAGCCTCATTCACAGGCCATCTCCTATGTAATTTCCCTGAGAGCATTTTTCAGGTAAATCATGGCTGCTCCTGTGGTTGTGGCTGTGATTCTGGAACACTGCTGCAAATTGAATTATTGCAAGACATTGAAATGTAGGATTTTTATTTAAAGAAAGGTATGGAGAAGAAAAGAAGAACTGCTAAATTAATGCAAATCACCAAAAATATGCCAAAAAAGCAAATTCAAAATTGAAGATGAAATGTAATTCCTTGTTTACAGCATTGAATAATTATCTATGTTTTTATATTTGGGTACAGTCATAGATCATACTAAATGTAAACGCATTGTATAAAACCACCTCCACAAAAAAGACAATTGTTTTTTTACAACTGTTGGCTTTGTTTCCTTTGGTGGAACAGGTTGGCCTGTTATGATTTTGAAGTGGTTAAAAACTGTTTCTTTATACAAACTTGTAGCCCAAGGACAAATGCATTCTTATATGTAGTGAGTGCAATGTGTTTCTAACAAAACCAATAAACTTTCATGCTAAAGTACTTTACCACCACTAACAGATGATTCCTATATTGTATGACTTAGGTCATTTTACTTATTCTAGTACATATTCTTATTTAAGAGATTGGATTTTTGAAAACTCCAACTCTGCTCTACATTTAGTTTTGCATCAGGCAGTTATAATTGAGTGATCAAATAATTTTCTGAACTCAAATTAAGCTTACACCTAGATAAAATTAGTGACTCTTGGGTTTGTAACAGCAGAACCTCCACAGAAAAAGAGCCAAAGTAGTAATTTATAAAACTCAACTCCATTTCAGTGACACTAAAATTACTGAAGGATTTATGAATAGTTTCTCTCCTTGTTCCAACCAGATCACTGTGTCATCTGGGTAAGGCTGAAGACTTAAGAGTATTTCACCTAAACTAATAAAGCTATTTACTGAATCTGAACTAAGTGCTGAAGTTTACTTCTAATGAGTGTTGACTGATCTTGGCTAAGAAAGTGAATTAGAATACACATAGCTGAGCCAGACAAGTCATCACTAGTCAGTAAGCCCCCTGGGACAGAAGGAAGAAAAATTGTTTCTCAGCTTATTTTTTTTCTGAAGGATCACCACAAACGCTCATGTTGATAGTAGCACTATCTTGACATCCTTTCAGAGCTGTTCTTAGCACTGGTAATATCTCGCCCTGCTGAGATTTTTTTTTTACAAGTTAAAAAATGAAGCCATTTTAACAGCTCATTTTGTTTTTTATCTATCCAAACACTTGTAACACACTCATCACCCCCATGTTTGCAAGGCTGTGTTGTCACACAAAGGATTAGTGTGCAAATCCCCCAGGGCCGGGAGTGCTCCACATCAAACTGGTTTCCAGTGCAGCAGCTCTGGGGTGGCAAGGGGCTCTGCTCCAAGGGGTGCTGGATCGGTGGTCTGAGGGTCCAGCTGGTTTGACTCAGCTTCTCCTGACACCCTGAACAACTCAAGTCACATCTCTCTGCCTCCATCTCCAAACAGAACAGAAGCAGCAATTTCTCTCAAAACCTATGTCTGGAAAGCCGATATAAAAACTCTGTATCCATGAGCATTCTCAACAAAAATAAAATAAATATCACCAAAAGGTTCAAGGTGTTATCATAACTAATTCCTTCTACCAAAAAGCAATGCTGTAAGGATTTTATGTCACCAGCACTGTCACTCTCATGAAATGAAAATAGGAAAAAATAGTCTCAACCAAACAAACATAAATACAAAGTACCGTACATCTGAAAGTTTTGCTGCTTTCACTCAGTTAAAAGTTCATGAAGCTCACAAAGAACAGCAAGGCAGAGGGACAACACTCTGAAGTTGTAACTCAGTTTCCAGTTTCATGTGTGCTTACATTTGTGCTGCTTTAATTTGGTTTTGGTAAATTTTACAGCCACTCTCACCCCGTAATTCTCTCCATAGTTTAGTTGCCTTTAAAATAAAAACAATTCATGTAATGTGTTACAGAGAAGTGCTGCTAGAGCCACATAAATCAGGCCTTCTGTAAAACCTTTTAGGTGTGAAATCAGAATGAAAACAAGACAAACTCTTCCAAAACAATATTTAAAGGTTCAGTCTTGTATTTCAGCTGTGTAAGTTGTGTTCCAGTGACATTTGGCTAAAAAACATAATAAAATTTAAAAAAAGTAAACAAAACAATATTTAAAGGTTCAGTCTTATATTTCAGTTGTGTTAGTTGAAAGCTCCAGTGACATTTGGCTAAAAATCAAAATAAAAATAATTTAAAAAATGAACTAAACAATATTTAAAGGTTCAGTCTTATATTTCAGTTGGGTAAGTTGCAAGCTCCAATAACATTTGGCTAAAAACAAAATAAAAAATAAAAAGTAAAACAAAACAAAACAAAACAAAAACCACCTAAACAACAAAGCCATGGCAAAAAACCCATAACCCCTCAAAATCACACCCTCTATTTGGCAATGACAGATATTAGAGGCAGATGATTTGGAACACAACACTGATGGGACCATATTATTCTACTGACCAATATCACCACACAGGAAGCTGGAACTCCTCAAAGGCTATTTTAGAGACATCAAAAACATTGGCAGCCTAATATTGTGATGATAATAACAATAATAAAAACAGCATCTCCCTTAAAGTAAAAGTGCATCTGCTAAGCCTCTCTGCGCAAAGGACACAGCTCCTTTGCTCCCTGAAGATTTTCAGCTCAGACATGTATTTGCTTGAATACTCATAAAAATAAGCAAGTATCATCTGCCATGATTCTTAAAAAAATACATTGTGGTCCTAGTTCTTTTTTAACTATGCTTTTTGTTACCTCTATATTTCCCAGATAAGGATCCAAAATCAAAATATTTTGGGTAAAAATAAAAAGCCCCTCAACACTGGTAGAAGTGTTGGAGGAGGTAATTAGCTTGTCCTTTGCATACAAGCTTCAGAGAACCTGGAAAAAGTAGAAGGAATTCGGTTTTCCTCTAATTGAAACCTAGTATCCAGATAAACTTGCATACATCTGACCTTTGTTCTCTTACTACAAAGCTGCTCAATTAGACATGGAAAATGGGGCACAATAAAAGCTAGGGCATCCATTCACACCACAGGAATCCATTTTAATTATTCCCACTAGCAGATATGAAGTATTTCCTAATGCAAATGCTGGACTCTCAGAATGCTCACATCAAGGAGCTGCACTTCACAGGGATGAAGTAGAAAAGGGTTGCATTTTACACTCAGTTTAAGCACAGCATTATCTGACGATTCTGCTATGGAACTGAAAAGGCACAGTTTTCAGTAATCTAAGTTTTCAGCAAAGTTGTTGCAGATTTCCTAATATGAAATATGAATATGAACATCAGATTACAGCAAAATGTAGCTCCTTCTATAAACAGCCCAGGAACACAACACAGTACATTCTACATTCATTCATTCATGGATCTGCCATTGAGATACAAGGACCCTTCTGCAGGCCTCAAGCATTTTAGTGCTTTAAAGACTGTTTTAAACAAGAGAGTAAATTGATCTGCTAATGATTTCATCAGCAAGTCAAAAGATCTTTATGGCATAAAATCCAGAACTGAAGATTCAACCTAAGCCAAATTCTTATCTTTGAAGTCCCTTCCAACCCAAGCCATTCTATGACTTTATTTATGGCCAACATTGAATGAAAGCTCTGAGTTCCATCTCTGCTCTCTGCCAGTGCTCCCTGTTTGACCTTGCCCATGGGCCCCTCTCCACAGCTGCTCTCACCAGCCTCCTTTTCCACTCTCAGGTTATCTCCAGTGCCTTCTAAGGTGAGTAAAAAACAGAGGCTCCAAGCAGTGACTACAGGATCAAGTACTGCAGATATACAAATTTATCATTGTCTGTCTTTTACAATAAATAGATAAAAATAAGTATGAGGAGAATAAGGTCCTGAATTTACAGACTGCCATACAAAGAGTCCCTGGAATCTTCTCAGAGTCTGTGGATTCTATGTGAAGTTCCCTGAAGCAGTGACTGAGTGCCAAAGCACACATCTGTCACAAGGAAAAGCTTTTATTCCACTGACAGAATAGGAAATAGAGTTTAGGAAACTATCTGTGTATTTTCATTAAAAGCATCTACCATATGATCTTATGATTAGGCTATACTAAAAAAAAGTCACAAAGTGTAATGGCAGAGAAAAATTGGGATTTACACAGTCCTCCATTCTGTGCTAGCAATCCAAACATTCTCACTTATACCAGAAATGGTCTGGTTGCAGATCACACTTATAAGAGTAAATTGGTCTCAATATCTGAGGTGAAGGAAATACATACATATGTAAATTAAAAATATGCATAAATATCTCTTCATTCAAAATCCTAAAGCTAATGTAGGGTCTTTGTTGAGAACTCTGTTCAAAGCTCCACTTAAACACAAGGAAACCTTTTAAATATTACATTTTTCACTTGATATATAATTCAAAAACATGTTGGACAAATGAAATGTTTTAGACAAATGTGGCAGATTCACCAGTTTAACTTCTGTGCAGAAACATATACACATCTTTGCCATACACACAGCTCAAAATTACTACCATGTGCCAGATAAACTTTTACAGATGTTCAGCAGCAGAGTTCAAAGAAACTGCATTGTGTCTTCCTTGATATATACCGGCCAAATATATAAAAACAAAGAGATGTCAAGATATCAAATGAAGTGTCCATTTGCTGATGTTCAGATAAATGAGAGATGCAGAGCTGCTGATACTCTTTCTCTCCCATTACTTGAATTTCATTCAAATGATACTCTGCAGTTATTTTGAGCTTCCATCATGAAGCATTCCAGCTAAGCTATGGCATGTTTTAAAGTGACTTTTCCTTTGGGTTTTTCTACAAAAAAACCCCTGGAAATTTCTACATTACATGTGTGACATACCCCCCTGAGAAACTTCTGTGTGCACACATAGAAACTGTTTCTCTTTCTCTCAGCATTATATGCGCTATTTAGAGAAAAACACACTCTTTTTAGGGTGGGGTCACTTCTTGAAATTTGATCACAAAATAATTAGGGTTTTTGCTTGGTAAAACCAGTAATATCCTAGAAAAGGTTAGTCTTAACAAGGCATCACCTCTGCTTTTACTTTTTATTACTTTGAAGGCAATTACTCTGCAAATTCCTGTAATAAATCTAAAAATCTTCTAATTAAGTCTGTAACTGTACATTAAGTTTAATTCATCATGTCCTGTTGACCACTCACACGTTCCATACTTGTGTTCCCATTAATGCATTTTCCCTTAGGCTATGTCTAACATTCCTACCTTTGAACAATTGCACAACTCCAACAACTTTTTAAAAATAATATTAAAAAAAACTCCACAAAACTTTCACCAGGGAATGTTTCCTTTCTTCTTCTTCACCGTGGATTTCCCACGTACCTCTCTACCCTAAAACACCCCCATGCACACCCTCCTAAATTACACTTTTCTGAGGTACAGGACAAGCAAGATTCAGTCCCAGAATAGTGACAGGTTTAAAGTATAATATTTCACAGCCTGTCAGGGCTGGAAAGAAAGGCTTTTTTAATGTTTAGTGAGCTACAACTTCCCTTTACAAGAAGAAAGTTCCTTCTCCTACTCTGCTATTCACTCTCTCACTGTACCCATGTACACACACACACACACACACACATATATATAGATATGCACCCAGTCTAATATATATCTCTTTTTATAAATCAATCAGAGGTAGATTAGGCAACTTTTAAAGATTTCTACAATCTATTGCTTACAACTTTCCTTTATTTTCTAGTATCACACAAGTGGATTTGTTCCATAGGAGGGAAAAGATGAGAAACATCACCAATGCAACTAAGAAATAATTCAAGGGAGTTTTCTGAAGCTAGATTTTTTTTTCCACGCAAGTTTTGTCATACATAGCAAATTCATGTAACATAAAAGATGTAACTTAATGGTTTTATTCTCCTTTCCTTAGGACCAACTGCAGAAGTAATTTACGGCTTTCACACCCAATACCATCCAAAGTTTTGCCAATAAAAACTAGCACTAACCTTTCATGCTTTCTTCCTCTCTTAAATCTAAAATTTCCTCTCCTAAAACAGAGACTAGGGTTATTACTACTAAAAAAATGACCATGTTTTGTGTGCGTGGTTTTTTTTTTTTAATAAAATGAGAATTCATCAGAAAATACAATTTCGTGAGCAGTGAAATTAATGAAGACAGATTCCTTCCAGATTTCTCTCTCACAACCAGTTACTCTAGCACCTAACAAGGCAGCTTTCCATTAGTTAGGTAATTTCCAACATCTCTGTTCCCTGGTGCCTCACAAGGGCTGAAATCACACACGCTACTTCCTCCAAAGTCTCTCATTCTCCAGCTCTCTTTCCTAGGTGCCTGCATTTCAGGAAATTTGTAGGAATGGACTGTCTCAGAAACTAGGCCCTGTCTTCAGATTTGGTTGAAACTGGGCAGTGAGTTAAAAACCCTGTTGTTGTGGGAAGCACTCACGTTCATGTGGATGCACGTGTGCACACAGCGTAATCACATAAAACTCATTTCCTTCGGAAACCAGGCTCACAACGATTTAGCAACAGCAGATGTGAATACAGTTATGGAAAGCAGCTGCATGGATTTTCCATGAAACAAACAAACATAAGGTCAACACACGTGCAGGTTCCTTTAACAAAGCTCAACTGGTAAGCCTTTGAAATATTTACATAAATATTTTAAATATCCTCTTTCTGTGGGGCAGAGGACACACATCTTGACATCAGTTCATGTCAGGCGTGTTTCTTATTTTCTCTGGGTCTAATTCTTCCCAACTGAAGTCGACAGAAGCTTTATTTTGACTTTCAGATCTACAGTCGGGATTTCTTTCTCTGAGTATGTTGATAAAATTTACCTGGGTGTGCTCCTACTCCTCGTTCTGACTGCACTTGTATAAATAACATTTTCATATATATTTCATGCAACGAATATATCTGAGTTACTCCAAAACCTATCAGTGACAAAATACGTAAGAAAATCTTTGCAACAAGATGAATTAGAATCCAGAGACATTTGGAAACAAATATCCCCACAAAACAGCCCTATGGTTTTAACTAGGGAGATGAGCTTTGCACTGCTTCTGACAATGGAGCACAGTTTGGGCTCTCTTCTGAGAGCCATTTAGCAAATACTTTGCTACATCCAACTTCAAAAGCCATCTGGAAATTATACTGGGGCATGTGTCATCCTGGTAACAGAGAAACAGAAAACTCCGAGGGATCCTGAGGGGCAACAGAATCCACCCCTATTGTCTCCTCTTTCACTATGCAAGAGACATTTAATCCAGAGAAGTCCGCAGCACACCCACCTTTTACACTCCTCAGTTGTCTCATCTGCTTCAGAAAGCTCAAGAAGAAACCAAAGCAAGGCTCTAATTAACCAACCCCCTCAAGACATCTCATACTCAAGAATCTGTGCCAAATATTACTTTATACATGGTTTGACAATATTGGGTCCCATTACATCACAGGAGCTACATTTCCTTTTCAAGTGTTCCTCAAGGAAAGCCTCCTGCACTGAACTTCCATAGTTGGAGTACTTCAGCTAACAACAGTACCGCTTGCTGGATTTATACCACTTCCAGGAGCAAAAAGGGTTACCCTAATTATGAAAAATGCAGTAAAAGATAAAAAATTGCAATCACATTTTGTAATACTTTACTACTAATGCTCAGTTTTGCAGTGTACTGACCAGTTCCATAGGAGATGAGAGGGTTTGGGCTGTTACTTTTAGCTCGTGGCTGATCTCTTGATGAATAAAATACCTACCCCCCCTCCCAATGGGATCTAGAAATAATAACAATTTTTAAAAAATAAACAGTCAGAATTTTAACAGCTACCTCAGTTATGGGCTGCTTTCCCAAATCTCCTTTTTGTGTGAAGTGAGACTCAAATAAAACTCAAATTACCTCTGCAATGTAGATCTGGGTGAAAGTTAAAAGAGATGAAGAGAGAAATGCACCCACTACTGAGTGCACTGTCAATCACATCTCCTCAGCCTACAACTTGAAAATAGAGACCATTATTAGGATTTACAGTGAAGCACAGACACTCTACAGTACCACAACTTCACAATATCAGAAAAAAAAACAGCCTAAGTTCAGTAAAACCTTGGTGATTACCAGCCATAGTTAACTGGGATCAGTTATATAAACTGAAATACATTCAGCTCACTCTGAAGATTCCAAACACTGCTTTACTCTTTTAAAAAGAAAAAAGTGCCATGTACTTTTACCGGTCCAATTTCTATTTGGTAGAACAGAGAGCATTCCAGATTTGAATAAATAAACCAGCTGTTCAGACAAGGCCTCTTAAACTGAGTGCAACTCTCTAAGTGTCTGCCTGTATCCCTGCTTGAAACATCATTCTCAGTTTTACTCCTTTTTTCCCCATTCTGTCACATTTGTTCCTCACAAATGCTGGGGGCTCAACTGGACTACTATTAGGAATTTGAATAGTAAACATTTCTTAACAACATGTGAGATTTAAAGTACTTCAGTAGAGATGACAATGCACTAAGAGCTTTGCCTGGTAAAAGGTATGCCACCTCCAAGGTGAGCACTTGCTCTTCCTTTTACTTAAGGAGGGGAGGGAAAGGCAAGTTCAAGTCAGAAAATGAAGATACAAAATGTAAACATCAGAATTAACTCCATCTAGGATGACCTGCAAACATTTTAATTGCATTTTTAGCAAAACACAACTCATAATGAGGTCCCCAAATTTGCTGAGACACAAGTAGAGCACTCAGATCAATTCTGGAGGCTTGTTTGCTGCCAGTGTTTATCTGATGTATTGGCAATATTCTTAGAAGCCAGTAATCATGGAAGGAGGTTGATCTGAGAAGTTGGTCTGCAGTGTGTGTGCTTGAGAGATGTCATCAGTGCTCCCTGTTGAGAAAGATTACTAGTACCCAATCTTCTTTAGTGTTCTGGGTTAGAATGGTGTTCTAATGACATCTTCTTGCCTTTCTTTCAATTCAAATTCTAATTTTCTAAGCACATGCCTTTTTTTTACTTTGCTAGAAGAATATATTTCTTCGTCTACAATATTGTAAGAGTAAAAGAAACACTAACATGATCTTACAGTTATCAAACACATTATTTCCTAGAAAGATATCCCCATCACACCTTGAACCATGTTAATATTATCTGGTGATTTTTGTCCTCCCAGATGTGTTCTGTATTCTTGGAACCAGGGTGTGGATTTTTAGCTTGTGGCTGCTGTCAGAGCCATGAAATGCCACCTCCACTGCAATTCACAAACTGAAACACAACTGCATGTACTGGAGATCACAAAGCCAGGTCACAATGCCAGCAGCACCACTCTGACCTTGCAAGACAGTTATTCATCCCACTGAAAAGTCTAGCAATACTTCCTAAAGTTTATTTGAAAGAAGGGAAAAAAATTGTCCCCAGTTGTTTTGGTTGTTTTCATTTGGTATATTCATGCATATAGAAAATATTAAAAATTGGCATAGTGTGCATTTCCCTGCAGTAAAACTCACACAAATGTTTTCTTTGCCATCAAAATGTTACTCCACTCCCTACCTAAAGAAGAAGTTATGATGATACATTTTTTCTAGTTTATAAAAGCAAAAGTAAACCAAAACCTCAAATGAAGGAAAAGTTCTGCTTCCTTAAGTGAATCCTTATGGTGAAGCAAATACAACTGATTTTATAGATATAGATAAATATAGATATTGATTATATATAGATATAGATGATATAGATATATATAATTTTTTTCTTTCTTTTTTTTTACATCTGCCTCAGGATTGGTACATTCTGGAACAGCTTGCCAGTGCTTGGCTGCTCAGTTCACTAGAAGAAAAAAAATTAAAAATAGCAAAAAAAAAAATTTAAAAAAGTAATTTAAAAGTCCTCTTTGGTTCTAGCAAAAGTTTTTCCCTCCTGGAAGCCTTCCCAATATAGTTGTGAGTCCTGATGCCTTTTTGCAAAGATAGCTCAGACATCTCTGGGCTAGCCCACCTTCTGCAGTCCTCTCAATTTCTTAGCTCTGCTTCTTGGATCAAGTTCCCAAACTTTTACACTCCTAAGCATTCTCACAACGCTCCTGCCTCGTGCGTGGTTGCTGGGCTGATTCTGGCACCGATTTTCCCTCTGCTCCTTTCCAGCAATGAGTCAATCTGTGGTGCAGCACAAGTCTCAGCACAGCAGCTGCCTTCATCTTCCTCTTACTTTAACGAGCAATACTCTGCTTACCATCTCACACAAGGCCAAGCTTTAAAATGAGTTGTAGAGGTCAGCAGCAGCTCTGCTGCCTCTTTGCCTGGAGCTCAGGATTCCTCCAAGGCTTGCTCCTTCTCTCACAAGTAGTGTTCCAACACAGATAGATTTGCTTTACCTTTCCAGCAATTTTTTAGATGTAGGTGCCTACTTAGATGGCAAAGCCAACAGCTGAGAAGATGTTAGCAGTTTGATAAGAAAATCTGGCACAGCATACTTGAAAGATGGGAGGTTACTATAGATTTTATCTACTGAAAAAACAACTCACCTGCATACTGAATATCCCCTCTATTTTTTTAACCCCAAAAGTCAGCGTGGCCATGGAATGTATCTAACTTTGTATCCTAATGGGCCCAATAGTTTGAACCTTGTTCCATTCTTTGATTTGCATTTGTTCAACTTTAATGAATTTAAGGAATCCAGGAATTCTTCTGTGAAACCAATGCTGTTAGTAGGATACAAAAACTGGAAGAAAAATAACTTTATAGGAGGCAGAACATTTATTGTTGCACAGATGAAATACCTGACCTATAAATCCAGAAATATTTATATAAAATACTTTTGCTTGGTGCTGTTACAGAACAACCTCTTAAAGAAAGACCTCTTAAAGGCAGCTCTTCCATTCAATATAGAACAAAACTCACATATCCTATCGTTTTCCTGCGCCATCAATGGTCTTTGGAATTCAGCAATAGTCACAAAGCCACTGCTGAAGCCCTGAGATAACAAGGACCATCATGCACCAAACTTCAAGAATGCAAGGAGCCCATTTATCTTAATGTGGAGCACAGGTGTCACTGGCACATGTTATCAGTTCAATGTGCTGTTTTATGCTTTCAAATATTGAAGATACCAGTACCACCTTGAAGATGGAAACAAGACTTCCTTTACAGTTCCTTACACAGCTTTTTCCTTTTTTGTGCATTACAATTATAAAGTTCATACGCCATCAATCCTGCTTTCATGTCTTCCTTATTTAAATGCCTTTTCCTGAATAAAACATTTTTTTGAAATTAGTCAATCTTTTCTGTTGCCCTGAATTGTCCTAACACAAGAAGATGCGTATGAGATTAGGATTTGAAGTGGAATCCAACATAGGATTCTGGCACTTGAAGGTTATTTGTCACATGGAGACTCATGCCATATCAGCCATTTTATACATGGCTACAAGGGAAACATCTGCAAGGTCTAAGAGTGATAAGGAATAACCTGCCCTGCTACTGAAAAAAGAAGGCTGCATTCTATTCAAAGGGTGCAGATAAGACTTAATTAACTGAGATTTCATAATGGAGAAATGATGGATAATGTAGACCTAATATATTCCACATTCACAAAAGCATCATGAAAATATGCCAAAAAGAGAATCTTAAGCTTTTTTCCTTTTTTCGTCCCTTCAGGGGTATTTGCAGCCCTGAATAAAAAATATGGCTAAAACAATTTCAAGCAACTCTAAATATCAACTTTTCCAGAGATGCTATTTTTAAGTTCTGATCTTGTGATTCCACTCCTTCTCCTACACACGCTTTTGCAAGCATTATTAAAACACACTATTTTAAACCACGATGGAGAATGCAGAGAGGCCCTCGAAATATTGGCTTTGCTGGCCATTTTCACAGGGAAGAGGCTAAGCCACATAAATTTTAATAGTACTCTTGCTGCTCATTTCAGAGAGAAACAAAGCTGGTTGGTGGCACAGAAAAGAAGGATGGTATTAGAAGTTAAAGGACGAGAAAACAGAAAAACCTTTTCAATGACAATAAACAACAAGCCTGACCTTTTGGAGGAGGGTACTCCTTCCTAACACTGCATCTCAAATGAGCTGAAAAGGAGATCTTAGCAGCAGAGAATGATTTATAAAATGACAAATCCTGCAGCAGGAGAGAAGAGGAAGCCCAAATGACAAAGGAATTAATCCCCATGACTGCGGGCAGTGTTTCACTTCCAGTGAAGTCTGCAACCAAAGGCATTTGCATCTGCATCCTGACTGAACTCCTCTGACATTCTGTTTAGCAAAGGCCTCGCTTTACATCTCCACTGGAATGAAATGAAACCCATATATTGCTAAGTAAGTCCCTGACACTTCATCTGGCTGTAGCCAGTACTGTATAGGCTGGTTTTAGTTTTGGAGGTATTGAGACGTGTGAGTTTCAAAGCCAACAGAAATCTCGGAAACAAACAGAACTTCCATTCCTGATCAAGCCTGTCACAGCTCAGCCCTTCAAAATACTTGCAGCCTTGTCAACAGTTTTCCTTTCAAAATATATTGCTGAATCCAAAAGTTAATCTAAAACATTTTATTTGGCTGGGAACTGCTACTTCTCAACCCAACCCTAATGGTGCCAACATTTTTTTTTCTTGTCTCGGTAACTTTGAGTTGTATTCTTGAAAAGATTGTTAAAATATGTTACAAGACTTGTCCTTCACAGCAGTGATAGCAGAGTGGCAAGCAAAGAGACTTTCATCATGTAACAACTCTTAGCTGCCAGCTTGCTTTACTGCATATTAGTGAATAAAATGGGATAACCATGTGTTGTACAAGAATAATTGGCTGAAGTGATCAATACGATTGGCTTCCACTCGTGTGGTTTTTGTAGCCACACAAATCAGTTTGCATTTGCCTGATCTCTCAGTTGGTGTTAAATAACCAAACCTGTAATTTGGGATTGGCATTTAAAAAACATTAAAACTAATTAAGGGCAATAAATGCTCCCAGGAATACTGAAGGAAAAGCTTGATACCAAGATTTCGAAATTGCTTAAAGAAATGAAGAAAAAAAAAAAAGCAAGGAAAAAATTCTACGTAAGCAAATGTATCTGGTAAAAAAATTATTCTGTAAAATGCACTGGAAAAGTTACTTTGTTTTGTAATTACTTTCATAATTCAGCTCTTATGTTACCCGTAATGCTCCCAGGTCTGTGTAGGACAAAGGGAACTCTGCATCCAAAAAAGTGATACATATGGTTTTAATTGCTTTTCACAGGAAAGTCAGAGTCCAATGTAAAGAAAAGTTATTCCAAACTCCAGCTTGCAAACCAGGTTTTCATGTGAAAATTTCCAGTAAAAAAGCAGCAACAGATGTAGCTGAGGCTATAAACTGGCTTGGGACAATTTTTTTCAGTCTGTCCACTCCCAATTAACTACCATCCACTTCTGCCTAATCAACACTGGTTTTTCTTAGTGCAGTCAAGGCTTCCCTTGCAAAATCTCTTCCCAGAAATAATCAGCTGTACTCACAGCAATGTCCAATACCTTCCTTCTCCTTCAGTTCTCTTTTTTAAAAGTTGTATATGCCTGATTCTGTTTCCCTTTCATTCCTGAAATCATAGATTTAGTATATAGTATCCTTTTAAAATAAGGTGATAAAATACAGAAACACAGAAAGCTACTGCACAGCAATGAAGGTGTCTCTTCTGACACTTAGAAGAGCAAAAGAAATCAACTTTGAATGTCTATAAAATATAACTATATAATATAATAATAGTGTTTTCCTAATTTGATTCCTTTGTCTTGGATAGAGTCAGGGCATTAGGCACTGAGTAAACCTTCATTTACAGAAATTGTATTACACAGTACAGCTTTACTGCCCTGAGAATAAATGCTACCTTTTTCTTAAATAAATAAATCTAAGAATTTCCATAGGTGAGGAGTGTCTGCTATTATTCCTCTACTTTTCCAACGACCTTTAATGTCGTTGATGTGTTTGATGTCGTTGATGTGTTTAATTCTGCATGGGAACCACGCTTCTGTGAGAGGAAAGCAAAGGAATGGAGGAGACTCCAAATCCAAAGCTAAATGTTGGGGTCAATGTAAAGGTTAGCAGAGGATACGAGAAGAAACATTTCAAACTTCAAGAAAGAATAAAGATGATGTGAGAGATAACTAAGATATTATCATAGAAACTAAAAGGTGAATATTTTATTCTGAGTGAAAGTTAAGATTTATTAGGTCTGATAAATAAATAGACTAAGCACACCAGAATGAAATAAAAACAATAAAATAGAAACAATAAAAACAACAATAAACAAGCCTGCTTAGCTTGCTGAAATTTTACAAAGTGCTGACAACTAAATTTGTAGAAGATACTTCGTATTTGTTTAAAATTTCTTGTCAAAATAGAAATATTTCATTTTGCCATTATTCACAAAAGGTCTGAATTGTTAGCATCTGTGATGGATACAGAATAAGCAACTATCACCCAAGTTAAAATCCTAATACACTTTGTGGTTGCAAGCAGCCGCTACAAAATGGCATCTGAATGAACTCCCTCCAGAACAAACCTTCACTTGTATTTTCAATAAAAGTATGGATGTGATAGTTAAAGTATGAAGTGAAAGAAAAATTTTCATAAACATCATTTATTCTTGCTTTTGTTCTTTTGTGAATGCATTCTTTAACTGCTACATACTTGGGCTGGATTACACTTTTCTCAGGTCTTTTATATCTGTTTTTCTGATACATTATTAAATATGGTAAGAATTTAGATTTTCAAAACAACATTCCATTTATAACCAAGGAATAAAAAAACCCCAAAAAACCAAAGCCTAAAGACAAGAAAACCAAACAGAAATGAAAAGTCTGTAAATGTGAGCTTAATATGCAACCCCCCGAAAATGTATTAAAAGGTTCATTTTAACCTATAGTCAACTTAATGTAATTTAGGTATCTTGCATTTAATGAAAGAGCATGTGCCAGTAATATCTAAGTGAGCTGGAGGATATGAAATTCCCTGAAAAGCAATGAGGCTTTCCTTTTCTACATAGTCTTACTACACCACTGTGCATGTCCTTGGCTCAGCACGAGAGAGCTTTTCACATGAGAACACCTGAACAGAGCCTTTAGTTCAACAATGCTTTTTTCTGGCATCAAAATTCTTGGTAGTCATCTCAGTAACAAAAAAGCAGAATCTGTCAGTTTGAAACTGAACTCAGAGCGTATTTTATGTGAAAAGATAGCCCAGAATTGATCTGATGAATTGTACAATTCTAGAAAGCTGAATCAATAGCAGTGACACATTTAAAGACAATCTGAGAAATGGTTTTTGCTGTTCTTCTTAAGTAAGTTTACACTCTATTCTCTTAAGGCTTAGAATCAAAAGCAAGAAAAGAAAGGAACAGACAAAATTCCCAAGGTTTTCAGATGCTTTTCACTTTACCATTTCAATTTCTTTAAGGGTCATTCACAATCTATGTATAATTCTACTACCATTCAATGACTTACAATTGTGAATCCTACCTATGACTGTATCTTCAATCTGAGAGAAAAAAAGTATGACTTGCCAACACTTAGGTTGTTAACTGTGTATTTTCAGTTGGTTTTAAATCACAGGTAATCAAATTAATAGATTCTGGCATGAAAAAAACCAAAGCAGCCCAACACAGCCATATTTAAGGTTGTTCAAAAACGTTCCCAGTAAATTTAACATACTTTAAAATTCCTGGATGTAGCTGGTGATATCCAGCTCTTTGGAGACTGCAGAAACATGTATCCTCTTGAGCATTAATTTGGCTGGAGGTTGGAAATATCAACAGTTTATGGACTAAAGCACAAGAACAAGAAAAAAGAAATCTTGTTTATACGAACACAGCAACCTTCAGACATTTGTTAATGTTCTATAAAGGGCTCCCAAAGTTCATTAAAAAAGTATATTACCCTTTCTGTTCCCTTTTTGAGAAAAGGCATGTTGCCTCTGTACATGATGACAAGGATGTACTGGAAAAGTTTTTTGGTATCTGCAAATTCCCCCATGAAGAACAGCAGCATTGCCTCCATTGTGCCCTCAGAGAGAGGTTGCTTATCACTTGACAACTGGGATTTGTGTAATAAATGATAACACTAAACTTCTACAATACATCCCTGCTGTTACTTCCATTTTCTGTGCCTTTGTTTCTCCTCTTTGTCTGCCTCTGCAGCACCATTTAAATGTCTATTCTCCTAGTAGGAAACTTTCACACAGGAGCTGACTTTGGATCTGAAAATAAAGTGGGTGTGTGGGCAAGTGTTCTATCCTTGTGCTTTACAGTCACCAGGGCCAAACATACAAAATTACACAATACAGGTTCTACAACTGCCCCACATCACCTGTGAGGCTGGTGGTTCAATATTTACAGTGCTTCTCTACAGGATTTCTCAGGGCAAACAGCAGCAGAAGCCAGACAAGATGCTTTTATAGCAGGAAGCTTTGCAGGGTCTAAATCTGGGGAAGAGAACCAGGCTACCTTCTGTCCATGGGAATCACTGCTGACTGCCAGGCAAACAAGAAATCTTGCTCCAATAGCTACATATTTTATTTTAAGGCAATTCCTCAACTCAGTGCTTCTTATTTTTATCTGAATACAGGCATTTTCCTTAATCTGAGATGAAAATTAATTCCTGAAAAGAGATAATAATGTCCTACAGTCTTAAGGACCATCAAAAAGACTCGATCTTCACCTATGAGGAAGGTTTGGTTTAAAGAACCTTTATGCAAATAAGTCGAGGGTACAAATAAATACATTTTCAACTCTTCCTTTTATACAAATCTTATTTCTAGACATCTAAAGCATGTGTAACTTCATCATGTGAGATTTTCTGATGTGAATGTTCCTAAAGTCAGCATTACATCTGAGAAATTTTCTGAAACCCACTGTTAATAAAGGCCATGAACTGAAGTATTTAAAGAAAATGCTTAATTTCTCTCTTAAATGATTGAAAACAATTTATTGAACAAAGGAACAGAAGCAGTTCAGATAATTACCACCAAAATAATTACGAAACATTGGTGTTACCATGGGGCAATAACAGAGTGGCTGAAATGATGACAAATTTGCGTTTGTTCTACTGAAATAAAGAATTCAAAATCCTGATTCTGCTACTGTGAACACTTGGTTGTGGGATCTGGCCACTTTCTGTAAATAAGTTTCAGGACATTTGTGGGGTGATGACTTTCCAATTTTTTGCTTTCTTCTAAAAGGGAATTAACTTATTTTTTTCTTTCAATATAGGCTTTCTTATATCCATTTATTCACAATGATTTTATATTTTAACTATTTTATTTATTTCTAGTGCATATTTCAATTAATCCAAGATTAATTTTTCCCTTCTTACTTTTGAAACTGATGGTCTTCATTACTACATGTATATCAAGATTAAATAATTCACTTTGTTCTTTTGTTAAAAAATAAAAAAAAAATTACAATTCTGTCCTTATTGGTTGTATTTCCCATCTTTTTAGTTATCACTCTCAATTCTAATTACATCTTTCTTCTTTCCATAATTTTCTTTCCTATCTGAAAAACCTAATACCATAATTCTCTGTTTCTCATGTGGCTGTAACAAAATACAGTGGGAAATATTTAATTTTATAGCTTCATAATTAAGATAAGTGAAGCTGAATGGAGAATTGGTCCTATAAAACTAAAGAAAAGCAAAGAAAGATTTGTAATTTGTATGGACTCATAAAGATGCTATAAAGAAAAAGTGCATTTTTGTACATCATAAAACATTCTTCTAAGGCCAATGGAAATTAATATTTACAAATTGTTCTGAATCTTTTTTTCTAAGTATACAATAGTTCACTTGTTAACATTGACATATTTATCTGGCCTCTCCCAGTTGTAGGAAAAAATTATGTCAATTTTCCCTCAGACTGCCTTCCTATTCTGTCACACACATTATTTCATGAAACATGAATCCAAATGTTCTGTTTCTTTTCAATTTCCTTTCACCACAAATTCCAGAGTCCCTCTCTTCATGGCTTTTAGTAACAATTCAGCCTTTCTAGTGTAATGGCAAAAACTCAATACTGCTGTCTTTAATCAGGCTACTTTTCACTTCAGTGTCTTCAATACTGAAGATTCAACCCTTTGTCAGAACTACTTTTTTTCCAGGTCAGATGTTATGTCTGTGATTCCACATTAAGGGTCTACTCTCATAACAAACAGCAAGCCTTGACAAGATGTCTGAAAAACACAGACACAGAAGGAAAAAAAAAACAAACCCAAACCAAAAAACCAAAAAACAAGTAATAGGTTTTTATTAAAGAATATCTTCTAGAAGTTGTAATAATCAAGTAGTCAAGCACTTCTAAAAGATTCAGGTGATTTTGTACCTGAATATGGTCCATTAAAATTTTAGTAACTATAATGCAAAGCTAACCCATATTATTTGGAAAAGCAAAAAATAGTGATGTTTGACTAATTAGAGGGAGTAGAGTATGTTTGTCTCTTCCCTTTCCAAATAAAAGATCCATTGGCTAGTTGGTTCAAATCGTCTGTGACCACAAGTTTATGTCAGACTTGTGACAGCTGGATAGATGAAGGTCCAAAGAAGCTGTGTTCAAATTATGATCACAAAACTGACATGATCCTGATACTTTCTATCCTAATGAGCTCACTAATAGAAGATGTGACAGACTGTACAAATAAGGGGACACCATTTACTCATGCACTGAGGACAAAAACAAGTCCATGGATTTCCTAATTTCATGAGCTGTGGCTTTTGAATGGCTCGGCCTGTGGGCAGCATACTGCAAACTGTAACCTCAGTGTGACCACAGGAGCCACAGTACACAGGAAAATCCCTCTGAAAGTAAAGAACAGAAAATCATTTGATGAGAAGAAATAGCTGCCTTTCACATACTGCAGAAAGGCAAGTTCCAGCCCGTGATAGATTTTGATTTAGGCTGAATAGGCAGCTTTTACTGTCTGTCTAACTCATCTAAGAGCATCCTTGACTGGGAAGGACAACCTCCCTTGATCAGCCATGTCTCTTGATCCCAAGGAATTAAATACTCCAAAGAAATACCATATGCCTCCAGAAACTCCACATATGAATAGAACATAGCAGCAACCAGTATGTAAGAGACATAAAAAACTACATTACAAACAAAAAATAGTATAAGTAGCGGACCTCAGGATAACTCAACATAAAACAGGGACACTGTCTGTTCCATTGGATCGTGTACATTCTGGGATTCTACTCCAGAAGAACCACATGTTTGGTATTAATGCGGATACATTAAGCTCAAAATTGGTTACATAATGAACAGCAGCGCTGATCCAAATGTGTTTATAAACACAGAGGTTATGTTGAAAGATACACAGGCATTTAGAAATGCTATGTATATTTGTGTATGACTCTCTGCATGTAAACTGGCCTCAAGTATTAGCTTTCATTAATCCCTATAAATCAGATGTTCAAAACCAAGGATAATTTACAGTAACAGCAACCACAGAAATTATACAGGAAAAAGAAAGGTTTACCTGTGGAAAATATTTGTTTCTTTAAAACTGGGGATTCAGCTCAGACATCCTTCCTTCTGCAATACCATGCCTTTCTAAGGACACAGGTGGCAGGAACAGATTTGCTTCAACAGTGTCAGTACCAGCAGAAGATTAGGAAAATCATGATAAATATGGCTCTTCAGTATTCAAAATGTGTAGCCCCTCAGAGAGCCACCAGCAAACAAAAACACCACTTTGTGTCTTCGATGACTACATACTGGTTGGAAATCAGCTAAACTCTTCTGGGTTTTATCTAACCAGGTAGCCTGGAAATCTGTTCATATCAGACTATTACTTCATGGCATATAAGTAATATTATTTAAAACTGCAGCACAGAAAGCAACAGAAACATTCACCATACTCATCCTGTGCCAAGAGATCATCAGGCAAAAGAAGAACAAAGCTGAAAACAGGATAACTCACCATAGAGAACTACATACCAATTTCTTAAGGGGGTACACAAATTACATCTCTCAGTCACTGGTGTGCAAACAGACTTGATCTTCAGTGGTTTAAAATTCTTGCCCCATGATGGCAACTGGTTGCTTTAGCACTGAATTGTAAAATCAGGTATATTACTTCCTTCATATATATATGAAGGAAGAAAAAATAAATATGGACTAAAAAGAACTCCTGAGGTCAGTGCTATATTAGAAACACGACTCTCATGAGTAAAAGAATTAAGGCAAAAATGAGTGACATATTGTAACCAGGTTATTGCACTTAGATCATATCCTAAGGATGAGAAAGGAAAAAAAAATCAATAATCTTGAAGACAGCTATTAAAAGGTATACAATTTGTACAGATTCATATAAGAAGGCTGTAATGGAATATACCATGATTCCCTATTTCCTATTAAAACAGTAAAGGGATATTTGAAAAGACAAAGCACCTTTTAGCACAATGTTTAGGCAGATTCTCACATTTCCAATCCCCTGTTAGAAATTAAAGTGCCAAAGTTCCTGGGAAATCTCAATAAGACTATGCAATTGAATTAATCTCCAGGTGAACAAATGGGAAGGAAATATTCATCTTACAGTGAACAAATGGGAACAGAAAAGAAGGTGAATACTATGCTAGTAGTGCTATTCAGTTCTTAGAGCTTCCCAAAGAGCTGATGTCTGAGTACTGTAGTTAGAGCCAAGAAGGATTTTCACAATTTGCATCCAGGGGGTGCAAAACTCACTGCATGTGATAGGTCAAGTCCATTGCTCTTATCTTCCTTGTCACGTGCTTGGAGGTTTAAAAGTAATACTTTGGCTAAGAAAACAGTTTTGTATGTTTTCTACAGGCAGAGAGATCTGAAACACGTGTGATCCAACCTGTCCACAGTCATGCAAATTGTTAATCAATAGGGAAATCAGGACAATCAAACATCAGATGAGCCTTACAACTCTTCTGCTTTGGAGACCACAGAAGAGTTGCTCAGCATTCACAGAGAATCAAGTCTGGAGAGTACCCAATTCCTTTTACTGTAAGTTTTGTACTATCCTAATCTGGAGCAAAACTAGATGTAAAAGTGATGTTAAGCACTCTATACTATATAAGATTGAACAGATTTTTTCATAGGGTAAAGGTCCATGTCCTGTTGATCATATACAAATCCAAGTAAAATCTGACCCAGAGTTTTCAGCATATTCAGTCACAAGTTTCAAGGCAGATTTGTTTAACAGAACCGTTTTTGTCTCTCCAGCTCCCTAGCATCCTATGAATGTACAGTACACCTTGTGCATTGAGATCTGTGCATGACTGAGAATCTCAAAACTGTACATTGCCTAACAGGTATGGACAGAGGCAGGTTTCCCATTTACCTTGATCCAGAAAGCTACAACCTCACCTTATTCACATATGCACAGCTGAACTGAAATCATTGCAGCTCCCTGTTTGCTCAGGCTAAGAACAGGGGCTAAGATTTACACTATAATAAGCCTCCAAATGCCTCACATCAGCTGTGCAAACCCAATTTTACCAGATACACTGATCATTGATTCCTTTTTTCAAGTGTTAGGCTGTGCCCACACAAATGACCCCATTCTGTTTCCTTGCTTTTACTTAGACTTTGCTGCTAGCAACCCAAAACTTACCACCCACCATCTCTTACTCACGTTCCTGGTACCAGGAACGCCAGATCCACTCTACAAAACTTGACCCATGTCAAAGACCTACTCTGAGTGTCCTGACTTGGCTTTAAGCCAATATGATTATTTTTCAGGAAATAGACAAAACTGGAACATATTTTCTATTTACACTGATAAAGTCAGTCAGACGGAATATATTAAAGAATTTGCTGGTGATAAATTTAATTTTCTAGTAACTGCATCACCTGAATGGACGTAACAGAATTTTTCAATTGTAGTGGTTTTATCTGTAGACCTGTTTCTTACAGATTTTATGACCAAAATGATTAGACAACTTTAACCCTGCTTGATGCTGCACAGCTCAAAATCAAGCTTATGCTCTTCTGTGGCTTAGAGTGAAGCTGCACTCAATATTTAATTATCTATGATAAGAAGCATTTGCTAGTATACTTGTCATCATTGCTCTGTTCACAGCAGGAGTCAAAGTAAGGGGTTTTTTTCCAATAATATATTCATATTTGCAGATACTGTGTTTTAATTTTCATATACATCGATAATTAGAAAAAGTGAAATGCAATACATGTAATAGAAAAGTTGATTTTTAAGAAATAAATCATGGTCCTTAGGAAGAAGATGGAGCTACTGAGACAAAATGCAGTGATCCTTTGTAACTTATTTTAGACATGCTACTGAATAAAGAATTTTAAATTTCCAAGAATAATTTCTAACTTTTCAGTCTACATGTATAGCTAAAAGTAATTTAAAATATTGAAAGACATACACCACTATTAAAAAAAAAAAGCCAGGAAAAAGAAAAGCCAAGAAAATACTATTCAGCAGTAAAACCCCAAATACTCAAACCTTGGAAACTATAAACAAGTGAAGTATATTCATTGTTCTAAGAATAAGTACTTAGGGCCTACAAATACCAATAATGTCAACCAGCAGGACTAGCAACCAATCTGTTATATTTTTGTGACGGTGTTAGTGGTCTCTGTTGTGTTGATATCTTAGATTTTCATTTCCAGCTTAATAGCTGAACTTGATTTTATTAAATACTCGCATTATATGTTTTCTTTTTTTATGACTTTTTGGCTCACAAAGAATAAAAAGAAGTGTGTTAAGGACCCTAGTGACCGGTTCTCAGTACATTTCTATTTCCAACTGGTTTGGTTGTAGGTTTGATTTGTTTGGTTCATTGTTGAGGGGTTTATTTTGTTGCGTTTTTTGTTGGAAACAATGACCTAAACATAAAATCTCTATTGCAAGCATGTAGATAACAGAGAGCTTAGTAAGTACATAAATAATTAAAGACTTAAAGTAACTTGGCTACTGCTACAGTATAACCTACCAGGTTAAACAACTGCGACTCACCAAAATGTATTTTATACTGACAAATAAAAAATAACGCCTTCGAGATTAAAATATAACTCTTGTAATAAGAGAATAAAAACTAAAGCTTGGAAGGCCTTCACAGAGCACAACTAAAACAATACAGGCTGCAAGCCCCCAAATAAACTCCTGTTGGACGGGGAAGAAGCCCAGCCACAGCAGCGTGGCTCCGTGCCAGAGCCAGACTAACCTTGGCACAGAACTGCTGGGAGAGACAATCTGGTCACCAGCAAGTGAGACTAATCCAACATTACACCACCACCATAAAAAAGGGTTACAAATTTCTCCATTTCTGGCTGGGAGGCAGCTGCAGTGATCCTCATGGGCACTTGGATCAGCCCGGCCATTCCGATGGAGACAACGGCGGTTTTATTTTTTCCGTGGCAGATTTGGTCAGACAAACGGACTTGATCCACCATGAGAGGGCAAGAGCCAAGGCAGCCAGAGAAAAGGGAATGTCTGGCTGTGGCTGAGGCAAGAACAGCCCGTTCCCTTCAGCAGCAGCACAGGCTTTGACCAGCTTCTAAGCCAATAAATAGCTGTGCTGCTTCCAGAACCACATCAAGACAAACACGCCGTGCAGCAGTGCCTGGAGACACTGCCATACCATGTGTTTGTGATGTAAAACTGTGACCAAAAAAGAAGGGGGGGAAAAAAAAGGTGCAGCAATACAGCAATCAGTGGTATACACAAAGGGGAATTGCAAATGGAAGCGAAGAACTGGCTACACCTTTACACAGTGGTAGAAGGCAACTCAGTTTTGGCTCCCTGAGCTCAAGCCAGAGAGGCAGTGCTCATATTAAAGTCTTAAGAGAGAATCTATTTTTCCAGGCTCAATTTAGGACTTTAAGGAAATCCCATCTGATTCCCAGCAAGCCTATGTAAAGCGATCATACATATTCTGGTCTAATCAATAAAATTTTTCACATTTCCTTTTAATTTCTGCAAGGTGGAAAGAAGGAATTAGATGAGAAACCTTAATTCCTTTACAATTCTACATATTGGTCACCAAGTACTGAAGAATTACTGTTCCTAGATAGCTGCCTGTGTGCATAGGTTGTCCATGGGGAGTCATGGTGATCCCCCCACGTATAATCAGATGGGATGCATACCTCAGGTCTGACTGACAGGAAGGAAGGGAGGAAACAAATCATCTTCCCTTTCAGCATGCATGATGGCACACCTGCTGAGATCATCCTAGCTAACTAATCACCTGGCACAGACCTCAGAAACTGCTAATGTTCTCCTCTCTGCTGTCTGCAGCTGCTGTAAAAAAATATTTTTACTTATATAAAGTTGCCAGTCTTAGCATGCAGAGATAGGTGAAATTTCACTGGGTGAAATTTAACAGATGTGACATGCAGGGTCCCAATGAGACTAAATGGTTTATTGATCCTTTCCAGTCTTAAACATTATGAAAGCCAGACCCTGTGTGCACAGCAGACAGATCTGACTTATGAAGAATTCCCAGGTGAAAACAACAATTGTGGCTAATGACAACTGGGGGGTGGAGGTGGGGGAGGAAAAAAAAATCAATGCAATATAAAATAATTTCCACTTTAAGTAATTTCATTTGCCGGAGAATGCAGCCAGATGGATCCCAAAGAGTTTGAGAAGCTCTTTGCTGCCTGTACACTTAGAGGAGTACATGAAGATATGTGTACCATCAGGGGGAATTCATAAACCACTGAGTGTCCCTTGCTTCCTCTAATGACAGTCATCAAATTAAAACAGCTGAGTCACAGCCAGCAGCACAGAGGACAGCAAAAGACTGAATATATACCAGTCTGGTTTGGTTCAACATGCACGAATTAAGGAAAAAAAATTAAACCAGAAAAGGACAATTTCTGTAAACATTTTCCTTGCTCCTGCTCTGACATCAGGCAAGGCATGGACTGCTCTTGCTGCATTTGTACAGGATTGAGCATAACAATGTCTTGGCCATACAGAAATCCCCAAGGCTTGCTGTAATATATGTAATGAGTGGTAATGCAGTCTCCTGCTGTTTCCTGAGTCTCGAGCTGCTGCACTGACCTTCTTCTCTTGATACTGCACATGTCAGCTGGCTCCATTTGCTTCTGGAATTAGCATTAAAATGGCAATCCTTAGAGATTATGCTACAGCCACAGCAATGACAATGGAGATTTTAAATATTTTCTAGGGGGTTTTAATTGTGTATTTTAAAAATACAACACTTTTCCTATGAAAATAAGGAAGCAAACTTAAAACACACCGATTTCTTTTAAGATAATAAAAGATTACTTTTAGAAATTTGTGTCAGGAGATATATTTCCCCATCTCCATCTCTTGTTGCCAAGACAGCTGTGGATGCATTTCTCAGAGCAATGCTATTAACGAGATTTTATTGCGAGTTTATCTTAATTAAAAGAATGGATGTTTTTTCCTTTCTAAAATACCTGCCACAGACATGAAAATTCTTGCAATCTTTCATCAGATGTTAAAATAAAAGGCAGACTAGTTTAAAAATCTGATCATGACTTCTAAGACAGGTGGAAGGAACATAAGATTTGATAAACTATAATTTTCAGGTACTGAAGTGATTGGCTAACAGAATTTTGCACGGGCATTGCATCTTGGAGGATTCCTGTCATGCTGTATGTCAAAGTTGTTATATATTAAATCTAATTCCTTCTATTGAACTAAGCTGCATTTCCTACATTTTTATCGCCTGCCCTTTATCTGAAACACAGTGAGAAATATTGTCACAACAGATTTGTAAAACAATATGAAAGTTCAGGGAGAAATAAGATTAAGAAATAGCACACAATAAAGCCTGTAAAATAAAATCTTTTTTGTTCCTAGACGAACTTTTTCATTTAAAACTCTGAAATTAATCTTAATTTGTATGTTTATATTTATTGTTTTCTTGTGAATATATCTATTTGGATTTTTTCATATATTTATGATCTATGAAAAATAAAAGCAAACTCAATGAATTTGCATCACAAAATATTAACAATTTAAAGAAATACAGTGATTAAGTTAAATACTACACTTACTTTTTTTAATATCATCATCATTATGTTTGCAGCATGTCAAACCTAAACCTCTATTTCCTACTTGAGTACCAGAAAATAGGAATATTTCTAATTAGAAAAAAAAGTACAACCTGGTGAACAGAAAGATGAAGTCCAATTGCTGAAAGTTGTAATTGCACATTTCAGTCCAGAAAATAGAGAACACTCCACAGTCAAGGAATGTAGTAGATTCTCCCTCATTTTAATCTTTTAATTAAGACTGGATGTCTGTCGTTAAGATATGCCCTAGTTCAACCACAAATTGCAGGTTGGATGTTGAAATTACTGAGTGACATTCTAAAGCCTGTGTTATTCAGGAGGTCCATTTCTGGTCTACATTTCCACTGAGATGAAAGGCACTCTAAGTAGCACTTAATTTGATTTCTGTGAATTTTGAAGTCAATGCATGTTCTCAGGGGTCAGAAGGAGAGAAAGGAAACAGGCACACAAACTGCAGTCTCTCCTAAATGAGCAGGGCATTTTACCTTTCTTTAAGGACAACACTTCTGATTGTAGTAGCAGTAGTAGTAGTACCTATGCTTTAGGAAACATGGCAGTTCACAAGCAAAACTAATTTACAGCGTTTTTAAAACAGGAATATATGTTACTTATTTGATTTGTGATTGTGTCATTCAGATACCATCTCAGCTAACTACTGTACCATCCTGCGGAACAACTTCGAGCAATATTGCTACTTTAAAGACCATGGGATTATCACTTTCAAGACTTTCAGGTATGCATTTTCTTTTCCATTAACAGAAAACAGAATTAAACTGGATTTCTAATAAATGCATGCAAGATATCAAGACTATAATTTCTTCCTATATAGTGCTCAGTGTGTTACGGAGAGAACATTCCACACAATAGCTCAAAAGCATCTCAACAAACTGATGATAATTGGAAGGTATATTTATAAAATAAAAATGTATTTTAAGACTTAAGAGGAACCATTATGCAGAAATACGCACACCCTCCAACCTTTTCCTTCACTAAGACAACAAGAGATGGAACTACCATGAAAACTCTCTGTGTGTCAAGGGCAGAAAGGAGAGGGTTTGCTTGGCCTGCACAAGTCCTGCGGCCTCATTTACATCCATAGACATGCTGAGCTTTGAACTTCAGGCTGAAGCTTAGAACTCCCATCCATTATTAAAGGCTGGCTGTGGCTCAGGGAGCCCCCAGAGGCCTCGTGGCTGGAGGGGATCCTGGCTGGGCTGACTCAGCTCTGCCCATTGGTTACAGCACCCTGCCCTCCCCTCCACTCCTGTCCCCTGACTGGGCTGGCACCAGGCTGGCAGCTGCAGGCAGCTCATCCCTATTCAGCTGTCAGAAGGACTTGGAGCCAGGATAAGCAATGCCAGTCTCATAGGGAAAGGCAGGAGACCATGTCATCAGCAGCACCCCAGAAACAAAGAGCTCAGGATAACCTGTTCTCCCAGGTTAACTTCCCATGCTGCTCGCCAGCTCCTGAAGCTCATCTCCTTTTCATCATATCCATCCAGCATTTGTTTGTTTATTTTTCCCTGCTGCTTTCCATCTCTGGCCTCTGACTATTACTATATCAATCTCTGAAATATCCACTGGTGGGGCACAGAGAAAGGGAATCTGCTGTCCAGACACAAGGATCATGAAGAGAATGAAGAAGGTTTAGGGCTGACCGTGTGTGCAAGTCCTCAGCCCTGGCCCAGGCTGTGTGGACATGCCAGCAGTGAAGTCCTGGCTGCAGCCACCAGCTTATCAACAACTCCTGTGCAAGCACTGTCCCCAGCCCTGGCTGGCCCTGCCAAACTGTCCCCAGCAGCCCCTTGCAAGCACACAGACCCATGGGACCCAGCCTGCCAGAAGCCAGGGCTGTGCAGAGCATCTCGCTCCTGAGGGCAGGGCAGGAAAGCTCTGCTCCACTGATGTGAAAGATGCACTGATGTTTAAGTAATTTAAACATCAATTTAATTACTCTCCATTGGGAAGTAACTGCACTGGTGATGGGATGATCTTGCAAGTTCCTCTCTCCTCTGTGAGGCTTTGGAAGGAAAAGCATTTTATTTTAAAATGCTTTCTTACCAGTGCTATGATATTATCACCTGTGATCATTCTTACGTTACCAGCACCATTTCCCTATTCCTACTCAACTTTTAACTAAGATGTCAAAACTGTAATTTTCACCAATAAATAAAAATGCAGCACATTTTAAAATGGCAGAATTACTCATTAACTTCACAGACTCCCTTATCTACCACTGAATGGCCATCCCTGAGCTGTCTAACTGAGATCGCCTTAGGGAGTTGCTCCACTATCAGCCGAAGTCACAAAGTCTTTGAAGTCCTTCTCTTGTAACATCAAGTTAAAAAGAAAACATTGCCTCCAAGGAATTCTAATTACAGTATTTCATTTCCAGGAACATAGCTCTATACTGACCCAAACAGTTCAAGGTACACACATCTTTTTCTTGTCACTATGATAAATTAATAAAGCAAAGTGTATTTTAAATATTTCCCAGGCCAGAAGGTTTTAAATATGTGGTTACAAAACAAAAAATCAAGGTCAAAAATCATCTCCAATAAAAGAAATTATACTGTAATGAGGATTAAAAATGAGGTCATTCATCCGCTTTGCAATTCTATTTACAGTGTGTCTAGGTAGACTATTTACTAGAGTGAGCATACAAACACATTAATGGAAATGGAAAAGAATACAATAAAATCAGTAATAAGGAGAATGTCCAAAGTTTGGGTTACGGTTTTTGTTGCTGTAGCTAAGTACAAAACAGTTAATCAGGTTGTATAATATTTTATTTCTTTATGAAAGGCTACTTGACCCTTTTTTTAATCTACAGTTGGGTAACAGAACTACCTCTCACTAAAATCTACATTCTTTAATTTGGTCGTTTGGAAAGCATTTCTAAGATTTTGCCTTTCTGAAGAACTCAAAGAGAAAAATTTCATTAGATATTTAGCAATGACTTTGTGGACAGGTTCTAGTAAACAGAAGTAAAAGTTCCCTGAGAAAATATTATTCCTCTTTGGAAAATTTTGCCCACTGACTTAAAAAGAAGTGATTCAGTGTCACGTACTTCACAATCAGTTTTATGAATATGGCTGAAAAGCAAAGAAGACTAAACTAACCCTATGCACCAGTAATCTATTTTGTTTACGTTACGAGACAGCACTCTAATTTTTCTACAGGGAGCACTTAGTGTTAAATTATAAAGCAATAATTTTTTTACATAAAAATCCTACTGGGAAATTATATGAGCTGAGTATTACAGAGGCAGTATGTCTAACTGATTAATTGTACCAACTTAAGAATTCCAAGTTGCCTGTATTTAACCGACTGAGAAACGCACATTTCACTGTATTTTTAATGCTGTATTAATCTCCAGTACTTCCATTTACCCAGGCAATCAAATTAAACATTTTGGAACAGTGCAGTGATAGATATATCTTAAAATTGCATTAAGGATATGCCCTGCTGTGAAAGCTTAAGTATTTATTAGGAATTCAGGTGCAATAGGAAGAACCAATTAATTAAAATAAAAAAGGTATTTGGTTTGACTGCTTTTTGGAAAGAAAAAAAAGAAAACAACAGAAGACAATGAGATGTGCTTAGTTAGCTTCCACTCATATGACAAGATACTTATATGACAAGTTCTGCTGAGCAAACCCAGCTCCCTGAAAATTCCATCTCACTCCCACTACTTTTCTGGTCTTAAAACCTGAATCCCTCTGACCATAACAAGAAGTTATTTCTGTTTCAGGAGATTTAGGCACAAAACTTCTCTATACTGCCCCGCTGCCTCAAATGGGCTTGGACACCAGCAGGTGCCCTTTTCAGAGAGCATGACAAGCAGAAGAGCTGTGGGAGAGCCCTGCAGAACCCAAATCACAGACAGAACAAGGTTAGAAGTAGGCAATGGAGGAAGTGAAGAAGAAAATGGGAGAAGTTTACCAATCTCTGTTTTTGGAGATATTTTCCTGCATAGATGTTTATGAACCCGGGTGTAAATGGCTCACTAATCACAAATTCTCCCCAAATTCTCACTTGAGTAGGTGGCAATATTTACCAGCTATGATATTATTCATATTGTTTAGATATACTCCTGTGTATTTAGGAACCTACTAACCAAAAAAAACATATTTGAAGAGTAATATTTCATAAAAGAATAGCAGAAAGTAAATCAACAAAACCAGGAAAATTCCATCAGTTTTGTAAAAGCAATAGTCCTTTTCATCTCTCACCTCAATACTGTGCTCACAACTAAAGAATTTAGTACATACATTCATGTTTCATCCAACTTTGTCATGATTTCAAAAACTCTGTCTCCTGAAACACCTTAAACACTTTAGTCAGTTAGTCTGGCAGGGTTCTATCTGGAAATTGAGCTTTGGCAACATACTTCAGATAATATTTCAGTTAAATATAGAGTTAAAAAGAGAGTGGAAAAGGATAACTTAAAAGTCTAGATGTGTCTTTAGAGGACAAGAAGTAAAGGTGCTCTAAAGAATGGGTAAGACTGAAAGGGAGACATGGTAAGTAAGCCCTTGTTTATGCAAAAATTCCATTCCTGCAACTTGGTAATATATCAGGGACGTTTCAGTTTGTTAAACTCTGCTGGGAAGTTTTACTTGGACACAGTTATCTGTTGTGAGATTTGGGAGCAGACCTGATGGGAAGGGTAGGAGACAAGTTATCTTACACCTCCCTGCATCTTGTTACAAAGCATGCCTCATCCAACTAGCCTGTTAATTTTAAATGTGAAGACCAAAATTATTGTACAGCCAGACTTATTTTGGATGACATCCTCAGGTGTCAAAACCTCTGCTTTTGATTTGCTTAATTTTGATTCTTCAAGTTCAAACTTTCTGTCAGAATGACCCCTTAAGGCTAAGTATTTTTGGAGATATGGATTAGAAGAATGATTCAAAAATGCTGTCATAGAATGAATTAAACCTTGGAATTGTGTAATGCAGAAAATGCAGCTTCTGTGACATTTTATTTAAGTGGTTTTCATATTTACTTTGAATCACAACCCCCCAAAAAAAAAAAAATATCTATAGCCATATATTTTTCATAAACGAGTGATAGAGTCAGTCTCAACTTCCTTGAGCTGCATCCCATAATGCTTTGCAATGACTCCAAGTAAACTCAGTTTTGTCTGTCATGACAGTATCTGGAGACAGGAGACTGATTTCTTTTTTTATTTTTACTCATTTTTTAATTTATTCTGGATGAACCCGAAGATATATCAGCAAGTTAACAGATGTTAAATGCTAATTTCAGATGTTTCACAACAGTTTGAAAAATCACTATATTGAAAGGTTTAACACGTTTTGTGCAGAGAGACATGTAATGCAGCAGACCTGACAGGGATGAGAATTCCAAAGACTTTCTTCATATTAGAAGTCATTATGGCTGATAATAAATCTTTCAATTTCAGATTTGCATGTGCACATATGGGTGTGAGAGTGAATAAAAAGTCCTAAAATATCAGTAATACGATGATGGAAAAACACAGGTCTAGACAAACATGCCTAAATGAACAATATGATGTCAACGGTTAGAGTCCAAGTTACCCGAAGAAGTGAATTTTTCCCAAGTATAGGACTGTTCCTATGATGCCCCTTTGCATCCAGCCATGTTTTCACAGGGCATTTTCCTATTTATTGCTAATACATTATAAAAAGGAATTAATAAGAATAACTAAGTCAAATATCATATAGCTACATCATCCTTTCAGTAAGGGGCTGTGAGAAACACACTTATGCTTAATGCAGAGCTCCAAGACTCTTCAATGGTAAAGGCAAAAACACATACAAGGGAGAACTTTCCATAATGAAGACTTAAAATATTGCCATTGCTGCAGGGGATATTCCCACCCTACACGATGCTGTCTGTAAGAACAAGTTCCTACACAGTTCCTACCTATTATAGCTGCAGGACATAATGAGATTTCAAAGACTTGGTGTTGCGCGAGTGATGCTTTCCAACAGAAGCAGCGTTCCTAAAGCAGCGAGGTTTATATGGATAGATTGCCTATCCGTCTGCTTACCTGTCTCCTTCTAATAACTCTGTGGAATACAGTCGCTTTCAAACCAAATTCAACATCAAGCCATGGTTTCCAAGATAATTATGTTCCTACAAGTTCTGTGAAAATCAGCAGCAAGAGCCAGAAAATTCTAAATCAGTGTTTCCAGCGAGAAGAGAGCAATTAGAGCTTTCAGGCAGCGGTTGGCTCAGAAATCAGCATGTACATGCATCCATCACAACAGCCCCTGGCTCACCTGGGCATCACAACACACAGTATTTAAGTGGGGTCACAGGTCCATCCATCCACACGGTGGGAAAGAATCAGTAAACAACCATCAGAATTTGTTTTTCCTCTTTAAACAGTACTTTTTGCCTGTGACTGGCTGTAGATTTGGGGTTTTAACAGCAGAACTCTGGATACCAGGAGAGAGCACTCCAGCGTGCCACTCTAATGTTGGAAAGTTTTCCATGATGCTTCCCTACAGCAACCAGGAGAGGCACAAAACACCTCTGACTCGCCTCTCTTCCCAATCCCCTTCTCTGTTTCTGTAAGAAGCACAGCTCCATTCAGAGTAAAAGAGTCTGTAGCATATGCAAGACAAAATTAAATAAAGTGTTACTGACATTTCAAAAAAATCCAACAGAATAGTAAGAACGTTTTGGGTTTAATGGATTGAATACTTTAAGTTATTGTGCTGTACCAAGTTTCAGTGAGCACATGAAATGAGAAAAGGACTGGACAACAAGGAAGCCACGAGTCCCTTTCAATGCAATTATACATACAACAGTTCACATCTACCTAGCCCGGTTTTCCATTTCTCTTAATTAAAAGCAATAAATTAGGATGGCCAATCGCCATGTTCGTTGGGGTTGTTTTCCAAAGAAGAATGCTTTGTCTTACTAGTTTAACATGCTCAGCATCAGTTAAGGACCTCAAAAGGGCATTTCTGCTACTAAGTTCAATTTCAGATCCCTTCCAAAGCCTAACAACAAAAGCCTGTTGACTAAAACCTTGCTTATATTCAAAATTTAAAGCAACAAGACTCATAGAGATGACTACATTTTTTTCAGAAAATAATTAAGAAATAATTAAACAAAATATTTGAGTAGCATTATTCCTTGGTTTTTAGCATGTCAGGCTCTGTCCTTCCAAAAGACTATGTAGGAGATACCATAAACTATCCCTGAATCAAATGAGCCTGTCAAATTCACAGCATAAAACATGAGAGATTCCACTTTATGTCTTGAAAGCAAGAGTTTCATCACTGCAGCACTGGGCCTACAAGGATAATTCTATCCTCTCCATGAGAATACAGATTATTTTAAGGCCATTCAATACAACCATTGCTGTACTATGCCCCATAATCCAGATGCTATTCAAGGGTTTCTTTTTTCTTAACCTAGATTTCATTTTAAGCATAATTAAGCAATTTATATTAATAGTAGAAAATAAGAATAGGAAAAAACTAATTCAGTCAAGTTCAATACTTGTAATACTAATATCCTCTTAAGATCACACATACTGTTTCATTCAATTGTTGAACTAAACCACTGCTTTACAGCCCATGAAAAACTATCAGTTTAAAAATATGACTGGAGTATCAGTGATTGCCTTTTTCTCTTTTCTATCTACACGGTAAAATCGTATCAAGATCTTGTGCTACATTTTAGTTAACTTTTAAATTACTTTTAAACATGCACTATCTCTACCACAGCCATGACTTGTAAATTTCTATTATGAAAAAATACAATGAAGTTAGATTAAAGCAGTAAAATGACTTCATATCTTAGTGATATAGTATCCAAGAAAAAGCCTGTTTCAAGAACTTTCAATTTTACCATGCCTGATAAGCCTTTGCAGAAAAAAAAAAAAATCAGGATTAATGCAGAGCTACAGTAAGTAGCCAAAAGGAGTGAATTTGCTCAAGGCGCAAAAAGATCTATGCTAGTCATTTGAGCAAACACAGGGCTCATTTAGCAAGTCCCTTAATGAGTAAGTGTTCAAAGAGCTGAAACCAGTTTTAGTTATTTGACTCTGGTTACAGTCAAGCGGAGTCTTGTTGCTAAAACCTCAATTACCACTTTGAGAATTGAAGTGTTGATGGAGGCTCTGTTTATGCCGTGTGCCTTCCGAAGGCTGTCTGTAGCAAGACACTCTCTTTTTTATGGAGCAAACAGCCTGGATCCAAACAGCAGGACAGTGACCATGGCACTTTTCATGATCCTGCTGGCAACACCTTTAACTGCTCAATGCTAAATATCTCAAAACAAATTCTAAATCTGGGTATGGGAATATGACATCATGAAATGGCATTATGAAACTGGAATGCCCTTTTTGCTTCTGGTCTGTCTCAAATAGAAAGATTTAGTAGTGGCAGTGGTCTAAACATTTGGGAAACCCCTCCCTGCTGTAATAGAGAATATACAAAAGTTAAGAAGTGACCCAAAAAAATGTACTTTACACCACCCCAAACCCAAAACATTTGAGTACAAGGGCTGAAATAGGCAGCAACTACAGCACTTGACTACTCATCAATATAGCAAATATTTCTACAGCAGGACAATGAAATTAAGCATTTAGCTTTTTTATCCTAGTTCTCAGATAAACCAGTTAGGATGATTCCAAAAGACAAAATTGCTTTCACACAATTTTTTTCACTTCAGTCCTGCAGTAACATATATTCTCTTATTCAGCTGAAGTAGAACAATAAAGACAAATAGACACAGACAATAGCTAAAAATATCTGAGCTATGTCTAACAGACACATAAAAATATATGTATAGACAAAGACAGCAAGACTGCTTTATGTGGTTCAGTGATCCTACCTACTGCTGTAATAAAAATAAAACATCCAAACATTAGACTTGTTTTGTCAGAAAGAAATTTTGCTGTACCAACATTCACCACAACCCCCAAATATCTATCCTTTATGTACTTGACTACAGACACAAAACCTGCTTGTAAACCTGCTTGACTTGAGAATGTTAGTGACTGGATATAGTAAGGCTACATTATTTAGGAATATTAAAGAATATCAAGACAATATTAAAAAAAATTTACACATCATCAGGTACATAATATGTCAGAACTCAGACAGAAAAGAAAGTATAATTACAAAGGACAGGGGGAACCTAGATTGATGCCTTGTTTTTAACTCCTCTTTGACATCTACTGTTTATATAGTCAGAGTATTTACTACCAAATTAGGATGGGGTTTTCAAAAGCTCTCAATGTTGGTTAAATCTGCTACCACTGAAGTTAATGGGGGCCAGATTCACAGATGGTGTAAATCGGCTTAATCCCATAAAATCCAGCTTTGAGTATTTTATCACTAACTTCACTGAGTACAGATGAGGCCACTGCTGAGTCTTTTGAAAATCCCACTCCTTAATTCTTCTGCACACAGTAAATTTAAAGCCCAGTAATTAAAAAAAAAATTAAAAAGAAAAATCTAGGCAAAATGAGGCTACTAGCTCTAGAGGACTCCACTTGTCCTCTCAACAAACATCTCAGCTGAGGCCTGTAATCCCAGTTTTTAAAGACATACATCTATATACATCATTAACAAACAGAATCCTGGCTTTCTCTAACGGAAGCAGAAATATGCTGACAACTTTACAGTCAGCTACACACTTGTGAACTAAATATTCTCAAAGCTATTTGATAAAATCAAGAGAGGGCAACAAAAGGTACAATATCTAGTTTTTGTACTCTCTTTAGCAAAGTTAAATTGAGACTGTAATTATTATTTACTCATCTCATGATCAAACTGCACAACTGAAAATATTGGTCCACTTCATCTACCATCAATTTTAAGAAGATGTAAATCTATTTGCAAATAATAAAGAGAAAGCAAAGAGAGGGTCTGTTTGCCATAAGAGCAAGAGGGATGATGTCTTCTATGAGGGTATCAGTTTCTGGGGGAATACATTTCACAGTACAGAAGGAGAAGTGACCATTGCATGTGTGCTGTTAATTTTCACTTCAATAGTGTAACAGCAAATCCAATAGCTTCAACTATGCCAAAATACTTGTATTTATTAGAAAGTTTAGTTGCACAAACAAAGAATGGGAGAGACTGAACTGCTGAAGCACGGAAATGTCAAAGAACTGATTAGGTAACAGGATCAGGACTCTATTGGGCATAGTTTGTATTTCACACTGTTTGGAAAAGCAAAACCCTTTCTGCAGTTCCTTCCCACCTTATTTGCAAATCCTTACTCTACATGCAACAATCATTTTCAGCTCATGTATTAGACTACAGGGTATCATCTAGATTTGAAGAAGTGTGGGTTTGGTCCCATCACATTTGGCCACATCACTCAATGCCTCTCTCTGAAGATATTTTGATATTCCACAGCCAAAGTGGAAAATGAATAAACAAAGAAAATAAAATTCATTCTATCATGTGTGTATCAGGGAACGGTGTAATCTCCTGGCTGGGTGAGAACAGCCACTGACTGAAGGGTCAGGCTTATGGGAAGGCTGGAGGCTACACAAGATATTCTGCTCTCCCCAGGGCCCCTGAGGCAAATGCAAGGATTTCCTAGGCCTGTCTCTCTCGGGAAAAGCATAATGTCAAAACTGGAAGCATTGCCAACCAATGTGTTTTCCTGCAGTTAGAAGGACACCATTCCCACTCTATACACATGCAACTTCCTTACACTTCTGTGACATTTTCTCCATGCTCAGTGTCTCCAAAATAAGTGAGCAAGTCATAGAGATGACTTGAAGAGAGATTTTCATGTTATAAAGACATGGAACATGATAGGAAAATTGATCCTGAGGTTTTGACGCTAATTTAGTTAAACGTTGTCAGATGGCATATCATCATCATTATATATCAATGGGATATCATCAGGGCTCTGGCACAGAAAAACAATGTACTGCTTAGCTGAGACTGAAGATAAAAAACGACAATTTCAACCTCATCAGTCTTTGAGACTGAAACCTGTCCTACAACCTGTTTCACAATTGGAGTCAGATAATCTAGACTCTCTCCCTCTTTATCCCCTCTTGAATTTAGTCACCCAAATTGAAGGGTGCCTGTGTCATTTTGCAGTTTTATTATGACAACAGCTCAAGTGTTATTCTCTATGATAGCTTTTGAGGCCCCTTAACATCTTACCCCTCCATCTGTCCGCTGCTTAATCAACAGTTCCTCTACTCTATTTTTCCCCACAGACAACTTAACTCTCTGATTTCTAAATAGCACCCCTGTAAAAGTAATGCTTTCCACAATATGCTCAAAGTCACAAAGTGCTTTTATTTCACAGAACTCAAAAATTGCTGGGCTGCTGATGGGCTGACATCGTCACGTACCATTTACTTCTTTCATTATTAGCTTGTATTCTCCCTGGCTGTTTTCTCTTTACCCATCTACTACCACCTGACATTACCTGTACTCTGCATGGTCTCATGTACAGCACACACAGTGTGAAGTTTCTTTCCATTTTCCTTCTCTGTTTAGCAATTGAAATGACTAAACTACAGCAACTGATCCTTGCAGTGCTAATAAATGATAGCACAGCAAGTACCCCTCCCAAAATCAAGAACCATCTTTTATACCCACATTCAAATTTTATTGTCTAACCTTCCAGCAAGTTGAAACTTATAAAATTTATCACACAAGAAGGTCATATAAAACTGGAGCAGGAAGAGGTGTTTGGTTTTATTTGTAGGTGTACCTTTGCACTTAACTCCTATGAGTAACAGACTCCTTGATTCCAGAGCTTTCAGATCTTGTGGTCTGCAGCAACCCAAAGTAACGACCACTCAATTTCCTTCTTCTTTCCTTTCTAGGGAAATAATGAAAAGGGGCCAAATCTAGTTGCAAAAGAATCAAACAAGATCTCTACCATGATGCACTCCTTCCTAACCATTAACCACATGTGTTCCAAAGCTGCTTACTAAAGGTGAGGTTTCAGAACACTGTTGAATGTTGGCCTCCATAGGAAAATGTAAGTACAATAAACTCCACTATAGTGTTCATAGGGATTTACATACAAAATCCAGAACAGAAATTTAAAAAAAAAAAAAAAATCCCTCTCAGGCGTTAAATCTTTAATCCTCGATTATTTGTCCAGCAAGGTGACAGATGGCAAATCTACTGCTATTATTAAAGCTCTTCCTCTGCATTGGCATCTGTTTTCCCTGGGGTGAGCAGGATGAGGGAGTTTGCCTGCCTAACCAAATCAGCCAAGGCTAGATAAGACTCCTTCAGCATATTAATACAGCACAGAGCTACATATCCTCACACTGTCTTCTAGCGCTGTGCCTGCTAGTTATACACTGGGTTGTCATGATAGTCTGTTCCAGTCTTTGCATAAAGGAGGCTCCAAACTGATATTAATTTACACCTATCTACATATTTCCAGTACATGAATTGCTGTCACAAGTAGGCATCAAATTTACCAATCTCAGAGACCTGCAATTGTAGTCATGGAAACAAGATCCAAGCATCAATTTGAATTTGGAATTCAAAATGAATGATCATTAAAAGAAGGTTAGTATCGACAAACTCTTTGATACAACTGTGTGTTCCTGCAAGCATATCTAATCCCCTATTTTACACACCTAGACTGAGTCCTAGGTAAAAATGAAGCTGCAAGGATTTATGAATCTATGGATGGGCAATCTGAGGTGGGGGTAAAGGGGTGTGCAGTTTTCAGAACAGTGCATTAATAACAAAGTCATTTGCAATAAATAGAGTATTCCTGAAGGTACTAGGAGAGTCACCTGTGTTTTATAACAAGATTTTCCATACAGCTCAAAGGAAACAAGAGAACACTTGTTTCTTCATGTAAGCTATGTAAAAAAACAGTGGAACAAAACAAAATTAGTGAGTTTTTCGTCACAGTCAATCATTTTATTTCACTTGAGGCACATGCACACTCTGGGTGGTACCTGGCAGGAATATGGGATAGTTCTGTTATCTATTGTTTCAGAAGGAGATAGTTTGGTCTAGGTCAGAACTCTGCCAGTTAAAGTTTTTGTCTTCTGTAAAATCCAATTACATTCTTCCCATCAAAACATGAAAGTTAAATTTTTGCTCTACATGATGTATAGCAATGATGGAAATTTTGTCTACATTGTAATGAAAGTATTTTTCACTCCTAAATGTAGAATGTTAGAATAAGATCATAAACTAGAAGATATTAAGCTTTGAGATGCTGATGATTATTACGTGCATAATACTACATTGCCATACAACCCCAATTATAATGCTGTAACCTACTTTCTAGAAATAATCAACTGGTATTCAATGTACCAAACTGCTCCTCCTTTTTTTCTTTTGTTGGGGGGAGTAGAGGGGAGAGAGCAGGGCAAGGATTATAATTCATTCCCATTAGTTCCATTAACAGTCTTTTACAAACAATTTTAAACAAACCAAATAGAGACAAAGCAAAGCAAGCCATCTGCACAATTAAATGGTCAGTCAGCACATTTAACTTATATAAGCCATATTACTGCACAATGTAAACACTATCTCCCTGGGCTGACATCCTGGCAAAAAAAAAAAAGCATCTTTCATGTGCTGGAGGTTAAAGCTGCTGTGAAGTGGTCTACCTTGCTCTAGAGAAGAGGGCAAACATTACTTTATCTGTGAAGAAGAAATGGGAAGGAAACAGATCGTCTCAGTGGTGTTCTGTTTGCGAGCAAGATAAAAAAGGGGGAAGCTTAAAACACAAAAAATGCAACAATCAGGATCTTGTCTACCTTTTATTTTTTCCCCCCACTTGGTACAGATGTGAGATGAAAGACAAGTAAGAAGAAAGAAAAATGCACGTGGTAACAGAAGGCAGCTACCCTTTGTGAAACATGCACATTTACTGTCTCCTGAAAAAACTCATTGTTCAATTCTGAGAAACACTTCTGGCAGTCAGGTTTTCTGAACTTAATTATGGACAATTTGCTTTCTCCTGACACTTAGATTATTAAAGCAGCTGATTTATTCAGAATGAGTGTTTTGGCCTTTTGCATATCGAAAAAAAAACCTATTAAAGAGTAGGACTCAAGCATGTGCCATAATTTTTCCAGCAACAAAACAAAAGGTCAAAGGCTGGGCTTAGAATTGACAGGTTAGCTGTGCTGTAAATCAATACTAGCCTTTGTTGACCACAGCGATCGCTTTATGGATAAAGGTCAAATCATTTAGAAGGTTCAAAGAATAGTAATGAAACCCCGTGCTTCAACCCATACATTTTTCTACGTTCTCAAAATATACTTTTCTTTTATTGGTCCTCTGCTGAATGGAAATATGATATGATCAGTGATAAATCATTGTGTTACCCGTCATAAATGGGAGAGAGACAGAAATCATCATCCATAAACTCCAAAAGTTCCCCTGACACCAGAAATTAAGAGCATGATGCCTTTCCCTGCTGGCCTAAGAGAGCGATTACTAGCGCTGCGCTGGTGCTGTAAAATACCACTTAATTTGAAATTCACCATGAGACTACTAATTGGGTCAATAGCCAGAAAGTGAAAGTCGGCAGTGACAGTCTGTCACTCAAGCATGCTTTTGCTGTGCGCTCAGAGACATTTTATGCATCTGAAAGAAGCCACCAGCAGCGGGATGCAGCTGCAATGACAGGAGGGGAAGCAGTGACTGGAGCAATCCTGGCTGAACGTGCATGGAGGATGTGGGGTCTGTACCCCACAAACCTCCTGGTGCCCAGCTCATGTTTTCTACAGCACTGACTCCCTGATCATCCCAGCACAAAGCAGTGCTCTGAGCCAAGCAGGGGAAAGGTTCAGGGCTAGGCTAGAAGACAATTTATTTTGAAAATAGAAGGGCTCAATGAATCCAGAGTGGCTCTAAGTGTCCTTTGTGAGACAGAAACATGTTCGTTGTCTACACTGAAAAGATTGAGCTAGTTCACATAGATCTTTTCAAACAGACTCATCTTATCTTGAGATAAAATGCTACAAATAATTAGATAAAATTAAATACGAAAACATTTAATTATTTAACATTCAGAGAGTCATCACTGGTTCCTCTATCAGTACAAATGCTGTTTCTGGGGTTTCTAGAGTTTACTTTGCAAATGTATTCAGAAAGGCAGCACCGTGTCTGTTCATTTCTTTTGATCTATAAAGTTTGGTAAGTTTCAACAATTTTTTGCTACCGGCTTACCATCCTGATTAGGTACCATTCAGCTACTACTCCATTGCCAGATTCCTATTAGCAAGAGTTTAAGCCACTTTGTCACTACACTGCAGGGGAGGGAGAGGCTTTCTCCTGTATTTCATCAGCTTGGCAATCACAGATTTAGGATTCAGAAGAAAAGACAGATGCTTTCTCTCAGTTTTGATGAAGGTCAGCAGCAGGAATTTGTCCCTTCCTGGAAAGTCTGGTACTTCTACTATTTTACACTTCACTGGAGTCAGTTAAGAAAGGTTAAAAAGTCTGAGGTTCCCTCTGAGGTCAGAAAAATGAAGAAGCAAGTAAAGCACAGGGTCTTACCATGAAGTCTCAAAAGCTCTCCTCCCACTGCTTTACTTTTGTTTAAAGCTTTTCTGCCCATCCTGTCAATGCAACTTCAAAATGTTTGTACGTCTTAAAGGAAGGTTTTCTTCTCTTTATAGCAAAACTGTGTCTGAAATACAATTCTGCAGGCAACCCGACTCAAAGGTCATACCCTTATATGCAACTATCAAAAAGATTTAAACAAACCTCTTAAGCTCAGTCTTTACATGCCATCTGCCCTGCTGGAATCACTGCCCTTTCTTCCTCATTTCAATAAGAGCACAAAAATTCCTAACCTGGCTATAGGATGAGTCTACCAGTTCGCAACAGATATTGTGCACAGATTACCTTAAAATGCCAGCATTTGTTTCAAACAGACAACACTGTTGAAAAAATAATAATATGAAAAAAAACCCCCACAAACCAATCTTCCTGCGGTTTTCCAAAAGCATTCCAATGAGGTTACTTACACTGCTTTGAAATTGCTTTGAGTTATGGGAAGGCCACAGCCCGAGACCAGCAGCTGAGACAGCAACAGAGATGAAAGTTTTTTAGCTTCCAGATCCAAGGGGGAACACAGCTGCTCCAGCTGGTCCCCTCAGATCTCAACACTTATTAGAGCGATCGAGAAAGCGATAAAGTTTTATGTCTCGGTTTGAAGAATGCATTAATAAAACCAGTCCTGAAATAGAATGAAAAAAATGCCAAAATAATTAATCAAACCCTAAGCTTTCAGCTCTGGAAATTGAAGTGGGCTGATTTTAGGGAAGCTAGCTTCTTTTACATACAGAATTACCACCTCTGCATGAAACTCCAATTAGTGTGAGTCAGCACTAATTTATTATTTTTTTAATGACAGTCATCTGTTTATGTTAACCCCACAAATGAATTTACTTGAAATAGAGCACCAGCATGGATGTGAAATAAATATACAAGTTCTTTATAGAATACTGGGGAGGGGGGCAGGGGGAATTGATGCCATTAGATGTGGACCAAGGAAGAGATAATAGGAAAATGTGGTATGAAGCACATTTTCAAAGAAAAACAGCGGCAATAACCTAAATGGAAAGGACTGGGGATCTTAAAGATCAACAGTGATTCTGTGATATTTGCACAATCCCCTCTGAGAACTTGATGAGAAAGCTGGAAGATGAGGGAGAGAAAATACACAAATTTTGGGAAAAAGAAGCATCCTATTTCCTATGTGTAATTTCAAAAACACTGCCAATTTCAGAATTTACCCACAAACAACCACCCGTTTTAAAACAAAATGGCATTGTGGTTACGGTTGTTGTTAAAGTATCCAGGTCTATTTAAATTCAATTTATCCAGATTCTGGAACAGAAAACAACTTTGTTAAAGCACAGAGGAAAGTAGGAAGCCAGAAACTCAAATTCAAATTTTCAAGTTATTTGGTTTACAAAAAGCCCTCCCAACTGAGGGCAATGCAAACCACTGAACTTAAAGTAATAATGATAATGATGATGATACTAATTCAATTTAGGAGTTCAAATATGAACAGAACACCTTTGGGAATTTCCTTTCTGTAGTGCTGTGTTCTTGGTCAGTGGTTTTGGCTGGGACAGAGTTCATTTTCCTCACTGCAGCCAGTACAGGGCTGTGTTTTGGATTTGTGACCAAAAGAGTGCTGATAACACGGGGACATTCCAGCTGAGCTGTATTTACACAACGCCAAGGCACTTTCTGCTCCTCCCCTGCCCCAGCCCTGAGTGGGCTGGGGGTGCACAAGGTCCTGGGAGGGGACAGGTGACCCCACCTGACCCCAGGGGTATCCCAGACCATATGGCATTGTGCTCAGCACAGAAAGCCAGGGAAGAAGGAGGAACACAGGGACATTGGGGGTGATGCTGTTTGCCTTCCCAAGCCCTTGTGATGTGTGATGGAGCCCTGCTCTCCTGGGGATGGCTGAACACCTGCCCAACCACGGGAAGTGGGGAATGAATTCTTTGTTTTGCTTCACTTGCCCACGCGCTTTCTGCTTTACTTATTGAGCTCCTTTATCTCAACCCACAAGTTTTCTCACTTTTACCCTTCCAAATCTTTCCCCTATCCCTCTGAGGGGAATGAACAAATGGCTGGGTGCCTGCTGGCTTGAACCATGACAGTCAGGAATAAAGCACCTTTAATGAAACAAACACTGTCTTCAAAAACATAATACTGCTAGAATTATTTCATACTGTATTGCAGACAACTTGATGAAGGAGAATGTATTTCAAATGTGGCCCCCTTTTTTAAACATAAAAATATTCTTTAAAAGGAGATAAAAAATTATTTTCATATGGAAGTTATTCTGGAAGAATACTATCTAGCCAAAATTTTAGAACATCTTGAGGACTAAAATTCAACAGCTGTATTGAAGGATGATATGATGACATTGCATCAGATCAAACTGTATTTTCTTTCTTCCGTCATTTCATATATCATTCACTACTTAGGAAGCTGAAGATTCATCTGCCATTGGCCAAACTAACAGTATTTTATTGTATCTTAAATTACCCCTATTTAATTTTAAGCTTTTCTTTTTTTTCTTTTCTTTTTTCATAAACTACTCATTGGCTATGAGAACAGGTACCCTTCAAGACTTTATTCAGAAATTTGCTTTTCTAGTAGTGAAAAAGCTGAAAGCAAATTACTTCTATTCTATTGAGTTAGCTAAACCACACAGGCAGCTGGAAATCAATAGGAACTAAGAGCTGCAAGTCAGTATCCAGGAAAGCACACATTTAGCCAGCCAAGACTCCAAAACTATTTACTGACAGTCGTTTTGTTAACTGTAATGTGATCAGTGTTGCTTCACGTCACAGTATGGATAATGGCATTGTACAAAATCATCACTCTTGCTTCATGATGATTAATTAACACAGTAAACAAATGAAAAGTCTCTCTCCACAGTAAACCTCATTTCAGAACCACCAAGCAACAGGTATGGCATAAAGTACTGCTCTAACACAAATAAACCTGATATGTTTAATTATGTGCCATACACATAAATCTTAAGCTGTTTTGTTTGAATATCCTGGAATCTGTCTTGTCTGAAATGAATCCTATCATGTTTTTTTCCCTCCATAAAGCAAGCTTTAAAACAAACAGAAATTAGCCTTTTCCCCCCCTTTTCTATTACTATCACATACTCTTTTTTTTTTAAAGCAGAATCTTTGTGTCTACAAAATGATTTTGTACATTTTATTGCAGATGCTCAAGAAATTAAGCTTACAAAGAAGTTAGTGATAATTATTATATGCTTTCAAATGCAGGTGCAAATTCTTGAAGCTTTTGTTTCAGCATCGTGGGAAGTGATTAATTTTTGTACTGCTGGTTTTAATCAGCCTATATTTGGAAATGGATTTCAGAGCTTTCATACACAACCTCCAATTTTAAGAGTTAGTCAGGAAAAAAAAATCCACAACCTTCCTGAGTAAAGTGAACATAGGAAGTAAGTATTAATTTGTTTACAGTAGTATTCTGGATGTAATTAAGTCAGCAATTGGCTATTGTGGGCCTAGAATTTCTTTCTAACCTTCAAAAGTAAATTTCTTTCTAAGCTTACCACTAGATCCCCATATTTTGGACTCTCTTACTTCAGAATCTTCCTGTATCAAAATGGTAACACTGCTGGTATTTTACTGCAAAAGACAAAGCATTCACAGAATGGGATTTATCCCATCCAGCACTCTGTAGAGAAGTAAAATTTTGTTTATTTATGTTGTTATCTCTAACAAACAATGTCAATAATGTCAAATAACTAAGCAGAGGTCATGGAGCACCAGAAGCAAGAAAGTGTCACAGAAGAGCTGGGCAGGTCCTTCAGAGCAGAGAGCATCTGGCTCCAACAGGGAAAAACATGGGGAATGAGAAATTTTGATTTCCCACAGGATCCATGTGCAGTTCACACTGCTCATGTCATAACTCCCCTGGGGTCAGACCAGACTTCAGAAATAAAAACCTGGCAGAAGACCATCATGCAAAGTGCAGGTCAGACCCAACAGCTGTTAAGTCTTCCATAAGACTGCTGCCCTACCTGAATTTTTCAGGGCCACACTCAGTTCTCATCATTTGCACTCCTGGTCAGCCAGTGATCCCATCACAGAACAATATTATGGTGACAGATATTCAGGAAAATAGAAAAAAAAAGAACCCCAAAAACCCAAACCATTTTTCTATCTCATACATTGTGCTGTACATCCAGGCACAGCTTCAAATCTCATCTGAGGAATAAATACCAGAAAAAGTATTTGAGTTCAGAGGGCCAAAATATTAACATGTCATAACCTTAATAATACATTTGAATATCTGACATTAAAATACTATTCATTAAATGTACAGCAGCTGAACAGGTTTGAAAAAATTACCATTCTGCCTTCTCAAAAATAACTGTTACATGGATTTTATATTCCTTGTAAATCAAGGGTGGCAGCAGCAGTTAATTCCATTTGGCTACTGAATGATAAATGTGATATTTTGAGTTAGGAATGCTTCAAGACAATTACACTGCCTCCTTCAGAACTCACACTTGGGATACATACAACAGTTCACTATCTCAACTACAGCAAGGGTACTTAGAATTTAGAACCAAAAGCAAATCCCCATGACTTCAATGTAGGAATCGGTAAATGAAATAAAATAGTAAGAAATACTCTTATTTTCTCAATCCTTACTTAGATCTACCTATATTAATGTAATATATTATTATTAGATCACTTATTTTTAACAACAGTTTAAGTTTCTAAAATAGAGTAGTTTATTTCCCTAGTCTTAAAAAAACTGAGAACAATAAGGTTATTGTATATGACAATGAAATTGATTTGCTGGAGTGTCAAACATGCTAGAAAAAATCATAACTTCAGAAAATTTCATAAAACTGCTGTGAAATTTAGATGAAGTAATGGAAAGAACTAGTATAGAATTATGCCACCTAATTTACTCAATTATCAGACAGAATTCAGCAACTAGTATCAGGTAATTCTAGGAAAATGATCCTATTAATTAGAGATTTACTGGAATTTAGGTCAGAATTACATATTACATGAAGCACTATTAGCAAAAAGACTAAGCTCATACTATTTATATTAAGAACAAAACCACAGATCTACTTGAGAGTTTGTAACCTAGAACACAGAGCTTTTTTTTTATGGGTTTATACTTTCCTACTTAAAACAAGTTCCCTTAAATAAGGCCTTTGCAGTTGAAGCACTTGCTCAAGACTGTTAGACTTACTTTCAATAAAACTTTGGGATTCACAGGAGACTCAAATTCATCTCTCCTACATCTTATAATCTTACTGAGCAACAATTCTAATATTCCAATAAAATTGGCTTTTAAAGCCATTACAGTTCTAAAATAAGGGTCATTATTGAAAAAAAAATTCCATGCTTTTGGACCCATCCCACATAAAGGAAATAATCCTGATCACCAAACTTTTCAGACAGCACAGCAGCATTTACCTTGCTTTTCCCAAGAAACTGGAGACATGAACTCAAAATTTGATACTCAGCAATTATGAGTCCCCACAATAATAAAAAAGTAGAGAGCTGATAAAACCATGGGCTACCAGCAACTTGACAGAGCTTCTTCAGAAATATTTATATGAGTTAAGAAAAAAAATTCTGGTGAAATTTTGATTCAGCTCTCAGATATCATCAATACAATTTATGTAATTGTTTTAAATATTTGTATTACTTTCTTTTTTGGTAAATAGAAGCATGATAATAATTAAAGCTGCACATTACCACCAGCTAAAGCACATAGTTTGCCAGCATTTTTTTTATGAAGTTAAAACGCATCTTCAAGCTTTGCTATTGCTTTTACAGCATCTTGTGGGCAGCAGCAAAACTGTCCCTAATTAAACCACTGCCACGCCACTGCTGAGTCAAATGCCTGAAAATAAATCCAAACACTAAGAAAGTCAGGAAATCCCATTATTTGTGGAGAAATATGACCTCAAATCTGGCGTTATTCTGGGCAACCAAGACCAAAAACTTGAAACTGGGGGGAAGAAGTCATGCACTGGGAGATGGAGATGAATAGCAGAGACAGAACTTTGTCTTCCTTCTTTTGTTCTCAGGAGGCTTTGCCATGGGAAAGAATTTGAAATCTCCTTCTCATCTCACCCTCAGTGTCAAAAGAGAAATACTGGCTAAACCCAAATCCGTGATGGAGTGAAGAAGGATCTGATCAGTGCTAGATGCCAAACCTAACAATTGGTATCACAAGGATGCTGGGCTCTGCATGAGGTTGCAGCCTCCAGACTTCTGTCTCCCATGTTTTGAAGCTCTTCCCATGAAATGACACTTTTTAGTCAGACCAAGCAGACAGATCTCCAAGTGGATGATCGCAGTGTGTCTTTTCTAGGATAATTCATTAAAATAACAGTCTCTGCAATGAACTGATATGGATATGAATGAAAAATTAGTCAATGCCAAAAGTGCAAATTACTTTATCAGATTTTTGCTTGTGTTCATACAAAATCTGCTAACTCCAAACAGGTTCCAAAAGCAAGTGAATGGGATAAGCCAATCTGTCACAGACCTCACAACCACCCTCCAAAAAGGTGCATGAAAGACAGAAGAAGAAAAAGTGTCAATCAAATGCTAGGAGAAAGGTAGAATTATAGTCAGAACAACTTCTTCATTAAGTAATCTTAATTTACGCTTTCCTTTCTCTGAAAAGTCTAAAATACTGAGATATTCCAAGTGCCCCAGCTTCACTTCCAGCCAGCATCGAGTCCATTTGAAACACCACACATTTTAAAAAGTCATCTGTAAATGAAAGCCATACTAAGAACTAAATGCATGAGAATCTTACTGGTTAACATCTGTAACTAATCTTTTTCCCCCGAGTAAGTTCTTCCCAAAAACGTATAATATTAAACAGGTCTATTTCTTTCATAACTAAGAATTTCTTATAAATATTACAACTAACTCACAAATGTTCTGTATTATATATAACACGATCCATACCTATTGCTATGGTTCAAATGGTCTTTCTGCAAATCAGTAATGGCTTTTAATCTGGTGCAAGAAGCTGGCAAAGAAGACACTTCTGGTAGGCAGTCCAACCTTTTAATGCTTTCTACCAATTTGCAACCACCCTTGAAGCCATTTCAGGTTTTTATTTAGAACTATGCCACATTTATATTTAAGGTAAGCAGTTTAGTATGTTTTATGGAAGGTTGAAAATGTCATTTATCAAAGCACGCTTTTCCTCTTAAAATATATTTGTGCAATTCAGTAATTCCCAATTAAATCACATTGATAACCACCCTGAATGTCCCCCTTTTTTTTAAACTGTTACATTTGTTTTTATTGTGTGAAGAATATTTTTAAATATCATTAAGACTGTGAATGATACAGTAAATATTTTTAGCACACTAACAACAGAACAACCTATCTATGTTTTAAAGGGAAATAAATTCTGAGAGAAGAATAAATCTACAAGTGATCCAAAAGTCACCAAAATGAATAGCAACACTATGGCTCAGGGCCCTGACTTCAGCCCTGCAAAATACAAATATTTAAAGTCCTATAAATAATTTTATTTGACCTCCTTTCAACAATTCTCTGACAATGACTGCAGCTTTTCAATTAATGTCTGGAAATGGAATTTTCTATTTACTCATTTACATCCAAAAGTTTATCATCATCTAAATAAATAAACCACATGCTTTCACTAGAGATAATAAAACTATCATTAATTTCAATCAGCAATGAATTTTAATCATGCAGACCTGCAGTTGTTTCATAACCTGTCTGCAATTTCAAAAGCATTTATCACTGCCATAATTTGTATATATTTTTAGACTTCAGCCCTGTAAAGATTTATGCATGAGAAACTTGTTCCAGTGCTGCTTTTTAATTCCCTTAGAAAAAAGGCATGATGTGTACTTAAAAGTTTGCAGCATGTATTTAAAAATATAATTAAATTATAAGGGAGTTGTACCCATTTTTTAAAGAAAACGAAAGTAAAATCAGAGAACTATTTGTAGTGTTTTCTTGGTTTACAACATCTAAAAGGTCTATTACCCTTCTCTGTAGTTTCATATGGCAAAAATATGGTTTCATGTCACACAGAGACCATGTCTGCTTTTGGCTAGGTACAGGAGTGATGACCAATGGCTTAAAGGAGGCACTAAAATTTACAGGATGGAGGACATCTTGTGAGTATAAACAAGCAAATCAGTTAAAGAGTCAGATATGTGCTGCCATTTCTCAGCCTGAAAAGGTGAGTTGCTGGTGAGAGGACAGAGCAGTGCCAGCAGCAACTGGCCCAGAGGGCTATGGCAGCCATCTCTTCCTTCCTGGGAGGAAATCATTTCACAGCCAGCTCCTGAGAAACAAGTTCAAACAAAGGCAGGATTTTTCCACCCAGGTACTCTCTAGTGATAGCCAAGGACACCTGCTCTCATGGCGCCATCTGTTAAGTGACAACATTGCCCTTATCAAGGCAAACACAGTAATTCATTGTGCACCAACTGTTATCAAGTTATATATATAATGTATTATATATACTATAAACTAATTTAAATTAGGATTTATGTACAGTCTACTGCAACATTCATAAGATGTCAGTGATATCGTGCTATCAAAATGAACATTTTGTTTAAATTAACAAAAAATCAGCATTCATATAGAACCATCATAGCTGACAAATATAACAGTTAAAATGCAACCAAACTACTTTGAAGTTTTGAGCACTGTTTTGCTAGTAAGTAAAAAGAAAAAGCAGAAACAAGAGGGAATTTGGGCACGCTGTTTCTTCTGAACTATTTTATATCTCAGCTGAAATCCAGCCCTGTGAAGAAGCACTGTGGTGCAGACAGGTGAACATAACCATACTGGAATAACCACTTAAAGCAAACACTGAAAGTCAAGAGAAACATTGCATGACTCATAAAACAAGTCTGACCATCACTCATAATTACCTATACAACTCAGCCAGATATGAAGATAGAAACTGCATTGTTTAACAAAGGTATTATACTCTGTGCTTCATATTTCTGAAATAAACTAACACAGAAATTTTAATTTCATTAAAAGCTATGTATAGCGTTAGCCTACGGTACTTAAGGGCTTTTATATATTTAAGATGACTTTGTAAAGCATTAAAACACAAAACCACGTAATTCAAATTATATTTCATTTAAAAAATTATGTTCAAAACAAGGAGCAATCCAAGTCCTTATTGTGAACACATCATGAGCAGTGTTTTTATTGGGTTTTTTTTTAATAAAGTGCTTGTAGACTGTGGGGCAAAGATTTAAAGGGCAAAAATGGAGAGGAAGAATTGGCAAAATGGAGGGGGGTTCATTGGAACACAAGGAGCTAAGAGGGAAAGTTACCCTTGCCATGGAAATGGGATGGCCACTAACAATAGGAGAGGAAATGGCACTACATCTATTTAGAAATGAGGTAACAGAATTGGAACGATACCATGAGACTACAACAGCACCTATACCCTCCCAGGAGACAGGGGACAGAACAGGAGCAGAGGAGTGCAGAAGTGCGATCTGCTCTTGATAAAAGACTGAATACTAATTATTTCTTTGGCTGTGAGACAATCATGGATGAATTACAAGTAATGTCTCTTCCCTCCTAAAAAGCACACTCATGTGATTAATCTGCAAAATTTCAAAACCAATCCAAATCAAACCAAACAGAGTCGAAAATAACTCAGACATTTGAGCACTCTCCTACATGAGAGTAATAAATTTTCATTTTTTAGACTTTGTAGCTTGGAGTAATAGCAATTGAGCTGTAAGGCTTACATTTTTCATGTGTAGAAGAGCTAGTGCTTGTACTGATTTGACGAGACAGCTAAGTGAAAGTTGTAGCACTTTCATTAAAGTGTGTCATGGCTATTGTCCAAAAGGACTTGAGCACTGCTCTTATCTCTAATTAAAATGTAACAATTTATTCACTGTATCTGTCAGTTCAGAAAGGATAGGCCTCGTGAAGCATCAAAGGAGACAACTAGAAAATGCATTAGAGCTCAGAACAAGCAACAAGTGCCAAAGAGCCGCCCTGCAGTTCATCATCTCTGAGTTAATAACGCTGTCACTGCAGAGCAGCAGAGTATGGGCAGCATACTTGCAAAAAAAATAAAATGGGCAAAAAATACTCCAGGAAACAAATGACAGTTGACAACATACTTTTCTTCATATACGAGGGAGAGCAGGAGAGATGGGAGACACAACATCCCAAGAGGAATGGGACTTGGAATATTTTCCTTAACACTCCAATAATGTTTCCTAGAAGGCTGCCTCAGTCCTACAACTCCTTTGTGGAATATCGCCAAGGACTAATGAGACAAAGCTTTCACCCACTGGGATACCATTCTTTTGGGGTTGAAAAGAAATAAAACACTGAAAAGTGCTCAAAACCCTCTGATCCTCCAGCCAGTCTTCCGCAACATCTCCACTGCAGGACACATCAGGGTGGACTTTGCCATAATATGTAATAATTGTGCGTGCAAAGCACTACATGCCTACAGAGTATTAGGCTGTGTCTTTAATTACTGGTAATTAGTTTCTGCAAAAACATATTTCTTAATATTATAATGTTGCACAAGAATATTTTATAATGATGAAAATATCTGAACCTGAAGGTGCCTTTTTATTGCATAAAAGTAGAATGGAATTGCGAAAAAAAGCACCCTGGTCCACCAGCAAGCAAGTGGGCCGCTCTCTCCAGGCAAGATCTACGAAGCTCTAAGGTTCAAAATGTATAAACACCACTTATGCCATAATGGAAAGGTTCAAATAATTTACAGATCATCAATTTCACACAAAATATCAGAAGTCAAATCACACACCATCATGGATGTGCACAGATATTTGAAGATTTACTCCATGATTACCTGGAGGACACCCCCTTCATCCAGGAACTGGTTAAAAAGAACTGCTGCAATATTTACATTTGCTGAGATGATGAAAGAGCAGTGAGACATGATGGAGTGTATGACTTTGGAATTCAGACTGTGATTTAGTGGATTTTGCATGAACAAAGCATTCTGAAATCAGCGCCTGCCACATGGATCACTGATGATTCAGAAAATATTTCAGTGGAAATGATACACACATAGGCCCTTGTTAACATTTTGGCAACAGACCACTGCACTTTTTCTGCCAGACGTGCAGAAGCTGAACTGGCATAACATCATGCTACACCCTGTACATCCTGCACGTATCTTTCAGCTGTGATTGCTCTGCTGTAACAAATGGCATCTGAGAGCCCATAAATATCAGAAAACAGTTCCAGCCTATTAATAGCTTGTCTCCCTCTTAAATTTGGCATTTCATACAAATAACATCAGGCCATTTCTGCTGTTCTGAATAGAGGGTATTTGCTTTTGGAAAAGACAGACAGAAAGACATAAAAGAAAAAAGTCCACGAATAAAAGAAAGAAACATGCACAGCTTGCTTTTTCTAATACTGAATATACGCAGGGTTTAACTCCTGGGTCATAGCTTGGCATACATAACTGAGTGATTGAGTGCAACTAGGATAAAACAAACACTTAAATTTTTGCCACTGCTTCCAGACAGGAAACACTAAAGCCATATGCACTCCATAGGCTGTGAGGAAATCTGGTCAAGATGTGTGGCGAAGTCTCCACTTCTTTATCACATTCATTTTTGTGTGCATTGCTGTTGCAAACCCAGTAGCAAGTCTATGAGAAGCCTAAATCTCCTTCCATCCAGTGCTCAAGCTCATTAAATGTCATAACATGTTTCCAAATGGAGAAAGCACAAAGGGCAAGGTTCATAACAGGATTTACAGAACAAAACATCCCTTTCATTCACTGTAACATGGGAGAACACTTGTACCAAAAAAAGAAACAAACCCACCACCAAACAACCCCCTGAATGAGCAGTGGAAGAAGTTCAGTCATCTGACTGCCCTAAATGCTGTTAAACAAACCCCATAAAGCCAACCTATTAATCCTCCAGCAGGGCTACTGTAGAAATAATAATTTATGCAAGCCCCCTGGTTACTCTGATGTCTTTATCTGTGGAAGTGCAGTGACCCCTGAATGTCTTTGACCTGTTAAGTGCTAACAAATCAAACACTCAACGGCTTTTAATATATTTTTCAGGCTGGAGTCCTCCTAATCAGATGCTGACTCTTGAATTCTCCAGCAATGAATATTTCATAATATTCAGCCAAATAGTGTTAAGAGTAAAAGTATCAGCTCCTGTGGATTATATGCAATCTATTCTCTGCACACAATTATAGTAACTTCGTTTCCTAAGTTCTTATCATTCAGCAATTTCAAGTGAATGGAAGGAATGAGACTAGGCATGGCAATAATACTTAAATTATAAATCACTATGAAAAACATATGGAAATTTTTGGTCTTTAGAATTACATAGTTATTTCATAAGCAATTTTTCTTTATACCTGAAAGGTGCTTTTGATATATTACATTCAGAAGTTTATACTGACAAGAAGTATGAAGTGAAAACACTAAACTTTTTCCACTGAAATTCTGTGTCTGTGGATTTATCATATAGGCAAGAAACTGCACTATTCTTAAGACAGCTCCAAATGTGTGTGTCATTTTTCAAAACTGAAGACATCTGATTATAAATTTACCAACTCTACTTTGTCAAAATGTAAAAAAAAAAAAAAAAAGAAGTACAATTTAAAAAAAATTGAGTGGAAATTAATGATAAAAGATTATCCAGCACAAAAAACTAATAACTGTAAATAAGATTATTGTCTTCAGTTGTTGTCTTCAATTGCCAAAGCTGAAGAAATCAATTTAACAGGTCCTAATCATTAAAAGTTTTATTAATACTTCTTCAGTTCTGCTGGTTTCCTTTATCTTATGACTCATGGTATAAAAAGAGCTTCATAAGGAAGAATACAGAAAAGATCAGGACAGAAGTTCATTGGAAGCTACTTAAATGTGTACTGAAGAGTAAATTGCCATTCACCATGCTAAACACAACCCAGCAGATTATCCTTCCTTTGGTTCACTTGTACAGTCATGGGAACTACCATGTTATTTCAAGCTTGTCTCTACCTAGCAGAAATTAAATGCTAATAATGTTTAATGACTCATTTTCCAGTTAATCTACTACTTGAATGCAAAAAATACTACGCTAGGTAAAATCCTTCCAAACGTGACTATTAAATAAATCCACAGCATTCAAAATCAGGACTGAGGAGACAAACATAATTTGCAATGTGTGCCAGTAAATAGCTTACCTTCTCATGAACTCAGATTTGATGATTGTTTCATTGGTTTCTCAAGCCAAAAATGGCTTGTACTTTAGCAGTTTGCCAGAGGGAAAACAAACTACAGTATCTTAAGAAGAGCAACAACAGAAGAACAAACAAGGGCTAATTTGAACAGTCACTAAACTGAGTTATCAATAAATAATCAATCCTCTTTAAAAGATGCATTATTGGTCTCTCATGTTAATATGGAAATTATATTACCTTTTCAACAACTTCTTACTGAATTAGTTTTGTCCATTCAAATTTCAATAATGCAGCTTAAAATGGGGAAAAAAAATGTTGAACCTTGGGCTTCATTTCCCTTCCACAGACACTGGGAGGATTATAAAAATGCACAGCCTGACTTATCCTTATTGTCTCATCCTGCTGAAACCTAACTGCCCACATTCACTCACAACATCTGTCCAAAAGCAAAGCTGCTATAGGAGACAAAAATCCTTCCACACTTCATTTCCCTCTCCCACCTCACACATTGAACAAGCTTGCAGGCTCCCCTGAACCTCCTTCCCCCTAAATGTAGAAATATAGTCCCAAGAAAAGGAACAGGCAGCAGTAGTCATATTCTCTCTTCCTAAAGCACAGAATATGCATTTCTTAGAAGCCAGAAGGGGAAATCAAGTTTTGATCTCTAGCTGAAGAATCCCCTTTTTGAAAAACAGATTTGTAGATATTTTCACACCAAGCTTGCTCTAGTTGCAGTAGTACTTTCTGCTTTCTATGATGGAAGCATCTCCTCCATTTCTGGAATTTATACAGAGTGAGAAAATAGCAGGAAGCACAAATAACAAAGTTCTCTCTGATCTATATGAGAGCAACAGTCACACCTTCAAAGTAATTAAATAATATTTACAGTTATTGTAATAAAACTAACAATGTGAAAAGTAGCCCATAAAAATGACTGAGATTTCCACAGCTCACTCAACACTTCACATTGTCTGTGTTCAAAATCTAAACTTACTCTTCATTGCTAGTGTTTAGTTAAAGAAAGATTTCCCAACTAAGCATGGTCGCTTGTATGGGAAAATTTTCTAAGGCATAAGGAGAACTTTTATTGAAATCAGGGGGCAGATAAGTACAGCCTCCATTTATGCATATGAAAGTGTCCCTCCTGTAAAGCTTTGATAAAAACAAATGTGAAATACTTCTGAACATTGCTGCTGAGATGAAGGGAAACAATTTATTTCACGAATAATGCTGAAAATCCAATGATTCTCATCCTGACCTAAAGAAAGGCTGATGGAGTAGACTTGTCTCAGGAAAAGTACAATAGCTACTAAGTCCAGGCACTCTGATTGTTCTCCTATGAGTACCACCCTCCACTAAGGCCAAATCTGTAAACTGCTGGCTAAAAGGAAGCTGTGTTTTTCTGGCTAATTCGAGATGAGCCTGCAGGGCTCTCTCGCAACTGGCAGGAGACTAAACTGAAGCCTCTCCAAATATTTTAATTCAGAAAATATTCGTTTGGACTTGAAAGTATGTCCTTTCCAAATCCTGGGGAAAAAATGGTTTTTCCTCTAGATGAAAGAAGCAAAGCTTAGAATAAAGCAATAGACTGGAAATATTTGGCTTTTTTGTCTAAGCAGTAGATACTTTCTGAAGTATTGCTAGAATGTAAAAGACAGTCTGCTAAGTACAAACATCACAAACAAAGTGGTTGAACCTGTGACCTTGGCCAAACATCTTATAACAAGTCCTAGAAGGCAGTATGACAGAATTCCAGAGCACACATCATGGCTTTCCATGTATTAAATCTCATCCCATATCCAAATTGGTTTTACTTCCATTTTATTTAAAAGCTGTCGGAAATAAAAAAAAACTTATCATTTATAACACCTCTACTCAGCAAGGACTTTTGATAACCTCTTTGCTATCTTAGCATGAAGACTGATATTGAAATAAGATGCAGCACAAAGCTTTGCTGGCACTGCTGTGTGAAGCAGTGACTTTTTGCTCAAAGGCACGAAATGTCTAATACCATCACTAGAAAGTAACCACATTTCTTTTGTACTGTTTTTGATTATTCTTCATTATGTGGAAATTTTAAAAAATACACATTTTCAGTGCTTATGTGATAATACCAGTTTCTTCCAGAAGTATATTTAGATGTACTTTGATCAGATGCAGATGTACGTTGTTAACCAGCTTCGATCTTTATCTGTAGTAGAAGGTTCATTGGTATAAATTCATTGATGCACAAATTAGCATGAACTATCCCTCTGAAATAACTAGGAAAGACAGATTTGTACCAGACCTGTATTAGTCTCCATGCAGAAGCCCTTTTGGAATAGGCTTTAAATAATTTAAATACCACAGAAACCCATTAGGAAAAATAAAAGCAATCTGAGGCACTAAACAAGATTTATCTTTAATAAAACCAAATTATTTAACTGTATGAAATAAAATGTGAAACATCTGATTCACCATTTCAGAGATACCTTCCAAGAAAGGCCTTTCAATGACAGAGATTTGGATAGGTTCAGTGTTCTCTTAGTTATTTCAATTTTTCAGCAAACACAGTAGAATTATTCTTTAGTCATTTAGTAAGAAATAAAAACCATATATATTTCAGAATAAAAGAGTCTGGAAAACTGATCCAAACTATCATGTGCTTTGTCTTCCTTATGGTTTTTCAATTTTCAAAGAAGCACTGAAAAGAACACCATGTTGGAATGTGTTGGAAGGATCATCTTGTCCAAACCTTCTTGAAAAAAAAAATCATACTACAATTTAAAAAAATCATACTATCATTTTCTACTCCCACTGTAAAATAAACATGAAATGCCTTCATGTGGCATTCAGGATAAGTGAAACCCTTCAGATGTGAATCGATACTGTTGAGATTTTCCTCTTCACTGCAGCAGGTGATGACAAGTCAGGCAGAAGAGAAATTGCAGTTGCAATTCCACACGTGTTGGAATTGCAACTAGTGTACATCAGGGCCTGCAGGGTTTACACCATATCATCAACTTTATTATTATAATACCATTATCAAAATTCAAAACACAACCCTGAGGTTCTTCAGACACAGAGCCTTAACATAAATAGTAACACTTTGTGGTAAACTCTATATTTTTATAACAAACCTAAGCACTAAAGACATAGTAAAATCTTGAGGTAACTCCTTTATTCTTGTCAAAGCCAAAGATATTTCCTTTTGGATGAGGCCAACAAACCCAGAAAGAAGAAAAAAGCTAAAGGCCATAAATTTAGCAAAGGTGAAGAGTGGTAATTCTCAGTTTGAAAGTATATGCACAGGTGCACAGGCACATACATGCACACACTGAAGGTCTTTATCAGGCTCATCCTTTATTTTCCATCCTCAAAGAAGGTGCCTCCCTAACCAACAGAGTGACAAGCCCTCACATTAAGATACAATGTCTCCAGCCTGCCCTACCAAAGACTGCACGCTCTCAGAATTGCCAGAAAATGGTTTCTGCAAGATGAAAGTCTGTCTCAAATTGCTAGTCGAAAATTCCATCTCACGCTCAGTGAGCAGGCAGAAAATACTGAACATGCTGGGAAATGAGCACATTCAGCTGCATCTTCCCTGCATTATTTTACATAAATATTGGATTTGGGGGCTTGACAGTGTTTTGTAGGGGGTTTGGAAAAAAAAAAAAAAAGAAAAACATCATGAAGTTGAGAGGAGGATGGGAGACAGAGAGATGGACCAAGTCATACATATGTTCTTACAAGCTGGAATCCACTACTGGAATGCAAAGCATTAGCCGGGAAAGGGAGACATCCTCTGGTTCTCATTGGATTATTTCCTGTCATAGCATCTTCCAAGTTTCACCCAATTCCTTTCCAGGCAAGTTTTTACACTTCAATAATGAGAAACAGCCTATCTAGTTGGTCCAAGGTAAGTGCTAGTTATGTGCTGGCTGAGACCCTTAGGAAGAGAGGGACAAAAACCAGAATATTTCCACAGGCTTGAATGCTGATTAGCTGGCAACACCTTTTAGAAGTATTTTTGGCTAACTTAGGTAATTATCCACTCATCTAAATGCCCACTAAGGCATTTCTGAAGTCACACATGACATCTATCCACGTAGAGCAGGAGGCCCCTAAGTGTCTTTGAATACTCCAACATTCCACATTCAAGTTCACTTTCGTGTAAAGCATTTGTGAAAAGCCATGATTGCTCCTTCAGAAATTTAATTACCAAAAATGCTTCAATTACAGGGATAAATACAATCCAATCAACCAACCTAAGTAGTGGAGCTACAAAATAAAACCACAATCTGACATGCAAGCTCTAGATTCTTTACCTTGCATACACTAACAACAGTTTCATAATTTATTGGTTCTTTTCTCCTCAGTGATAACTGTACAACTCCACTGTCCACAAAGGATTGCCCTCCTGATGCTGGGAACAATCCTTGATGTCAGTGAAGTTACCTATCTAAAATTCATGTTAAACTTGCAGGCCAAAACCAACACACATGGGACAAACCATCTCCAAATCTACAGAGCAGATTTGAAAAGAGAAGTCCTTTTCTGAGAGATCAGATCTACCCATGTACTGTGATGTACTCAGACTCAAAACTCTGAGAAGTTCATAAAAGCAGCATATAAAAAAGGAAATTTAGTTAAAAAAAAAGCAACACAGGCTGTACCATTTAATTTTAGGAGTATTTCAAAACAAATAGGTCTAACAGAACAATGGAACCTTATTATGTATGAAAGTAACGTGCATATTGAAATTGTGAACAGCCTAAAATTAGTTATAACTTGAAAGATACAAGAGAAAAACTGCAAATATAACCTGCATGCATTACATTATGTAAGTAATTAGTATGACGGTAAGTTCTAGCTGTAATTTTAATTATCTTATTGTGCAAGTTCTTCCTTCTCTTAATAACCAATCATATATTCTGAAAAGAACACGGGAAAGCTTTTACAATCTACTTTGTACAAAAGGTGTGAAATGCAGTAATGAAAATAAGATTTTTTTTCATGTATACATATATATGTATATATATTTATACATACACACATATATGAAAACTTCTTTATGTGTTTTCTATCTTAAAACTCTTATCTTCTTTAGGCTGAACACATATATTATTACTCCCATCCTTTAAGGAGACAAGAACAGAAAGTGGGAGGGTAGAAAGGAAAGTAGGGAGGAAGTAAGGAAAGACTGAGGGAGGGAACAAAGCAAAAATTTCAGTGTTTGCAGCCTTTTCACCTTGATGGAAAGGAGAAGGAAAGTTCTGGCCTTGTTTTTCCCCTTCTGTAGTGACTGATTGAGCTACAAAGAAATTAACCACATGTGCCTGTATGTATTTCATGTTTTATGTATCAACAAGCATACACCTCAATGCTTAGGGATGCATTCAACATTCCAAGATGTCTCCTATTATAATTGCTGCTGACAAACATACCCCACTGATTCTAGCATCCATATTAGCAGCCCTAACAAAAGGCCTGGATCTCATGAATGTCAGAGACATCTTTTCATGAAAAATCCTTTCCTTAGGATTTTTTCCTCCTGAGAAGCTGAGAGGCCTCAGGAACAAAATGTAAACAATGGTTATCTGCTGCTGTGGAATGCAACAGGTGGGTCTGTGATTGGTTTCATGTGGATGTTTGGAATTAATGGCCAATCACAGCCCAGCTGGCTCGGACACAGGGCCACAAACTTTTGTTATCATTCTTTCCTTTCTATTCTTAGCTTAGCTAGCCCTTTTATGAGAACCTTCTCTTCTATTCTTTTAGTATAGTTTTAATGTAATATATATATCATAAAATAATAAATCAAGCCTTCTGAAACATGGAGTCAGATCCTGGTCTCTTCCCTCAACCTGAGACCCCTGTGAACACGGTCACACATTTAGATTTATCTTCTTTTCTAAACTCTCATGGCATAATCCTCCTGGCAATGAGCTATTCAACAAAACAATTCTCCCTCCCTCTAAAATGATACCAGTCAGGAAGTCAGATATTGCAGCAGGCAGCCCCTAAACCAGACCACCCTCCTAGCCACCCCACCAGATACCCGTCCTTTGGAAGCCACTGCTCAAGTGCTAGAAGCCCAATCTGCAAAAAATTGGTTCCAGGAGACAAGGAATGGAAACATCTGACTGAGCCTTGCTGTGGTGCACAGAGCTGAGATTTTCCCTGTCATCTCAGCAGAGTCCATGCTGTGCTGGCAGACAATGGGACTATTCTGAGAATGCCTCCCCTCTATTAAGCTGTGCAATTATAGCAAACTGCCAACTGAAAAACAGATTTGTTTATGTGCAAGCCTAAACATTATTTATCAATCAGATGGGAAGTATCCTGCAGTTGTTTCCTCTCTAATTAGGTTTCCTCTTTGCAGAAGAGTTTCCAAATGCTCCAGTTAACACGATCAAAATACAGCATTTCTCTTTTTCTGTCCTTAAACTCTGTTCTGCTTTGTAAGGCAGCCGACAAAGTCAGCTTACAGCACTACCTTCAGCTCTGGCTTTGCTTTCTTCACAAGTGCAAGACAAAACCCAAGTAAGCTGCTCTTCCAGCTGTAATAAACACGTCACTGTACTACAACCAAAGGCTTCAGCTCTGAGATGATGGTTTATTATGTTCCTTTATACAGTTTCAGTAACAGTTCAGTTCTTGCTGGGATTATCCATGAGCTGTCCTCTCCACCTCCGCATGTTTTTTTCAATGTTGCCTCAAGAAAAAAGCTCACAAGACTTCAGCTCATCAAACCAACCAACTTTGTTCATTTCATGCCTTATTAAAACAACATTTTTTTCATGGCATTCAGCAAGGTTAATTCCTAGGCATAGACTACTCTTTTTAGTAAGGAAAAAAGCGGGTTTTTGAAAACTTATGTTCAGCTTAATTCTTTTCTGTATCCCCCTGCAAGGTTTGTCTTGTTTAGATTTTCATCTCTACAGGTTAAAGATATTCTAGTGGCTGGGTTTCAGCCAGGTACACCACCAAACACTGTGAACAATCATTAAATAATCAACAATATAAGCTGTTCCTCTTCAGAAATGACCAGTTATTGACACTGGCTGGCTGGTTTCATACAAGACAGTGTACAACCTCAAGAGATAAAGCATTAGGACTACAAGCAGCAGAACCTCAGGTAATCCCACAGAAAGCACTGCATCTCTAGGCCCAGACAAAAGAGTCACAGAATCAGAAATAAGAAAATGGATCTAATACTTTAATGTTAGTTAAACAACTGCATTTAAAAATTTCTGTTACACCTTGAAAAATACTCAATGGAACAAGATTGGTAATTAAAGTACAGAATTCTGAAGAAACTTTTCTGCTCAGGTGCATTCCCTACCACTTATTTCTGCTTCTGAAGTTTCAATTTTGACATATAATTAATCAAGCAAAGGCCCACAGTAAACATAAAATATGAGCGAATGGCACTTGTGAGGTGAAAAATGTAAATAGAAACACAAAGGGACAGTCTCAGCACTAAGTGAAGTTATTTATCATCACCACTCCATCATAGTAGACTATCCTGACATGCAGAGAGAGTAACAGCTTTCCTATATTTAACATAAAACTTCAGCTGAATTTGTGAGTTCTTAAAAAAACCCAAAAAGCAAAAAAAAAAAGAAACAAAACAAAACCACCAAAAAACTGATGCATATGGATTTTTCATCAAAAACTGCTATACAAAATAAAACCCAAGCACCAAACCTATCCCTGTCTAAAATTTCCTCATTTTTATCTATTTATCAAAAAAACTTTTACCTGCTCCTCCTAGAAAAAGTAAGGAAATCATCACAACTGAACTAGATTTGCTGACCTGAACAGCTGAGTGCAATTGTGAGTTTAGCAGTGTGCTTCCCCTGCTTTGGATGAAATAGGATAGGAACACTTGCATACTTTTTCCATTTCAGTTCTTGTGCATGAACTGAAAGCTACAGCAGATTCAGAATTATTTCCTCTAGAGTAAGACCCTCTGAGCTAGAAAGTGCTGCATGTAGGAAAGCAACCAGGATCCAACCATTAAAACTCTCAAAAGAGAGTTTTCAACTAAACTTTAAAAAACGGTGACTAAAAAGAAACCAGCAACCACACTAAACTAATTATAATGTTCAGAGATAAATAGGAATAGTTCAAATTTTATCTGCATATGACATTTTTCTTTGAGGTTTTAACATCCAGAAATATGTTTGTTGGATTGTATCCATTTTAGTAAACCTTCTCCTGCCAGAGAACTTATTAATTCACATTAATAACTTAGTTAATCTATTAACGAAGGGTCATGTGCATCTGCAATAGAGTCAGATATAACCATCCACTGTAAACGTACAGTTGGGTAAGACAGAATAAATAAATACTTTGATTAATGGATCATTTTCTTTTTACAAACATAGAGAATTAAAAGCACCTGGAATCTGCAGGATGGCTCCGTACATAAGGCAATCTTACTACAAGCTCCATCAATGCAGGAAGAATTTATCTTGCACTTTATTTGACAGAGGTGACTAAACTTTCTGACTGAGGTGACCAGGTTACTCAAACAATTATCCAGACTTCCATTAGCATGAAACAAAAGAAATACTGGGCCCCTGAAATCTCTGGCGTTTTTTTAAAGGATGGACACCAAAGTTTGACTCGACATACAGAGAAGATAAATACAGGAAAAGCAGAAACAAATGTTTTACCTATTATCTTAAAATTTTTTTGGATTTATTTTCTTGAAAATATGCATCATAAACATCTGACAGCTACTCAACAAAACAGGCGTGTAAGGAATATCTGTAATTTTAATTATCTGCGCGAAAGACAGTGCCATCTTCTTTCAAGATGAAATGTCTCCATTACAAAAAATAATTATAAAATGACCTGTGTGTGGGGGGTCTCAAAAAACACTACTCCAAAATTTTAAAGTCTGCTATTAAAAGACAAAGGAAAAAAAATAGCAAACTTGTTAAAGGCAGCAGAAGAAAAGTAAGAAGAAAATATCAGGCTTAAAATGGAATTTTAGTTGTAACTTTTAACCATAGCTTTTACATTCAGCCAGAAGATAAAAGGGATGCTTGGTACATCACTGGTGCCTTCCATTACCTGTAATTATCCATGTTCAGACCACACAGGAAGAAAGAAATATACATGGGACAATCATTAGTCTTTCCAATACAGGGTGCTCACTTATCCATGAAAATCACTAAGTATCTTGAAGGATACAAAGCTTTCTTTACACTGTTGTAACTGAATGAAAGGTAAATAAGGGGAGTTTTAAAAAGTCAGTTGTTTTGAGATATGTCCCTTGTTAAATTTTATTCAAGGATGTATCCTTATAATCACGTACTTCGTAACAACTGCCAATTAGTACAGATGTTCTGAATTAATGAGGCTAGACCTCAGTTTCAAAGTATGCTTTTCTAATATAATTATTGAGATCTGTCTTAGAGAGCAACACTTTTGCTCTCAATACTCTAGGCAAAAATCTGCTTTAAAATGCTTACATCTCTTATAATTAAACTTCCTTTCTGAAGTTCCAGTCAGGTTTTATTTAGGATCATTTTCCATTCATTTGTTTTTAGGTAAAATCTGGGGGTTTTAAACTGTAAGGAAATACCTTCCTCTTCTACATCAGTCATACAATATAGATTTTTTAGCTCTCAGTTTCACTAGGCCAAGCAAAGCTGCTCTTACAGTATCTTCTTACAACCCTAATTCATTATTCTTCCAGCCATTCTTGTAGCTCTCCTTAATATTACTTCCATTCACAATTCATGTCTCTGGAACACGTGAGATAGAAGTTGTGCACAGGATTTCAGATGAGATCTCATCCAGTCTTTCTACAATGGCACAAACACGTCCTTATCTACCTAACAATAACATTTTAAGCTGATTTTCAACAGATGATCTGTCATCTCCTGATACCCTCACAGACCTAATTTTCAGTCACTTTTGTTTCATAAGATCACTGATTGTACTTGACAATTCTGTTATTCCCCCTTAAATGCACAAATTTCTCTTCATCATTCTACCACAGGGCTACAGGCTCCAGCCAATACTGAATTTAATCTATTTTCACCCTATCTGCTGGATGAAGTCCTAATCTGTAGATTCATGTTCTGTAAAACCAAAGCTGAAAATGTTTTGAAGCTACATTTAGAGGGAAAACCGCATTTAATGACAGATTATCATGTCTTTTCCTTAAAATATACTGTCAGTAAGAGGGAGAGTCAATAAAGTATAATCAAATATTCACCTGTTTTGTTTTTTTTGGTTTTTTTTAAAATCCCTTACAATTTCCAAAACTGAAAGCATATGACCTTATACACCCACTTTCCCTCCTGCTTCTGTACTATTTGATAGTGCCATACTACCATACTCAGTATTGAAACAAAACCCCAAAAACAAGGCTTATGGCAACTCAGACATCTTCAACACTGGGTTAATCTCTTTCCCTTAAACCCAAATGCAGCAGTTTTCACCAGACACTAACAACAGAGTAAAAACATCTTTGTAGTAGGTCATTACAATGAATAAAAATATATTAACTTTACATGTTCAGCAGAGAAACTTCCCTGTCACTAAGTAACAGAAATGCTGATGAAAACAATCTTAAGCCCCACCACTAAAGCCAGCACCTTGGATTCTCCTTCTGTAAGGAAGACCCTGGTCAGCAGCTTACAAAAACTCAAATTCATAAGAATAGCTCATTACTGTAAACCAAAGACTAATTTAAAGACAGACTAGTCTTTTGGGGTTTGCTTCCCTCTTGAGAACATAAAACTCACATTTTTCATGCTATCGCTGCTGTAGAGCAGAGGAGGATTTCTGTGTAACATCATCTCTTTTCAAGATACAATTGCAAGATGTCCTTTCCATAAAATTCCAACCTACTTAGTGGTTTCAAACTTGGCCTTTCCACTTGTAGAACTATGTCCCAGCTCCTGCTGTGGCAAATCAAACATATTCAATGTCTAGAATACTGAGAGAATTTGAGAAATTATGTGCAGGATAATATTCCTTCTCGCATTTAAAGTAGACTTTAAAGCTTTTCTACCAAGAATAACTGCTGATGCTGTACACTTTTCAAACTCTGCTTTTCAAAACCAGCTTCTTTGTAGCTTTCTTTGCTGTTGCATAGGGCTGGAAACACTTTTCTCCTCTTCCTAATGTACATAGCAACATCCAATAAATTTTCCTTTTTCTGTAGATGATTTTTATAAGTTAGCCATCTAATTTTACTCCAGACATTCAATTTTCCTGTAATATCCTTCAGTCCTGTGGGAGAAAGGACACAGAGCTAAAATATTTAGCCATAGTCCCCTTCTCACTTCATCTTTCTTCAAAAATTCTTTAAACATTAAATTACTCATAAAACCCGTGCATTAAACCATCAAGACTTAATTAAAAATATCTTCCCTCTTCTCATTTCCTTCCATCTAAATTTTCTCCTTCCTTTACCAAAGATAAACCACTCGACAAAGAGTGTTATTCTTACATGTCTGATTTATTTTATTCACCTTTCAAGAGAACTGAGGTAACTGTGACTTTCAGAAGGATTTATTGTCTCGTTTGCACTATTATCTCCCTCTGGAGGTATCAGATTTTGCTGTCTCTCTTCTGCCAGAATAGAAATAGATGGGCTAGCTGAACTGTTAGATCTGATTTCTGGTTTGTCCCTATTCCTTTGTCCATCGACTGAAGCTCTGTCTGCAGCAGCAAGCCTGCACCAGGTCTCCTCCTTTTCCCAGGCTACTGTACAAACATTTCAATAACACTGGGATCACTGAACAATTGCCTGAAAAGTTCATCAGTTCCAAGGTTCCTTTATTGCTATTATCCAGCCCTGACAGTTCTTAGATTCAAAATCAGACACCTAAACAGTGAAGCCCTTGTCAACAATCTTCTGAATCAGCAGCACGTGACCCTCCTCTCACCCAGTGTGACTACATTAAAATGTCTTAAATCACCTCCATTCAATGTGCTCATTACATAAAGCAAGTGTTTTACCCCTCAGTGAATGATTCTACACTTGTGGCATAGTGCCATGCTTGTTCCTGTGCCACAGGTTTGGCCACTTTTTCACTTCCACTGTTTCCAAACACTTGTCTATCTCTTAAAAGTGAGCTAGAAAAATCTTCACAGTTCCACTCACCAACGTACTGTACGGAGATCTTTTTAACAAAGCAGATCCCACTGGTATATTACACAAGCAGAATATTCTGGAGGGATACTGAATGGCAATACTATGGAAGAGAGCGCTAGATCCCTCTTTTGCCTCACCAGAAGTCCATTGTTATTCACATCTTCCCAGATGATCACAATTACAAAACAGAGCTGTGCTGTCAAAAGTTTACTTAGCTATGAGAAAAATGTGTTCCTGCTTTGGCTATTGTGATCACTGAACGAGACTTATGAAATCAGATTTATGCAAATGATATTAATCTTTCAAAATGTCTCAGTAGCTGGGAGAAAAGTGATGTAGGGCCATGACAGCAGTTTTCAAATATGCAAAGGTTGCTGCAAACAGAATGATGACAATTCTCAGTGCCCCTAGGGGACTGGACAAAGAGTAAAACATTTAAATTAAAGCAAGGATAATTCAGGTGAGGTGTTAGGGAATGAAAAAACGAAACAATAAAATGCATTGGGAAACAGTGGAGTCTCCACCACTGCCAAATTTTCAGAACAGACAACGGCTCCTCCTTGCACTTTCTCCCAGGCTTACCCTTCAGCTAGGCAAAAAACCACAGCATTTATGGAGGTAGCTAGAAGACAAGTAGATGTGACACTTAGGGACATGGTTTAGTGGTGGGGTTGGCAGTGCTGGGTTAATCACTAAACTCTTGAAGGGTCTTTTGCAAGCTAAATGATTCTATGATTCTAAAATATATCCTTATGATTGTAAAGGTTTTAATGGTAACCACAATCACTCTGTTTGTTAATCTGATCATTTAAAGAACAGTTTACTTATTTTTTTAACATATCCTAATTGCAGGTCTAAAGAGTGTTTAAAAAGTTTAGATCATTGTATTACACATTCTCATGAGATGCCTTTATAGCCTTCAACTCTTTGCTACTTTTTATTATACAGAGGAAAGAAAAGAAAAGAAAATATAGACTGGTGTCCAGATTCTTTTTTACCTGACCTCTACACTATGACTGTTCTCTCTGCCTCACTGTTAAGTATAATAATACCCAATTTTTTTACCTGGAACAGGAAATCTGTTAATGTTACTCTTTTTCTCCCCATGCATCATTACTTCTCTGCTCATCCTAAAACTCCACCCTCTACTGTTAAAAATACCAGAACTCAAATAATTTTCTCAAATTCTGCTAGCATTGGATTCAGGACATTTTGTTATAACTGTTATTTCTTGGATTTACTTTACCTCTCCCTTATCTTCTGCTTCTACCCTCTGAATATTCCTTGCATGTCTTTTTTTTTTCCCCTTTTATTTGCTCCTTTGAAGTTTTATGAGAATCTCTCTGACACTTCAAGTATGTTCAGTAACAGTAACAAAAACATGGTAAATCAGTATTTTATCAAAACAATGTGGAAAAATCCGATTTCATTTACTGAAAGTCCATCTTGGACAATTTAAAGGCTGCAATTTCATTCCAATTGCACCCTATAAATGCCAGGCAGAGCAAGGAACTGTCACTATAATTGGCAAGTTTGATAGAAGATATAAACACAGCAAGTCCCTGCTTTTATAATGGCTCAATTCTTTGTTATCTCTTGGTTCTGCGGGTGATGCAAAAGAAAATGGAAAACACTGACACCAGTGGAATAATTTTTAAGGCAAGTATGCAATTTTTCTTATGCATAAGAAAAATTGAGGCCATTTATGTGATAACATTACCAAAAAAATTCTCTGCCAACAACTCTATGACTTCCCAATGCAAGTGCTTTACAGTAAGGCATCTCCCTCTGACATCTACATTACATATTCCCTTTGTCCAAAATGCTTAAACCAGCATAAAGGAAATTAATCTCCAGTATACTTTAAAGGTGAAAACTCAGTATGTCTTTATCAGCACTCATTATTCAAAACAAAAGTAAAACATAGCTTCTTTAGATATATACTCTTGTATAAAGGGGTATTGGGATGAGTACAACAGTGCAAACTTTACTGAATTTTCCTCCTTGGGGTCAATGACTGAGATAATGAAGAACTTGTTGCATTGTCACAAATACCACTACAGTGGTGCTATGCACTTACTGATTTATTGCATGCTGCAAAATGATTTGGTAAGAACTCCACTGTGTACTTAGGTTCAATTTCACATTTGTTTCCATCCAGTGGTCTGGCCCAAGCGCAAGATTAAGAAATATGCAAGCAAAACCTACACAGCATGTTTGATCTTATAAAAAATTCATGAATATTGTTACCACATGCTTTCTTCACGCAGAAAAAGGAATCTAAATACCATCTGTGCAAGATAGTCTAATTAGGGGATTAGGACCACAGAAGTTCTGCTTGCTCACGTGCTCAGTGCCTGCTCACTCGGCCACCGAGGCAAAAATATAAGAGAAGAGGAGGAAAGGGAGAGCAGCACCCTTCTGGCTCTGGTGTAGACAGGAGTTAAGTACCCTCCCAGAATTAAGTTGTGCAGCTCTACCCACGGGAGTTCGCATTTTTTTCCCTTGATGTATAATGCCTGGCCCAGCACAAGGCCTGTGAATAAACTTGGCACTAGATGAATCACATTTTAATAAGTTCAAATGATATTCTGCAACCAACTGGTATTTAATGGCTGCAGCATACCACTGGGACCAATTTTTCAGGATTTGGCAGCAACAATAGAAAACTAAATGATAAAAGCACGTAAGTAGTTCTTAAACAGTATAAATGAGGTATAAACATAAGTAAAGGCTGTACTGAATATATAAAAAGTCTGACTACACACAAAACCAAAGAACAATTTGGAACCACACAATTTTAGAAATAGAAGTGATAAATGTACAAAGCCATGTTCTATTACAATAGTCCCTAACATGCTTCCCCATCCATTTAAAACTGTTTGTTTCCCATGTCATTTTTCTAAATCACAGGACAATTTATGAATGCTAGTAACAACACGCAACCAAAGCCCTTAAAGGAAAATCAGATCCTTTTATTTTGAACATGAATTCTGACAAGTTTCAACAGCTTATATCATATTCAACAATCTGACAGAAATTTGTAGACCTAAGCAATGAACTCGTTCAGAAATATCAATTCAAAACTTTTTTTTCCCCTTGGCTCACAAAGTGCTCAGAAACAGATGGATTCTATTTGTTTCATACATTTAATACTTTTATTTTCTTGTTTATTCTTTTTACCATTTCTGTAGTGGCTGCTGATAGCTCACTTCGACTAAAGAAAAATCAAAATGTGAGGCTGGTCATGAATCATAACTATGCAACTAGTCTGCTTCTTGACTGAATGCACATGTGTATCTCATGTATCACCAACTAAAATTTGTATTCTAAAAACATTTTCCAATCTGAAGCTAAATCAGAATATGTTTGAAAAGTAGTGTATTTTTCTAGACTGTGAAAATGTTAGATGTCATGCCCACTGCTGGGCTGATCTTAGACTTAGGAGAATGCCTATGAAAAATCAAAGTGATACAGCAACATTGTGCAGGATAACCAAGCAGGGAGGGAACACCAGGTCTCCAGGACCTTGCAGTAGCATTGCCAAGATTGGATCAGGTCTTTACCACTGCTCAAATAAAGCACAGATACCATTTAAAAGCACAGCCTAATACTAAAAATGATCAGTGTTGTGCAATAATTTAGTTGGAGAAGGAAATTACTCAAGTCAGTAAGTACTGAGGTATTTAACATGATTATGTCACTGACCCTAATTTTGATTTTCAATGTTCTCACTTGTTTAGTCTAGCACTGCTGTGGAAAAGCAAAGGCTGACTACAATCACTGTCTTAAAGTGATTTTCCAAGATCCAGCTGGCCATCCAGAAGAAAAGCAAATCCCCAAACATAACTTATTTAATTACTTAAATTAGATTTTAAAGTAGCCATGAAATATCAGGGCTCTACTAACTTTCCTGGAAACTTGATGATTTGCTTCATTAAGTTCACTGAAACGAAAAAAACCAAACAATTCTTTAATCAAGTATATATTCAGTGATCGGCCAAGCCAGAATGTGCTGGAAGAAGCTGGTCCAATGACCTCTGGTTTTCCAGCTGAGTTCCACAAGCACAGGAGAAACAGAAGACAACAAATACCATATCCATACTCCACCATGTGAGCAGCTGACTCCAAGTGCCCACATCCAGAGCCCTCGTTGCTAGTGACTGATATTCCCACTCCCATTCCGGACGGGCTGATGTCTCCCCCGACACCGGATTCCGCACTGAGCTCACGCTGCCAGCATATGTGAGGGTGCTGCTTACTCAGCTTATAAACACTTCCAGAGCTGCTTTCCTGCCTCAGGCTGCTCTAAATTAATCCCAGCAAAGACAAGGTTTATTTGCTTCTCCAACAGTTTCAACAAAATACTGATGGCGCAGTTCTGAGCAAGGCTAAGGCTGAGTGAGCGCTGGAGACAGCCTTGGAAAAGCCAGAGCTCGGCTGGAATGCCCTTTCAAGTCCACATTACCTACAGGGTATTCACCTCAGAAAATGCACTTACCCTTTACAAGATACTGCTGTTTGCTCTTCAAATGTTTACACAGAGAAAACTGTTACTAACAGTGCATATATACATTTAAGTCAAGGACACAGAGGTAGCCAGTCAGGGTAATAAAATCAAACAAAGGGCAAACTATGGAGCCTCTTTCCCAAAACTCTAAACTAGAAAGAAGACAACAATTTTTTTCAGCAGAAATTCTTATCAAGATGCCTGTCATTCTCACAAACTCAACTTTTGCATGGTTGATTTTTATTATCGTAAAATCAAACCTAAACTAACAAAGGCACATCAACTTAGCTTCCAATTTCAATACCTTACCTAGAAGAAATGTCTTGCTCTACATTGGGAAAGTGAAGTTTTTCTGTCTGTTCTGAAAGCCAGACCCATGGTGTTACTAAACTCATTCTTTTTCCCCTTTTACCTGCCTGGTGAGTCAAAAAACTGCTACGAATTGGGCTTTACGTACTGCTTTCCTGTTTTCTGCCTACCAGATTGCACATGCTGAAATACCTTGCATATCTACACCATTGCAAAATTGTAACAGGTATATAAAAAAGCCAGCACAGCAGTAAGTTGAATATTTTTAATATAATACAATTTAATTAGTTAAACACAATTTTAGTTGGACACCCAGAATCGGCAACACAGGAAAGAAATATGAAGAACTTACAACAAACTCTACATAATTGCAAATGCTTAGAAATAACTCATGTATTAAGACAGCTGAAATCTGATATTTAAAACTGCAGGTATTGCATATGAGAAGGAACTTCTCTCCACCAACATTTATTCCACATATGCTGATAATGGCATTACTGCCAGTGGGAGCACTCAAATGCTAAATTGTAGGCTAGGCAATAATAAAAAAGTTTGTCTGCTCCTGGTGCAGCAGAGAATGAAAGAAATATGGAAATTTCTTTACTCAACTTTTATTTATGTGCACGTGGATTTTCTACACCCAAGCTACACAAAATATGTGTTTGAACAATCTCTACCAGTGCAACATAGAACTTGTACAGCATTTTGGGTTTCAGGCAGTTTTCAGCTTCCTGAATAGTAACTATGTTTTTTGGGTTCAGCCTTGACCTTCATTTACAGCTTTTCCATGGCCATTTATAAAAATTATTCTCATGGAGTAAAATGTCTGAAGGGCACTCTGTGAGTGACACAGACTCTGAAGAGCTGACATATGGGAAGAAATAGAACTCTAAGTTTTGTCTGCAAGATAACTGAAGGAAAAATATTTTCAATCTTTTAAATAATAATCTTCAGTGGTGAAGATACAAAATAGCCACATTTATTCGTAAATTAAAAAAAAAATTCAGTGAGCAGTTTTTTACATTAGAAACCTGTTGGAAGTCATTACTTTTAAATTCCTTAAGTTTCAACAGAAAGAAATATTCCACAGGTGAACTGGAACCTAATTATTTCTTCTTTTTTTTCTGATTCTGCCAAGCATGCTTTTCAACTCACACACTCAGCCTTACACTCATCCTCAAGGAGCTGCTCATTACAATCTTTGCCAGCCTGAGCTTCCTGATATTTACAACTTTGGGTAATTATTTTCTCAGAAATACAGCAGTAAAAAAGTTTTTAAGCTAGATAAATGAACTATTTACAGCTGGAACAAACCTGACAGATTCTACTTCTTCCACCAACACTGTTTGTTAGAGTCCCACAGTCATGACTTTGTCACAGAGGGCCTCGGCAGGGTTTAATGGGAATGGCAAGTGTTGGTACTCAAGCCTTGTGGCAGAAGCAGTGAGAGCGAATGGAGGACAAAGCAACAAGATGATGTTGCCTTATTTTCCCTTCTCACAAAGGCAAATTAGTATAATGAAGAAGAGATAGGCTTAAGTTATCAAGCCACAGGGAATTAAATTCATGAATGGTAACAGAAACACGGGAGAATTTCATCACTTATCCCTGTAGATTGCCTCTAGAAGTCACCAACTCCTGAGTTTTAATACTGTACCCCATCTCTTTTCAATCATGTTTCTGAAATACTAGCTCTGAACTTCCTTTAAAAAATGCCCCTGTATTTAGTTCAGTAGCTGAGAGTGCTGTATGGAAGCTCCTGAGATCCTGCACCCTTGGGAAAGCTGGCACAGCAGAGGAGCCAGCAGGAATGAAACAAAGCCCAAGGCAACGGAGGGTCAGAAACCTCAAAGGCCTTTTAAAGCCACTTCACTTTGACTCCAGGCTCTTCATGCCCCTTTCTGAACTCTCCTGAATATTTAAAAATGCCACATACTATAATTTCCTTTTTTGTTTCTCCATTAACCTCTACAGAAGAATACCTCCGAGAACAAAATATTAGAAGATAAAATATGTCTTTCCATGCAGGACTAGGCTCAAATTCTGCTTTCCCCCAATACTGCATCCCCGTCAGTGGTGAGTTGCAGATGCTTGAGTAACAGATTTAATAGAATTATTGTTTTCCTAATACACAGAGTTAGACTTCTGGCAGACAGAAACTGTGGTTTGAAAGTGTTTGCATCTGGATTTACATATTTAGTAGCCATTGACAGACCTACTCTTCAGTTACTTATTTCCTTTAGGAAATAGTTTGCACCAGTATATTGCACCATCTCATCATGCTAGAAGGGGAAAAAAAAAAAACAAACAGGCTGAGATTTTCCAATTCACTAAGCTGGCAATTTTTTTCAGAGTTTCTCCAGAACAATGCCTCAATTAAGCAAAATGATAAATCATTCTCCATTTAATGGGAGTGAGAGAATAGACACAAAAATCATTTTCTGACAGCCATCTCAGAAAACATGCAATCTTTAAACATTGCATTCTAATTAGAAATGATAACTAAAAAGGAGCCATGGAATTTTTCTTGATTTTCACATGCTGGTTGTCAAAACACAAGAAAAGCTTAGAAAATGTGCTTTTGCTTTCTATGTCCATATTGAACCCTTAAGGCTTTTGCTCCTTAAACTGCTTAATCTGGCCAAATGAAAAAAATCTTCTTTTCCAAAGCATTTCCAAGAGAGAAATTGCACAAGCTCCTCCTTGAACAGAGCTTTTTGAAAAATGTTGTTATGATTGTTATTCCAGTGAAAAAGAATCTCATCAATTTACCAGGAAGTAGCCAGTTAATAAATCATTCATCACATTGCTTTGCAACAGCCATTTCATATATCAAAATTTTAGGGTTTATGAGGCATTCTCTAGTACAACAGAGGATGAGCAGATAATGAAGAAAAGAATGTCTTCATCATAGTTCTATGGCTGTTCTCCCCCTTTCTATAAAAGCGAATTTACAGAAAAACACACATAAACCAAACAAAACAAAAACCCAAATACAATTAGTTCAGCTATGAGGCACAATGGTCTGATGAATGCTTCACACAGCAGAATCATCTAAAATATTGCTGGTGGTCTTCCAGAAGAGAGAGAGGAAATAAAGGAAAAGAAAGTTTAAGAAAAATTGATGATATCTTCCATAAAATATCTAATTTCTCTCAATTGAATAATTGATAAGAATGTGATTTTTTATTGGATATATGTAATTCAAATATATACACTTATTATTGGCTGGTTTAACTGCCAGTAACTGCCAGACAAGGGGTCAGGGCTACCAAAAATTCTTCATCTCATAGCAGCCTAGAATTTTGACTACTAGAGTTGATAGAATTACTACCACTACAACACCTCTGTAAAATCCCCTCAGCTCCAGAGCTAATTTGGAATATTAATTGTCGCTATCCTTTCATGCCAGGACCTTTCCCCTGTTCCCTTCTAGTACATCCTATTCACTTTCTTACTGCTTTTCCATCAACATCACAACTGTTTCCATCCTCAGCTTCTTTGTGATGTAGATGTGTAGCAGTCTCAAAACCAATGTGCTTCACAGATACGCCCTTAGAACAGGTGTAATTAATTTTCATCCACTCTGGACAAATCTTGAAGTGTTCCTCAGAAGACACTCAAAGGAACGAAAGAAAATCCTTCCCACGCTTTCTCAGGGTTTAACCTTCATTTTAAAACCCTTGTTTTTTCTTTTCAAATCTAGGGCAAGCAAAAAATAAAGGAAGACAGTCCATCAGCTGCCTTTCTGGATGCATAAAGAGTTATTTGAAAGCTTTATCAACATCTTGCAAGAGACTTCTCTTTAAAATCCAAGTTCCCACCACTTCCTTTGTGGTTCCACTCAAACTGTGGGCAATAGCATTAATTAAAACCAGTCAGCCAGATTCAGAGTATGCGCTCTGTTTGTTGTTTTAAATTGTTGAATATCAATTACCTTATTATTTTGTGATTAGCATGAAACATATGCATCTATGTCTTGTGGCTTTTGGCAGTGATTTAAAAAAAAATTCAGCAACTTTGCATAAGGCTGTAAACCAGCATGTTTCCAGGCATTTTTAGCGCTGACTAGAGCCATTCTCAATCTGCTCACCAGCATGAAGTTAATTAGGAGAGGCATGAAGCTTATGGCTGGGTGCAGAAATCAGCAATGGAGCAAAATTATCCTTTTTTTGGCATCAGCCAATAACTGCCACTGTGTCTACATGATTTTTTTTTAATGCTTTTACTGTTAAGTATCAGTTTAAGCTTTAACTTTGTACCTTATCCAATTTTCTAAATCCTTCAATGAATGTAAATTGATGAACACGTGAAAACGTAGGGAACTAATTATGTTAAGCTCAGGGAGGTACAATAATGCACTAATTTCCAGAAAATCCAGTTTCAGACATGGCCTTGGGATTCCTTTATCAGCAGTTCATTTTTGACCAGAGTGCAACTGGCCATTTTATTCACAGAATGCCAAGCCAAGCTTCTGCTCCAACACAAACCCCTTAGCAGAATATCCATGTAAAATGGATACTCCCTGAAAGCATCATTACAGTCCACACGGGGAAAAAATCACTGCAGCCTTGGAGAAGTGGATTTTATCAAGGCCCTATCTATTTTTCTCATTAAAAGATCACAGTGAAAGCAGAGGAAAATTATGAAAGAGACATACATAGGAAAATCTTCCTACAAGTGTCCCTAGTAATATATTTTGCTCCTTATATCATATTAGATAAGGGATTTATTAGGAAAGAGGGTGCATTAAACAAACAAACAATAATCTAGGACTAGACGAAATTCAAGCTCCTTTGTTTTAATTCATTTTTGCAAAGAATGGATTTCCTTGGCTAGAAATCAGTAAAAGGACCTCTCAGCTACATAATAAAGCATTTATTACCCCGCTATGCCTCAAAATGTGTGCATACATTAGTTTTTCAATTTAGACAGTCTGCTTTTGAAATTACTCCCTCTGTACTGCATTTTAGTTTGTGGTGCATGGAAGTCCTGCAGGGTGTGAACTGGATTCCCTTCAGATGAAGCCAAGACAGAAGACAAGGTCCTGGAGAGGAGCTAAGGTCATTCAGGCCAAACATCTGGACCAGACCTCGTTTAAAGTAGAAGCCCCAAAAGCCACAGGGAGCTGATGCTGGGGCCTTACCCCAAAACCCTTTCACAACTATTGCAATGAGTATGTGTCAACATCAATACAAACTGAGTCTTGTTCTGTGTCCTCTGGTTTATGCTAGCAGAGCTCTACCACAGAAAGCTGAATCTCACACCCAATACAGTTCTCATATCCCAAAGAGACAACATTAGCTGGGTGTAGAAGGGCACAAGGAAGGTTGGAGTAACAGGAGTTCAGATGCTTTCAACAGGAAAAAGATTGGGATATTCCAAGTAATCCCCTTTGTTCTCCCCTTTAGAAAAGAAACATTACAGTGGCTCTTTTCCAGAAACTGCTATTGTCTCTTCCAACACTGAAATATGTTTTTATTCATAGTACTTCTTTAGGAAGTGCCATGAGCTTATCACATTCAAAAAAAGACTATTTTGTTAAGTGAACTTTTCTCTGATTGTTTAACTCTCAAAACAGTCTCTGAAAGAGGACCCACACTCATTGGAACATTGATTCCAAATTACACAGAGTACTAAACACCAAAACCCAGGAGACTTAAGATGGACTCCCATCCTCCCAAAGCAAAATATATTCAGCACATTGACATCTCTTGCATCAACCACTACCTGTGCACTTCAAAGGACAAAGCAGGACTTGGACTTTGAAACTAGATACAAGTTCAGACAGACCCACCAGCTTATTTCAAAACTTCATAATTACAGCATTCCATCATGTCAAATTCGCATTAAAACATAATTAGAACATTAACATTCTGCTAGATAAATAGAAAAGATGAATTTTATATTGGGCACATCAATCAAACATTGGTATGTCTGACCTTAACTTTTTTTCTCTGCTTTGAGGAAGATTTAAAGACAGTCAGGATATCATAAGCAAAAACCCCAAAATGTTACCCACAAGGGGAAACTAAGGCAGTCCTACAAAACACACAGGTTTCCAAAAGGAAAGAAATGTTACCAATAAAGCAGATAAATACTGAAGAGCAGAGATGGCAAAAGGAATCAGAATTTAGGGTTACAAATTATATTAAACCTCACTGTTTTTACCATGTCTTGCTTGTGGCAAAAACATGCATATCTCTGATAAAATTTTGCAAAGAAATACAAATAATTTGCCCTCTTTTACTCATTATTCAAACAAGAGCTCCTTAAAGAACTCTGGGTTTGGGGACAAGATGAACACACAGAGGAAGCCGCTGCATTTCTCTAAATTCAAAATAAACACGAGAAGAACTTTGAAGAAGAAGAAATCAGATAGTGAAAGCACATCCTTGAAACAACGAGAACTTTGGAATCCAGTGAAACTTTGGGTTCTAATGAAAACACCTTGATATTGCTAATTCTTCTTGAAGTAGAGACAAAAGAAAATAATGTATACTCAAGACAATAATATATGAGTCATGAGTGACTAAACAGAAAGAAAACACACCATAGTTACCAACTCTAGCAGTAATATTTCCTTATAAATATGATGGAAATGCAAAAACTAACACAATTTGAGTACTCCACAAATCAAGTACATCAAGTACATTATAAGTACACCCAGAACACAAACCAGCATGCTGATTACTGATCATAGAAAAATGACATTAGAATGCTGCCATTTCTGTGTATATGTGGGATTTATTTTCCCCTTATTTATTCTTTTGTTTTGAAACAATTTTTTGACAGTGGTCAAGCAAAAGGAAGGACTCAAGCTGCTTGCTGGTAAGGTAAAAAGTTTTTATACTACATTCTTGGCCTTCCCTATCCTGACTCTGATTTTACTAGGTAGTCCCTACTTTGTAGCAATCATTTCATGTTCAGGAAGGAGCTGTCATACTACAGCTACTTTTACATAAGCTTAAATTCTATATGAAGACAATTACAAATAAAGTAGCGGAAAGCATGGGTGAGTTTTAAAAAGAGGAACAATACTCTTCTGTTCTGTGTTGGCTTTGCTCCACTAATTGGCTGAATTGTGCAGGATTGGTGGGAAGATTAATTGAGGCTAATGAACTGAGGTGCCTGCAAAGGGCAGGAAAGGCCCAACTCTCCAAGGCTGGTCACAGGGGTTGCTTTCAAAGCAGAAGATACATACAAATAACCCTAAGTTAGGAACAGGAACTTGTCGCAAGGCGTGACAACAACCAAATTCACATTACCCCATTCCTTATCTCTACATGCTTTTCCAAACTAAAACAAAAGTTGGCAATATTAAAAAAAAAAAAAATCTAAGCAAAACTAACCAGCTTGCTCTAAACTTACTCTTAGTCATTTAGCCACCTGCCAGCTGAAGCTATTCATCCATTTAGGCCTATGAGATGTCCTCAGATGAGGAGGACATCCTTAAATGCTGCCTGGGAGTCCTGGCTGCAGGCGACCTGGTGGCTGTGAGGAACACATGGAACATGTACCACCTCTCCAGCGCAGAGAGCCACGCTTCCCAAAGGCTCTTGTCAGCCCTGCAGGCTGAGGCTAAGCAGCCTGCCTGAAGCTCTGCTAATCAATCAGCCCAGCTCCAGGCCAGCCCAGAAAGGGAATGGTTCAAAGGGAAGGGTGGGGAGCAGCAGCACAAAGCTCTCTTGCACTGGAAGAGTTCCTCATGTGTCTCTGTGCCTTGAGCATTGTTGTGCCACCACAGAGCCACACTAATCAATGTTCAGGGCTGCTTTAAACACAGAAACACAGAGCTGGCTAGTCACTGGTGATTTACTACCAGGCCCAACACGAAACAAGCTGGCCCTTTGGAAGCTGCCACCAAGAGACAGGAGAAGGGGACGTGGCACCTCCTGTGTGTGACAGCCGCGCAAGGGCGGCGCGGGCCACCGCCCCACGGAGCGTCTGGATTAGCAGAATTGTATAATTGCTGAGAATCCGGAAAATTAAAACTCAGGCAGCCATGAATGCTGCCATTATGTACACACAGCATCCTAAGTGTCATTTAGAAGTGCCTGCAGCCACGGCTATAAATTAAGATACCCACACCTCCCTCTGAAGGCTGTGGATGTTTTGGAGCAGTGGGTCCTTACACAGAGGAAAATAAAACCAGTTTTCCATGTTTCTATGGCTCTAGATGTAGTCTATAAGCTCTTTTCATTTAACCCTGAGAGAGAAGTTTCAAAAGCATCTTTCATTGACACGGGAATTTCTATTTAAAACTTTGACCAAAATTATCTCAGTTGTCTCTGAAACCCTTTCTCTAGTCATACACTTATATCCCAGAGCGTCTATGACAATGTAGTATCTTCTCATCAAAACCAGTACTCCTAAAGATTACACAAGAAGAGGGACAAAAAGCACTCTGACCTCAAAGACTCCAAAATTCTAATTTCTTATTTTTCCTCATGAATGCTAGAAATAACAAATACGCATTTCTATTATTACAAGGCAGTTAATACTTACATTTACTTACATTCTCAGATATTTTTAAAGCAAAACCACAACTACAGCACATCCCACATTTAGGGTGCTCTTGCATAAGATAAAAATTACCATCATGCAAACAAAAAGAACATAAATGACATGGCCAAATTCTTAACACACATCCATTGCTCAAAGAAGAAACAATGAGAAGCTGTTTCAGGAAGAAGAAGGAAATTGCTGCAACTCAAAACACAAAGACCATGACAGCAGCCAAAGGTCAGAAGTTTAAAAGTGTGCCAAAAAGCTCTGACACCAGCCCAAAATAGGCATGCTGCAAAGTGCCATCTGTGCAATGTATGCAAATGTAAATGTTTTTGTGATCTGTCTGAAAACTGAAAAGAAATGTAACCACAGCCTTTGGACAATTACACTTTGCTATTTCTAGGAAATTCAGGTGTGGGATCTCTATTCAAGGAGTGAGGCTTCACACTGGCTTGTATTTTGCTTTAAAGGATACAACCCCTCTGATAATTCTGCTTTGAGTACAACACACAGAAAGTCTTCAGTGCCTTTGTTGGCTGTTGGAAAAACACTGCAAAACCAGATGTAGCATTTGGCTGTACAGCATTAAATCTACTAATAATACACTAACTGGATCTGCCTCAGTGTCTACTGAGTGTCCTTAAAATAAATTTAAAATTTTTAAGAAGTATTCTTCTTCCCAAATTCCACATCATTTGATCCAACATTTTCATCCAATTAAACTACTCTGAGTTTTTGTATTTAGTCCTCACAATACATTTGCTTTTACAAAGCTGTAGGGGAATACTTTATTATATATTTTAAATGAATATGGCTTTAAAAAAAATCTGAAAACTTTTCTTAAAGCAACAGCAATACATTTCAGAGCCTAAAGAATTAATTCATGAACATTCATTCAAAATTCTCATTAAAGATATTTTACAAAAAAAAAAGGAAACCCTGAAAATCCTCTATGCATTCTATTTCTAAGTTTCACTTGAAAACACATTGTAAGTACACAAAAGCGTACATAAAGCACAATGCACTGATTTTTCTAATTGCACTGCAACTCTGTTGACTGAGAGTCCTACAATTACAACATTAACCTAAGCACTAAATTTCAGTGCAATGGCTGGTTAGTGTAATACTGTACTTCAACTGACCTGAAGGTTTAAAATACTCCCCAAAGAAGGGACGTAGCTCAGAATTTAAGACCAAAGCAATTTAAATTTTATGACATTTTTCTAAAATTACCCAAATTAAATATGAGAAAGTGAAAAAGTACGTCAAGGATTTGGCTACGAAAGTTACATCACAATTTATCAGTAAATCTTAATATATACACCTACATATATATATATTCTTTTAAATACCTTAACCTACTTGTCAGGGGAAGCATAAAACAAGGTATAGCAATTAAAAAAATAATAATAAACATAAGTTACAGAAACGAGAAAAAATTATCTCCCCGGGGAACAGCAAATTTAGGTCTTACAAAACCCTGGAAGAAAAGAGCACTGTAATCATTATATTTGCAAATTATATGGAATCACAGAAAGTAAAAGCATTGAAGAACAGAAGCAGAGAAGTATCAAGTCTGAAGAAATGTATGAACAAAATCAGGCATGTGGGTGGAATATATTCTGCACTGAGGTTAAAAAAACATATTCACTTTAACTATGAACTATAGGGGGAAAACTGGAATGAGCCTGGAAAATGTTCAACATATTCACAAGAAAAACTTGCATGAAGAAAAGAAGATTGGTGATTCCAGGAGAATTACAGGCTTCAGGCAGCCATTAGTAAAATTATGAAGTATTCTAGATGAGGATTCATTAGCTACCATAGTATTTACTTGGTTCAGAGAGAGACTGGAAAGGACACGAGTGTAAGATTCTCTACTACAACTGAATGTACAAATTGGAATCATAATGAGACAAAAGGCAGAGAGGATTATTTGGGTCAATTTGCAGTTGATGCAAATCTGGATGGAGTTACTCACTCTGGTGTTTATTTAAATAATCTAGTTTTTGAATGATGGAAATACAAAGGAAAAGGGAAGAAAACCAGAGCAAGTCTCAGGCCTATCATGTATAAAGTACACAGACTTTGAAATCAGCCATGAAAAATGTGTATTAGTTACTCCAGTGACAGCAGTCTGAGGCTGAAAATAAAGGCAAGAAGGAAAAGGATTATAAAGAGCCAAGAATCCATTGTTTAGCTAACTATGGAGCAATTTAACAACAAGTGTCCTTTTCAAAACCAGATTACAGGATGAAGTATGAAAACAGAGGATAAAATTCACTAAATCTCTTGTAGTACTTGGAAATCAAAGCTCCAGCCATAGGAAATCATGATGATTCAATCTAAGTTCTTCAAATAAAAAGTATTTCCCTCACTTAATCTAGTTAAGTCTATAGCTGGTTCTATAGCTCCCTGCTGGAATTCAGGGTGCAGAACAGGAAACCTTAGGCTGAAGCTTTGCATGCACACCCTGTTTACTGATTTCCTAGAAAGAGAGTCCTACAGCTAAAGGCACATCAATGTTGCAGAGATACTTGAACGGGAGTGGTTTGGTTCAGTTTTAGACCAAGCAGACCATGCCCACTGCATGGACCCCAGGGAGAAACCGGGCAGTGAGGTATTTACCAGCTCATGGTCTCTTTAAAAGCAGTTTAATTAAAAACTTAAAATTATTAGTGGGACTGCTGGTCCTTGAGAAATCTGGATGGTTCATTATTGGCCATCACCCATACTGGGAACCTCTTTACTATTCCAAAACTTTAAAGGACTGTGATTTTTTTAAAGAACTGTGATTGTGGCCTCCCAGCTTCAGAACCATTATTAGTTCTTGAGTCAATGTCAGTAATTCATAAAAGCTGCAACTCAGTCTTTATTACCTGGGCTGTCACTGGAGAAGCACTACAAAAGCTCTCCCCACAGGCACATGCTTCAGTCACAAAACAATTCAGATGATTTTACTGATACTACTCTGAGGAGTAAGAGTTACAGGAAGACTGCTAACCCTGCCTGTAAATCAAGACTACCATAACATTTCTATCTGTAAGAAACACAGAAATAAATTAAGTAATAAAAAATAATCTTTCAAAAACAGAACAAGAGCAGCTACTGGCCTTGCCTCATATCCTGCCAGCGTAAAGAATTCCTGCTCACAAGAAAAACAGTCCATGTTGGAAGCAAGCAGAGAGGCCTGTGGGAATGTGAAAAGTGTAAGGCTATTATTTCTAGACTTTCATTGCCAGAAATGTGATCAGAGCTCCAGGAGGATGCAGAAACCAGAAGACAAGGCAATTTAAATGTTAACCACAAGAACACCAGAAGTCCAGTTATGCACTGCTGTGGCTCTTGAAATTATATCAGTATTACCACATAGGCCTTCATAAAACAGATAGATATTTAATTTTAGTACAGGAAAGGTTGTTTTGGCAAGGTAGCCAGTTCTCCAAAATGCACAGAATGAACTCAGGTATGTAGGAAAAAAACCCAACTAATTTATTTGCTGGTTAATAAATGGATGACTTTTTTTTCATTTTCCTACCTGAACATTAGGAGAAAAATACCTTCAAAAGTACATATTTGAATTCATTATGGCATTCTTGGTTCTAGTACTATCAGCAAAGATTTGGAGGGTGAGGAGGCAGACAGGTGGTACAGCGGGAATTGTCCAAAGAATATCCTTAAAGAAACAGCAGTTTGGTCCACATACAGAGCAGGGCTGTTTTAATAAATCAGTTCAACTTCACATGTTGACACGTTTTAATGGCTCTACCACTGACTTGTATATTTTAACACGTGTCTGTAAATACACAGAAATAAGCCAAGCTGACACAGGCAGTTTGAAACCAGCGCAAATATTCAGCTGGGATACTAAACTTATTCAGCTAAGTCAGCTTCAAAACCTACTTTGAAAAGTAAACACAGCTTAGCAAGTGCATATGTGTGACTGTAAAACACTTATAAACTCCCCATGAGTCCAAATCCTAAATGTGAAAAAAAGTCCAGCTAGGGTGCAGCTTCTACACAAAATAAAAGAAGAAAAAGGGTTTTGGTTTTGAGTGTGTTTCAAATGTATTTGAACAGAAAAACACAGATATGTGACAACCTAGTTTCTTTAATTTGCTGTTAAAGGGCTACCAAAAAAAAATCACTCTGTATTCAAAGCAACTGTGCTAACAAGCCTTTGACAAAGTATCATTTCTAAATACATACAAAATAATTATGCAAAGTGACATTAACAGTAGGCCCGTGCATCTCCTGAACAATGCTCTACTTTAGTGAATTCCCCTCAAACATCCATGGTGCTGGTATATATTTCTCATGATGTCTCCTGACTTCACATATAATCATGCTTTTTTTTTTAAATCTCAAAAGCCAGACAATGTTCCCTCCTCTTATCAGCTGGCTTTTAAAAGAAAATAAAAAATAATTAAAAACACACACAAAAAATCAAACAAAAACTAACAAAATAACTATACTGATGGTTCCTGAGTTTGAAAATGTGACTTGCAAGGCCAGCCTAACCATAAACCTAGGAATCTTTGACCAAAGGATAACTCCATTCACCTAATATAATAAAGATAAAACTATTTCCTTATCATTCAGTTTTCACTATTGCAAAGGTTATTTTTAAACTACAGAAGTCTAGGAAAAATTATTTTCTATTATTAAATTAAAGCAACAGTGGAAATCTATTACCTGAAACCTCAGAGCAAATGTTTCTATTTTCGATGTAATCTAACCAAAAAGAAGACAGAAATAAATAAAAATAGGGACCTTGATAAACATGTACTTTATTGTCTTAGATTTTTTCTTTCTTCTGCAATACTCTCCCCTCCAACTACTGTTACAGCATTGGAGTGGAAATTCCTCCCAGTATAAATCAGTGTTTAAAGTAATGTCATAAATGTATTTTTTAGGTTAATTGATGTGATGAAAACCTGATATTGTAGATATTGTAGTGTAGACATTGCAGCAGGATCCCCAGGACCCAGAGGCATCAAGTCAGCATGGAATCTCAGAAGTTCCCTCTGACAGGAGCTCGTAGCCAGAGCTGTGTCAGCCCTTGATGGCCATGAGAAGTGACAGTCATTTCTGCACGTCATGGAGAGCTGATCAACCAGCTCCACTTCATTACAGCACAGCCTTGCAGTGGCATTCATTATCAGAACCAAAGGGAAGCCCTGCCCTGTGCTAAACACAATACCTTGAAAAAGAAGAAATTTTAAGAAGATCGCAGTAAAGACAAAAAATCTTTCACTAAAGGACTCAAATTTGAAAAGTCATTTTCAGAATGATGGAACAACATCTAGAAACTAATTAAAATCCAGCAAAAAACAGAATTCTTGCTGAGGTGGAGAACAACATTCTTGCACAGAAATTCTTTAAACTGTTAAATGTTATTGGCTCCTGCCTTCTTATATGTAGGAGACACATGGAGCCATCATTTCTTCACCCATTTCTTTGGTAAATTGGACCACATCAAGTGTCTCCTGTAATAACGTTTGTGATAGCCCAGTTTCCCCTCTGTGATGGCCATTGTCATGCTTGTTTTCTTTCTCTCATTACGTCAGTTTTTCCCTTGTCTGCATCGTCTTCCCCCATACTGGTTTAATAAGAAATCAAGAAAGAAATTCAGTTGTTAATGGCCATGTCCAAGGGAAAATGAATATGCTATTTGATTTGCTTATGAACATTTAAAAAACAGAACACAGAAAATGTTTACTTTTTTTCTAGTCACTAGGCCAACCTTTATAGACTAAACACTTATCCCATTAATTCATCTTTCACTTAAAGATTTACCAAGCTCAGGAAGAAAAAGTAAAGCAAGTTTCCAGAAAACCTTCAAAACATAAACAAATCATCATTAAAAATTAAACACACCTACTAACTGTACCATGCTTTAAATATTAAATTGGTCTAAATATTACATATTTATTGACACAAATTTTTAAAGCTGGATTTTTTTTTAAAATCTAGTGAGAGTGCATCTACTAGAACAGGATGTACTTAGTATTAGGCAACCCTATATCAGATCAAAGGATTTCAGAGCCATTTCTAGCCAGAGAATGACATTATTTATACTACTGTCTCCACAGAGGATAAATCCATTTCTTGTTTGAAAAGGTTAGGCAATAAAGGGAGATTTATAAAACTAGTACAAATAATTGGTTTCCTTTTCCTTATCCCCTGTTGGCTGCAGTACTTGTTGGATAACCTTAAACCTCCACCCAGTCTGAAGCAAAATATTTTTACTGAGATTTTTCTGTACTGTTTTCCTAAAATATCTACATAATTATCATTATGTTTCTACTGAAACAAACCCCTATTTTAAAGGGAGGTACATCTACTAATGTTTTGTCACAGTGTCCCAAAGTTCTCATCATATAAAACTGATTTTTCACAAAGTCACCTGTACTATTTCACTCCTCTATGGAAAATAACAGCTAAAAATATTCAGGGGACAAAAGATGGGAAAGAATTTCTAGTTTATAAACAGAAATTTTAAGAATTTACTTAAAAGGGAGTGAAATGCTGCAAAAATAAGAAGGTAAACAGTGACCTTAATAATGTCTGAAATCTCTAAACTGATACTATGTTTTATTATGGTTTACTTTTTAGTTCAGTTCATGCCTAATATGTGTGTAATGTCAACTAAAAAAGACAATGAAAATGCTTAATTTGCTAGCTAGAGGTAGCCCTTTGGAGAAAAAAAAAAGCCTTGACACACTGTGGCAATCATTAAGAAAATTTCCAAATAACTTTTGTAAATCAAGAGTTCCAAGACTTTATTGCACTTCACACACTGTCATTGATGACATCATCAACAGGTACGACCAATTTTTAAAAGCACGTCAAACTTGCGGGTGACTATCACCAAGGATACTACATGGATAAAATCACTGATAATTGCTTTTAAATCAATATGAAGTGATGAGAGTCTGAATGAAATCTTAGGTATCTTATGTTCTGTTTATCCATAATGGAGGCAGAACAATGCCAGCAAAGAACAAGAATTGTTTTTCTGTGTAATTAAAAATGAAATCCAACTAAACCATAATTGTACAGGAGGAATTTCTCAGCAAAATTGTTCAGTGCTGGTTTTCATGATCTCATTTAGCAATTTGATTCTGCTCAGCAGAAGACTTGGATACCTACTTATTACGAAGTTTCACATACTTAAAACTTCTTGATTTCCAAGTCACAGAAGAATGAGCTTCAACATTTTGCCAAATTACTACTTAAATACTTGGTGTTTCACTGATGACAGGTTGAAAATTAATCCAAATTACTATATGACTTAAAATTAATCCAAATTACTATAGGACTTAATGCACAACTTTAACACCTAGACACCAGAAATTAGGGAATATTTACTTTAATTCATTTCACACAGGCCTTGAAGCAATAAATCAGGCACAATGGCTATAGTGCAACGTTTTACCTAAAATGGACAAATGGAATAGAAAAAAGAATATTTGAATAGAACAAAAGAATATTTAACTTGCCTATAAATAAATGCAGCTTTTGAAGACGTATTACTCTCTATTGGAAATGCTCCATGAATATCCAGCCAAAGGAATGATGTAAAAACTACAGATGTTAGGAGGGAGAATGCCCCCTTAGTTTTCTCCACTAAATCTGTGAAAACTATTTAGTTTTCTCCACTAAATAGCCAATTGCCCCTTTATAATACATACAACAAATTGCAACAATTGGTTAAACAAAATCTTGTCAGGCACAGTTGACATTAGGCTCAGAATCCTGAAAGTAAGTGGTATTCTTCTAAAAAATGTTAAGAAGGAACTTAAGTTGAGTTGGTCACAAGCACAAGGGAATCTTTGAAGAACTACTTACTGCAGTGACAGTAACAAAATACATTTAACATGCAGAGGGGAAAATAATGAACAAGAATAAAGAGGTGTACTACAGAAATCAGAAAGTGTATTTTTGCAAAAAGAACTTAGAAAAGTAAAATGTTTCTACCTGACACAGAACTATTCAAAGATCCCATAACAGAGCCCTCATATTTTGGAACTTTTAACCAAATAAGTGCGTATGCCACCAAAAATACCAGAGAGGACACTTGCTCTTTTCTTTCTCAAAGTAAGTTTTGTGAGTTTGCTTTGTTTCTATACCACATTACATTCTGTAAACAGCTCCACAATGGTGATAGTCACTGAGGGTGGAAGGGACCTCTCAAATCTTCCAGTTCCAGTCCAACCTTCCAGCTCAAGCATGGTCAGCTAGCACAGGGAGCTCAGGTCAAGTACAATCAGGTTTGCAGTGTCATCACAGAGACTTCATGACCTCTCCTGTTTCCCCCTTTCAGTGAGTTCTGGTCAGATGGAGTTCTGAGAAGAGTTTGGCTTCCTCTCATGCATTCCTCTCCATCAGGTATATTCAGACCTGGATAAAGTTCCTCCTGAGCCTCCAGACCTTACCTCTTCTGAAACAGAACAGCTCTCCCACATTTTTAGTGATAGCATTCCAGCCTGATCTCCACTTTCCAGCTGTCTCTCAGTAATAACTCCTACTGACCCCACCATTTGTCTGAATTATTGAAGCCTATTCTCACTCACTCAGCTCTTCAATACTGGAAAATATCCACAGTGGCTTTCCAGTGCTATATAACTGTATTCCAATCCACTTTCTTCAAAGTAATATTAAGTCATCAAAACTGAACAAAACCTCCAAAACTGTAACCAAGGGCAACATATTACACAGTACTTCCAGTATATTACACATGGGATCTGTTTCTGATATTATCTCTCCCTTGAAGTACTCCACCATTCAGACAGAAAGCATGCAGCACAGTTTCTAGCTGTTTGTTTAGTTTTGCTCAAATATAAATTGATGAAATGGACCACTTTAAAGCCAGAATCAAAACCATTAAACCTGACAGTAAAGCATTTTTTCTAAGCAAGATTACTAAGGAAAAAAAAATTCCCTTTTTCTTCTTTAATCCTATTTTAATTATCTTCCAGCTAATGGAAGTCTACTCCAAATGCTATTTTCTTCTATTGTGTTTCCTTTCAGCTATACTGCAGTGCTCATCTTGGCTAATAGATGCCTGCAAATCAACCAGGCTGTCTGTCTCTCCCAGTGCTACTCACCAGAAGGTATAGCCCAAAAGCTAATGAGCTGCTAAACATTGCTGCCATTGAAGAGAGATGTATTGTGAATTTGCAATTTTGCCAAACACCACACACATAACTGATGATTCCTGTCAGTAGCTGTAGTGTGAGATCACGATTGACTCCAAGATAACAATTAAAATGGAATACATTAAGGAACTCGTTATGGATAGGAGGAGCATAAAGCTTGTCACTGACTGTGGCTTCATCTCTTTGATGCAGACACCTCACAAAAGCCTTAATGATTTGCCAGGTATTGTAAATGATCAGACCATGTACAAAACTTATTTGGAATAGCCGATAGTTTTGTTTACTGCAGGGAAATCACAAATTTTATTTATTTTGGAATATTAATCTCTTACATGCCCAAACAGAATAACAGCTAAATCATTCAGAAGAAAAGTATTACCATACAGTCATTTCACTCATACAATTACAGACCTGATTTACACACAAGAGCCTGAATTAATTCCAGAGTGAACTTTACTCCCATATGCCATAGTTCCCATTTTAATGCAGAAGAGGAAAAGGCAGCTCAGAACTAGATTCACACCAAAGGGATTTGAGAAATGCCCTCCTGTACTCAGTACACAAATCCTTGGTAAAATTTCCTTTACACACCAATGCCCTTTCACCCTTTTGTGAATCTACATGTTCACTAAAACTTTAATGGCAGAAGAAGCTACACATGGAGAACATGAAATTTCATCATTTTCAATACATGTTTTTTCACTGCATTCATAAACCATAACTGTCTACTTTTAGATGCTAAAGATGCATCTTTTGCAAGAAAAAGGCAGCAATTCTTTCCAAATATAGCAACGCTTGAAAGTGTCCTTTGTTTACATTCAGTAACTCAGTGGTCAAAGCTCTTGTCATATGTCATGACATCCTCAGGGACCATCTCCCTAATATCTGGACTTTTACAAGAAAGGGTCAGAGATGTTTATTTTTGTTTATTCATATTAAATAAATGAATAACTAAGATTAAAAAAAGATCAGTTCACTCATGACCACTTCAAAGTAACATTCACATTTACTTTGCTCTCTTTCAGTGAAGCTGTCCAGAATGTCAGACTGCAGATTTCAGTATGTTCTTCCAATTATAACTTTTCCTGCCACTTGAGTTCTGAGGTGCAGTGAATTTTACATAATGAAAAGAGAGCTACAACAGCACAAAGCTCAGGCTTCTTTGGAAGGCTGCTAGTTTAAATGAGAAATGAAAACAAGGCAGCAACAAAACCAGACACATTTCAAATCAGAGGTAAAAAACAAAGCAATACATCAAGGTAACTTCAGAAATTTTCTATTTTTAATGTATTTAACTTTTCACACCAGAGCTGATTGATCTGGAGGTCTTAAAATTCTAGTTTTTTATTACTATTATTATTTTTACTAGTTTGCTGTGCTTCATTAGATAAATTCCAAGCTTGACTTTTAGCACCTAACAAAGCATAAAAGACTGAATCTATGAACCACTGCTTTCATTATACTCTCCCTTTTAAGGCCAAAACACAGCTTTCAAGCAGCACTGAACATTATCTAAGTGCAGTGGCTCATGAAATACTGGACATTAAAATCAATCAGAGTTTATCCTGGGAGTCTAGACATAAAATGAGATGTTCCTCATGTAACTTTTAGAAATGAAATAGGAGAATTTTCATCACCACAGCTGATCATCACTGTATGGGTGAAAAACATGTGCACAGAAGAGTACAGACATTTTTCTGCTTAGGGAATACCTGCTAAATGTGGATCTGTGAGCAGTAATCAGACAGGGATTAAAAAAAAAGGCATTCTCCAAGGACATATACGATTAACTAGCTGGAACCAATTAAAGACAAGTGAAATCCATTAGAACAGAAGTTCCTCAAAGTTCTGTTCATACCTCTCTGGGTGGCCATGCGCTGCCTAGGCATGTACATGCAAAAACCCTAATACTTCAAACAACTAAAAGCAATACTATAAAGCCACCCTAGATAATAGTCTATGCTGGAACTCTAATTTGAGCATTGAGCAAAACTCTAATTTTGAAAAGCAAAAATCACTCTTTGGTGACATGAATTAAAATTTAAAAAGCCATCCACAAACCTCAGTATTTCTAGCTATTAAATAAAAATAAAATATGTGTTCTTTTAATTCCAAGATGATTTATAATAAAGATATATATAAATAAAAATCTTTCTTTGGTAGGATCTTTAAAAGGTTAACTTGAAAAATCAGAAATCCATACCTAAACTTGAAAGTAATGTTGACATTTTCTAACTTAAACTGTTTAGGAGAAAATCATATCTACACTGGTCTTTTACAATGAAGGTTAGTTGTAACAGTTCTTTTATCTGATGTTTCTTCTATCCTTAGTTTGCCCAAAAAAAAAAGTTTTACCAAATGACAATTAACCGGGCAAAATGCTGCCAAATTTTAAATTTGTAAAGCAATTTCATTTCATCTCCTTTATCACAGACTCTTTAGGTAATCATTTCACTCTAGCAATACCATCAAAACACCTTTTCCAACTCTGCATGTGGCAGGTCTGGAAGAGTTCAAAGTGGAGGCCACATTCTTGACTGATATGAAGGTTTCCAGCTCTAATGTTAATACACTGCAATTTCTGCAGCATTTCTGGCTTGGTCTGTCTCATCTTCTTTGGAAATTCAAGCCTCAACAGCACTCTACTAGAGTACAACTGCATAAAGCTCATGCTCCTTTTCTGGACAGAACCTTTCTGATGTTGCTTCAAATCTGGGGTGGGCTTTCCCTCCTAGTTTATTACATTCGTTTTTGTTATCAGTCAAAAACAATTTTTAAAAAACAATGTCCAATCATAAGCATGTTTTTTTAAAATAACAAGCACCACCACTAGTGGTCCATTCAGATAAAGACATGAATTTATTTTTAGCTGGGGATAAAAAAATAAAGTGTCTGAACACCGGCCTCCCTCAGACTCTGTAGTCACTGCATTCCCCTCACATCATCCTGTCTCATCCATCCTTTAGCAGGTATTCCTTTTTCCCTTCCTTCCACCAGGACTGGTGTCAGCTGATCCCACAGACATGGCTTTAAAGACCACATCTGTGATGGTAATTCCTAGAGCTTCCTGCTGCTCCTTTCCTATCCATGCCACGTCCCTTACAGCAGCTCAGAGTCACCCTCGTCTGGGGCTCCAACCACAACATTGGGTGTGATGAAATAATCAGAGGCTGGCTCATTTTATCAATTAACTGAACACAGCCACATGTAGAGACAGGCAAATGTGGCTCCCACTGGCCAGGGCCCAAAAGCAGAGTCAGAGTTCCATGGAAGCTGTGCCTACTGCTTTTCACGGAGCATCAATACCTGGTTACCCCAGAGCCTAGACAGTTGCTAAATATTTAAGAGAAATAACAGCTGTGACTAATAAAGCTCTTCTTAGAAAGAAGAGAAAAAAAAGCATCATACTCATGCTGGGAACCAAATTAGTGTGTTCAGAAAGGAGATGTTACTCATAGCTGAATGTTAAGCAATATGGCTGGAAGTAAATACAAGTGAAGTTACAAAACAATTTTCTCTCTATTCCATATGACCTTTCAGATTCTCCTGAACTAAATGAAAGAGGGTTGATTCTCACCCCTTCCTTCAGTATGGAACTTAATCAGACATTTACAACAAAAAACCTATATAAACTGAAGACTTTTATCTGCCATCTGCTGATAAATATCACAGCAAGGCATGTAAAGAGGTCAGAAAGCCAAGATGAACACAGCTCTATTACTAGAAATATCAAATCACCAAGCTTATCCACAGGTAGTCTGACACTCCCCCCCCTTTGGAAATCAAACAGAAGTAGATCAAAGGGTTAATACACACTTGGTATTGTTGTAACAAGCAGGATATCAGCTGGTAGGTGAGAGCACACAGAAAGGCAGCACTGACGCCCAAGGAAAATACCAGCTGTCTCTGCTCAGAGAAGACAGATTACCACCTGTCCCTGTTATCTTCCACACACAACACCAGCCACGCTGGCCATTTTAACAGGGATAACTGTACCCATATGCTGTTTAATTTTGAACTGCAGTCTCCCTCCTTGTAAATATCCGTGATGGATCAGTCTAAATTGTAGATTAGCTCAGTGGTGATGTTTAGCTAGAGGCTGAACTTCACACTTTAGCTCCCCGAACCTTTAATGTACAGTGTGCTGCATCAGCGTCACCACTTCAGGCAAACAGCAGACAGCAAACACATATGCACACCTTTGTGCACCCACACAAAGAGAGGAAAAGAATCTTAAAAAATATTAATATTTTAAGAATACCTTCTAGAAGAATTTTTTTAAGCCACATCCTGGCTAAAGAGCTTTGTTTTATTTACTGCGAGAAGTCCTGCTTACCTTTTAATCAACACATCAAATAGTGGTGGTACAAAATCAGAAATACTGCTGTAGATTTCAGAAAAAGAAAAAAAAAACAAAAAGAAAGAATCTTCCCACAATCTATACAATTAGGTAAAAAAATGCATCTGTTCCACTAAGTTTTACAATGGCATTTTTGAGAGAAACACATAAACAGCACTTTTTTTAAAAAAAGCTAATAACCAGAATCTCCTCAGCAACTCTCAGTTGGGTTGGACACTTGATTCTTGCAAGTTAACTGGGCAATCCTATGTTTGAAATGTGGCTCTGAATGATACCCTTATGACACAATATGAGTTTATAAAGAAATAAGAAAAAGAACAAAAATAATCATCTACAGTTGTAACATGGCCACCTTCACAACCACAGCTCTGCCAAAAAGAAACCAGACTCAACCCAAATCCTCAGATCCCATAGGAGCAAACTTTAGTAGAGAATTCTGGCTCTTCTTTTTATTCTCTTTCAGCCATTCTGTGCGTTGAAGCCACACCAAAAAAAACCCCAAACAAACAAAAACCACACCAAAAACCCACCAAACAAACAAATTTAAAAAAAAATCCAAGAAAAAATGCACTTCAGAGTTGCTGGCATGGAATACAGCTGGCTGCTGTCCGTCAGCCAGATGTCAGTGGTTAAAAGCTGCATCACTTGCAGGGAATAGCAAGGGTGCGTGGCTAGGAGGCAGGAATACATCAACAAGCAGTGGGATGAAGGGCCTTGGATTGTGAGTGCCCCTGAAGCTTCAGAGCTTTGCAGAGCTCTCTAGTCTTGCTCAATCCCCGTGAATACTTCACCCTAGCAGCTGTTCAGATGTTTGTTTGAATAGATTTTTGTAAAAAATGTTGAAATAATTATTTTGTATAAAGCTCTTGCATCATGGTCTAGGCTGCTAGTTATTGCAGGGCTCTGAGACAATGCACTGTGGTTTTGACCCAGAATCAAGTATTCACTTATGCTCCTTTTAGTTTAAAAAAAAAATTAAAGACTCAAAGACATGAAAGATTCACACTGAAAGCAAAGGCTCATAGATTTCCTCTGGTCACTCACTCCTTCAACTCACTCTGTTCCATCAGGCGTGAAATTCGTGATAGTTGAAAAGAAAGTTAACACCATATCCATCTCCATGTTTTTTGCTAAAAGACCAAAACACATCAAAAGTTCACCACTAGTCTTTTCAGCATTTCAAAGCTCTCAATTTTTCAAACTAAAATTTCAGCACATGTTATGTTAATTCATAATAAATATTTTAACTCCTTCCATGTCAGCACTTTACTTGGTATTGCGCTGCTGAGCAAACACACACACAGACACAAAAAAAAAATTCCTAGCCAACAATCCAAAAGCCTACAGACCAAAATTATTTTCAACAGTGACATATGATTTCTCATTAGAAATTCACAGGCTAGGAAACACATAACTTTCATAAAATTAAACCAAGGAACTTTTAATTTTCAAACATGATGCAAGAGATGCACAATTTATTGGCAAATTGTCTAAAGATACCTACTCATTTAATTAGCTCCCACTTCACTGAAGCTGGTAAAAATTTACTTTACTCTCAGCTGAAGCAAGGTAAGGCTTTTCCTGTGCTGATCAACAGAGCAACTCTGCTGCCTTTAATGAAGATTCAAATGCTCTGAAGATGTGTATCTTTAAATATAAATGAATTTACCTTGTTAAATTTGTTCCCGTATCTCATAAGGGAGGTATACAACCCTTCAATTTTAAAATAAAACTTGTAAATCTACCAAAAGAACATTCATATCTGAACTTCAGACTCATCATTCATTTATATCCTATCTCCAGAAAAACTCAGTTGACCATTAAAAAATTTATATTGTTTCACAGGTTTCATGCAGAAGTGTTTATTCCCTATAGAAAAGTCCTATTAATTTAACTTAAACCCCTGCAGTGGGATGCAACAACATTATACTAAAAAGTAAGTCTTGTAAACAGAGATTTATTCAGATAGCTAGTACAGCAAGTACATTTTTCTACAGTTGGTCCAAACAAACTCTTTCCATATGGTTTTATGAATTGAAAAATTCTTTTTAGTTTAGGAACCTTAAAGAATAAATCGTTCATGTAGTGAAAATTTGATTGCTTCAGCTTGCTTAGATTTTTGTTTCAAGTACCCAAACACAGTTGTGTAATCCAGCCAAGAAACACTGGTCCCTATGGAATGTTATTACTTAAGGTTAATATAACAGGTGAAAATAAGGAACATCAGCAGGTGGAATTCTAAAAGTGCAGCTCATCATTAGGCTAATGTCAAACAAAGAAATGCACCCATAGGCATAAATACTGTACAGAGAGAAGTCACCAAAAAGATGACAGAATCTGAAGGAATATTATTTTTTCCTACCTTTACCAAATACATACTTATACATACTTATAGTCTGGCAGCAATATGCTACAATCCTCCCTGCTTTTATCAGTAGTTTTCTGTGAGAAATGCCTGGAATCCAATCCCTATATTACACTGGTAATTAAGGAAGAATATTGCATGCACATCTAGTATCCTTATTTATGAAAGAATGTTGAAGAAGTGCAAAATGTGAAGAAGTACTGCAAAAATAAGCCCTCAAAACCAATCAAGTCCCCACAAAAGTCACCCTGCCAGAATTCACAATTTCATCCAGTCTCCTCAGAAAGAAGACTGAGGGGGCAATGACCTAGTTCCAGTCATGGAGAAATGCTGGATATTAAATGGTTCTTCTGACTTGGAGAAAGCGTAACAGTAAAATGTTTACTAGCCTGGAATTGAAAACCAAGGAAGATATACAGGAGGCCAATTTATAAATTTTATATGGAAAGAGATTAATCTAAGGGAAGTGACAGAATATAAATGTGTTCTCATTGTCTCAGGCACATGGGGTTTTTTCTTTCTAAAACTGACTACAACACAAGTATAAATTCAATAGAGTACATAGTGTGATTCTTGGGGTGTCCTGTGCAGAGCCAGGAGCTGGACTTCATGGATCCTTGTGGGTCCCTTTCAGCTCAGGATATCCTATGATTCTATGCAACTCTTGATAGCAAGATGAGATTCCCACTTTCATCTGCTTATACACCCTCCTTTACCAGGAGCTCTCCTTCCTGAAAAATATCTGATAAAAACATTAGGCTAAGTATCAGCTAGCACATAGAGTTTTCCTGACTATGTTGTGTCAAAGCAATTCTGCACAGTTTACATAGCATAATTCAACTCAGATTTTCTCAAAACAGGTTGCCTTGTTGGTGGCTGCACATGCAGTCAGGCTGCCTCCAAGCAAGGATGTAATAATGGTAGGGAAGGATAGAGGCAAAGAGCTGGGACCAAAACCTCTTAACTTGGCTGAGCAGTAGCCATAAGAGCACATCTGACCTAATTTAACAAGAAAAGCAGTTCATGTCACATCAGCCAGCTCCCCACCTCTGTGGGGCTGCACATGCAGAGGAAAGGGATGAGGTTATCCTCCAGGCCCCCCCTTTTTGAGCCACACAGTAACAAGAGCAATTGCAGGATGGGGATAATGCAGCCTAATACTTCAGCAGCTGCAATCCAGAGAAGTGAACTCCACAGTACTGGAATTGCTTGTGCACTCAAAATAGCCTGTGCTGGCTGTGCATTTCTACATGTAAGAAATCCCTTTTTTGTTTTTTTAATCTTTCAGAAGACTTACAAAGAAAGAGTAAGCATTTGAAAAGGAATAGTCTGCTTCTGCTGCTGTTCTTTTTTGAGCCTATATAAACTCTCAAATATTTAATTACCTGTTATATCTTGCAGCTATTAGATAGATTACACCAGGTTTGAGTTTATGTGTTGGGATTGAGATAGAGCAAACCAGAGCAGCTACAATCAATCCCTTCACTGGTAAGTTTTCTTTGCAGGCTTAACAAAGTACACAGACATCCAGGCTGAGCTCTCTCCCATAAAACTGATAATAAAATAAACCTTTCCAAACTATAGTCAGGTTATTTATTTTAGAGGGAGACAAAATAATTCCCATTAACATCTCCTCTATCTTCTTTCCATTCATGACAATGTCCATGCACACAAACTGCACAAAGGATTGCTGATCAAGCCACACACGGAGCGTGTTGTGGCACAGCCCCACAAGACTGGCACAGAAGGGTGGTTTAGTCTGCATCTGAACTGAAAAATCTGGAGACCCAAGCAGTAAAACAGCTCTGGACCATGTCTGGGACTCACTTCAGACTGCCAGCTCAGGTGGGAAGCACAACTGGCTGCACACTGCTGGGAAGAAATCACAGGACAAAGCCCAAGCTCAATATCCAAAGGCTGGAACTTGCTACCTCTGCCTGGGAAAGTGTCTACAATAGCGCCTTAAAAGTACAACCCCAGCAGAATCTGCAGCTTGTTCAACTCTCCCTACCCTCTCTTTCAACATGTTCACTCCTAAACCAGGCTGTGAGCTCTATTTGATCCTGGGAATGCTGGATTTCATTCTATGGTCAGTACAGAAAAGGGTGAAAACCAAGCAAATTTTCTTAATGCCTTCTTGACTTGCTCAGTGTTTATACCTATAAACTGAAGGGTGGTGGTGAGTGTTTGACTTATTAATTAATACTCTTCTAGGAGGAAAAATAAAAACAAAAAAATGAATCAGAATAAAATTATTCAATTTATATTTTCATACTGAAGAATTTTCTTACACATAAGAAGAGAATTAACTGTTACATATATATATGAACACAATGAAGTAAATAGAAATAAGCCCACCGAAGACATTATAACCAGAATAGGGGTGGTGATTTTTTTCCTTGTAATATCTGACTTCTGAAACTCTGGGAAAGGTTATATACCATATATTTGTAAAAATTCCTACAGGAAATTAAGTATTTTCTCCTGTTGCTCGGTGTAACATGGGCTGAACAAAAATTTGTATTTGTAAGTGGCTTATACTTTTGTCTACTTCATTTCTTTGAAATAATCATTCTACATTTTTAACCAAAAATTAACATATTTTTAAAGAACCTCATTTAATTAGCAGAAAATGTAAGGAAATCTGACACTGCATTTACCAGAACTTTTATTTTCTCACACACAACTGTGCACAAAAACAAAAATCCACTAAGAATAGTCTGAAAGAGTACAACTCTAAAAAGACCTGCTGGATCAATCTTGACTTTATTGGTGCATCTCTTGATTTCCCCCATAAGAAAGAAAGTGGTGAAGTTATGAGGAACAGCTAAGAGAGTCTCTTTACTGCATCAGATTTATGACAAGCTGAAATCTATTACTTTCCATTATAAACTCAGGCATAGTTTGGGACTGACATTATTTTGAATTCTTTCCATATGATTAAAAACTGACAGATTTTGAGGAGGGGGATCTGGATGATGCATTCTCCAGAGAAACCTTCCAAGCATGGTGATTCTGAGGCCACTAAAGATACATCTCTGAACATATTATTAGAAGTATTTCTAGGTTTATTTTTAATTACTATTCTTAATAAACAAACCTTGCTGCAAAAGACCTTCATGCACACGAGAAAACAGATTATTCAACGATGTTCAAAGGCTATAAACATGCAAGGCCATATCACATCAATTCAAATCAATCATCTTCTCTTGCTGTCTGTAAAAAGAGACAGTGCACAACAAATACCTCAGTGAGAGCACTTGCTTGTTTCAAAGATCAAACAAACTAAACTGAAATTTGTACTAATGGTGCACAAATCAAAGAGCAGACCAGTGCTGACCCCTCTGAAAACACAGACTGCAAAGTATCTAGGATGTTTGTACTAATCATCTAAAATGGAAAATATCTCCATTACTTGGCTTGTTAAATGCTGACTGATGTGATCAAAAATTACACTGAGCTTGCCAAAGTCAAGTAAGCAAGGTGAGTACCTGAGCATTGTCCTTCCAGCAGGTGTTATCTGCTGCTTCAGGAAACTGTCAACATCCCACCTAATAGGGATGGTTACAGCCCACCTGGAGTAACAAACAGCCCAGAGATCTGATACAACACTGCCCCTGTAATTAGTATTATCCTAATGACATAGGCTATGAATGTGCAGAAGTTTGATTGAACTTTGCTGTAGACACAGCCTTCCTCCTCAAGTAATTTGTTTTTTTTTTGCAAATATTCCATATCAAACCAAGATACACTCTGTAGACTTTGTGCCAGTCTATTTACACGGACTAATTTAATGTAGATCACTTCGTGGAGAGATAAACCCCAGCTGGGGGAACAAAAATATGTAAAGAAAGAAAAATAGCAAATAAAAGTGAACCTTAAGGACAGACAAGTTTCTCAAGATAACTAGGTCTTCAAAAGACAAATGAAAAATAGTGGTAATAATAGAGATTAACAGCTCCTTTACTGGAAGTATGCCCAAGGCTGAAGTAATAGCTAAGTACAGGATTCCATGAATAAAAGCCAAATATTCTCCCCATCATTAAAATAAATTAAAATCTGTTCACATTAGAGTTTCCCATTTTTAACTAAAGAGGAAAAACCCCCAGGCTATTTCTGTATCCTGCTTACCAGAAAACGATTAAATAAATGAGAAGTTATTGGATTTAAAATTAACTTTCTCTCCACTTAGTAACAGAAGAGCATGTTTGGATCACCTAATGACTAAACACAAATCAGTTTTGTCCTCATGTACAGCCATTTGCCAACCACCTTGAACTAGAATCCAGGTATTTTGAACAGCAAGACTCCCTGCCTCCTTAAATTTATCATAACATCTATGCTGAAGTGGCAGCTAAAGGAGAATTCATTCCCTCCAAAATCTTCCAGTGCATTAAAAGCACTTGATGCAGAGCTGCAGGGATTTGGCCTCTGCTGCACTAATGAACAAGTTTAGGTGCCCACAGTCACACCATAAAGCCAACTTTCCCCAGGACATACACAGTACGTCCCACAGAGACTTTTATTGGCTAACAAGTCTTATTTCACACCACCACTAATCCTTGCCCCTGAACAAAGCTGCAATAGAAACAGTAATTCTCTACCCAGGAACCTTTTATTATGAATTAGCTCCAAATTATCAGGACTATTATTTTTCTAAACAAAATGGCAAAGCATGCTCCAAAAGCATTTGTGTAACTTGACCATCCTACCAGCCAGCACTGAAATTGCATGCTAAACAATATTTAGAAAAAAAATTACTACATTACCAAAAGAAACCATCCTACCTTATATTCTATGGCTGTCACAAAGAACCAATTACCTTCCCATCACCATAAAGCTGCTTCTCCCCACTGCAACAAAGCATAGCATCTGCCAGCATTAACTTTATTTCAATCCATAAAAAGGGAGAGGGCTTTCAGACAGTACTTTCCAACATATTTTGAATGAAATCCTGTTTCATAAAGAGTGCTTCTCTCCCTCTAATGAGCCCTAGTGTAGCACTATTCCTTCCCAAATCTTGTTGTAGAGGCTCTCTTATTTCCACACACATCTTGAAGTTCCTCAGGAAGGTGAAATCTGTACCATTTCCCAATCAAAGCCTTAAAAATAAAGCTGCAAAGCCCGCCATAACTTTTTATAGTGGCCATATTACTTCTTTTATAGATGATACAGTAAATCTAAGATACAAAAAAAAAATGACACAGGCCCATAAAAGACCTTTATTGCATGCAGTAATTGAAAATGTATTTTGTATTTTATTTTTTAAGGTAGAATTTCTCTGTGTATTAAATTAACAGAGTTTTCAACAAGATGGCTGAATAAATTTTTGCAGAATTTTTATTTAAAGTAAGATATGCACAAAACTTATATAATGCACACAAATATTCTTAATTAAGCAATTTAAATCATAATACTAGTATACATTTAATTTAGAAGACCAAAAGTATGTTATATAAAAAGTTAAAATTTTATTACTTTGAGCAATTGGATCTATATAAACACTGACATATCTTAATGTTCCATGCAGTTGTTTCCCTTGTAATTAAAAAAAGCAATGCCATGTGTTCCAAAGTGTGATAGTCTGCTAGGCTTATAGGAGAGCCTACCTGTGATTTTTCATTCCCACTACACACATATATTTCAGATTCAGTTTCAACTCATCAACCAGAAGAATCTCCAATACATGTATAGTGGGAACAATTAAATGCAAATAATCATCAGGCATTAGGCAGACTAAGCCATGTATCTCAACAAATCATCTTAGCCAAACTAATACCCTCCAAGGGAAGTAATTGTTATCTCTCCAAATCATTTACAGAGACAGACAGAAGCCCAAATAATTAAAAGTCAAGACTCAAGAGATCATTACTCTTAACATACCCTCCTGTGCTTTAGGTCTCAGCCAGTGCTGAACTTAGAGCCAACACCACACATCATCAGGAACAATAACCTGTTCACTGTTAGAGGGGCAGAACTCACCAAATTCCAGAGGGGCTATCAACATAATTTTAAAAATGTAAACCCTTGGAAATAACACATGCACAGAATTTTACCTAGCTTGGACAGATCCATTAAAAAGAGTTTCTTTGGTTTCTTCCAGGTAATGATCCTATTTCCAGGCCTGCCCTCTTAGTGGCCTTTCCTTCCCTCCCTAGATCCTCAGGGCAGCTTCAGGAGCCTTTGTTCCCAAGCTAAGCCCCTGCAGCTGCCCCAGCCCTACACTCCAAAGAACACCAAAACCCTGAGATCCAGCAGAGAAGACATAAGGTGGCAGATTAAGGACTAAAAGTGCAGGTATAACAAACAGCATTGTCAGAAAACAGCTACACAGTTTTAAGGGCCCCCAGAAAAAGGGGAAGAGGGGAGAAAAGTGAGGAGGTATGAAGCCATGAGGGACTGGCACCTTCTGCCACTGGGCAAGACTCTTCATTTTCTTACAAGATCCCAGCTTGAGATGATGAAGCTGAGTGCCCACAGGCTGAGGAATAAAAAAAACTTTACCTGCCTTGTGCTGTGCACACATCAAGACAATTTTAAACTAAATCTGCTGAGCAAGACTAGTGCATAACCAGCTCCTTTCAACTGTTTCCTGCTCTTTTGGTGGTCTATGGCTTTTACAAGATGCCATCAAGATGAATTACAGAAGACAGTAACTAAAGTCTGGTGAATAGTTAATGCTTTTGGATGCAGACCACAGACCAATTCAAACTTTCTGCTCTCCTCTTTAACTCTAAAGATACCACACAGAGCTTCATGCAATCTTGTGTATCAGTTCATTTCAATATACGAATACCTCAAGGAAACATTTAAAAAAACTAAACAAACACACACCCCAAAACTTTAAAATACACATTTCCTCATTTCCAAGGGAAGTAACATTTCCAATGAAAGAAAAGCTTATTTAAAGCTACTGCTTTTCCAATAACACTTCTCAAGTTGTCTTCTGCCTCTTCTGCTTTGCTTGAATTCAGTAAAGAATAACAGTATTTCTTCAAGACATTAATGTTTCTTAGGAAGCCTGAATAGTCTGAACAGCAAACTGCACACTCTACTTTCTCATCCTGTGCCTTCCCTTACTGTAATCTTAATTGAAAAATAACTAACAGTACTGAAATAAACTCTGGTGCTGATTTAACTTCCCAGAGCAGTATGAAAGCTTAAGTACAGCAAAATAAGCAGGGTTTTACCTACTGATTTACTTCATAGGCACAGATTTTTTACACCTTTTTCAAGCTGTAGCTGTGGTCAGGGTAGCACACATATATACAGTTTAATGGAGACAGAATCCCTGCATCTACAGTCACGGAATTACAGTCCTCATTGGCATTTCTATACTGTATGAGTTGACTCGTAGCCTCAGGTTAACTCTAAACATTTGCATTAATAAAACCACACTAGGTTGAGCAGAAGTCTCATGTATCCCAAGCTTTTGAAATCTGGAATAATCTGTGCAACTTTTCTGAGCCTGTTCCAACTTTCCAATGTCCTTTTTTGAGCACAAGTGGATTCAGTAATCATCTCACTGGTGAGTCACCTGTACCTTATCTCTGTACTTGTATTTCACAGCTCAATTAAAAATCTTCTTAGACTATCTAATGTGATTCCAGGTCCTGTTAAGCATCCCTCCCTTAACAGACTATGGTCCCATAATGCAAAACTTCTGAACATATACCTTTCATGTTCAGACATATGATGTGGCATTCCAATGCAAGCATATACTTGCCAGGCCATTCAGTTCAAGTATGGAGAGTGGACTTAGCTTTACCACTACTGGTTTTATCTAGGTTTTTTATCTTGTTTATCTTACTGTCTTATGTGCAAATCCTGCAAATTGTGACTGATGATTATTGGGTAAATGCATTTTGAATTATTCACATCTACTCCTTTCACCTCTATCTACCAACCCAGTGGGTCTGTGTATGTGTGTTTAGGGGAAAGGGTCACTGCTTGACTCTTTCCACAAAGTAGTCAGATAATTTGAAGAAAAGTAAGTCAATTTTTTACCATTAGTTTACACTGCTCTTCTATGGACAAGCTCTACTCACGCTCATCTAATCCCCTAGGAAGACTGGTTTAAATCAGGTTTCTTTTTTGTCATAATTGAAGTCAGGAAAAAATTAAGCTTACTTTCTTCTTTCCAGTAACAAAATATTTAAATGATGACAGCACACTGAAGGAGCAAAACCAGGGACTGTAACTGCTAATTACTGCTCCCATTTTCTACCCTCCTAACTTTGAAGCTCTGCATCTATTCCATGACATAGAGCAGAAATATGCATGAGTTGCAATTCTCCCTCTACAACAGGGATAACTAATTGACAGCCTGAAGGCTGAATCCAGCTCTGCAAGATGGTTTTTCTTGGATCCCACGATGGCCTAGAGCAAAGACTGCACATCATGTACTGTGCTAAACAATTTGCTTGGCCCACAGGAGAGCGGGAAAGAGAGAAAGGGAGTGAGGAGAAATAGGGTGTGGGAGGAACAAAAGAATGTGGGTGATGGCTGAGGGGCTGGAATAGAAGTGTAACAGTTCCAGCACTTCCCCACATTCCCAAGCTGCCTGTCCAGAGAGCAGCTTGTGTGGGGCAGAGCTGGAGCAAGCTGAGTCCTCCAGAGCATCTGCCCCAAACTGGGCTAAGCCAGAATGGGGACCTCAACCACACCAGGCTCTCGAGCTCACACATCTTTTGTGATGAGCTTTTCAGAAATAGTTTTTCAGAGATAGTTTTGCCACTATTACTACATAATCAGGGAAGACTGTGAGTAAACTGGTGCCCTAAAAACCCCTATAACAAACAGGGCAGCACCAATTCTGCATGGGGACTATAATCTCTCCAATGGGAAGTCACACTGCCAGAGCACAGAGTCTGCAAGTTCCTGGCCTGCACACAAATCTTCACATCCTCTATCACAGAACCACAGAATAAACTAGGTTGGAAAAGCCCTCTGAGATCATTAAGTCCAACCTGTGATCTAACATTACCTTATCAGCTAAACCATGGCACCGAGTGCCTCAGTGAGTCTGTGTAATAAAGCAAAGGGTCTAAATTTGAATTTAGACACCATCCCTGAGCATCAGTGAAATTAAAATCAATGACTCTCACCTGCTTCTGCAGGAGCAGTCCTAAGCCCAGCAGGAACACAGTAAACTGAAAGAAGAAAAACAAGTGTCCCTGTTTCCAGCATCTTCTAGAGCACCTACCCATTTCATTTTTTGGCCTTTGCTGTCTGGGCAGCAGAGGGTTAAAGACTCAATCATCTTGATATATTCATCTGAGCCATGAGCAGCTGGCAGGGAGAAAACAAAAAAATAAGGAGACCCACTGCCATAGGGAATCGGCAATACAGGCTCTAGAGGAATAAATCCAGGAAAAATGGAAAATTACAAGTTAGAGAAATCATTTTTTAGTCCAGCACCACCCAAAAGGGGTAATTTTTGGAACATTTCAAAGGGTTTCTAAAGTTATTTGTAGTTAGTGCTAAAAATTGCCATGAAACATTTCAATTAGTCCTTAAAACAGAGCAATGAAGAGCAGTCTTGTGAAGAACAAACAGAACTGCAAGAGAGTTCCCAATCTCTCCAGAGATGACAGATTTTTTGTGACCGTCTGAAATGAAGATTTTATTTCTTCCTGTCTCTGTTCTTCTGTCTAGAAAACAGCAACAGCAAGACCACCTTCATTCCCAAATATGGGCATATTTAAATATTATAAAATGCCTTTAAGAACTTCTTTTGAAACACCTCCTTATAAATAGAGGAGAGAGGATTTTCATGGTATTCTTGCAAAAGGAAAACAATGCGAAGGTGCTGGAACAGAAGTATCCCTTGATTCTCTTTCTTCTGTACAAACACAAAAATTTACTAAAGTGAGCTAACCTTTATGACTTTGTTTTCTACTTTGGGAAAATATTGTGACTATTTTTTGGTATGAAAACCTAATTACTTCAGTTACCATGTTAAAATGAAATAGTTTGCAATGCTTACCATTATGCCTTTTATTAATATCAAAGAATTGGTTCATCCCATTCTGAGTGAAAATCTCATATATTGAGATTTTTATTATATTTTACTAGCTAATTCCATGATGGCAGTTTTGAATATTTTAGTGGTCGCTTCTTCAGTAATTACTACTACAAGTCTAATATATTTTATTTCATGAAGAAACTTTGCTATCATATGAAGTATCTTGCCAAAAATGCCGTTTGATGCCTACTTATGAAAGGACAGACCTTTACACTGGATTTTATGTTTATTCAGAAAGTGAAACACAGCTAAGTTTTCACAAATTTTGAGGAAAACTTGATCTATTAAGAAACCAAAATCACAGGTGTTACAAAGACCAGTCTAGAAGACACCACTTAAAAAAAAAAATCTCAGTAAAGTTACTTTATCAGCGGAGCCTTTTCTGTTTTAAAACCACATCACACACTACACTAAAGAACTAATTCCACTAATAAAACTGGAGCCATACAAATTCTCTTCAGATAAAGATGTCTACAAGGGAGACTTGTAGTGTCTGATGAAAAATTTAAGAACAGCATGGTATTCAAGGAATCTGCTTAATTATTGCCATCTTCCTCTTGCAGGATTTTTTTGTATTCTGTATACTTTCAGGTGAAAAAAATCATTCATTTATTTTAAAATCAGAGAAAAGCCTGCAGGTTTTTTACAAAACAATCTATCAGAAGTATTATTGTTGAGTAAGGATAAGTCATTGAGCTGAAAACCAGACTTTTAACACTAACAGTTTCTGCCAGGAAAGCATTTACTAACAGGAATTGAGGAACAAAAGCAACCAAAAATGCCTTTGCATCTGGAAATGGTTACCAAAATGGGAACTATGTATAAAGTAGCCCAATCACATAACCCTAAGACTCTTTTTTTTCTTTTAAAAGCGAGTGTTACAAAAAATATTTGACACTTCCCCCTTTTTTTCCTTAAGCTCAAATATCTTAAACTTCGAAATTAATTCAAAACTAACAAACAAGATTTTTGTGCATGTTTTTTACCCTCCACCTTACTGTGACCTTTTGGAACTGAATTACATAGCATGTATATAGGTAAAAAATTAAATTTCAGTCTAGCCAGCTCTAACACCCAGCTCCTCTCCCCAGTCAATTTTGATAGCATAGAAGCACAAAGAAGCCCAGTTTAGAGAGTCCACATGTGTTTAATCTTTGATTAATTGAACAAAAACTAAGCGCCTCCAGACATATTTCTTTTAATCACAGGAAAGATATCTTTTCAGTTGCTCTGCTAGTAGGAGAGAGTCAGCAGATGTGTGCCTGGTCTAAAGGGAATTTCTGTTTCTCTGGAGAGCACAGTTTAAATAGGAGAGGAACAGACATATGCTGACTCTGCACTGCTGAACAGATGACGTAGAGAAGCATCTACCACCTCAGGGAGTGGGCCGGGGCAGTTTTCAAATTAAATTTCTTTCAAATTCAAAGCCATCAGCTGAAATCAATTTACATACAGGATGCAAGTCAAGTCAGACAGTTCTCATCAAAACAGCTCACAGACACAAAGATGCAAATCTGTCTTTGTCAGCAGTATGATCTCAAAGACAGGTTTTAACCTTATGACAGCAAAAAGGAAAAATAAAACTGAATTTATTCAAAATTTTAAACATGGCTGATATTTTTGTTTTCTGGGGAATGATAAATTAATATTTCATTAATATGGAGTATTTGCCAAATATTCTCAATTCATATACAAAATTTATTGGCACAATGCAAATTTATTTCCAAATATTAAATCAGAAGCAAGTCTTTAAGAACTTCAAAAAACTTTTTTTTTTTACGTGTCATACTGGGGAAAAAAGCATCAGAACAACCAATGTACTAGTCAGCATTTTACTTGTCTGACTTTATACTTCTGCCTACAGGCGTATGTCCTGTATCATCAGCTAGGAAATAGAAACACTTATAAAAATAGAAATGATCTTCACTTCATCTAGTTCTACCAAGATGTCTTGGGGGAGGAGGAGGAGGAAGAGGAGGGGAGGAGGTGGGGGAAGAAAGATCAAGAGTCTAAAGCAGAAATTGGGAGAAAATGTACTAGACACTTCTTAGATGAAAACACGACATAAAGACTCCCTTGGACCAGAGGAAGCTCACAACCAGGAAAAAAGAGGAGACAGCCAATGGTCCCAGTTTGTTTGATAACCTGCATTAAGGAGTTCCCTCTGAAACCTGCTCAACCCTTCCCAGTCCAGAGGCACACACACAGGCTGGAGAACTATTGAACAGCACATCACTTAATGCTACGGAAAGGGAGGAAAAACAAGCATCAGACACTGAAAACAAACTGTGGTATCAAAATGTCTTTTTCCTTCTTCATGCAATTAGGATATCTGCCTTCATGTGCATTTACACTTGATGTTAAGAGTTCAAATTGTCTTCCACAGGCTTCTGAATACCAAAACTGAGGAGAGCTTTGGTATCCATTCACTATGTTAGCTGGATTTGGGAAAAAACACTTAAATACTTGTCTCAGGCTCATGCTTGATATAGTAGAACCCTTCAGAACCTGAACAATTACAATTCAATTTTTTTCTTTGAAACTTAACAACTTGATGACAAAACGTGCAAAGGAAAGCGCTCACCTCATTTGAAGAGCCAGATTCCCCAGTTTTGGTTCAAGGTTTCAGATAATCTTTTACCCATCAGAGCTGCCATTCCACAAAAAGACTGGCACCACATTGTTTGATTTATGAACTCACTGAGCTGCACAGCAATTTCTGGCAAGACTATAAAACGTCTAATTTTGCTTAATCATCCATCCCAGCATGGCTGCTGTAACATCCTAAATTGCTCATCAGCTTAAGAATAATCTGTTTATTCACAGTATCACAATCCATCAAGAACTGTACTACTAACTTCCTCTGTTCTGCATAGTTTTTGGGAAAATACAGACATGCAAAAACAGTTTTCAGGCAAAGTGTGCATTATTTTGCCCTGATCTTGGCAGGAGTAGATAGGGATTGAATAGGAACCTTTAATTTATGTGCTCTGTTTTCACAGTGTTTGAAAGTCTTATGTAATACCATCCATGAAAGATTTTCATTTTTTAAGCTTCATTGTAATTCACTGACAGTAACACTCACCTGTGAACTGTTTTGATATAGAATTAGCTATAATGCTCAAATATGTTGACACACATCTGCAATCACAGTCCTCTTAGTCTGCTTCCAAAATCTAGTGAATCTTAGCACTTCAGGTGCACTACAGAAGAGGCTTCCAAACATCCCCACAGAACAACCAAACCCTAAAATATGAATCTCATGATTTTGAAGACTTTTAAGAACTAACCTTACAAATTTCCAAATACATACGAGTTGCATTTTAGATAATAAACATGGAAAATTCCTTTAATAATAGACTTAGACATAAAGAATTTAGTTCTGCCATACCAAACATACAAACTAAGAGGTAGAAGCATATTTAAGCCATAGCTTTTCCAGTCAAGCCTCACTGCTTTAGTTTTACCTAGATTGTTTTTTGGTCGTTGTTGTTGTTGTTTTTCTTAAAAATCTCAAGGGGTTTTGTTTTTCTTAAATCTGTACATAAGTTTATTCCTTAATGCATACATTAACCTTGTAACCCCATCTACAGCATGCACAGCCAGTAATTCTATTGTTTTATCATTTATTTCATGAGTGCAGACAAAGACTCAAAGCAGACAGACCTTTTGTGATACCTTAAAACCAACCAAACACTTGAAACAAAGCCCTGACTTTTGTGAGACTTTGCCAAATAAAACTGTAAACAACATAAACAGCACATGCTTGCCATGCATATGGGTGCCTCAAATGAGGGAAGTTCTGATATGTATCCAAAATGTTTTATTTGTTGTCATGCAGCTGAAGAAGGGAGTTATTTGTCCCACTCTCTTAACATGCCAATGATTACACATAAGGTCCATTTATACAAACTTATTGTTTTAATTTTGACAATATTGCATGATTTGCAGGTAATACTACAATTAATAACTCAGGAAGGCTGTATATTGCCTATAATTAATGCAAAGTGAGAAAGAATTTGCAGCTAATTGAGCAGCTCATATTCTGCATAACAGGAGAATGAACAACAGAGATGTCATCACTGATCTTCAGACTCTATAATCTTAAAACTGTAACAAAGCATTTTTAGAACCAAAGCCATCATCTAGTATGCACTGGAAATTATGTTATGACGATGACAAAGCTACACATGAAAGAATCATGCCAAATACCCTGGTCATAAATATACCCCTTCTCTAAAAACTGACTCTGACAAGGCAAGGTGTGAGGGGAAAGAACTTGTGGCAAAAGAGAAGTAAGTTTGTCTCAGAGAAATATGATTTGAAAAACAGATTTGCAGAGTCCCTGACTAGCAAATATAAACAACTTCATTTGCATTTGTTTTTTTCTTAACAGCCCGAAAAATCTTTAGAGTGGAGAAAGGAAGATGAATATACCCTTGCAGCTATTGTTGCCACTCTCAAGATGAGTAGGCTTCTACAAAATTGTTACTTAAAAGACATCCACAAGATCCAGAGATAAAATTTTCCTCAAAATGGAATAACATTTAAAAAAAATTAAAATATGAAACAAATTATTGCAGACCAGTAACTGAATTTGGTCTTAATCACGTGGATCCATTCACCAGACAATCCTGAGAGATTCACAACATGTGAAGCAGCTTGCAGCCACTTTCCAGTCTGCTAATGCACTCTTTCAAAACTGCTTCTATTTCCCTACTAGTGAAAAACGACTTTGTTTTCCAACTGTGTATGTGATAGCCAAAACAGTCTTCAGCCTTTACTCTGAGGATGAAGTATGATTCCACTTTCTTCTGCCACCTGTAAAAGCTGACATTTATAGAGAGAATTACCCGGCTTCGTTTTGACAAGGACATGCCCTTTCCACGTTCTTTAGGACCTTTCACCACCGGAGAGCGTGTCACTGGTAGGCAGTAATCCAAAACCAGTTACATTCCTCCAAAACAAAACATGGAGCTAATTTAAGTAGGTCTCCAGTGATCAAAAGGCTGAGTTCAGGAAGTCAGGAAGAGGGAGGGAAACAGACTTGGAGCAGCCTCAGTCTGGAGGATGCCTCCAGCCTGATTATCCCATCGCTCAGCCCTTCTGGGCTACACTGTAGAGACTGCATGCTTCTGCAAATCAGCTCTGAACACATACAGCCAGTCTCCATTCCAAAAAGTTGTGGAAATGGGATTTCAAATACAGATGAAGCCAGTCAACTTAAAAAAAATAAATCCCCCAGTTAAACAGGATCACTTGTTTGACTGACTTGTGATTCACATTTCATGCAAATTTATCTCCTTCTCATTTATCACAGATCTAAATTATAAAGAAAATGTCAAGTAATACTGAATTACAAAGCTTCTTTGCACAGGGCTGTGCAACAGAGAGTAGTTTTACTCGTCTCCAACATGTCTGAAAGATTTTAATTCCTGATTTTAATTCAAGTGGCTGGCTAAAGAACATGTTTGGCAGATTTAGGATACACTCTTCACTAGCAAGAGGATCACTCTAGTTTTAAGGATTTTTAGGGGATGGGGCATGGTTTCAAAGAAATAACCAAAGAAACTTAAGCAAATACAGCTGCACAAATATTTTATACAAAATAAAATAGGATTATGGAGAAGATACAACAAATCCTTAACGCTGTGAGTAGACACACGACACCTTCAAACATTCTGGAAGGGTCACAAGAGCCATAGATTGAATAAGAGGTTTATTTAATTCAATTTGCTGATAATAAACGTTATTTAGGTCATGTTCAATGGTATTAATTCAGGACTAACACAATCATCACTTAGATATATATCAGTGGAAGAAAATGCAGCATCCTCTGGATTAAATGACATGCAAATGTCAGTCAAGTCACCAAGGAGAGGCAGATGACTATAAAGTGACAAAGCAGAGAGAAAAGCAGATGGAAAACCATCTTCAATTCTGATTTAAGTCACTACTCCCCTGTGGTAAACAAATCTAAAGCTGCTCTGAAAGTTCTTAAAATACACAGGTATTTAAAAAAAGATAAAACAGCTTTTAATACAGTGCAATCTTCTGAAATCTGTAGCTTTGAAATCCCCTGATATTTTCCTTCTTTGCAACTGTGGAATCTAAGCACAGAGTGCTTAAGGAAGATATCCACCTGACTACACAGGCAACAAATTCTTTTTGTGGACTAACCTCGAAAGATGAGCATGGGAACTGCTTAAAAAGTTGAAAAATAATTGCATGAAAGCGTAACAGACATGAAAACTTTCTTTAGTATTAACCTGAATCTAAAGTGTACAACATCCATTGGAAAGTGAAGGAACTTTGTCTAACAATGTGTAACTGTATGAGAAGATGGAAGGAAAGTGATAAACTTCCCATCATGTTGTAAAACAAACTGGTGCAGACATGAGCTGCCTCTTCCAGTCAAGAGTTTGCAGATAAACTGCAAAACATGATGCTGTTTCCTGTTTCACAAAAGGTTTCTGGTTAAAATTGTAGCATCAAAGCATATAATGAGTACTCTTAATCACCTTCTGTACTTTGTGGAAAGTAGAAACCAAACAAAGGCGATTTGACTCTGCAAACATACAAAAATTAAACCAGAACATAAGGATTTCTAAACAAGCAACTGTGTATGACTAGAGGCATACAAATGTAAATGCTCTGGGGCTCAGTACAGGTGTACTGAGAACTAAACAGAGCAGTTTGCTGATTTGCAGCAATCCGCTGTGAGCGCAGCTCCAGCTTATAATGATGATAGCATTACACCTATAATGCAGAGCTTTTTAATTAATGCAAATTTATTCCACCTTCAACTCTTTCCTTGTTCCTCACCTTTTCTGTGCTATTTAAAGTGGTTTGGTGCTATTGCACTGTCACATCGCTACCTCTCTACTAAAATAATAACCTCTACTGTTAAAATTCGTTGTCTATGATGTCCTGGTATGCAACTGAAACTGTATATCATTATACCTACAAATCTTATTTATGAATATAGATTGCGACTTTTCTTTACAGCATTGTTGCTGGTTATTTTTTGATAAAAGCCCTTGATACAAGGGCTAGTGAGTTCCACTTTGAGGAGGATTAACCATTTAATGCTACATTATTGTTAAATGGTATAAATTTCCACACTTTAAGGAAGTCTTTTTTTTGTCTCAAGGGTTGGCTGAAGCTCTTAAAAAATATGTGGCAATATCAATATTTTGCATTCAGACCGTGTTGGTAAGACTCTATATTACAATCACATGAAAACTATTTGAGCCAGGGGTGACAAAACACATTCAATAGCTATGTACCAGTTGAACTGATGCATGCACAGTGCATCAATCCCTCAAGTCCACTTCTTGTTTCTGGTTTCTGATGAGAAGTTGTGGAAGACACAGAAGCACTGTGTGCACTTCACACATCCCTTCAAGGTACATCACAAACCAAAAGAACATGAAATAAGCACAGAACATTAAAACCCTTCTAAGAACCAACGTGAAGTGCTATAAATGAAACAGCAATTAGATATAAATCAAGATCTCAACCATTAATGCCCACTCAAAATTACACTTACGAGATACTAGATACAGCATTTGGGAGTAACAGGTATGATTAAAACAGGTTACACATTTACTGGATAAGCATACTTCCAGCTACCCAGACACTGATTACTTTCATCACTAAAGTGGTTAACAAGGAAACAGCATGATCTTAATCATGTACATCTATGCTGTTGTATGTGAAGCTTGAGATCTTTCTGGTGTAGTTACAAAAGTCCTTGGGATTGTCTTGAATGTGAGAGACCAGACAGAGGGCTCAAGCAAATGCGCAAATTTATAGTCCATTCCCTTGGCCTGCTGTGAGACTTATGAAAATCTACAAACCCTTCTTCTAAAACTATACACCAATGGTGGCACTTAACCTATCTAAGAGATAGGAGCCTCTTCAGAGCTCCTTAACAACATGAATCATTCAGTCAACAGAGATCAGTGTTTCCAGAGTGACTCACCCAGTTCTGTGCTGCTCTTCAACAGGATACCAGGTGAATTGCTACACATTACAAAGGAAGCCTATAAAAGCCACTTCAAAATAGATATCTAACTTTGAATTGCAAGGCTTCCTCTCATACTTTAGTACCCCCAAAATTGATTTTTTTTTGACCTATGCTTGGCCCTCCACACGAATGCTTAGACCACTTTAATGTACACTCTCTTCCTCTACAACAAGTAGAGTTTAAAGGATATACAGGAAGAGATAAGCATTACAAAGTGATGTGAACATACTTGACTGCTCCTTCCGTTGGCCACTACTTAAAACCAGAGAGATAACTTTGTAAGCCAGTTCTTTTAGAGAAAAAAAATATTAATTTTGTGTTTCTAAATCTGCCATTCCTCTTTCCATTGCTTATTTGTGCAACAACAACTACCCTGTTAGATCAAATCCTGGCTATCCTGCCTCTTATTACACATTGTAAATTGCATGGTTATCTGGAGAGGAAAAAACATGTATAAATTGAAACTAAGTATACAAAATCTTACAAAAATAAAGCAGTCATAATTTCACAGACGCATAAAAGTAGCATAAAAACGCACAAAATCATCTGAATTTCTCCAGTGATATGATACATCTCCTGACTCCCCTTCTATTTTCCTATCTCTGTATAAATAATAATTAACCGTGTAACTCCTTCATTGCTTTCAAGTCACTGCCTCAGAGGCAGCTCACACTTTTTTCTATCTTCAAATAACATCAAAGCAAGCGGCTGTTCCCAAAGGGGGGAGGAGGGAAATGCACTTACTTGCCACCTCCAGCGATGCATTATGACTCACAGCTTCCCCCAGGTAATTCCTGGCCACACACACATAGACCCCTTCGTCCGGCCGGCTCTTGCGCCCGTGCACGATGCGCAGGAAAAATAAAGATCCGCTGGGCAGCAGCATCCGGTGGGAGCGCGGGTCATCCTTGTCCGTTTCCACCCTTTCACCCCCCTTGTACCACTCGATGGTGGGGGTGGGCCTTCCCTCTGCTTTGCAGTTCAGAGTGGCTGGTTCTCCTTTGGAAACAATCAAGTCCGAGGGGTGTTCCACGATGCGAGGTGGGAAATCCTCCTGTCGAAGACGGGAACCTGCAAAGTAAAAAAACCAAAGTTTTCTTAGGAAATCACTGCCAGGTACAGTCACGGTGTTTTGCAAAACAGCTACTTAACCATCACTTCACAGCACAGCATTTGACAAGAGCAGCTATTAACATCCTAAAGTACACAAAGAAAACCTTAGTGCACTTCACCATGTGCAAGGTTCTCCCAAGTGATTATGTTCAAAAGCATTTTTTCAAGAGGGGACCTAATACTAGTGAACAGCCAGATTCCTAAATCACATCAATCTTTACATGAATCTGTTCATGTATAAATGTATACGTACATGCATATGCACATCTAGAACTACAAAAACTAGTCCTGCAGACACTCCACAGAGATCAGACCACCTCAACCAGCAGAACTGGTACTTCTAATTCATAACCCATAGCCAACCTCATGCAACCTTCTGGAAGGGCCATTAATTCATGCAATGTCTACTGAGTAACTCTAACATTTCCAGTGCCCACAGAGTTGTTTTATTCCACTTGTACTATCATTGCTGAAGTTCCATATTAAGCAGTGCCATAGAAGTATAAATGCATGGAGAGCCTGAATGCTTCTTATGTCTCCTGCATCAGGGAAAATTTTCACTTTATAAAATTCTAGATGTCTCCAATCTAGAAAAAACTGAGACAAGAGTATCCAGCATTAAAGAAAAAGTTACAAGCAAATAAGATACTTTCCTAGACAAGGTACTTCTAAACAAGATGCTCTTTTAGAAAAGCATTCAAATTCACACTATTTAAAAATTCAAGCTGATAACTTGCATAAAGAAAAAAAAAACAAGAAAGAAAAACCAAACCCAAAAAACCCAAGCAAACAAAAAGAAAACACAAAACAAAAGATAAAAAAAACTAAAAAAAAAAGGCCCAAAACCCAAAAAAAACCAAACAAACAACCCCAGTAATAGTATGCATAGATGTATACCACAGACAAATATGATAAGCTACCAGGTACCAAAGAATTCCAAACTGGCAATAAACACCTATCAAAACTTTCAAGGTTTTAAAATGTTGACTAAAATTCAAATTATTGTTTTCCTTATTTTCCTCTTTCTTGAAGCACAACTTTGCCACGGATAAAAAATTAGTCTCTTGGGTCACTAATTCCTGATTATTAAAATCTCAGATGCCAAGATTCTTTATTAACATTAATAACACGGGGTTTGAACAGCTGCGAAGCACCAGAAACACAAGATCTATTCACTGCAGGTTAATAGACCATAAACTGATGTGGAAACAGGGAAAGGAGACAAGAGGAGGAGACGTCCAAGGATTGCTGTATTAAATATATGCTAAATATGTCATATAGGCGTATATATTTTTATATATATATATAAAATAAAACTATCCTAAAATGTAACATTTTCATTTCATTTCACACTTTCTTCACCTCAAGATAATTAAATGTTCAACTAATCAGCTAGCACTACCACACACTCAATCTGTCAGTACAACCAGGCTACATTGAAATACATTTACATTCTGTATGCAGCAAAACAGGGTAGTTTTACATGAACATTACTAATCATTAAACTGATCACAAAACATTTCAAATAGCAATAAACCTCTTCTTCAGGTAAGGTTTGGGCAGAAAAAACAGAGGCCAGGGAGCTTCCAAACCCTTCTGCTAGCCCAAGCAGCCCAAGCCTGCATATCACAACAAAGACAAATTTTAAGCAGCACCTCCAAGAGGTTGGGCACAGGTCAAACCCAGTGAAAGGAGAGCTACGAGCACAAGAAAATTGTGCCAACCAGCACTGGTGTTTTGCAGCAGCTAAAAAAGCCTCTAAGAGACTTCTGTGTTCCCTGAGAACACATCTCAGTCACTGCAAAGCTGCATCTGTGTCTACTCATCCCAAACTTTTACACAGCTTTTGTGAAAAGAATACTTCTGCCCTCACAAGTGTGTTGGCCAATTTCAAATCCCTCTTTCCAAGGTAAAAATGCCTAGAGAGGGATTAAAAACCTTATATTTTTACTCGCTTCCTATGTAATTCCCAAGGAAAGGCGTTGAAACAAAGGATTACAGAGCTAAAATCAATTGCTCTTAAGATGCTCTGGAAAAATAAAAAGCCAATTTCAATGTAAGATGTTTAAAAGGCAGTTAAGAAGCCTTTTAAAAACCAAAGTTTTGACATATGCTAGTATGGACTGTGTTTGTATTTTCACAGGCAATTCTAGCTAGCCAGCACACAATACAGTACAAGCCTCCTATTGTTTCTGTCAGCCTGTCCCAGACCACAAATAAATGAAATACCATTTTCAGATATATTGTATGCAAGCTCTCCTCACTGACATTTAACTGGCTGTACATGTACTTCAAGCACTGTACAGAATGAAAGCATGAAGACTGACCTCTAAACTTTCTTGAAAACTGAGACTCAAAACCCTAGGCGGGGAAAAAAATCCTTCAGGATCATCCAGGAATGCTCATATATATTTTTATCTTTGCTGGATAATATTGGCGAAGATAAATAACAGAAATGTCTATTTTTATTTTTTTTAATCTTAGCATTTTATAAAGTAACATTCCTCTAGCAAATTTCATAGTACTGCTTAGATCAGAAAAGGATAAAAGTTGCATTAGTTGACTGGCACATGGTGAGTAGTAAGCACAGATTTAGTGACAATGGCCTGAGGGGTATAATGGCCTTGACAACCAAGTTATAATCTTTCTGCATATCTACACTTTTTCTTTTTTGTTAATCTTCCTTTTCTTTCAGCTAGTTATTTAAGCTGCATTTACGTTTTATTGAGAAGAAGCAGCTTCAATTATCAACATAAATCTTAAGAGTGGGCACCAATCCTATAATTTTCCTGTCAAAAATCCTTCCCAGAAGATGTTTGCTTAAAAAAAAAAAAGAAAGAAGAAACTCCAAAAGCTGAGCACCTAATACATACTGGATCTGCCATTAAATACACAACAGAGCTGCTATTTATATTCCCCAAAGATGACAGCACTGGGTTATAGGAACTAACCAACTTGTGTTCTCTGCTTTTATTACAATTCAAGTCTTTCATAAAAAGTCAATTGGATACCACCAATTAAAGTACCCCATACTAATTATTTCATGCTGCTGCTTAAAAGAACAATTATATGAAATAATGTTTCCAGTTTCTGGAAACTGTTGTGCTGCACCACAACAATTTTTACAAGAATTCAAACAATGACATAAACAGATGTGAAGGTTCAAAGAAAACTTGCATTAGATAAATGACAAACTTGTAGAAGCCAAGATTTGCCTTTATTTCCTTAAAACATCCTGTTGGTAGCATATTAAAAGAAAACTTATTGATAAACAGCAGGGAGTGTATTTAAATATGAAAGCTGCTGATATCAGGGGTTAAAACACTGTGTACCCCCTGTGTACAAACACATTCTCCTTCAGAGGAAAACGAAAAGTTTGTGCTATTGGCATAAACTGCATCAGTCCATCTAAACCTGAGCTCAGATGGAAATGGAAAACCTCATCTCCCAAGATCTATATATCTAAAGAGTAATGTTTCGTAAGTCTTATAAAATCCTGTGTGACAGACTATCCTTGGCCAAATTCCTAAGGGCCAGTATACTCTTGGCCCTGTTTCTTTTCCATTCCACAAATACTGCATTTAACGTTGATTTTCAGAGCACAAGAAACTTGCTCTTTTTTTCTCGTTACTGAAACCCTATGTAAGATCTGAGAAACTGATTGAAACCTAACTGCTATCAAAGTTATTAGTAAAATGCTAACAAACAAAACCACAAGTTAAAAAGCAATGTTAGGAGATCCTTGCAAACAATTATACTTCATCAGATCATAAGAGCTCCCCCAATTCCCCAGGGTTTCCAGTAGTAACTTAACCTCTTTCAGAAAGATTTTCAGAAAGAGGAGGGGAGTATCTTTATAGTTTTATATAAGTTGACTGGAAAGATGCTCCATAAGTTTCTCGCTCTAGTGGTTAGAAATCTTTTCCTAATCCTCAGGTTAAACACACCCCCAAATGGTAAATACCTTGTTCTTCCTGTGCTGGAAGTGCCCTATAATTCAGATTCTCCACAAACTTCTTGGACTTCTATGCCTTTGACATGCAAATTGCAACCTTTTCTTTTTTTACCAGCCTCTTGGATTCTGTGTTGTTGCTGCTCTTAGAAGTCATAAAACTAATTTCATCTGGTTTTCCCCTCATAAGATTTGTTCACCTTTTCCTTGTCTCCAATTCTAGTTTATCCTTTTTGAAGATGGAAGACCCAAACCATACACACTTCAGAGGCAAGCAGACTCTGAGTACTATTTCAAGCACACACTGCAAAACAATATCACATCGTGCTACAGGGCAAAAATAACTAAAGGATAAATCAAAGTATTTTTCTGAAAGTGGTTTTTCTGCCTCTATACCTGTAGCTAACCTAACCTATTGAGTTTGCTTTGTTGCACACAGAACAAATAATCTTCAAGGAAAAACAACAGAACTAGGAAGATCCACTGAGATTTTATCCCATTCATTTTCTTTCTCTCAACTTCTCCATTCTTTTAATATTCCTACTCTTTGTATACTACTCTTGTGCAGCTTCAATAAAACACCTGATTTCCTGAGCTTTGTAGTCTACAAGAACTGCATATTGAAAAGCTATTATTTTGACATGTCCAGGTTTATAGTCATCCTTCCATAACCAAAGACATGAAGTAATTAATGAAAACAGTAATGCTGTGCCTATTTGGATTCTCCCAAAATACCTATATCAGAACAGAAATCTCATTGTCTAATTCTACTTTGCTATAAATCAAAAGAGTAAAAACTGCATTTAACTGATATTTCTGTAACACTGATTGGAGAATAGCACTGGTCTCACTTTGGACTGAGGAAATGTGCCTTTGACACAGAGTTTTATTTACAAAAGCTGTTCATTTCTAATACCTGAACATTAAACATAGATTCTAGAAAAACAAAGTTACACTTTTCACCTAAATCCTGCCATTACTTTGCACAGTCATAGCTCCTTTAAAAAGATGCCACCTTTGTAAACAAAAATGTTTCCCGGCAAGTGAGGGAGTATTTGTACACTAAGGAGGAAAAGGCATAGCTGGAATGTTACAGCACTGCCACATCAGCTGATTAATGCCCACCTGGGACTGCAGGTTTATTGAAATGCATTTCAAGACATGGTAAATGGTTCCAAACACTCATCTGGGAATAGGTCCAGTTCTTTTCAATAGATACCATAAAATGTGACAAGCAGGGCTCTCACTTTGGATCAGCAGAACCTGCAGTCATCCTATGTCTTCCCAATGAAGAGAAACACTCTATTTCTTTTTCTGAGAACACAGTGGAAAACAGGTGAGAAAGATGTAAATAAAAAGAAAAGCCCTAAACACTACCTGATCACTCCCACCACAAAACCACAGTGATGTTCCTTGAAAAATAAGTTGTTCTTATTTCAGTTTACATCACCATGTCAAGGAATCCTTTTGTTTCCCTCCTCTAATCGCTACTGAAATTTCACTGATAGATGAAATTATTAACAGATTTTTCTTTTAATTATTTCTCCTACTAAGGGATATCTTTTGTGTAAGCAAAATAATTTGCCTTAAAAACAAAATCTGATTACAAAATGTGGGCCATGGCTTTTAAAATAAATCTGTAGACATCCACAAAACATTTTCCCATTCAAAAGACAGCACCAAAAAACACTTCAAGGTTAAGACACCATGAATTACAATTGCATTTCTGTCATAGCTACCACACTATCAGGAGATGTCAGAAACCAGTAATTTACTGTACACTTATGGGAAAAAAAAAACTAGGGTAATGACAGAGTGCCTGGAGTTTTAAGCCACGTCTGTCTGTCTCTTTGAAATAAGAGATTAAATGGGAGCTGTACTAAAAATGCCTCAAATCCAGACTGATCTCGTGCCTGGCTCTTACACTGAGAGATGTAACCCAAACACTGGAAGCTACAGACATTCAATTTACACAATATTCATGACCTGGTCAACTGAACAGGAGTTAGTTGAAGTATTGTAGCAATAAACTAAATAAATAAAGGAGAAAAATAATTTTTAAAAAAGTTTCTATATCATGGCTGTAAATGGTTTGCTTCTGTTCTTCAGCAGTACTTCTGGACATATGCAATTAGGTCAGAAAAAGCCATGAGTTCTAAGCAAAAAAATCTTCTGGAAAGCTGTACATTATCCTATAGTTATTTAAATACTCTGCCTAGTGGGAATAGGGAAAAAATGGCAAATACTGCATTGCTCAGATATTAACACTGAGTCTCCATTTTAGTTTCTAAAGACATATTTCCCAGGAGGTGCTAAGAAAGACTTGCTCTCTGAAATAATCACTTTTAACAAAGAAGCCCAAAGTGGCAACAGTAAGAGTCATGCTTTAAACCAAAATTAAATTCAACTCTTCCAAACTGCTCTTGAACAAACCACTTATTTTCAAGAGACTCAGCTTTACACTCAATCTTTGTTGCATGAACACATGCTACTGCTTTGTGCTGCAGTTAGCATAAATAAGTCCTGACCTGGTTATTCATTAAATTAGCTAGAATATAAATTTAAAATACTAATATTTATATTGCACCGTGTAAGAGGCTGACATTTGCATAAAACCCCAGGCAATAGCTAATGTTCCCAGCATAAGAAATTGGTCAGTTTTATTTTTTCTTTTCCCTCAGTTGTGCTTCCTGGTAAGATATTTATCTCATCTGATTTTGGTGGATACTGTAATAGTCTGAGATGTCAGTATCTAGGGCACTCACTTTTAGAAACTAAAACTCCTTCAACAAAAACAACAACATCCCACACCAAACTGTTAAGCTGGGAATAGTATTTTCCCTTAAGGGAAGCATTAATAAAATTACAGAAATACTTTCATTAATAATGCAAAATCAACTATGACCCAGTCAGCAACTCCACTACACTCAAAAACAAAAACAAGCACAATGGTAATAAAGTCTATTTCATTATTTCTTTTTGTCTCTGAAAGGGCTAGAATAATGCTGGGAGATATTTTCTACACTGGGATGTAGAAGTGCACTAGGACAAGACTGAGAATGGCTGAGCTGTATCTGAAGGCAAGCTCCTCTTTGGAAATTTGGGTGTTTCAAGCTGGCATTGACCACACCAAAGTGCAGGGTGAGTGAAGCAGTGGGGTCAGGCAGGTACACAAAGAGTGTGACAGTGGGAGCTGCACAGGCCCTGGGATGGCTGTCAAGAGCATGAGGAAAAGAAGTGGCAAAGGATTATGGAAAGGATGCAAATGTTAAGTAGAGCTGAAGTAAAGAGCAACTGGAAGACCACTTGGGAAACAGATACTTTAACTGCATTATATAATAGATAAGGTATTATATAACTATATAAGGTATACTGATGCAGGAAGTTTTTACCTTACCTGTAGGTTTGTTTGTCTCTAATCAGTGTCAAAAGTTTCACCTATATTGTGGCACAATAACAGCACATTAGGCTATTTTATTCCAAAGCTTAATCTACAAAGACTTATTATTAAAAATCTAAAAAATATCCCTTTGGGTGATCAAATTAATTCACAAAAATAGATCTAAATATATTCATCATTTTGGGGTTATTCTTTTTTAAAATCACAAAACAAACACAATGCTTTCTCTTTATAATATTTCAGATGGGTTGCCCCCACATTCTTCCAGACTTTTCAAAGTCACCTCCTACCATGCTTCTCAACTAATTTCCACTTCCAGATTTCAGTGTGAGATTAAATCTGATATTGATCAGCTACAATGTTCAGATGTCTGAGATGCTGAGAGAAGGAAAAAAAGATCCTGATTTCTGCAGGGCTATTGGGAAGCCAGAGAAACAGCAACTCTCAGTAGGACCAGTGTTTTCCTCGGCTGTGTAAGGGAACATTCCTCAACTCGGAGGCGACACAAGGATTGTAACTCCACAGTCAATAGCACTCCCAGGGTGTGCCTGGGCCCATTTTGGTACATCTCATACAACTGATACTGCCACTTTTTTTTTTCTTGTTCCCAAACTGGATTTAAACAGAAATATGATAATTCAAAATACCTGTCCAAAATCGTACTTTTTAAGATTGCAAATCTGTTTCAGGTGCAAGGGGGAATCAAACATCAAAACTGCCCTCATGAATCCAAATGTTAGGTGTTTACAGGAGATATATGCCACTTCAGAAATAAGTTTGAATTTAAATATTCGGTGGTTAATTAATTTAGAAATTATTAACAAGGGGAAAAAATAATTATTATTAAGCAATTTAGTTTCCCTGTTCTTGTTATTATTTTAATGGCCTAAAAATTTGAACTAAAACAGCTTTCTTTCATTCCATTTAATACATTTGACTTCTTGTACGACATTAAGTTTGGACAATTACAAAAAGCCCAGATATTCTGAATTACTAGTTGCTACTCACATAACAAGACTGGCATGTTTTTGTTGCCTATAGAAGGACGAAACTTTAAATCCAAATTTAAAAAAAAAGCCTGAATTAGTTTTGTACATTTACATAAAATGTACAGATCAGTAAAAATTTAACTATTTTATCACAGTTTAAAAAATTTAAATCAAATAACCTCTTCCTGAAAACTTGTCCATCCCTACCATTTTTTGAATACATACTTTTATTCAAATATAAAGCTAAGTAAATGAACACAAAAAGCACGAAAGGTAACATGCTTTTAGGGAAAAGTAATAAATATCTCCTCCCAACTTACTCTACAATCAACATGATATTCACTGCAGGATGACTGAAGATATTCTTTCATTCCTACTTTCCCCAACATAAAGATTGGTCAAAACAGCAAAGTTTCACCTAAAGTAAACTTCTATCCATCAATGCCATAAAAATAATATTTTGCTGAGAAACACTGCAAAGTTTTCCCTTTGACTGTGTTTGAATTTCTTGTCACCCAAGAGGCCAGCAAATAACAGAAACACAGAACCTTTTGGGTTGGAAAAGACCTCCGAGATCATCAAGTCCACCTTACGAATGATCTCCACCTTGTCAACCAGAACATGGCACTGAGCTCCACGGCCACTCTTTCCTTAAACACCTCCAGAGACACTGACTCCATCATCCCCCTGGGCAGCCCATTCCAATGTTCAACAGAGATTTCAGTGAAGAAATTCCCCCTGATGTCCAGCCTGAACCTACATGGGTGCAACTTGAGTGTGCCCCCTTGTCCTGTCCTTTGTAACCTGGGAGAAGAGACCAACCCCCACCTGGCTGAAACAAGGTCTCCCCTTGCTCCTTTTCTCCAGGCTAAACACCCAAGCTCCCTCAGCTGCTCCTCCTCAGACTTGTGCTCCAGACCCTTCCCCAGCTCTGTTCCCTTCTCTGTGAGCACAGAATAAATCCCAGCACACCAATTTCTTTCTTTTTTTGAGGGATGCAAAACTGAACACAGCACTCAAGGTTGTGACCTCACCGATGCAAAGTACAAGAGGAGTCCACTGGGTTTGTTTTTTTTGTTCCTTCCAAGGCTTGTTTGGTCCCAAAAATCAAACAGAGAAATCTGAAATCTTCCACATGGCCAATTTTTTGGCCATTGTTCCTACCTACACCTTTGCAAAAAGAACAATTCTGCAATGCTCAGCTGAATCCAACGGCAGGAGAATGGCATTAAACACAGAAAGCCAAATTCCAGGGCTTCCTTAAATGTACAAAAGTATGGGCCCAGAAGATTCATGCACTGAGCTTTCTTCCCATGAAGAACCATTATCATCCTGAGGTCTGAAGTCCTACCCCACAGCATGACTGCTGAAAACCTAGTGAGAAATTATCAAAAACGTCAACCAGCATCTCTGCCACCCCTATACCTTTCCAGCTGGATTTTAGTTCTGGTTGTGTGAAAATGGTACAACCACCTGAATACACCACAGAGAAAACTTCATTCAGTGGCTAAAACCAGGCCTCTAAATCAAATTGACAGGGAAAAGCCACATACTTATCAAGCTGTTTCTGGTGAAAGAAATAGTAAAAAGAAATACTATCAGATTATTTTCCTGAATATTCATAGTAGATTCTTCAGAAAACTTGTGGCTAATAGCCTGGGTGCTCAGTAGCCTGAAGTGTATTTAAACATGTAAAACAAAGCTTTTGAGATGCTCTATATGATAGGCACACTTAAGTAAGATATTTAAATAACACCAGTTTTCAGCAAGTTATTGACATTTTCAAGACAAAGTACCAAACCACAATTTCAGGGATAGTTGTCTGAAGTCATTTATACTTTAAAGAAAACAAAATATTTGAAATGGCCTTTTAAAGGATTAGCAACAAATCCCTACAGGAATGCAGCCCACCTCAGTCAATTTTCAACCTTAAAAGCAAATTTTGACATATCCAGAACATTAATGAGGACAATGTTTATGCCTTACATAGCATGCTAAGTGTGAGAACTCTACAGATAAAAATGCTGTTGAATGTACACTGAAGCTCATAATTGAATGTAAAAAGAAGTTGAAAACTAACAGTAGCTTATGGTTGTTGATGATAAGATTTAAAGAAATGAAGAACAGTTTTAAAAGTAAGATAAAAAGTTAAAAAATTTTTTTTCATTAAAACAACAACATCAACAAAACAAATATTTTTATTATTTTATAAAAGCTAGCTTAATGACTAGCTTTTCAATAGCTATTCAAGGAGTTCTGGTGAAAGGATCAGTACTGAGAAACACAGATCAATATTCAGTGGTCATAAATGGAAAAAGGAAGGAGAAGGGAGAGGTAAGAGAAAAATAGTGCTCCACAACCACAAGGCTGAGTCAAAAGTAGAGAGGAATATTCAAGGATGGGAAAAGACAAAACCTCAAGAGCTCCATAGAGCTGTGCAAGAAAGAAAAAAACTAAGTGAAAATGAGAAGAATGGAGCTGTGTGATTTGAGAAGACTTTAATGCATAATATCACATCAACACATGCAAGCAGGCAGAGCTTTGTGTGGTTTACACATATAAATGCAAATGCTGACAAAGCCTCCAAAATTTTAAAGGAGAATAGCTGTTTGAAAAGAAGGGAAAAAATTATTATTTTTATTATTACTTCAAGCAACAATCACCATGACAGGGGCGAGGGTTCAAGCAGCAAAGAAAAATACGTTATTGCCAGAAATGAATAAACCTCAGCGGAATCTGAGAGCCCAGACACTTTCTTTTTTTCAGCTTTATCAATAGCTCTGGTAGAAGAGATTACTTCTCTGCATCAAGCTTGTTTCACTAGTTAAGATGTCCCCACACAGAGAGGCAAGTGGAAAAAAACCAGCAGCAGCCACCTACAAAAACATTAGATTAAAAGAATTCAACTAAGTATGCGCCATCAGCTCAGGAAAGACAGTCAGTCTTATTCTGCAGTCTGGAAGACTCTAAGGTATGATTATATATTGGAGTTTCCCTTCCAACAAATTAAATTGTAATTTACAAGGATGTAGAAATACCAAAAAAAAAAAAAAAGCTACTTATATTCATATAAAGAAACAAATTTTGTCTTAGGTACATGTATATCTGCTTAGGATTAAGGTAATACTTCCATTGTGCAGAGAAGCTACCTGTTCACTAAATTGGTAATAAACTGGCAAAGAACTCCTATGGGAGAACTCCTTTCTCCCATGGCTACTCTATGGGGAATTTGGTCAGCGCCTCCTGAGAGGTGGAAGTTGGTTGGGACCTTTACTGCCAACATGTAACACAAAAATCACTACAAACTCACACGGCTCAAGCAGCTACACCCAGCACTGCTACAGCACTGTCCAACACTGGTGGGCAGGTGGGTACAAGGAACTTGAGGATTTGTTTGTTTTTATCCTTGCAAAGCACAATCCAACGTTTTAAGCACCCTTTCTGCAATTGGGTTTTCAAGGCTAAACTACTTTATTTTTTTTGTATCATGATTATAATTACAACATAGTTTCCAAATGCTAAAAGGCAACCGGTACACAGACTTTTCCACTTTGTGTAAAGAGCTATTTGAAACAAAACCCTAAATTAAGGCTTCCTGAAAGGCTGAAAGCCTTCAGTGGGACTAATTAGACAGAACCACTAGGCCTTGAGGCTCACAGCTGCTCACCAGTACGCTCTGCAAAGACTGAGAATTAAACACATGGTTAGGGGTTTAAATTGATTAACGGGCATCAGTTGTTCCTCCTCTACAGGTAAAGCCCTAATATCAATCTTTTTATTTTCTAATATACCATTATATGACTAATTAGTAGGCATTATGGCACATCTATCAGTTTAAATGAATTTTTAATGACAATTAATCTGCCCTTTTTAAAAATTCTTACTTTAAATAAATGGGAAATTCTCCCCTAGTGTTTTGATTAAAAACAAAAGCTAAGCAGTACTAAAAAAAAAGTCAATTAAAAATGAATGGATTTTTTAGTGAAAGACTGTACTGCAAATTGTCAGTCCTCTGCATGTTACACAGGAATTCTACTCTTAATTTGTTCTGTAATTTTGTGGTTGCTTCAAGTATTTATAAACTGGTATATCTGCATTAGGAACACCACACTGGAACAGTTACAAACTGTTTACTTTACAAACAGAAGGACTTTACAAACAGAAGTGAATTGTAAGTCATCAAGATACAAAGGACAGATTAGACAGTATTTGATTCTTCACAAGGACTGTGGTAAACCACTCACTATCAAGACTACCAGGCAGGAAACACCAGGGAAGGACTTGGAAATCTTTATTTCCATCAACTGCATCAATCTGCCAACACAGCACACAATCATCTCTGAGAAACATTTTCATCAAGGGAGAAACTAATTCATCAACTTTGAAAAGAATGATCCAACAAAACATAAATGAAGAAGAAATCAGTGCTTAAGACTTAGGAAGAAGGGAAGCAAAAGGTCTCAAAAATACATCAGCCCAAATCCCATAGTTTATCATTGCGCTTCAAGGATAGCTCAAAGCTCTCACAAAAGACTGTGTGCCACTCAACCCCATGTCTTCTTTCAGCTCAAGAGTGATGTGGTGAAAAGCCACTCCATGTCCTCTAGTGATAATACCCCTAAGAGAAACCACTTTATGCAAACACCAGGTGCATGGCCTTGACAGTATTTTTTTTAAAGTATCTATATATGAATAAATAAAAAATTGAGATTTTCTATTAGGTACATGTAACGCCTACAGAGTGCAGAGGAAAGACAAAATGACTCATTATAAAATATTTTTTTAACATTCTAAGCAGAAAATTATGCAGAATTAGCCTGCTTGGTGTGAAACTGCCTAACCAAGCCAAAATCAAATATCTCATTTCTTCATGCCTTGTCACTTTAGTAATGGTAAATTAGTCACTTCCTTCCATCTGGAATGAGCAGTCCACAGCCTTCAGGTGTCTTTGGGGTGTTAAGCCCTTTCCTTCAAAACCAGACAAGAATACTTATTCCCAAGAAGGATCTGAGAAAGGTGATGAGAGGGCTATTTGTATCACCAATTACAGAAGTCCAGCAAATGGGAAGTTTCTCCTCCAAGGGCATTGATCAATTTTACATAAGGCAACTAAAAACACCAATTCTAGAAGAAAGCAGTTGTGACTTGTCTTCAAATCCCAATCTGGTAGGTCTGAGACTGTTACAGAAGGTGTTAGTGGATGGAATGTCCTCAAGACCATTAGAAACATAAGCAGGCACATGGGAAATGTGAAGCTCAAGGGCAGCCTGGGCTGCAGTGACCATGAAATTGTGGAGGCTGAGATCCTTGGGACAGCAAGGAGGGTAAGAAGTGCACTCACTGCCCTGGTCTTCAGGACAAAAGAGGGTCTCTCCAAGAATCTCCTTGGTAGAGTGCCATGGGTTAGAGCCTTGGTGGGAAGAGAGGGAGCTGGAAGACACTCAAGGATTGCCTCCTCCAGGCTCAAGAACAATGCACCCCTACAAGGAGAAAGTCAGGGAAGATTGCCAGGAGGTCTCCATGGATTAACAAGATGCTCCTAGACAAACACAAAGAGGTAGCTCAGTGAGGGTGGAAGCAGGGAAAGTAGCCTGGGAGGAACACAGAGTAATTGTCTCAACAGGCAGGGAGATCATTAGGAAAGTTAAAGCACTGGCAGAAGCCAATCTGGCCCAGGAGATCAACCCTAACAAAAAAAAGAAAAAAAAATAGGTGTCAGCAATAAAAGAAAGCCTAGGGGAAATGTTGAGTTCCCTCAGGAGGAATATGGGACACCTGGTTACCCAGGAAATGGAGAAGGCTCGGGAACTCAACAACGTTTTGCCCCAGTCTTCACTAGCAAGTTTTCCAGGCACACTGCCCAAGTTGCAGAAGGTGAAAGCAGGGATTGGGAGAATGAAGTCTCACCCACTGTAGGAGAAGACCAGGTTTGGAAATGTCAAAGAAACCCAAAGTTGCACATGTCCATGGGACCTGACGAGATACATCCATGGGTCCTGAGGGAACTGGTGGATGAAGTGGCTGAGACACTATTCATCATATTTGAGAATACAGAAGTCTACTGAAGTTCCCACTGACTGGAAAAGGGGAAACACAATCCTCATTTTTAAAAAGGGAAATAGGAGAGACCCAGGGAAACTCAGACCAGTCAATCTCATGCAAGTGTCTGGCAAGGAGCAGATTCTTCTGGGAACTATGCTAAGGCACAGGGAGAATAAGGCGATTGGTGGCAACCAACACGGCTTCACTAAAGGAAGATCATTCCTGATATATTTGGTGACTTTCTACAGCGGGGTTACAGCAGGCATGGGCAAGGAAAGGGCAAGAGACGTCACCTTCCTAACCTGAGCAAAGCATTTGACACTGTGGCACGTGACATCCTTGTGTCTGAGCTGGAGAGCCATGGATTTGACAGATGGACCACTTGGTGGATAAGAAATTGTCTGAATGGTCACACTCAGAGTTGCAGTTGATGTTCTAACATCCAAATTGAAAGTAGTGACAGTAATGTTCCTCAGGGGTCAGTACAGGGACCTGTGCTGTTTAAAATTTTTGTTGGTGACACAGTAAGTAGGATTAATATGCACCCAGAAATCCAGCCTTATAACAAAACACAAACTTAATCACTATTCTGAAGCAAAGCAACATATCCCAAAAACATCTCCCATCCTAGTTAAAATAAATGTCTTCAGTGCTTAAAAGCAAAAGGAACACTCATATAAACATGTAGCACCAAGTAGTAGAGATCATCCCTGACCTTGAAAAACACCTTTCTTAGTATACTTCAGTAGGAAAAAAAGGACCATTTTCCTGTTAATGCTGTCGTAAAGCCCACAGTGAATTACTAAAAATCATTACTTTTATGTTAAAAGCTCTCACAATGACAAGGATGAATTAGCAGGGGATGGGAAGTAAAAAGACAAGTAATGCTTAAGAGGCCCATCTCCACAGAACACTGCTGGGAATGCAAATGTCTAAAGCTTTGCGTGCTTATTAACGTTGCTCATTGCAGTCCCATCTCTTTGCAACAATTTACCTGCCCTCCTTTGCTAATGTACAATCTCCTTCCCCCCCGCACCCATTAGGAAGATTCCCTTCCTTATAAATACCTGTCACTCACTCCACAGCATGCTGGCTCTCCACTCACACAGAAGTCTGCTAATAATGCTATTAATAACTACTGGTAAAAAAAAAAAAAAAACAAAACATGCAGGGGTAGACAAAATTGTAGTGGCAAATAATGTATTGTTTCCAACATGGACGAGATAGTGCCCTACTATGGACAATAAGCCAGAGGAACTGAAGTTTCAGTCCTGGAAAAAGAAACCTACTCCTAAGAATTACTTCATGTGAGGGTGAGAAGGTTTTTTTTTTAGTTTATCATTTCAGCAAGTAAATGTAAGAACTGTTCAAAATTTGAAGTAATTAGTGTTCCTCCTTCACTGAACAGTAAAAAACCAAACTGCCTTAAGAAATTCTGCAAAAAGCCCATACATGTTCACCAAAAACTACTATTGAATAGTAATCGATAAAACTTAAGAGATTTCCATAAACCATAAAAGGTAAACATTACCAAAATAAAACATAACCTTGTAACAGTAAAGCTGGCTGGCCCATTTCCTCCAAGTAAATATGTTTTAAGTTGCTACTTCAATCAAAATATGATAGATGGCATTATAACTAGGTACTGTTCTCAGGAGAAAAGATTTCTTCACATAGCTAAAAAAGAACATTCCCAACAGAGATCCTTAAAAAAAAACGCTAATATGTTCTTGATACTTGTTCCATTTTATTTTGAAGGTCAACAAATTGCTGCATTCAGATGATAGATTTGCAAGGCATCTGCAAGATTTTTATTCATTATACCAAATCTTTATACTTTAAAAACCCACTATTTTTCTTGTCCTCCTTAAAAGCACTCCCAAAATATTTGTTATAGGACCTTCTCAGGTCTGTAGAGCCAACTGCAGAGAAAGATCTGGCCAATTCATTCTTTTCATAAAAAAGTCCAAAAGAAAATGTCTGCTTAAACAATCAAGGAGAAAAGATATAAGATGGAACTACAAAGACATCTATTATATCTTTATATTGCTCCCATCATCATTCCCAATAGCTAATTTTAGTGCAATAAAGGCATAAATTTAGCTTACAGTTGCTTTCCAAGTCTAGCAAGATGAAGAAATCCCACTAACTCCTACAGAAACAGCAGGTCAATTCCGGGACAGGAGAACAAGAATCCAGGGATATTACAAGACTGTCATGAGAAAGATCAGTACAGGAACCCTGGAAAGAATGTATAGTTTGGTTGTTTCTCTGTGATCCTTGAAGAAACTCGATGGAAACAAACAACAGCTATTCTCAAGTAAATTACTGCAAATGACGTTTATAGGGCTTGAACATACTTGTGGAATAGAGTTATGAACAGTACTAATAAATTCGTGTCATCCTTGTATTTTTGTTAATGAAAAAGTACAGTCTTGCAGAACTTGTCAGCAGATGAACTTAGATTTCTCATTACCATTAAATTACATGGGTCAGGTGGCTCATTTCAATCAAAAAAGTACCTACAACATCAGTATTACAGACTTCCTAACTTAAAGACTCTGCTTATCTAATATTAACCCAAGTTATACATTACAAAAGAATCACACAACACCCAAATACAAGAAACTTGCTCGTAATGAACAACTAAACCCCAAGTCATTACCTGAGTGAAGTTGTCTCCCCTTCCCATCACCTCTAGCACTCAGAATAGCATCATTACCTCACTGCCACTGCTCATAGTTGGCACAAGCCGGACCTTTATTTAACTTGCTTTTTTCCTGCCTTAACCCCAGCCCCCCAATTTTTTTTTATGTAATAAAACTCCTCAGACAAATTCACAACCTAACTATTGTGTCTTTATTCTCCTATCTTGGCTAGATCCTCGTTTACAAAGCACAATTTTTGCTTGGACTGACCACAATTTCCAGCAAACAGAAGTGATCATTACTGCTCTGGAGACTGACCTTGTATTACTTTCATTTCACAGATATTGGTAAATGCCACAGTGAGTCACAAACAAGAGCATCACCATGCATCAGCACATCTTCACACAAGTGTACATTTTAATAAATAATAAAATATATATCAGTAATAATAAAAATATATACCAATGTCCCTCTAAATCATCACCATTAACAACACAATTTGCTTAGAGCATCAAGCTGTTTCTGCCAGCCACAAATGGCCAGACTGAGCAGTGTTACTTACTACTGGAACACATAATCTCAACTTATGTGTTCTCTCTTCCTCTCCCACATCTTTATATTCAATCAAAATAATTTTTGAAGAAATGGATATTCCAACTACCACTGGCATAAATAAGCCTTCCTGCCACTGAAGTATTTCAGGAGACAAACTATTAAATCTGGTCAATGCACCATCAGTCCAGTTGTAAAAGCTTTATCTACATACATCAAATAGTTTCCAAAAGAATGAAACAATTTAAAATAATGATCTGCAAAATTAGCTATTCATGTTTTATTTCTGTCCAGATTGCCCTACAGCTTCTATACTGTGATATAACTTGCCAACGTATCATACAATACTGGAGAACCAACAGAGAAATTCACTGGATGTACAAAAGGAAAGGGAAGTTGAGGGAAATTCCAGGGTGAATCACCATTGAGGATTCTTGGGAGGGGAAGGGGAACAGAAGGGAAAAGAGGAACAGAAATAGTTCCTCCTATAAAGAATGCTTTTCTATTAGAGTTGGAAAGGCGGGTGATGGATTCCACAGACAGATGGTGTCAATAGATCTGCCTATTAGTCCCTTTGGCAGCAGCAGTATGGTGATGGGGCTCACAAAAAGCCACTTAAAAACTCCATATAAACAAAAGAGAATTACATTAAGAAGTTGATTCAACTTTCCAGTACAAACATTGTTTCCCACATATGGCACAAAACCCACTGCCATTCATTCCAGTTTGCAGCTTCTGCAGTTTTACAGACTGTGGTGGATGTGGACTCACAGCAAATCCCCATGCGGGACAGATCAGCTTCCCAAGTGAAAAGCCCAGACCTGAGGGCTTTCCTAAGTCCTTCTGTACCTTTGCTTTTGTGTAGGAACTGACAACACACAGGGCTCTTTCCTCAGCCATTTGACACTTAAAATTGGAAATCATGGTGGCCAATGCTTCTCCCTCTGGTACTGTAGGATGTTAAGCTCTTACTAAAGTGATCACCGACCCATTTATGTTGAAAAAGATTTTTAAGAATATTGAGTCCAACTAGTACTGCCAAGTCCCCCACTAAACTATGTCCCTAAGTGCCACATATGCACATCTTTGAAATCCCTCCAGGGATGATGATTCAACCACCTCCCCAGACAGCCTGTTCTGCCCTTACTGTGAAGAAATTTTTCCAAATAGCCAATCTCAACCTTCCCTGGCCCAGTTTGAGGCCACTTGATCTTGTCCTCTCATTTTTGACCTAGGAGAAGAGACCCACCCCCAGGTGGCTGCACCCTCCTCTCAGGGAGTTGTAGAGAACTGTAAGGTCCTCCTAGAGCCTCCTTTTCTGCAGGGGAAAAAAAACCCACTCCCAGCTCGCCCTCATCACACTTGTGCTCCACACCCTTGTCCTTCTCTGGACACACTTCAGCCCCTCAATGTCCTTCTTGCAGTGAGGAGCCCAAAACTGAGCAGAGGATTGAGGTGTGACCTCAGCAGTGCCCAGCACAGGGCACAGTCACTGCCCTGGTCCTGCTGCCACGCCACTGCTGATCCAGGCCAGGTGCCATTGGCCTCCTTGGCCACACTGCTGGCTCATGGTCATACTTCCTTACATTTTAAGTAACCAATTCTTAATTGTTAAATGCTTTAACTTTAAATCTAGCTGGTTTAATTTTCTGAATTGACATTTCAGAAGTGTGTAATCCCAACAGACATAAGTAAGACATTCTTAAGTAAAAACATTCGAATATAAAATCTTTCACAAGCCCTACCAACTTGGTTTGTTTCTGCTGAGAGGAAGTTTAACAAGGGGAAAAAAATAAAAAATGAAAAAAATAAAACTACAATATTACTATTGAAAAAAACAATTCATTTTCATAAAACATGGTAGGTTAAAAATAGCTAAATTGGACAAAGTTGCTAAATGCAATAGAAACATAATATAAAGTCAACTTGGTATTATTCATTAGCTATTAATTGTCATTCATCTAAATCCAAGAAGTATATTTGACTCTATAAGAAATGAAATATACTTTAAAAATACATATTCCTAGGATTACTCTCTTCCTCTCTGTTGGTTCACTGATTAAAATAAGCTGTAGCAGTAATGTTAAACAGTCCTTTTGGTGGCAAGGAACTCAAAAATGCATTTTTAATTCTCAGAAATATTCAGAACATTCAGGAAATCACAGTCCATCCCACTGTCCTACTTTATCCCTCCAATGAGAAACTGAACTGAGAGAAGCAGGAGCTGAACCCTGGTTTTTGGGGTTTTTTTAAGCAGAGGCAGATGTTTAACACAGTTCCAACAACCCTGGTTGTTAGACACATAGAAAGGAATGTGTAAGTCAAACAAAGACAAGGTTGGTCTTATCACAGGTGATGCATATGGTCAGAAAACTCCTTGGAAAATGATCAAGAACTAAGAGCCAAAGAATTATAATTTAATTACCCACAACAAAGCATTCCACCTGCCTAGCACCAAATCTGAGTCATGCAGTTGCTGCTTTAATTACAGAAGATTCATTGGTTATAACCCTGCCTGCACTAGCATGGCAAATATATCTTCAAGAACATCTTTCCTCTTTTTGTTTCTGTGCTAGAAGGGGAAGCTCCTCTGGGGGAATCCACAGGAGTCACTTGAAGACAGGTCACAGCTCCAGGGGGTGAGTACAGAGTCACTCCCAGGCTAAGGAAGACAGCAAGACCTTAGTCTGCTCGTATGATCTAAGTCTGACCAAACCATCCATACATATGGAGACAACACAATGCGTAAAATACCAATGACACAAGCCTCCAAAATTCCTTTCTGCCACTCTCTGTCATTAAAGTCCATCTTTGGTCTTTCCTTGAAGTTGGATCCTGAACTGCAAGCCCCAAATGAGGCTCTTCTTACAGGATCAGTCTGATAATGGGGAACCATCATTACCTTTAGTGTCTTCCATTAAAAATAATTAAAAAGGGTATATCTAGCCATGTACAAGGATTTGTTTGCATTTACAAGAAAGGTAAAAAACACTTACTATACTTTGACTATTGCTATAAGCAATTTGTAAGATACTACACTGCTACTTTTATCAACCATCTCATAAAACTTAATTCCAGATTTTGTGTGTATGTTTTGAAGCCAACTATGTTCACCTGAAAAATAATTTGGTTTCTACTGAACCACAACCTGACAGACACACACACACACACACACACACACACAAAAGGCAGCTCCTGGCATTTCCTGCTGTTTATACAAAAGGCAAGAGCAACACTGCTCTGTAACCAGTGTTATGCTAAATTTTAATTCACTCAGTTTTATGCTGTTGGACATGTACTTCCTTTAGGGAAAGGTAAGGACTAAGAGCAGTGTGGCCTTATGTTCACATGGCAGAATCAAGCCAGGTACAGCAATAAGAGGATGTGGATGCAAGGGGAAGAGTGGCATTTCGTAAGGAAACTGCAGCATTACCATAGCAATCCTCCAATTAGTGTCTCAGACGTAGAAGGAATCAAACAAAAAATGCTTAGCAATGTGCATGGGAGGGACAATGAAGCACTTGTCATTATATATTTTTTAAATGGCACTTTCTATACAAATGGTGCAGAAAATTCACTTTATAAACAACATTCTCCTGTGTGAAATTTCCCAAATTGTAACAAGCTGTTTAAATATACATATTCAAGCTATACTTTTTTTTTCTAAATAAACATAAAAGTGTCATTATTTTAATAACATTCTTCATTTTTTCTTTAAGGCTGAATATTTTCTCAGAGAAAACATTTCCCCCTCTCTCCAGCATGCCTAAACCTGTGTTTGTAATGAAGGAGACAAGCAGCAGTAGAGGATTAAAGGCTTGTCTAAAAGGAGTTGCTGAAAATTGTCAAAACCATTGGCTATTCATGAGAAGGATGAATGTGCTAGGGTAAAAAAAAATGAATCACAACAGACTTTTATCTGTATGCTATGCAAGGATGAATCTATTTCAGACTAAATAACTGGGTATCATGAACATAAAATATGGCACTTTGTGATCTGGAAGAACAAATACAACCTCACACTTATCTCAAAAAAAGAATTTGAAGCAAGACAAAGATTTTGGAACAAAAATAAAGGAACTTTTACCTCAGTACAATGGATTTGCATTTGGAATTAAAGGATCCAGTAAATAATCTAGCTCCATAGCTTGAACACTAGTGCACCAAAGAAGTAAGAAACTTAATTGCCTATTATCTTTAAGAAACATTCCTTCTAATACTGTAAACTATGCTGTTTAAGAGTATTATGAACAATATATTTGTATGCATGATATACCAAAATAAACTAGCAAAATTTATTTCCTTTCCTACAAAAGTGTTTGGAGAAAAGAAAAGCAAAGAAAGCTGAACAAGACACAGTCACGAGCATCTACACTCAGCAATCAAAAAATCCATATAATAGAGAGAAAGCTAAAACTCATGAAGGACGTGAATCAGGAAATAGACCAATAACTGCATATTTATGTACCTGTTCAAAAGTACTATAAAGCTTCAGCTACCTACCCTGAAATATGTTAGACCTGAAAACTCCTACTAGATTAATCATGTTAGCAATTCCCCAAACCAGCTCTCTCTCAATTCTGACACACACTGAAACATGAGTGCATCAAAATAAATTGCCATATGGAGCCTCTGACTTGATTGTTCTAACAAGTACTTAATGATTTGTGCATGATTTTATTTATCAAAATTACTAACTGAACTTTGAAGTCTATTCCCATGACAAATTGTTTTCATTTCATAGAAGGCAAGAAAGGGAAGAGCTTATCTTTAGAAACTAATATAATTTTTGCTCACAAGGTTTACTCCTTAAGACTGTTCAAAGTGAAAAAGTAAGATGAAAAAATATAATCAAAATAGTTAAGATTTTATCACTCTTGCGAGGATATCTTAATACAGCGAGAGGAAATATATTGCTATATATAAACTTAAAGAATTATTGTTTTCTTGATGCTCTTGAAACTGAAAAATGCTCTTTTTTAATTACGTTGAGAAAATGTGTAATTTTGTAGACTTCTATTTCAAATATTATACTGAAAGTTACATTATTAATACCAATACATTCCAAGCACATGTGACACTTCCTACACAGTTCCAAAATAAGGTAGTAACAAATATTACTACAAAAAAGCCAGATTTTTTTCTTGTTGGTAGCAATTCTAACTATTGTAAACCTAACATCGTGTCAGCAATCCTACAATGGACAAATAAATCCAATCCATATTTCCAACTGTATCTGAAAGTATCCAAACCTTATCACAGGAAGAGCACTTGTAATATTTAACAATTCACTGCCATGTTTCCTGCAATACACACCAAGGGAAGATTAAGTGAATATCCAATACTCTCCAATTATCCCTAATAGAAGATAAATGCAGTGAGGAGAGATAAACAATTCTGTGGGGTTTTTTGTTTTGGGGTGGGATTTTTGTTGTTTTTCTTTTTAAATATTTAAAAGCACACACATACAGAGAAAATCAAACGGAACCAGTCCTTCATTGTTAAAGGATATATAAAATATTTATCCCTAACACAACATTCCTTCAACTGTGAGTCTCAAACCACTTCCTTATGATGACAAGATAATACTGGCTACACTCTAATTTTGCATTCATGCTATTGAATGGAGTCTTGTTCCAGGGCTACACCCAAAAAAGTAAAATTATTTCAGAAGTCAGTGTGTAGCTATTTTAATAAATCTTGTTCTTCAGACTCTCTATCAAGTTCCTTCATGCTAGAAATATTTCCTTAAAAACCAAATACAGCTAGAGAAGCACCTACTTTTTAATGAATGCATCTAATTAAAGGTGGCCAATGTATCAGAGGGCTAATACAGAGGAATTAATTAGCTCAAGTGCTGAATACTTCCCAGATTGCTATTGCTTCTGATGGCTGGGTGCTGTGATCTTCTTCCCTGGCTTTCATGGCATTCTAATTGGTGATTTCTTAAGCCCATTAAAACAAACACACACAATAGCCACAAAGAAAACCCCCCAAAACAACAATCACTGAACCACAACAGAACCACAGAAAACAACACAAAACCAACCTGAACCTTAGGTTAAACTGGTGGCTATTTACATCAGGTCAAACCAAAAGAGCCCATAAAAGCATCTTTATTCAGTCAATGAAAAGCAAAAGTGAAGAAAAATTCCTGAATCATCAATCTTTCTAGATCCCAGCTAATTAAAACACACACTCCCTAAATTACAGCTCTGTTGATATCCCACACATACCACACTAGCAAGAAAAGGTGAATACATGCCATAAAGAGCTGCTTAAATGCAGTTTCCAGAAGAATCTATTTGAAAATTCTGATGCCCTATATCAGGTTCCAATTCAGAAATAAACTTCAATTCAGTCTTCACCTTTTCCCCTAAATTTCTTTTCATATATGAACAGAATGCTTTTAAGTTTCAAGGGTTTTAAGTCTACATGCTTTCAAGCCAGACATAGTCTCTAAAACTGAACCAAATCTATGAAAACTAAGAAACTTTACATGCAATCTTTCAGGTGTGTGGGCACACTAGCACACAGCTTTTGACACTTTTCACACCCAAACTATGGGAACATTCCTAGAATGGCCTGGGTTGGAAGGGACCTTCAAGATCATCCTGTTCCAACCCCCTTCCACTAGACCAGGTTGCCCAGAGTCCCATCCAGTCTGGTCTTGAACATTGCCTCCTTTAGTTTAATTCACCCCAAAAACAAATGGGAGTCTGATTCTCTTACTTGGTGGCTAACATAGAAAACAAAGTTTAGGAGGAAAAGAGTTTGGTTTGACACCTGCCCTGAAACTGGGTATTAGCCCTCAAGACTGCTAAGTCATTTCACTGGCTACAAATATTAGCAAAATTGCAGTATTAACACTATTTTACCCAACTTCTTAAATAAAAATGGCTTTTGATCCCACTTTCTCCCCAAGGGTATTACTTCATATTTAAAAACAAAAACTTAACTTGGTATGTAACTTAAAACTAAAATAATAATTTCCTACACTACAATACACATGAAGGCATAATTTTGCTTAACAGTTGCCAGGGAACTATGTACATTCCAAAACACACCAGATAAACTATATAATATCTGACTTTCAAAACAAAATACATATTTATTTCAGAGACATACCTTAACATGTTCAAAGAAAAGTTAACTCAGGCTGTAATTAAAAAAAAATAGGGCAGGGCAAGCAAGGCGTCTGGAGGAATAGACTGCTTAGAAGAAAAAAAAAAGGAAAAAACCACCAAAAACAAACCAAACAAACAAAAAAACCCAAAAGAAACCAAACACCTAAGTGAAGCACTAAATGACAGAGCAATCACATAACCAACAAGCCAAACCAAGAAATGTTCTGTTGTCATCTCCCACAACACTGTGCATGCTAAGGAACCTCAGATCAGGAAGGAAGGAACTGCTGAGGAAGTCCTGCACACAAGGCCTGTTTCTGATTTATCAGTGGAGATCACACGTGGCTGAGCTCCTCTCTGTCTCTAACCCTCCATCACCCTTCTGTCACACTTGCTGTGTTAAACATTGCTCACCATCTGCTGACATCCAAGTGCCTTCACATCCCCACTGATCTGGAGCTAGAAATTACTTCCTAATCTGCAGGCACGCAGCTCACGGCAGCCTTGGGACCACCATTGATGTACACAAGGCAAGAGAATGCCCATGCTGTGAAGAAGACACCAAACAAAACAGGTACCTGTGCTGGGGGATGTGCCCTCATTATAGACTAATGTGATAAGAGACCTGACTCAGCCCTGATTGCAGCCCTTGAGAATTTAAGGCCATGCTTGGGTTACCCTAACTCAAAACCACATAGAATCCTGCTTCCTTATATATACAAAGCACATTACAGAGCTGGGAAAAAAGAAATATTGAGGCGCCTCTCTTTTCATTTGGCTTTCTTTACAACCCTGAATTTATACAACCAGAAAATTAAATGAATCAAAGAGTCTCTTAGGAGTCCCAGATACAAACGGCAACTAGTCTTACACAGTCAACCAGGGTGCAACCTGGGACAGTCATTCACCAAAAAATCCCACAAACACAAAACTCCCACAACATACAATGTGATGATACTTGATACTGTTCTGAATTATCCAAAAAAATTCAGGCTAAACGTTTAATTTGAAGTGCCTGTGGACAGGGAAAGTAGCAAAGCTCCTGATCATATGTTTATGAATGCTTAAAAAGTAAAATGCAGGCATACTCCTGGAGCTATTTGATCACAAAAATAGGAAATACACTTTAAAGAGTAAACATTTTGCATAGTTGCACCTAGTGTAAACACAGAGCAATTGCTATGCAAAGCACCTCATATGAGAAACTTCAATGTATCTGCTTACAGGAGGAACCAAAGCACTGAGCAGTGAAGAGCTGCAATTCAAACTGAACAAAATAAAATTTTCCAGGCCTACAGACACTTAGAACAACATTAAAACCAGGTAACCAAATAATTTCATCAGCTGGAAGAGTTTAGTCTTAGAGTCCCTGGCTAGAACTGAATTGTTGAGGACAACAATAAAACTGAGTCAGCTGGCATTTTCTTTCCTCATTTAATGCACACTCACTCCTCCAACAGGTGTGTATATAGACACTATGGAATTAAGCTCTTTTCCTTTTTATTTGTACATTTTTAAGGAGTGCACAGTCTAGTCACTAATAGCATCTGACCCCTCTCAAAGATTTACAAACAGCATTATTTGATATTAGATTAGGAAACTTTATTGGCTTAGTTGCTCTGGCACAGCTTTTGCAGTCTAGCAAAGATTTTTTTCATCTAGCTTGCCAAAACGGCCCAAGGTTTCATTTGATCAGTAAGGTTATTATTTTTTTGAACAATAGAAAATTGTAAGTGTTACCAGTCTTGCAATTTCCTGTGACATACATTTGCATTTATAAGGACCAGGCTGACCCAAGCCTGCCTTTGATGAAGTAGTTTTGAATGCACAGAGCCTCATGAGTGCACAGAGTCTCATGAGCCTCATCCAAGGTGGAACCAGCCTACCTCCTGTTCTTTTACTATTTCACAGCACCAGGTAAACACCAGCTACAACACAGCCAAGTAAGCTTTTGGGGTAAAACACAGTGTTTATGTAATTTTCACTAGACATACTAAAACCCCTGGGATCCATGACGCCTCTGTTCTGTGAGCAGGCAAGGCCAAGTGTTTGCAGTCTCCACCAAAAGCAATCTTCAACCTCCTCCAGCTAGAAGCTGCTAATTATGTCAGTCATGCTGAATGCTGACTGACAGTTTTGTGCTGTGAAGTGATACCCACTCATTTTATTAGCAAAGAGAGGATCTGGAGTGAGCAGCTGAAACACCTATTATCCCTTTATTTCCAAAACACCAACAGTTTACAAGCTCTCTCTAGGTGAATAAAATTCTACTTTCACTAAACACCATTGGGATGTAGGAATGTTAACTTCTTCCTCAGCAGAGAGGGAGAAGAAAACAAATACAAAACACCTCTCTGGTTTTGAAGTTCTCTTGCTGGATAAGCACTTCCCTTTGAGTTTTCTAGTTGCTCATCTACTCGGGCAGATTCTCAAGCGCAGTAAATTAACAGCGGCTCATTGACCTCACTAGAACTACACTCATTTACAACAGTTAAAGCTGACCTACATTAAAGCAGCATCTCACACCAAGGAAGAGCTGCCCAGAGCCAGTTGGAGCCTGGAACTGCAGGGTGTTTCTTCCTCATACTTAATCACTATATTGAACACCCATCTTCCTCTCCTGCAAGAGCCTGCAGCCCTCTTCAGTGACAGCTCATACAACCAGACATTTCAAACTGGTCCCAGCCAGCTCACAGTTGGGGGATGGCTCCACAAAGCCTCTGAAAGCCTGAGCAACTGCCCTGGAAACTTCTGGGAGTGGTGCCTGTGCTTGCCAGACTAAGTTCCAGAACTCCATTTCCAATTTAAGTCATATGGGTTTTGCCAGCCCTCCTTCTTTAACCAGAGACATGTTCTGTCTGGAGCTGCTGGTTCACTCTGACTGATGATGAACTGTAATGAAAGGAGGCTCAACACAAGGAGTCAGAGATGAGGCAGGGTGAAAGAAACAAAATTCCTGTCATTCAGAAAGGAGAACTGTCAGGATGCTCCTACACCCCTGAATTTCTTCTCCACCATGCATAAACGTAAGTCTGAATACATAATCCAAACCACTAGTGAAGAGAATCAAACCCTACAACCACTGAAACTAAATAAAGATTTATTATAGTTGGGGAGATATACAGCAACATTCGAGGTCAGGTTAGAGCTCTGAGCAACCTGATTAAGTTGAAGATGTCCCTGCTCACTGCAGGGGGAGTTGGACAAGTACTTTCAGGAGGTCACATCCAACTCATACAATTCTAGGGTTCTATGAGTCATGGGTGCAACCAACGTAAGCACTTGAACTCCCCAGCAAACAAAAACAGTATTCAATGGACGCAAACTAGAAATACAAAGTTCTATTAAGAAGTCTCAATTTGAAACAGAGGCAAAACCAAACAACTGCCTACCTGCAGATTTTAAGGAACAGGCTCAGGGAAAGCCAGAGAGATGCTACAGCACAAAGCCAAACACCACAGAATCGCTCAGCAGCAATAGGCATCCCCAATAGAAGTCGATCCTTCACACTTTTTTACCTTTTCCCACAAACTGGTTAGAAATTTTAATATCAAATAAATACACCTTTGTCCCAGATTTGTTTTCTCCTAGGTTGTTTGTTTTTTCTGGTGGATTTTTTTATTGTTTGAGGGGTTTTGTTACTTTGTTTGGGGTTTTTCTAAATTATCGTAACCTCGTTAAATCAATTCTTAGACTTACCAAGGCATGACACTGTTTACATAAGACTAAGTGCAAAACCCTGACCTCTGTATTTCCACCATAACCTCAGAGAATAGAGCCCACTCACCTTACCCCAGTTCTTACAACTTTAATTATATTCGACAAGGCTGCTGTGCTTTAAAGGTATCATTTACCGAGACTAAAAGATGTTTATTTTTATTCCCACTAATCACTTCCCTTTTGTTTCATTCCATTTATACTCCCTGGCTTTTGCACTCAGAATGGCTATCAGATTAGATCACTACAGATGCAGCTGAACAGCTTCTTATGCTACTATGCAGTCCTATAAAAATCCACACTATTTAACTTTTAGCCAATGTATATAGAAACCATCACAGAAGTTCCAAAGAGCTTCCCAATTGCTAGGCTATTTAAGAAATCTTTAAGGGTGAGGGAGGGAGATAGAAGGACAGAGGACACAGACAGACCCTACCTGTGTCATTATTTACAATTTTAACATCAATCAGGCCGATACTTTAAAAAAAAATCCTGCCTTTGTATATAACTTCCCTGTCATTTAAAAAATGGTCATTCTTTTCCCACATGCTGTTGAACTTACAGTTTCAGAAATACAGCTAAGTCTGAGAATTGAGTGAAAATCCAAGTCATCAATACTACTTTAGAACTACCTAGAAGTAAAGCTTAAACATACTACGAGCATTTTATGTGTTACTTCAACAGGTTCTTCTAATTATTTAATGACATTATGAAGAAATCTACAAAAATACATTAATGCTAAAAGTTAAGCTATAATAGTTTAAAGCCATTAGCATTTAGTTTATCATTATCACTTAGTTTAAAGCCATTTTCCTTTCACTTTACATTTAGATGATGAAGAGCCTAAAAAAAAGTTATTAGATTCAGTCTATTTAATGGAACTTCTAAATTGAAGTAAAAAGTATGTACTTTTAACTTTATGGCAAACTGCACAATAATCCCATTTTGTTTTCTGTACCACAAGCTACTCGCTCATTAGATACAAATGGGTAGAAAACAAGAGTTTCTTTGTTTGCATACATTAACTTAAAGCTGTAAAAGTCATTCAGCCAAACTTTCACCTTTAAACCTTAACCTGATTTGTAACAACATTTGTAGCCTCTAAAATTACACTGCGTGCACCCAGACAGAGTTAATCACCCTTCACTTTTGATGCGTAGAATAATGATCTACCACTTAAACTTGAGCCTTTAAAAGCCTGAAGAAAACTATGTACATATCTGTGTCTTAAATCAGTAGTGAAATAACAAAACTCTACCTAGCAGTGACCAGTTGAAAAGCAAAACAAAAAGAAACATACAACTTCTAGCTCATGGAAGCTGTAAATAAGAGCATTTCAAGTCTGCGCAGATGAAATTCTTGCTTCCCAACACATGCTATTGATCAGACACCTGGTACTTCTAGGAAAAAGGACAAGTCACAGGGAAAGGTCTGGTTTTATTTTTTGTGTAATTTAAAACTTCATAGGGGAAAAAAAAATACTAGAGGTTTGAAAATAACATGTTCTAAAACATGATGAGCTTATTGCCATCTAAGTAAGAATATATTATGGGTCCTTTCAAGTACTGGCTAGAAGGAATCAGATTGTACTAGTTTTCAAAATTGACAGTTCAGCATTTTTGCTATCAAAAAAATCACAACTACAAAAAACAAACTCTTGGATTTATGTATTATACTTCCTTAAATGCAACAACAACAAAAAAGAAAACAGAAAAAAAGAGTATCTTGTACAGCACAGGAAAATTCCAAAACAGAAATGTTTAGGCAAAGCTATCATACACAAAAATAAAATAAATTAAAAAAAAAAAATCAAAGACAAAAACGAGAAGCTAAAACAAAACCAGTTTGGCTGTTCTGAGAGCAGGGGAAAGATTGGCTACCACATAAAAGACACCAACAACACACAGGAAATTCAATCTTACAATGAATGAAAAAGGGAACTTAAATCACAGAATTTTAAAGGCCATTAAATGCGTCTCATTTTTTAAGTTGAGAAGAACAATTTGTCATCATCTCCTTTTTTCCACTGTTAAGGTTTCTATGTAACATCATGCAGAGAAAGTAACACACAAACTTGAGCTTCTGCAAAGCAAGATAAAAACCGACATCAACAGTTAAACCTCCTTTGTCTTTAAGGGGCTGAGAACTCATCCGAATTTTGTTTTATTTCCTCAGGTCACAAAAGGAATGAGCTGCTGCTACTCTTTCATTTACGCTAATAAAGGAGAGGGAGCTATTTCTATTTTCCTTTTATTACTGCTTTAAAAAAAAAAAAAAGGAATCCTCAATTTGAAACAAGTTTTAACGAGTATGATAAAGTCTGCACACATAATGCACTGGGTGGAGTAAAAGCCCTCAGCAACCCTGCACAGAGCCAATAATGGACTTGTCGCCAACACCCTGTGATTTCATGACTGCCAGAACAAAAACAAATGCCACGTTCAGTTCATTGCAAAGAAAGGGACTCATTAACTTGATGTGGCTTTTTACTTGACCTTAGTAAGGTGAGTAAAATAAAATTTCATTTTATGAGATTCAAAATGATCAGCTGCATGCCTACAGGAATTGTGATGAAACAGCCAAGTGAAATTACTAACTCTGTTTAATTCTAATTATTACTAGACTGTAGGTCACTGTGAATTTCTAGCTGAGAGGTTGCTGCCTTCCCTTCTGTAATAAGGTAACAGAAAAACAAACTTTAAATGTCTTTCTGGGAAATGATGTAAAATAAAATGTAAATTTCTGTCAGATGTAACTATCAATTCTGAAGAAACAATAATCTCAATGCAGACTTTAGTCCAATCTTTTTGGAGTAATAATTGACTTATAGACATCTAAGCAGTCATGCTGCTGCAAAAAAAAATCCTAGTTATTACACAAAAATCAAACAAACACACATACTCTATCAATAAACCTTATAGTAAGATAATTGGAAAAAAAAACAAACAAACCCCAAGAAACCCTGCCAGAAAACAAACAAAAATCCAAACAAAAACCAAAACAAACAAAAACCCAAGCAAACAAACAAAACCACCACAAAAGTTGCCTGTGAAAATAACATTCACTACTCCCGGTCACAACATTAAAGCACCAGGTCAACTGCCCTACCTTGGCTGTCCCAGCAAACGCAGGGGGCAAACAAAATAATCCCCATCTAATATGAAGCACTGGAGGGTGGATGAGGATTAAAAAGTCTCCTTCCACATTATGGTCATGGGAACCACATTAGAGTATGAATGAGAAAGATGCAAACCTTTGCTTAAAAAAAAACAAACAAAGAACTTCTTCCTTATTTTCTGCTGAACACACCACCATCCTCTTCCCAAATAAAAGCCAGATAGCCAGTACAGAAGTAAAAAACCAGCAATCCAGAATCCAAAACTGTTGTGAGCAGAGATTTTTCAGCAGTGCATTTTAGGGAAGTTCATCCCCTAGCAGGCAGAAATTAAAGTGGAATCCTGTTTTAGCTCCAGAGGGATAATACCTTACTGTATCTCCCTTTTCTACCTATATGAACTTGCTGTGGAAAGGTCAATCGTTTCAAGCAATAGCTCCATTAATGATGGCACTATTTGGGTTTGGGGTTTTTTTTTCACAATTCTGAAGGAAAAAATCTAACACTCAAACACACACTTCACTGGTTTCTGTACCTGCTCCACTAAAACTTAAAAGTAAACAGAAGTGTGTTCATATCAGTACTGTAATCCTTCGAGAGAGGAACAGCCTTTGAACATTTTGAACATTTATTCCTGATATGACACCAAGGTACATCACTATTCAGCTCAGCAGCTGCCAGAACCATGCTCAAGGAAAGTTAAAGTGCACGCTACACCTCTAAGCTTGTTTCACTTTGTGTGTTTCAATATTTTCTTTCCCTACAGGTAACACAGATTAACATTCATGAGTGGGAGAGAAAACAGAAATCACTATTTTCTGAAATTTTCTAAAAAGCAAAGTACTCCCCAGCAGCAAAATCCCATCCTGCACACTCCTTCCCATTTCAAGGTCTGCATTGCTACATACACATTTGGAAAGTCACAAAATGCTCCTCAAAACAATTACTCAGAAGTTCATCTCAGTTTCTAAGCTTAACAACAGCACTTAACAGATCTCTCCGTGTATCCAGAGGTAGGGAAGACTTCATTCTGCCCTCTGTATTTAAAGAGGTAAATAAAGCAATGGTTCCTTCTTTCTGCTTTGCATCTACTTTTAAATTTCTCCTTTTAATTTTTAAAGGCTGTACAACCTGAGCAATGAGCCTCATTAATCACCACTGAATGATATAACCCAGCCATTCAGTTCCAGATGCCACTTGGTGCTAGAGATATGCTAATGCCTTCCAAGCTTCACCTCCTTTCACAGTTGAAACCATAATTTTCCACAGTGGTGAAGACAGGATTTTACTCTATGCATGGGGCCTCCTGCCAATCATTTTTACGACAAGCACAGCACAAATTTCATTCCACAGTTACATCAGACCTTTGTGCTCAGCCTGTTCATTACAAACATCCTCTCTCCTGCATTCTGCTGCTACAGCACCATAGTACCAAACTCCAACCTCTCCTGTGCCAACTCCTGCTCTGGGAAGAAAAAAGTAAAAGAGTTTTTAACTATCCCTACTTACCTTGTTTCCTCACACTACTTTCATTTTTTTTCTCCCTTTATCACCTCCTACCATTAAACACTTTGATTATGAAGTATCTGTCAGCTGCAGTATCCAGGGCCTTAGACATATTCCAAAACCAGAAAGCTGCACTGACAGAATTGTTTTGTGAGTGGGAGGTGAGGGGAGAAGCATTCAGAATTTGCAAATCCCAGCTCTGAACCTGCCTGGCATCCAAGAGATCTCCTAGCACAAAGCTACACCAGGTGCCAAGTTTCATACCAGGTGCCAAGAGGTTTTGATAAAAGAAAAAGCCTGGTGACATTGCTGAGTACTTGATCCAAAAATGGTATTTTAGGACCTTGTATTACACTTTCAACACAAATACAGATCCACCTGTGGATTTGGGGGCTGATGTCTTCATCTTGGGCTTACATGCTTGGGCCTATTTGGCCAACAGGAGATGTCTGAGTTGAAAAGTCTGCTTTTGACCAGTGTTAGTAAAGTGCACTACAAAAGTGGCAAGCTGAGAAGTTCCTAAAAGAATACATACTCAAACATATTTTTGACTGCCTTCTCACCCTTCACATAGCTAGTGAGGCCCATGCAAATTTAAAGTTATACAGCTTTTTTCAGTTAATTGGTTCTTAAGCTGATGTTCGCTACAATCTCAATTTTCAGGCCAGCTAAGAACCCACAATGATCCACAAACATTTGCAACTGAAGATGAAGTCAAACACTTTAGGCAATTTCATTTAAACACTAGAATCAACATTTTCAACAGGCACTACTGATTTTAAGTGGCTCCAAATTTAGATTGTAGGGTCCCAACTTCAACATATCACAAGGCCCTGGATTCCAAAAATCTGAGGTCTAGTGTCTACTTAAAAAATCCAGCCACTCTTTCAGGCATGTCCTCTTGGTTATCATCAAACACCATTTCTTTCTCCTTTCACCTGCTTCCAGAATGGAGTCAATGCACATCTCTAGGACTACACTAAATCCTTGGCCATGTATTAAAACCTAATTTCTAAGACAAAAACTGTTAATGTTTATTATGCTACTGTAGAAGCAAATAGTAAACCAAAAGTTTTCTATACTTGAATTTATAACCATGAACTGCTCTATGTGTCTAATCTTCAACATAAAGGCATTTGAGCAATTAGATAAGAGGCAATATAACTAACCAACAATCTAAAATAAATACCTTGCCTGAGGACATGCAAATTTCAGAAGGCACAAAAATGCCAGCCAAGCAAGTTTTAATGCAATGCTAGCATGAAACAGTTTAACAGTTCTAAAGAAATCACAATTCTGATTTATGTACAAGACAGCCAAGGGAGCAAAAGACAAAAGAGTACAGAACTGAACAACATGAAGAGCACACAGACTATACAGTTCTCTGAGATGGCTTTCATGGATAACTCCAGCCTGCACAGGTGAAACCCTGATCCTTGCCCTACCCTGCACTGCATGTCTGAAGACATAGGCTGTCCCAAAACTGAGCTTATTCCACTGCTAATTTACTATGCAAGATGAAGAAAATAAAATATCAAGTTTAAGATCTTAAATCCAGAGCTCAGCACAGGCTTGTCAGATTTACAGACCTTTAATCTACAGTCAGGGGTGTTCATATTATTTTAATCATTCACAATATTAGTATTAGACTTAAGGTAATGCAATACCATATTGAGCAAATACTTCCCAACAGAAAAGGGCAGCTTGAATAATTTTGCATATCTGACTATTCATTTCTTCAAAGAAAGAGCATGTATTTTAAGATGACAACAGTCCAGAAAATATGCTTGTTTTCTATTAAGAATATTCATACCACTTCAATAATAATAATGTATTCAACGACCCATTTTGGTCTAAACTGAATTTATAGTAAGTTGTACTAAAATTAAATGTCCTAATTATTTAATTTCCAGTTATTTACTTACATGTAAACAAACAGAAACATTTAGCAGAGTACAAAAAGCCCTATGCCTCTCTAGAGGAGTAAAGACAGAAAAAAAAGACTTAAATAGGAGTACCTTTTGGAATTTAGCTCTACCACCAGTGAGTAAACCCCTAGAAGTTCTCTCCTGTTGTTTAGATATGAAATCCAGTAATTTTTATGGAATTTCTTTGAATGCTAAGGAAGAAATCTTCAGCAACACATTTACTATTTTGTGAAAGTACAGATACTAACACAAGCAGTCTATACATGCCAGCCTTCTGAATGAGAAGATAGATACCTAAGATGCCTTTATTTAAAAATGGTTTTATGCACCAGCCATATAGAGTTTACATACATATAAAAAATCCCTTAAGAGAAAAATGTGTAGAAAATGAGGTAGGAGATGATATTAGGCTACTGCTTTTACCAAAACCCATGTACTGAACATTCACATCTGAAGGCAAAGTGCATGCCCAGGTTGCACCATGCGGACCTACACCCCTCCAACAGCACAACTGTTCACCAAAACCTAGATGGAAAAGCGCTCAAGCTCTGTGTAGGTCTTTGGGTAGTGGTGCTGAAAGAACCTCTGAGTAAACTTGAGGACCTGAAATGCAGCTTCCACTAAGACACCCAATTGCTTTATAAACTTGTAAAACAAACAGATTTTTTATTTAAATCCACAAGTGCATTTTCTGCCTGTTAATCCTTTCTAATTTCCGAAGATCCTCCTTTCTAATTTTCTCAAGTTTCTGCTCCCAGAAAACACAATTAACATTACTTACCACTAAAATACAAGGCAAAATGTTTTCTATTTCCCTTCTCAGCACGGCTTGCCTCTTTTGGGTAAGGCCACCTTAAGGTTATACCTTTCCATAAAGCATGCTGTCCTCAGCAGAGGTGAAATGACTCGGCTGCTCATGGGTGTGAGCAGAGCACTCTGCACCTTCCCCTTGGCTGCAGCTGCTCAGATGGCAAGCAGGCTCTAATTAAAAAGACTGGCCTGACGCCACTTACAAATCTCATTACTGTCAATTTATCAATTTTGTTTTAATCAGTCATACACAGACACACATGAGTCTTAGTCAGACATTTTCCTAAGCTTCAGAACAAGAGAGGCGTGTAAAGTAACTACAGGTCTGAGAATAGTTCTCAGTATTTGACAGTATTTAACGTCATTGGTTGTTCATATACTCCTTCACTTTCTCATTAAAAAAAAAAGTTCCCTCACTTTGTTTTCAAAAGACAGGAGAAGAAACAGAATATATTTTCCCTAAGTCCCTATTCATTATTTTATTTAAGTGTAGGACATTTCCCCTACTATTTACACCTGAAATTGACAATCCCACAAAAACAAACATCTCTCCCTGTGTGCTCTTGTTTTAACACCAATTATATCATATACATTCCTGGTTTGAAAGGCCTACCTTCATGATGTTCCAGAGCCATATTTCATCATTTTTGTGGATAAATCTGGGTAAATCCACCATTTTTTCCTAAAGAACCATGAGCCAATGAAGAAATTCTGACATCCAGAATTAAATTCATATATTGAAATTCTTATTTCAATAAATCTGTATCATCACCTTCAGGGTAAGGTAACTCACAGTCCTGGCCTTTGTTAATAATCAGGATACCAAAAGATTTAGCTCCTTACAAATGAGAACTCGAGACCAAAAACAGAATAACATAACTGCACACCTGACTGAAAACTCGAGTCATTATTAGCTTCCCAGGTGTTACACATTTTGTCTGCTGAGATTTGCCTTAGTACCAAGTCTCACCTATGAGAGTCCAACACAGCTGGTTGCATCTAGGTCAGCATTACAAAATATTTGTGCTCATAAAATATTTTTTTTCTTCACATAAAACGTCCTTCTACCCACAACAATTTAGTGATGATGCTAAGGCTGACACAGGAAGCCAAGAGACAGCACTGTATGACTGAATGTGTCATTTATTCTATACGTGTATGTGTATGGAATAAATGCACATGTTTCTCCTAAAGAAGATATAAACTAGTAAATTATCTCCCCTTAAAAGCATCTCTAGCTTTCAAGATACTTAAGAATATTTTTTTGTTGCCCTAGTCTCACCTTTTGGTCAACCTGCTCATCACTAACAGAAAAATAATTTTAGTTCCTCTGTTTACACAATTTATTGGACTTAAAATACACCTTGGTTGCTACTTCAGTTACCTCATTATTTACCTTACAATTTTATGAAGAGGCACTCAGGTGAAAAGCTAAGGAAGGTTATCACCACCAAATGAGATTACATAAGAGAGGACACAAATAAAATGTGTCAGGATCTCAGCGTATGAAATTATTATGTGCCATTTTGTTTGCTTGGAAAGAGCAAGGTCACAAAATAACCTCAAAACCTTAACAACTATCAACAACCAAATGACTCATTCCAAACTATTCAAATACACAAAACCCACAACAGCAACTTAAATATTGACAATGAGAATCTTCCCTGTGAAAGGCAAATTTTTGAAGAACCCAAGGCAGCTACCAGGACACCAAGCCAAGTGACCGTTATGCACACAGCACATTTAATGGCAACTGAAATTCTACACTGACAACTGCAGCAAGTGACCTGACTTGCCAGACAGAGCAAATTATCATTATATTCATTAGGGAAAGCTATCCCATAATGAGACATAATATTACAGCTGCTTAGGATTGTGAAATAAAACTCTTCTAGTTATTTAGGAAAATTATGTGCCAACCAAAACCAGTGTTATTTGAAAATGAGGGAACAGGTTCCCAGATATTTTAAGTACAACCATAGATTTTCCTGTCTTGAATTTCTAAATGTTTTCTCTTTCCACCTTCTAATGAAAACTAAATTGGTCTTTGACCATCATTTTCAAAACATTTTATGTTCAAGCATTGCTTGGCAAAGGTATTTGATGTCTAGTATTAACATGATAACACTGCTACCTAAGTGTCATTAGTTTCTGCTATTTTTAATGGATCTTCTATTTTTGTAAATGCAATCAAAATCTTTATCATGTACACTCAGGAGCATTCTTCACATAAATTCATATTTTCCAATAAAATCTTACGGACAGTACACATGATTCCCCCAAAATTCAGTATCCTGAACATACAGATGATCCCTGCTAATGAAGTTACTCTGCAACTTCAACAAAAAAACATCTGACAACCAACACTGACTGCAGTGAGCAAAAATCAGCTTGAGGGCTCCTCTGGTTTAAACTAAGATAAGGGACAGGCAATAGGGAAAAAAAAGTGTCTCTTTCTACTTGAAAAATAACAAAATTCACACTTCTGCAAATTGAAAAGAAAAAAAAGACTTCTGCTCTCCACAGATACTCTCAGTAGTCATAAGGATAAGTGGCTTTGTATCAAATACCTGGATACTTGGAGAGTATTTCATCACAAGCAAGGAATTACCAATTTTACAGCATTTCTTTGCTAGCTTTAAGTCTTCAAACACAATACAAATGGGGCAGCTTCTTCATGTCTAAGCTGCTGGCTCTATCTTTCCTAAATATTATTCCAGTAAAATTACTTAGCACAGCACGCAATGCATTAGGGATAGGTGGAAAACGCACATTTTTAAAGTTTTCTTGGGTGACTTATTTGCTTTTACAGATTAGGCATTTAATACTTCCATAATCCTTTGAATTACTGTGTATTTTTTTAAAAATCTCTCCTAATTTATTACTATCAGACAGAGAATACATAAAAGGAGCAGAACCATTTCCAGAAATGCTCTAGCACTCCATGAGGGAGCTTTTAAGTACAAACTTCTGAAACAAACAAACAAAATGTATCAAGGAAGAGGCTGATTTATTTACTCCAATAGGTAGCTTAGCCAGCTGGAAAGGACTTTGGGGACACTCCATGGGCACCCTTAAACTATTAACCATCAGAAGATAACTCTCCCATGAAGGAATACAAGAGACAATTTTGCCCTCCACTGGCTAGAACTATCACTGAAAAACACTCCTGCCTTGCTGTGTCAGTGCTGCCTGTTCCACACAACATGGAAAAACCTCTGGAGCAAAGGCACCAATCCCATTTCAAGTGCAGTAATTAGTAAGGGATAACATGGACAGGAAAGGGGGAAAGGGTGGGTGTTGAGCAGATGGGAATCAGCAATGCAATGAAATAACTCATCAAAATATAAAGATTTCCATTGAGGGAAACAGAAAAAATCACAGAGTAACATATTTAGCCTTGAGAATTGTTAGAGCAGTGAACATCCATGTGGAAAAGCAGAACCTTGACACTTGTTCCCAGCAAAAATGTTCTGCATGCTGCCCTTCAGATAAGTGAAAGCTTTTCTTTTCCAAACATACTCATTTAATGCTGCTGGTTCCTGGGGAACAGAGAGATGAAAAATCCATGGAATCTGAAGGAAAGGCTGCCTCAGAATGAAGGAGAAAGGGCAGAAAGTAGGTGAATACTCAAGAAAACAAGGATACCAGAGAACTATCCCTTAAAGCAATTCTTATTCTGTATGCAAAGAAGCACTGAAATTACACTGGGAGAATAAGGGAGGAAAGCTGCTATATTCCAATTTTCAACACTATTCAAATTTAAATGTATTCAACATTTATTAACCACAGGCTTACATGAAAGAAGGTACTTTACAGGATCCCACAGAGACAACACCAAGGTAAAAATTAGGGGTTTTAAATTTTAAGTGGTTTACCAATTACTGTTTTAACAAACATTAACCCACTTACTTTTTCTATTATAATTTTTTTTTTCTCTTTCCCATCCCCCAATCATTTCCCACCTCTCAGCAGAAGTTTCTAACATCCCATTTAGAGTGTGGCCGCACAAGCCATTGATTCAGTAGTGGGTGTAAGTGAGGGAAGTGAGACCCTTCAGTGGAAGAGGGAGGAAAGGATCAATCAACTTGCAAGATCAGCTGTCAGCAGAACTCAAAGGATTTCAGTGTGGAAACTGCTGTAGATGACTCCTGTCCTTCCTTCTGTACTGCAGCCATCTGCCCTCAGACTTCATCCTGCCAAAGGTTTCTGGCATCTCCATTGTTCCAGACACAAGACCAAGTATTTGACCACACTCTAGCTGAGGGGAAAAAGAAATTCCTCCTGGTGAAGGAGCTGAAACAGCTTTATTATCTGGTGCTTGCCTCTTATCTTTGTTACTGAGTTTGCTTACATGACAAAATTAAAAACTTTCATAAAAATCATGGCTTTTTTCCTTTTTTTTTTCCCCTCTCCAACTTATCTGAAATCAACATTATTAGAGAGAGCATCCTCACCCGGGGGTTGGGGGGGAGAAAAGAATTTAAAAAAAAAACATTGCATGCAACTTTATTGAGCATTTATATGATTAACAGATGAGAGGATTAAAAGATAAATTAAGTAAAAGTGTTTCTTAACTTGGGAGTTTAAAACATCCCAATACATGGTCAAGTTACAGAGTACACTATCTATGAAGTCAATTTCTCTTCATAGGTGGGGATGAATGCCATGAAAGATTCAGAAAGAGCAAATGGGTGCAAAGGCTCTCCCACATTCCATTTGTTTCTTCCATCTCCCATTTGTTTCTTTCCATGTATTGCCAAGGAGGCAATGCAGAGAAAAATCAAATTAAAGATGGCATGACTGACATGGTCAAAAGTGAACAGGGCAAGAGCTACTCAGGGATGCAAAGTTTGCCATATCCAAAGCCACAAGGAGCAAACTAATACCTAAGAGCAAAACTTCAGTAGTTACATTTATGATATAATCTAGAAACAGACATAAGTTACTGCATTTAGTGACATCATTAAGACTTAGAGCTTCAGGCAATGAACTTAAGCCTTTCAAAAACTTCATTCATTCATTCACTGACCAGATGTCTCACGCTGGCATAACTTTAACGACTCAAAGGGTTCCTCTACAAACTTACAGGAATCAATTAAGGTCGAGAAGTTAGCGCCCAAACCAACCTTCACCATGGCACAAGCATTCACTGCGTTCACTTAGCGTGTGACAAAAGGCGTTCCTAAGAACGAGAAGCAACACAGCGGGGAGACAAACCCGTCCTCCGGAGGGAGACAAGGTCCTTGTGCAGAGACAAACCCGAAAATCCCCCCAAGCGCAGCGCGTCCCGGCAGAGCCGCACCCGCTCCGAGCGGGGCGCACGGAGCCAAACCCGCCCTCCACAATGCCCTCTCACATCTGTAACCTACAGGCGCGATAAGATGCCCCATCACGCACAAGCCCCGCGCAAACTGTGCCTAATGAGCACTAATCCCCCCTATCTCCTCGGCCATCTCCCCCACTCCCCCTTAGCACGCCGGCGCTCCACTTCACACACGTGCGTAAACTTTATTCGCAAAACCCATCCCCACGAGCCCTCCCTTGCCTCCCTCACCGCCGTGGTCCCCCCGGTGGCGGCTGCGCGGGGTTAACCCGGCCCGGGGTCTGGGACGGGGGGGATGCGCCGGGGACCGCCCGGCCCAGGGTGCGCGGTACCCGCGGGCAGCCGCACCGAGCGGCAGCGCAGCCACCTCCCGCAGGGTCTCTGCCCGCCGGAGCTCAACACCAGCCGTGGTTACATCAATGGACCCTCGGTGGGAGCCCTGGGACCAGGGCAGGACCCGGCGCCGCGCATCCCCCCGCGCCCGGCCCCGGGCAGCCCCCACGGCCGGCGGCAGCTCCCGGGGCAAAGGCGGGCCGGGCGCCCGCAGGGTGGAAGCCGAGCTTCGTTCCCGAGCAAAGGAGGGGGCCGGGAGGCGCGGAGGGGCCAAACTGGGGGAGCGAGGGGGGGAAGGAGGAGAGCGGCTGAGGGAGCGCTGCCAGGGCCGCGGCCGCGTATGTGCCCCGCCTGCGAGGTGGTTACCTGAGGTGACACATATGAATCCAAAGAGGTAAAAGTGAGCAAACTCCGCAATCATTGTCCTCGGGTGGCGCCTGCAAGCAGTCTCATGCCAGAAGAGCGGGGGAGAAAAAGAGGAGCCCCCAGTTGTAATTCCACAGAAGCTTAAGGCAAGCGAGGTTCTTTAATCCCGCCGGACTCCGGGGCGAGCCCCCTCCGGGCACGGCGCTGTCAGGTCCGCGGGGCTCCAGGCGCACGCCAACTCCGGCCGGCCTCCCCTCTCCTGGCCCGGGCTTTCCTCAGCAGCGCCTTGACACTTCCCAGGACTATCCAAAGCGATAGGAGACAACAAAAGATCCTCGAGTTCCCGCAGCGGAGGTCCGCCGCCTTCCGAGCACAAGTTGCTGCCCCGGCCCCAGACTCCGGGACGAGCCGGTAACGGAGCGCAGGCGGGACGGGCACGGACCGGCCACCGCCGCCCTCCGTGAAGGCGAGGGGCGGGCAGGGAGCTCCGCGAAGTGTCCCCGCCGAGTCACTGCGCGGCCGGCGAGCGGCGGGCAGAGCGCGGCGGCGGAGCGGCGGCAGCGCCCGCTCCCATGGCGGGGGAAGGAGGCGGGCGCGTCGGGGGCCGCGGCGGAGCCCGGCCGCGGTCAGGCGGGGCGGCGGGCAGGGGAGCCCCGGCGGCTGCCCCGAGCCCAGCCCAGCATCGCCGCCGCCCCCGCCCCTGCACGCGGGAATCCCACACTGGCCCCCGCCCCAGCGCCGGAGGAGGGCACAAGAGGGGCGATGGAAGGAAAGAAGAAAGAAAAGGCAGGGGGAGAGAGAGGGCGAGCAAAACTTCCCCGGGCCAACGCCCCCGAGCCACCCACCCCAACCGCCCGCCCTCGGTGCGGCGGCTGCGGGAGGAGGAGAGGGAGGAGGAGGAGGAGCGGCTCCTCGCCTTGCCCCGCCGCCGGGCCAGGGGTGCACGAGTCAGGCGGGGCCGAGCCTGAACTTTCTGCTGTCACGTCGAGCCGCTCGCCTCCGCCGCGGGTTTCCCCTTCCCCCTCCCGGCCGCCTCCGCCTCCTGCCCGCGCTGCTGCTGCTGCTGCAGGTCTGGTGCCGCCTCGGGACACCTTAAAGGAGCCGCACCTACACGGCCCCCGCACGCCCCGAGCGGCGCTGCCCGGCCCGGCGCTCCCTCCCCGCCCGCCCCGCCCTGCGCGGAGCCGGCGCCGCCTCCCGCCCCTTCCCCCGCCGAAGGTACCGCGCGGGGCGGCTCCCGGAGCCCACCGTGCCCCGGGCACAGCGCACACAGGAGCGGAGGAGGGGATGGGGGTCGCCTCGGGCGCAGATAAGTTCAGATTCCCCTCGCCCACCCCCGCTGAAAACAAGCAAAGACGCAAAACCCCCGCGCGGGTCTCCACCGGCATTCCCGAGACTGCGCTTCGCCGGTGGTTCCCAGCGCCAAGGCCTGGCCGTGCTCCAGGCGTGGACCAAATCTCTAAGAGAAGCATCCTCAAATGGTCACTCCTGCGGTTGAGTGCACAGACAAATACTACAGGAGCAGCTCTGCATGGCCATGTCACACCATGAGATGTAGTGGTAGGGAAAGAAGGTTAACATCCCATGCAGGAAAGAAAGGGAAGGTGGACTTGGAAGAAGTTACACTACCACCTCACAGAACAGCTCCAGCTATTCCTAGATTTGGTTTATTAAGTTATGAGGATTGAATGAGGCAGAAGAAATTTCATTTCCAAGCAGCGTATTGAATACATTATATATATTAATCCCACTGCAAGCGAGTCTGCAGTGGGATAATAAAACTATATAGAAAGACTCTTGATGTACTTCCTGTCACAGGATTTATACAGACCCCACACTGTTATCAGCCAAACAGGTTTGGGTGCTGGCAGCCACCACCATCAGTCAAACCACAAAGAATGTCCCTGAGTTTGCCCCATGTTGCATCCCTCAGGGGAAACTGACCAAAAGTACAACAACAGAAAGGTCTTGTGCATTGCACTGAGTCTATTTCAGTCCACTTTTATGAGTATGAGACACATAAAGACAATGTTTTCAATACTGTAAAGTAAAACTGGTTTACATTGGGAAAGGAAGCTCCTGGTTCATTTGTATACAGTGTATCTGTATCAGCAGCAACCCAACTGGCAAGATTTTCTTGTAAAAGTGATGAGAATTGATCAACATCCAAAAGTTAGAAAAACAGTCTAGTGTTTTACACCAATTAATTTTCACAGAGGAAAATGGATTAGTGTCCTACTTCAAACACATTTAGAAAGCAATCATAAATGTGAAATCAGTAGCAGTAAATAATTTTGAATATGAGCAGATTTCTTCAAGCTGTACCTAGCCAACCATTTCTCTTTCTGTTGTGACCTCATGCATCATCCTGCACTTCACGAAAGAAAAATGCATTATCACCTCCGCAGTTAAAACCACATGGCAGAAACAGTGCAGAGCCCTGAGATAATCCTTGAATCCTAGTGAGAAGTTTGAGATTTTAAGAAATTAGATTTGGAGTTGTTCTTTTGTAATTGATTAAATAAACAGGAGTCACATGCAGGGCTGAAAATGGGCCTCAAAAGTACATTTATTTCACCTCTGTACCCAGATAGGGTCAAATATCAGTAAGACCCTAACTAGCAGGTATTTTGTAATCCCTCTTCTATCCATTTCTCATGACTGGACTTTCATACTATATTTAGTTAACCTGTCTCAGTTACTATATAGTCAGATTTCTTTTTTTTTTTTTTTAAGCCTAGACTAAATACTCTCCTGGAAGAAAACACACCACTATCACCACCAATTACATTTTGAAGACCTTTTTTTTTTTTGTTCCTTCTGTAGTATCAATACTTGGCAGACTCATATTGTACCAAATTTTGTACATAATTTAAGTGTTTGCATCTCTTTAAAAAGTAAATCCACCCATCTACCAGTAGGCCACTCTAAAGGGAATAAATCAGTTCACTTATTCTATGAATGTACCTTCACACATCTATTTTATGTGTATACATGTATTTATTTACTTCTAAAGTGTCATTCTTAGGTATTCCTCTGTTTATATGGGATATAATCTATTTCCTCTAATTTTTAATTGTAAAACATAATTTTTAATGCATTTCTATGGCATATGTATTATCCAGCAATGTAAATTAATCCATTTACTTTGTAACTGACAAGAAACATACAGAATGTGTACAGAAGGTAAATGAAGTATTTGCCTAATTCCCAGAGAGTTTTCTCAACCCAAGATGAATGTGTTTCCTGTTCATTAGTGCAATAGTAGGTTTCTAGATTCACTCACACTTTTGCTTAGGTAATTAAAAAAAAAAAAAAGTGCCAGTAAAATTTTATGCCATGTCAAAGTCTTGTTGTTTGCTTGTTTTCAGTCTTGCTGGCTGCTAATTTGAAATTCACATGCAGAGAAATTCACCATACAGCAGTGGATTAAATCTCTGAAGCTGGAATGACCCTACCATGTGATCATGAGATGAGCCTACGTAAAACAGTTTAAAGCTTTTGTGCCACGGTTACCCCATCTTTAATGAGCCTCTAAGACTGTTTCAATCACTATAAAGAATTTTTTATCCTTTGAGAAGAACAGAGTCATTCTACTTTAGGTACCTATAGTGAAAGTACAGTAGAGCTTCAAAGGCTTGTTCGATTTGTACTGTCTCAGATACTTCATAACATAATGTTTAGCTGTCAGTGCTTTCTTACTTCAGAAAAATTGCTAGGAGTGAATGTATACTGCTCTAATTATCTTTCTTAAAATTCATTTAGATTGTAATAATATATAACAGCTGCACGGCTGAGTGAATCTCTTCAAATTGTAAGCCTACAGAATTTCATCAGAATGTCTTGTAAGTAATTGACATCATCTTTAATTCTGCAGATGTTCTTACAAAATGTGTGCTATTAAAGCACCCTTATTGTCCTTGATACTGAGACATACAGAGATCCGTGTGAGACACACACGTATGTGTGTGTTCTGTCAGAAAATGTTTCTAGGAAAAGAAACACGGCTTTAACCTCTTCAGATGTGGGGAACAGTACATTGATAACTATTATAAAGCAGATGTACTTGCTGTGTTTATTCTGTAATATTTTAAGACTTACACAAACATGTAATTTCTGGGAGAACAGAGCTACTTTGGAACACAAAATTACACATGCTGCCTGAGCTTGAGGCACAGGACTTGCATGAAACCTCCAACAGAAAAGGTTCTCCAGAACTGATAGTTGTGATTCAGCAGATGGCACTCTTCCCTCGAAGTGACTAAAATCAGTTCTGCCTCTGATACAAGAGATGACGTGCTTTGAGAGATTATTCAGAAGAACTTGAACTTCTGTAAGCACTGCAGATCCCAGGCACTCCTCTCCAAGGGCAGAAACACGCACATGTCATCTTGGATGTGCTGTGGGGGCAAACACAGTGCCTCTCCACAAACCTCTCTGAACTTCAGATGACTCTCCCCCTTCCTGATCTCCAAACTACCGTGTAGCCTCCCGGTTATCAGCAGGGCTGGCTGCCAGGAATCCCTCATTGCACGGTCACACACGCTCGTGTCTGCAGAGGCTCACCCAGTTTATCGTCCCAAGGCTGGCAGCCAGGATTACTGAATCGCTGCCTTTATTCTGCAGGCTACAGCTAAGCTCCCATTGACATCATAGGTATTATATAGATACAACCAAGTTTCAAAAAGTCTTTCTTCCAGACTCTTTGGGACACCGTGGAAGTGATGTGTTGCATTATTTAGTGAACTGCCTTAAAAAAACTATTCTAAATATTTTTTTCGAAGTGTAAGTTGAAATTAAGTAGAAAAATACAAGGAATTATATATACGAGGAATTATATATACATCTCTCTTTGTGTATTTGTCTCCAAGTATATTATGGGCCTTAACCATGGCAGGAATCCTAGCTGAAGTCAATAAACATACCTGATAGCAGAACAGTACATTATTTCAGTGGTATTTTCATTAGGAAAAAAAAAAGAAGGATTTTTCTACATTAGATCTAAACAAGCACTGAAATATTAGAAGAAGGAGCACTGTAAAGGACAGCTGAATATAAAAAGTGCATGAATAGCAAAAGCTTGAAAAACTACAGTTGCCATGTAATTAATTGGGATAATTATTATGAACAAACAAGAAATGCTATGATTTCCATGCCCATATAAGTAAATTTCTGTCTCTTTCTTGACCTGTCTGGTTACTGTTTAAACATGCTGTTCAAAGACATTGTTTTCTTGTGTTTGATTGCTCGACCTTACCATGATTTTGCTTTTATTTACATTAATTTTGTGATGTAATCCTTATTTTCTTTGATGTTACTCCTAATTACACTACTAGTGAATTCAGACTTCCAGTGTCTTTCACTACATATAACATTTAGAATAGCACTCGAGTCATTCCGAGCAAGGAAAAACAGCAATAAAATATAATATTTTAAAATATAATATTTTATTTGCTATGATGATATCAAAGATAGAGACCCTAAGGAAGCTCAAGCCTCATTATGCTAGGTGTGTAAAAACACCATGATTAAAGATGCTTTTTTCAAAGGATTTATGAAGCATCACTATCAACATAAAGAACTTAAAGAGAAAATCACCACTGGCATAAACATGCAAAATCCCATTGAATTTTATCCTTTAATATTCCTTTGTATTAGGGGTGAATGGGTCTTTTCATTTCTGTTCAAAGATGCTACAGCACATGCCCACTGGAAAAAAAAAATCACTGAAGCTATATTCCTTCTGCTGCCCCAGTAGAAAATGCTAAAGGCATATTTGCTGTTCAGTCTACTCAGCAGACTAGCTCAAATGCTTTTAAAAATTATTATAATTATAGGAAATATTGCCTAGAACTCCTGCTTTGTGGTTTTGTTCTTGTTAGTGACAAAATGCTAATCTGCTTAATATGTAATTTATATACAAACAGCACAGTATTTATTACAAAACCAGTGTTATCTCTGATATTGCCAAACAAAGAGAGACCTGTCCCTGAAATCTCAGTATTTGCTTTAAATGTTTAACAAATGAGCCATTCAGTACTCACTATCTCCTTGCCTCAATACGAGGAGTATGAGGGTGTCACCTAGTGGATTGTTCTGGCTGCCTGGAAGAGAGCTCACAAGCCAAATCACCCAAATGGCATTGAATGAACTAACAAAATGAAAGAGAAAGGCTTCCTTTTTTTTCTTTATTTAATTACTCCGGGAATTGTGAGAGCTTCAACAGAGCGTTATTGTTCTGTAATATCTGCCTTTGGGTTCCCATTCATGCCACAGAATCTGTTGGCACTGAAAAGGGCTGTAAGAATGATGCAGCCAAAATTTTGAAGAGAAAATTACCTAGGTTCTTGGATCAGAGGAAAGGTTTAATATTACCAGAGATAACCATTGTAAATGAGTTGCACAAAACTTTTGTTTGAGATTGCAAATAATAAGTGGAAGAAAGTGCCTGTACTTTCATCAATTAAATTTTTAGAGAAGGACTTATTCCATGGTTTTCAGCAGGCCATCAAAAAAAGGAGGGTTTGCATGTATTAATTTGAGATTGCTGTATGCATTTATAATTCATGAATAGTTAAGGTTAACCTTAGCAATCTGGAGATGAAAAGGATTACATAAACTATCCATCTTATTTCTTTGATTGAATTACTGCACATATTTAAAGCAGACGCCACTTAAGAACTGAATACCTGCAGTGAATTAACTCAGTCAAATGCAAAGCAGATACCCAGCCAGCTCACCCAGTACCATTGCAATTGCATGTTGAAATTTAAAATAACCAGCATACAATTTATAATTGCATGATGAAAGCCTATCTGATCCCATATATTTAACCTCTTTTAATTAAAAAAATGCTTACTATAGTTTTAATATTGCATTCTGCCCTTGAGTGGAGGAAGGGAAGAAAGCAAGGATGGAACTACAGATGATAAAGACATCCTATTTTCATGCCTAGAGCATGCATTTGAATTACACCCCCTGAAATTCTTGAGTGTGTGCTGTGTGACCAGCATGAGAAGAGGAGCAAGTCTTTGCCCCATGATGGTATGCTTATTTTTTTGTGTCAGGAGTACATCCTACCCATCAGCAGACACAGTATGCTACTGGAAGCAGCAGCAAAAATCTTGGATTAGCAGTACACTTTGCTGGCCTTGCTGGTACCCTGCCTTAATATGTCTGTTTTAATGAACAAGTGTTCTGCCTTCCTCTGTGTAGGAGGGCTAGCACATCCCTAGCCTTTTCTGCATATACAAAATACACACATTGAATCTAAAATTCCTTGAAAAATACCCCTGATGAAAAGGTATGAAGACCCCAGCAATCCTTATCCATATTAAAAGCTCTCAGAATGACACTTCAAGAGAACTGTGAAAGTGTATATTACTTAATTTAATTAGAAAAAGAAAATGTATAAAGGTATTTCAATTGTTTGACTACAAACCACCTTCCTTTTTGAGGTAGGAAATGAAGAAAAGGAAGAAAAAGGTTAGTTAAATTCCTCACCCTCAAAACAGAGAACAGAGTTCTGTTGATCAGAAGCATTTTATTCTGCTAGATACTAAATGTTTTCTGGCCCTTAGAAGCATTTCTCCACTCTTTGGGACACAGAATTATTTGGGGATTTTCTTTTTCAATGTATTTTGTCTTGTCAACACTGTGGGTCCAGATCCTAATGGATTCTTCTGTGAAGTGCCCAGGTGATGTACATTGAGGAGTTCAGTAGGAGACACTGACAAAGTACTAAACCTGCAAGTAAGGATTACTGCTGAGGGAGGGAATACTCAATGAGCCTTGTATACCCATTCATACAGCAGGCTATTTCATTTTGAAACAGTTCCTTCCAGCAGCAGTACCAGGCTCCCATACTTCATACATCTCCTTTTGTACAGAAGGTCAGACTGCCTTCAGAATGGGGGGGAAAAAAGGAAAACAAACTAGAGGGAAGGCCTTGGGCCCCAGCTAAATATTTCATTAAAAAGAAAACTGGTCTTGCATGTGTTCTCTTTAAAACCTCCCAAAGGACAAATCTGTCAGGGAACATCTACATAGTTAGGAGCATCCAGTAACACAACTATTCCTCCCACTCTCCGAGACGGCCTGACACGAGCCAGCTCCGGCGCAGAAGCTGAGTAAATATTCTCTGCTGGTGCCAAGGCTGAGTTAACACAGGTTGTGTCTCAACAGGCCTTATTAGCTCAGGCTCATTACTGTAATAACTGGGCTCCGTGGCAGCAGGAGCTGCAGGAGCTGCTCCTGGCGCTGCAGACATGCCGTCAGCGCGCTCCTCCTCTTCTTCCCGGAGATTCGCTCATTTCATTGCAGCCGGCAGCTGCTCCTCTCAAAAAGCTCTCCTGGCATACACGGCCATTTCAAAAATAGTGGGTTAGTGGAAGGTTGTGAAGTGCTGGCAGGGCAGGGGATCACCTCTGCTGCACTGTAATGGCGTTTTCCCAAGTACTAAGCACGACCTTAGGCAAGGATCACGCAGGTATACAACTTCCATTTCCTTTTCTGTCACCTCTTAACAGAGAAAATTACACACTGAGCATCTTAAAAACGCAGCAATCTACTTTCAAATAAAAAGTTGAAAATTATTTTATATAAATGAACAAGTTCTGTACCATCCTAGTTGTTACCCGGTAAACACAATTTAGCTTTTACCCTCAGCTGCACTGCTGGACAAACAACCTACTGTTTAGCTGGAGTGCACAGTCAGAGCTTCATGGGCTCACAAAACCCACTTCAAAGAACACAACAAGAACAGAAAAATTGCTTTTTAAACCTTACTGCCGTACGGGCACAGGACCAGCGTGGCAGTTCAGATAGCAATATCACACTAAATAAATATTAAGACTGAAGAAAGTCTCAGGCAAAGCTCCTACAGACCACAATAGGAGAGGATATTATCTGGGATCTATACCTTCCACATATGATCCCTGTAGCTGTAGTTCTTAGGTGAGTAAGAGAGCAGCAGTGAGACACAAACATTATGTGTCAAAACCATAATTTGAAATTTACACCTACGCACAAAGATGAAGAAAATTATTCCAAATCATTTTGCATTATTTATTTATTAAATTAGTTCAGGTTTTATTTCAACTGACATTTTGAGGTGCTGCTTCATAATGGTGGACCTGAGAAACCGTCTGTTTTTGTGCGTTCAAAAGAGATAGTCTCACATGGAGGTAATAACCTTAGGCCAGGGGAGATTTCATTGGCACTCAGGGGGTTTTTAATATTGAAATTTTGCATATTGCCATGGAAAGTTTCTACTAACCAAGAGGGAACTCTTTTTAAGTGGTAGAATAAGCTATTTGCCTGAGTAGAAGTTGGAGAGATTTTATTCAAGCATATTCAGTTGGTTCTCATTATGAACAACTTTATATTTAATTGTAAAATTTTATATTTGCTTCCCAACTTTTAAGAAAATATACACACTTACTTTTTGACACACAGTTTGGTATGCAATATTACTTGTGCTGCAAGATTTGCATTTTGATTTATTGATGAAAAGGAGGTTTAAAACCCTGACTTATTATAATGGGGAAATCCTCACAATCAATTCAATGTGATGATAAATACATGTCTTTCAGTAAAGTACTTATCTAACCTCCAATGTACTTTGTTCTTATCTGGACGGATTCCAAAATATACAGTTTCAAGTGAATTATGCTATAATGCCCTCTGCTGGTACTGAGCTGGTAAAAGTGCTCTAAATTTCCTTTAGTTCACCTGAAAAGGTACAAAAATGGCATGAAGATCTTGGGCTCAAGCTATCATAAACTTCTACCAGTACCCTAGGCTGATTATAGACTCTAATAAGACATTTTAAAAATAAAACCTGCCAACTTGATCTTAAAAAATACCAAATTTGACATAAATTTTTTACAAAGTTGACAAGACCCTCAAGGTTTCTCAAGAAAGAATATTTGCTAAATTCTCAAAATTCTGTGAAAAATTCCATAGCTAAAGGAATAAACTATTAAAGACCATCAAATGAAATTTATTTAACTTCAAGAACTTGATATTGCATTAGGAAATCAAGACTGAAAATCTTACCAGAGTGATAATGTTAGATTTCAGAATTTCAAAGCTCTTGGCTTATATTGTACCAAACACAGGCCAATATTCATAGGCTGAAGCCACTCTTCAAGTAAGGAACTGAATATATGTACTAGGACTTACATTGTAACTTTGGTTGATATTTTAAATGTCTTAAAAATAAAAAAGGGGATGACAGCTCAGACAGTTAAGTACAGCTGTACCACAGGATCCTGCTTCAATACTTTTATGGCAGGAATATGTGGAAAAAAAGGAAATACTGAAAAATCAACTTAAGTTTTTCCCTGCTTGACTTATTACTGCCTGACAGAAGGCTTGGTGAGAAGCTACCCATTCCCAAGGAGTTAATTAGTATCTTCTGTGAATAAATACCAATCACACCAACATCTTATATGCAGCAAGATTAAACAAGTAATGTTTTTTAAAGTTCCATATCCTTTGAAGTATGCTTCATTAAAATTGCCTTAATTAGATAGCATAATGCTAAAAATAAGGTTAGGGTATTCTTGTTTTTGTCTTCCTTTTCTCTCTGAACACAGAGTAAAAATTGTAAACCTGGCCCAAATTTGGCATCATGGAAACATGAATGAGATTTTCAAAAGCGCTTTGCAGAGGGGATATTCAATTGCCACTGAATGAACTCCCCTTGGTATTTTTGAAAATCCCACCCTTAACCCTTTATTAAGAATCCCTTGAAAGAGATTTTTGCTTGAAGCCATAAATCTGCCCATCAGATGTGCAGGGCGAATCAGCAATTAACAGGAGACATGAAGGATTTTCTTGATTACAGTTTGGACAAGCATTTCTCTGGAGAGCTGCTGCTTTTGTTCAAAATCAGCCTGTCTCCTCCATGTTTGAGCAGGCTGTATGCTTCACCATCAGAACCCAGAGAATTTTAGTGCCACAGGAACATGGCCTTGAATGGCCCAAAATATTTATGTTACAGATTAGGCAAAATTTTAGTGTTGTGTCACATCATTTCTGATGGCAAAAGCTGGCATCTGAAATGGTGCTCGGCTTTTGTGGGACACAATGGCATTAGACACAAATGATGAATACATGCGACGTGGTAATAAACACGTTAAAGGCAAACATTTGCTCTCAAGTCTGTTGTGTGGATTCAGCCTAATCCTGAGAGGATTTCAGGTTCTTGGATCTGCCATGTCCTAAGCCGCCAGTAGCTTGAGGTGACAACCCACTGCCTGACAGCAGGTGTGGGAGGCATGCCTGCCACTTTCCAGATATGTGGGAAAAGCTGCAGTCCATCTGTTTTCTTCCCCAACATTTTTAATGATTTTCCATGTCTCTGTTTAACTATGTTATTTAAACCATAGTGAAGAAAAGAGTAGAGACAAGTTTTAAATGGCATAATGTTAAGATCTCTTTGAAATCTGCTTTATTATCATAAAGGCTGTAGTGACTTTTACTTCATCTGTTTGGATTTATGTTTGAAACTTAACTTACTAACTACAGGAAACACATCAGTGATCAGATTTCCTATCAATGAAATAATGTGATGCCTATCTAGCCTGTGAAAAATTTGCTTTGTTGCTACACTGGAAGATATTGCCCAATGTAGTCTAGAAAAGTAACATTTTTGAATTTTCTCTTAACACTACTCTTCTTTGTAAAGTACTGGTAACTCTAGTCCCAGTAATATGTAATAATTTCCTACTTAATAAGTTTGTATTGTGTGCAGTGGTTAAAAGAAGACATGCTGAAGAAAAAGCCTATTCTTTTATTACCCACTGGATTCAGGAGAAACGATTCATTTGACACTGAATTCTCACTTAAATGGCAGAGAGGCTGAAGTCAACTGTGAAAAACCCCTGTTACAGAGAGGAGAGGACATATTTCTAGAATCTTGCTACACAAACATAGATTGGTGCAGAATTTTAACAGTATAAATAAACTTCCTCCTCAAATGCTCCCATGCTTGTCATGACAAAACGTAGGTCTAGTTCTGAATAACAATAAAAGAAATCTGTCTTGGAGTGAACTTTGCTGTTCCAGGGATGGCAGCTATTCCCATGGCACAGCAATATTCCCTGTTTCTCAGAAAGAAAAACACACTAACAGCAACCGGCAGAGGGGAGGACACAAAGGCCTTGACCCCTCTATTTCTAAGCAGGTGACAGCCCCATAAGTCTGACTGAGATTCCATGGCCATAAACTGGACCCAGAAAACCCATAAGATCCAAAATCCTTATATTCTTTCTGCTCATCCTTGCCATCTGAAACACTGCCATGTCCAAATATCAACACAGCAGTTCTACCTCATGAGGCCTGAGGTCATGAGTTGTGGGGTACTGTCAAAGTCTTATTTCTGTCCTAGCCTGGAAAACCAGGACCAATGTATTTGTATCCACAGGAAAAGAAGAAATAACAACAGGTAAATATCTTTTAGGGCACATTTATGCCTATCTGTTAACAAGTTTAATAAGGCATGAAAAGACTTCTACTTTTGAAATCAAGCAGCAGGTTCTGGAAGGGATACTTACAAACAGATTATTAGTACAAACAGCCTCTAATAACACAGTACTGAGGAGTCAAGGGAATAAGTGGAATTTTCATTTCTTGATCCCTGCAAATTAAGATAAGGTGCTTTTCTGGAAACCTTAAGTAAATACCAGTGTGTCTTGTGGATCACAGCAGAGGGGTTAAATGGGTGAAATTTAAATGCCTTTTATCACAATTAATCAAGTGATCCTTTTTTTATCATAAATGTCACAAATCAAATTATAGTAGACAATATATTATTTATGAAATGAACAAAAGTATTTTAAAAATTATATGTTACAATGGATTTAAAAGATTTTATTTCTCTGTAAATGTAACCACGCCACAGCTTGCAAGTGATTCCTTTCTATTGTATTGACAAAAATGAACAAAGATCCAAAACATGATAGCCCATACCCACAAAATTGGGATGAATTACTCCTTTGTCACCCCTTAGTTTGTGGTTTACAGACTACAACACAAGCTGATTATATTGATGTTCCTAATTATGAAAGTTAGGGGAATTTTCATATCTTTCACTGAAGTAATGTCTTCAGTTGATTACAAGTAAGATTGGAAAACAAATATTTTAATGAAATATGCAACACAGAGTTCTACTAAATACAATCACACATTGTTAAGCAAAGCTGCCAATGAAGTGAATCAAATACAACTCCTCAAATATTTCAATGAAATGAATAATTAACAGGTTTCTAGTATGGAGCTTCATGGAGTACAAAGAATAAATCTCATAAAATAAAGGGAAGACACTAACAACCCAATTTCATGCAGAATTCCAACTCCTGAAAGGTCTGAAGCCTCAGGCACTTAGAATTTACTATTCTCATTCACAGAAATGATTTGCAGACCTAAATGAATATTTTAGAGTTTTTTCTTGGAGTCAAATGATCCATCTGTTTACTAAAACAATTCACCACAAAGCCAAAGAGGTCATTTCAGGGTAAAACCTCCATCTTAGCAAAGGGTAAACCAAACAGGGTGTCAAGTTGAACTATTTGAAGTATAAAGTAACATGAGATAACATTTGGTGATGGTCAGATTGTATGATCTTTCTGCTCCAGCATTTTAAAGACTGAGATACAAAGAATGGTTTTCTGGGAAGGTATTGAATTAACAGAGATTTATATTTCTATGGCATTATCCCAGTCTTACACTGCTGAGCAGTGTTGATAATGAACGTTATTTGTAAAAATGAATATATTCTCCAACTTACAGCCACAGCACTACACAAGGGAGTGTTTTCAGCAGGCTATGAATGTGTAAGTTGAATAAAGGCAAGAGGCATAAACCACACAACTTTTTCATCTTATTCCATGGGAGAAGATGAATGGAAGAATGAGAATGAGAGATGCTATTTATTTCAAAATGTTAATTTGCAGTAAAATTGCCGCATTTTATGTGGGACTTGGTGGCAAGGGAAAACCATTAAAATAAATTCAATAGGAATATGTTTGTCTGAACCAAAACTATACCATATCTCCTAATTATAGCATTACCAAAAATTTCAGTGGTGTTAGATTTACAATACATCTTCTGCTATACAAGGGTGAACTCCCTATTACTTGCTATATTCCCAAAATTAGAATCAATTTTTGCCTTCCTAAAATAGAAAAGATAATTGAGTATCGGCCATAATTCCTCAAATACAATCATCATTACCAAGAATTACCAGAATCTATAGAAAATAAAATCTGTTCTCAGTGAGCTGATTCCCTCCAGTTATGGTGCTTCTTGCTGCTAATCCTTGCACTGGAAACAGGCAGGTGTAAACACTGAATTACATCTCAATGTTCTTGGTTGGAAGAGACCCACAAGGATCATCAAGTCCAACTCTTCCATGAATAGCCCATATAGAGATCAAACCCACAGTAGTGCAGAAGGAGGGAGGAAAATAAATTAAGCACAAAAACCTGCATTGAGAGTATTGTGTATAATCTTCCAACTTAAAACCTTATCTGATGGGTAGAAGTACAGCTCTGGGTCCCCATCAGAGTTTATTGATGCATTTGCATCATCACACACAGTACACACAGTACAGCTCCTTGGACCCCAGGGACTGTTCTGGTTAACCCAGATTTCCTTTCCATGAACATAAATATCAGTCGTCACCTCCATCAAAAAATTCCAGGATAATTTGTTTTACCCATATGCTTTTCAAAAGATGTTTTTTTTTTTTTTTTTTTCCTAAAGCCACAGTGGAAAGTTGTAGAGGTTTTCAGTTTTGTTTTTGGGTTTTTTTAGGATTCCATGTACCTGATTTGGAGCAGTGTTTCAGAGGTCAGCTTTCTATAAGCAAATTCTGTGCTGGTTCCATCTGCAGCCAACAAGAGAAATAGGCTACTCCAGAGGCTCTCTAATGGATGATCTTGGCATTTGTTTTAGAGCTGGTGAATCATCTTCTGCAGATGCCTCTTTCTGCCCTCTTACTGCCAGAATGGTTTAGACTTTTCATACACCTAAAGTTAGGCAAGATAAGTCCAATCTTTACATCTAATACTTGAGTGCAGGACTTTGCTTTGTTTTGAAAAGGTTTTCACAAAAGGTGTCTTCAATATCTTGTTTTAGATTTATTTAACACAGGCCTTTGAGTTGGAAGTCTTTGCTGCAAACTCTTGAAGAAGAAGTGAAAATTTTTTTAACTAAGAGTTGTGAACTTGAGTTGTTTGGCTGAATCAAGGATTATCTGAAACAAGCAGCTCAGCTTCCTTGATTATTTTCACTCAATATTCTACAACAGTTGTTTGCACACAATTAATTAGAAACTAGAGTAGCTGTAAGAAAGGGGTGGACTAATTACTCTGCAGTTTCCTGTAATACCATAACAATTCTCCTACTTATTATGTCAAAGACAAACTATTTCTTTTCCTAGCCAGAAATTTTGCAGTACAAGAGGAAATTGCTCAAGCCACAGCAAAGGACTTCTATTGAGTCTATTGAGATGGAAATAAAGAAAGAAGGAAAGGAAGAAGGAAAGGAAGAAGGAAAGGAAGAAGGAAAGGAAGAAAGGAAGAAGGAAAGAAGGAAGGAAGGAAGGAAGGAGAAGGAAGGAAGGAAGAAAGAAAGAAAGAAAGAAAGAAAGAAAGAAAGAAAGAAAGAAAGAAAGAAAGAAAGAAAGAAAGAAAAGAAAGAAAGAAAGAAAGAAAGAAAGAAAGAAAGAAAGAAAGAAAGAAAGAAAGAAAGAAAGAAAGAAAGAAAGAAAGAAAGAAAGAAAGAAAGAAAGAAAGAAAGAAAAGAAAGAAAGAAAGAAAGAAAGAAAGAAAAGAAAGAAAGAAAGAAAGAAAAGAAAGAAAGAAAGAAAGAAAGAAAGAAAGAAAGAAAGAAAGAAAGAAAGAAAGAAAGAAAGAAAAAAGAAAGAAAGAAAGAAAGAAAGAAAGAAAAGAAAGAAAGAAAGAAAGAGAAAGAAAGAAAGAAAGAAAGAAAGAAAGAAAGAGAAGAAAGAGAGAGGGAAAGAGAGAGGGAAAGAGAGGAAGAGAGGAAGAGAGAGAGAGAGAAAGAAAGAAAGAGAAAGAAAGAGAGAAAGAAAGAAAGAGAAAGAAAGAGAAAGAAAGAGAAAGAGAGAAAGGAAAGGAGGAAAGGAAAGGAAAGGAAAGGAAAGGAAAGGAAAGGAAAGGAAAGGAAAGGAAAGGAAAGGAAAGGAAAGGAAAGGAAAGGAAAGGAAAGGAAAGGAAAGGAAAGGAAAGGAAAGGAAAGGAAAGGAAAGGAAAGGAAAGGAAAGGAAAGGGAAAGGAGAAGGAAAGGAGAAGGAAAAAGAGAAAGGAAAAGGAGAAAGGAAAAAGGAGAAAGGAGAAAGGAGAAAGGAGAAAAAGGAGAAAGGAGAGGAAAGGAGAGGAAGGAAAGGAGGAGGAAAGGAGAGGAAAGGAGAGGAAAGGAGAGGAAAGGAGAGGAGAGGAGAGGAAAGGAGAGGAAAGGAGAGGAAAGGAGAGGAAAGGAGAGGAAAGGAGAGGAAAGGAAAGGAGAGGAAAGGAGAGGAAAGGAAAGGAGGGAAAGGAAAGGAAAAGGGAGGGAGGGGAGGGAGGGAGGAAGGAGGGAGGGGAGGGAGGCAGGCAGGGAAGGAAGGAAGGAAGGAAGGAAGGAAGGAAGGAAGAAGGAAGGAAGGAAGGAAGGAAGGAAGGAAGGAAGGAAGGAAGGAAGGAAGGAAGGAAGGAAGGAAGGAAGGAAGGAAGGAAGGAAGGAAGGAAGGAAGGAAGGAAGGAAGGAAGGAAGGAAGGAAGGAAGGAAGGAAGGAAGGAAGGAAGGAAGGAAGTGGCGGAAGGAAGTGGCAGGAAGGAAGTAGGCAGGAAGGAAGGAAGGCAGGAAGGAAGGGAGGAAGGAAGGAAGGAAGGAAGTGGCGGAAGGAAGGAAGGAAGGAAGTGGCGGAAGGAAGGAAGTGGCAGGAAGGAAGTGGCCAGGAAGGAAGGAAGTGGCGAAGGAAGTGGCGGAAGGAAGGGGCGGAAGGAAGGAAGGAAGGAAGGAAGGAAGTGGCGGAAGGAAGGAAGGAAGTGGCGGAAGGAAGGAAGGAAGTGGCGGAAGGAAGGAAGTGGCGGAAGGAAGGAAGTGGCGGAAGGAAGGAAGTGGCGGAAGGAAGGAAGAAAGAAGAAGGAAGGAAGGAAGGAAGGAATGGCGGAAGGAAGTGGCGGAAGGAAGTGGCGGAAGGAAGGAAGGAAGTGGCGAAGGAAGGAAGGAAGGAAGGAAGGAAGTGGCGGAAGGAAGGAAGGAAGGAAGGAAGGAAGGAAGGGGAAGGAAGGAAGTGGCGGAAGGAAGGAAGGAAGGAAGTGGCGGAAGGAAGGAAGTGGCGAAGGAAGGAAGTGGCGAAGGAAGGAAGTGGCGGAAGGAAGTGGCGGAAGGAAGTGGCGAAGGAAGTGGCGGAAGTGGCGGAAGGGGAAGGAAGGAAGGAAGGAAGGAAGGAAGGAAAAGAAAGAGAAGGAAGAAGAAAGTAAAGAAAGAAAGAATGAAAGGAAAGAAGGAAGAGGAAGGAAAAGAAAGAAAAGAAAAGAAAAGAAAGAAAGAAGGAAGGGGGGGGGGAGGAGGAGGAAGGGGAGAAGGAAGGAGGGAGAAGGGGAAGAAGAAGGAAGAAAGAAAAGAAAGAAAGAAAGAAAGAAAGAAAGAAAGAAAGAAAAAGAAAGAAAGAAAGAAAGAAAGAAAGAAAGAAAAGAAAGAAAGAAAGAAAGAAAGAAAGAAAGAAAGAAAGAAAGAAAGAAAGAAAGAAAGAAAGAAAGAAAAGAAAGAAAAGAAAGAAAAGAAAAGAAAAGAAAAGAAAGAAAAAAAGAAAAGAAAAGAAAAAGAAAAGAAAAGAAAAGAAAAGAAAAGAAAAGAAAGAAAGAAAGAAAGAAAGAAAGAAAGAAAGAAAGAAAGAAAGAAAGAAAGAAAGAAAGAAAGAAAGAAAGAAAGAAAGAAAGAAAGAAAGAAAGAAAGAAAGAAAGAAAGAAAGAAAGAAAGAAAGAAAGAAAGAAAGAAAGGAAGAAAGAAAGAAAGAGAAAGAAAGAAAGTTAGTTAGTTAGTTAGTTAGTTAGTTAGTTGTGTCTTCTCCTGGCTATTAAACCACTAGAGTTTCTGTGTTCTGCCATGTTCTGTACAGTACATATGAAGTGTGATGACAAAGATGGTGGTAAGGAATTGATTCTTGCTTTAATCTGTTTTCAAATCTCTCTTGAGTTTCAACACCCAGACAAGTGTTTAATCTTTACGTCTTGCCTTCAAAGCCACAGATAGATCCTTACAAAGGTCTTTAGATAAACAGTAAAAGTGCTGAATGTTGTGAAAACATACGTGTTTCTTCTTTCAGATCCATTCCTTTGTATACTTCTTTTTATTAGTTTTGAGATGATTAGACACACCAGCTAGAGATAAAATACTGATATTACATAGATTTAATCTCATAAGAAAACAGATGCCATCTTTAAAATTATTTAAACTATACAGGTGCTTTATATTAATCAAATTCTTTTTTTGCTTTGACTATAACTGTGTCAATTGAAGTGTTTATCTGTTCATGTTCTGTTCAAATAAATTACTGCTAATCATGTTTGAGGGCATGTTTAAGAGTTTTTAGACTGGTAATAGATATTACACCTTTTCGAAACTATCATAAATATTATACTGTAACAGCTATAGTGCATCTGGATAACATTCATTGAATTGAATTGATTCATAATCATTGCCACCTACTGTGCTGCAGTAACCCACCCTAAAATAATGTTGTTATTAGACTGTGCGGAGTACCCTTGAACTATACAGTAAATATTTTTGAGGTGGGTACTACAGTCTCACCCATTTGACAATCACTTTATATTCCTATATTACAGTTTTTAAGTATTTATTGCAAGATTGTGACCTGTGTTATATATTCAAACTTGTTGTGGGAGTAGGCTGTTAGCAGGAGAAGCAAAAGAACCAAAGATATAATTTTCATTTCTCATTGGGAAACACAGTTTTAAACTGGGGGAGGACACCAGGATTCAAATTTATTCAAGTGAAAAAACCCAAATTTTTTAGACTGAAAACACAGAGGTTCATGTGAGGTACTTCCACTGAGCTGTAACCCTGCTGTTTTAAGTATCACCAACTAAATTATTTTCAGAATGGAAAGATTATCAAGGTGAGACTAATAAAAGTGCTCGCAAGTAGCAAAGAACGCAGTGGAAAAGATACAGTGTGACTTGGCTGATGTCACAAGGTAGGGCCATACAAAGTGCTCACTGAGAGAAGGGAGTAGGAGAGAGAAAAAGGATTTGGAAAATTTGACCATGAATTTCATGTGATGATATTATGCTACCAGAAGGAGATAAGGGGAAAAGTGAGGGAGGGGAAATTGGAGAACTAATATTGAGGAGGGTTCAGTTAGAATACATTGAAGGGAACAGGCAGATGCAGAAGCCGAGAAAAAGTGACAGCCATGCCCTAATGAGAAAGTGGAAAGGATCAGAATGGCTTCAGTAAGTCTAGCAGCATAGCATTAACCTGAGAACTTAAACACAGCCTCCTATCTAGTCTGGTGCTATCAAGGCAAATGAAAATCTTTAGCAGCAGCTAAAGAGTTCTTGAGTTCTTATTCCAGTGTTATGACAGTTACTGTTCATCAAAAGGCTGCACTGTTGAGAGCAGGACTGGCTTATGCATTAAATATCTGAATAGAAAAAAATCCTCATCTTCTGAGCATACGGGAGTTCCTATCCCTTTCTAAATAATACTCCCCTCCTTATTTTCTTTGACAGGAGTCAAAATGTTCAGTGTTTGACAGGGACTGAGCCTTAAGAATTGTCTCCAATCATCACTGTCTTTCCACTTTCCTCTTGGCTGCCTATTTTGTGAAATATGATTTCCCAAGCCCAGTGCCAGCCACCAGTGTTCTTCAATCAAATTCTTCGTAGAGACTCACAAGTGTCACATCAACCAGTCCAGCACCTCATTATAAAACAGAGGGTGAAACATTGGGAAAAGAAAGCAAACAGAAAAGAAAAATGTAAATAGCATCACTTCTTGGTTACCAGGTGCATTTTATCTTATCTCTCTCTGTCTCCCAGGCTATAAATTCCTTAGGGATAAGGGCTGTTTTAACAAGTGCCTTTTCCAGTGTTTATCACAGCATCATGCATATGTTCTAGCACGGTGACAAATCTGTCACAGAGCTACTTTTCAGCTATTGTGTGTTATCTTATGTGGTACTTCTTTGGGGTTATTAATTATTATGTCACATGTTTTCTCTTTTGCCATGGCAATACAAAAATCAAGAAAATTTGATTTCATTATCCCCTTTCTTGGAGATTTGTGCCAAGCCTAACTTTTCATCAGCCTGAAACATGAGGCAATGCATGAATAAAATAAGTATTCAGTCTTTTCACTCTCACCTTCTTTATGCTGATATTTGCTGCTGCTTTGTTAAATTTCACCATGCTGGTCAGATTACATGAGATTTCGCAAACTGAGCTATCTTTATACCAAATTGCAGAAGATTTCTAAAAACTGTCCTAAACTTGCCACAGAGCCCTGCATTCTGAGCAGTACTGTTCACATATTAGTCAACAGCAGACAGTCAAAGCATTTGTACTTTTATCTCTCAATCCAATTTCTTCTTGGTTATATTCCTGCATAACCTTTTCACTTTAAGTGTGCTGATTTCAGGTGATGTCACTGTAATTTAATTCCAAATTCATGGCCTATTGGCATTTTTAACCAAGCCCTGTCTAATACTTATCCTTGGGGCAAAGGTGTGTGGGTGAGCACTTTCTTTGCACTCTTTCTATCCCAAATTTCCATTTTTTCCTCCACCTAACAGGAATTGAAACTAAAGGAGCAACTTGCTTGTTTTGCTTCTTTTGTTGCAGTGATCCTTTACACTTTCTATTCATAATCCAAAATTTCAATGGTAATATTTCTTTTTTAATTCATTTATTTTCTGCAGTTTCTTAATCAGTTTTTTTGACTGTCTCAGTGAAGTGGGTAGATTGTATCAGAAAAAAAAATTCCTGGTGGCTTAATTGTGTCAAATGGTTAAAAAAGGATGATTTATGGTCTGGGATTAGCCCTGAGAAATCACAATTTAAGAAAGCAAACTCCAATTGAATTTTACATCATCATCTAAATATATAAAGTGGAATTTCAATTTGCATACAAGCCTAACAGTCCACTCACAAACCTATATGTTACTACATGTTTTATTCCTTCAGGTAAACCAGAGCATGTTCATACCAGGGCTGTGTGAGAACAGGTCATATGGCTTATATTCAGTGAATGAGAGCAATATTTCACATTTGAGCTAACAAGACACAGGAGAGCTGTTCCACAGCTCTCAGCCTCTTATTTCTCATGTATAGACTTCATAGTTGCTGGTATTAAGAGCAGAGCTAAGCCCAAAGTTTCAGCGGGCTGACAAGCAATGTCACTTGTGTCACTCCATTTCCTTGGAGAGGAAATGGGTGTGCTGTTGCATAACTTCCCTCAAGCATCCATGTGGAACAGAATTATGTATTTGTAATTTGTATTTGTACCACCATTTTGTGGCCAGTCCTAGAAAGAAAATACACACCCTTTTATGTGTGCCAGAACACATCCATACACTTTCAAGTGCTAAAAAGCATTAGAGAATTCGGGGCTATGTATTTTTTTTTCTTCCTAGACCTCAGGTTTCAGAGTCCTAGTTCTTCTAAAGCTACTTTAAATGAGAAGTGCTGCTGTTAAGCAGGACTTCTACTGCTTGCCAGAACCATTACTGATTGCTTAAAAAATACTAATTTGGCACCAGCTGCAGGCTACTGAGAAATAGTGCAAATGCAACCAATGGCTTATTTTGTTAGGTTTTGGTCGGTTATTTTCTTAGATTCTGCGTATGAAAGATTTAGGCAGCTGTAAAGGAGGGAGCTGAGATTTCCTCTCATCTGGTGTGGGGAAACCCAGCCAGGGAGTTAGTGTGGGATAAAACAGGCTCTCCAGTCAGGTTTTCCCTGCTAATTGCCATGAGGAAGCAAGGACTCACTAGAATCCACATTTTGCTGTACATCCCCAGTGCGGAAGGGGTAAAGCAAAGGTAATGCTTATTCAACAAGGTTCCATGCCTATGAATAACATTTTCTGCCTCTGACTGAATTCCAGGTCTCAACATACGTGACAGAAATATAGCCATTTGCTACAGGATGAAACACTACACCTACCCTATAATCACTGGAAGGCTTATTTTTTAAAACTCTCCATTTTGCATTGATATAAAGACATTTTCCCTTTAAAATGAAAGAACACTAAAGATATCACGCTGTGGAAATTATGCAAATTTAACAAAGTCCATACAAACCAATTAGTTTCAAGATCAGAGGTGACATATTTTCTAATTAATACCAGTTTAAGCTTCTATTTATGAGCCTATAAATAAATATCCCCTCCCAGGAACATGTACAAAAGAAGACAGACTATCTACAGAAGAGGACCAGGTTATTTTTTTGTATCACTATGTTATACTAATATAATAAATATTATAATATTTATATATTATATATTTTTCTATATATATTATACTATATATATTATACTATATACTATAGTATATTAAATAATATATATTACATATATTATATTATACTAATTTAATAAATATTTATAATAGTTATTATTACAAATAATAATTCTGAAGAACAGCTTATTGATAATTTATGGAATTTCTATTATTGCCCTGTATTTATGAGTTTACACAGGAGTTACAGACTCAAAATTTGCTAAGACCATGGACATAATGGCTAGATCCCTGGGGAGCCTTATAACAGAGCCTTTGATTCAGGATATACCACAGCAAGCATTCATTTGGGGGCTTTCCTTGTGTCCACAGTAACACCACCTGCCTTAAAATGGCTGCTTTGAGCCAGCTCTCCCCCAGAGCAAGCAGTCAACTACAGCTCTCCAGTGCATTGCTGCCCCTTAATAGCCATGCACTACTTTTTCCCAAATTCCACAGCATCTATTCATTTGGGAATCTGTGGCAAGCTGGACTGAGGCCAAATATTAGTCCCCCTGCTCTGCCTGCTTCTGGCAGAATGGCCATCCACAAACCTGCTGCTTGGAGCAGGATTAGTGGAGGTGTGTGGAAATTGGCTTCAAAGAGAACTTGCAACTCTCTCTTTTATACTGTTCAGGAAAATTTAAAAAAGAAGACATAAAGCCTGAAATATTTGGTAGCTGAAGAGGATGTTCTTTAAATTTTCTCTTTACTGCTAAAGTACACAATCAGTTCCATGAGAAGCATTTAAAAAAGGAAAACTTAAATATCTCAATCCTTCTCCTATTAAATCACTGCATTTTTATTTTCTCTTTTTACCCTCTTTAGATTTTTTTCACTCATCTGGTATGTTTTGATTTTGATAAATCACCATTTCAAAGGAAAAGTTGTTTTACTAAACATTAATTCCCATTTCACACATTAACTTTCCTGCCAATGAATTTGATTTTGCACCAGTTATCCCTGTAGGAAGGCTGTGCCAGAATTTTACTCCTCTGATGCACAGATGCATTTTCCTAATTTATAAGTCTTTTTTTTAGCCATTTTATGCTTTCTTAGCATTGTGCCAAGATCACCTTTATGTTTGATCATAACCTTCTCTTTCTCTGATGTATGCTTTTGGGAACAAACCTTCTTCCCCAGCTTTGTTTTTTCATCACTATTTACCAGTTGTCATATTGTGATTGATATGTACACTCAGGTGTTTTTCCTTTATCGTTCCACAATTGTAAATGCTCAAATCTGTGGTAGATAATCTAGGCCCTCTAGTTTATGACCTTGTTCTTCACATACTCAGTCTCACTTCGGTTTTGGTAGTCCTAGTGGTCAATACAAATTTCTCTAAATGTTGTTCTGATATCCTTCTCTATTTATGATATCTCCAAATCTTCCCATACATCATATTGTTATACAAGGATGGTTAGGAAAAAAAGTAATCTAGGAGAGAGCAAAGACAAGTTTTTGAAAGATAACTACGCTGTTACTTTATTTCAGCTTCAATATCTCTAAAGTTCATCCTTCAGCATCACCCTTTGGTCTTCTGATTCAACTTACTGATATCTATACTAATTTCAGTCTTCTGCAGTGTAGTTTAATTTTTGGTTATGTTAAATAATAAAAAAAAATGTACCCAGGTCCAGGTATATAGAGTTTCAAGGAATTAGAGTTTCAAGAGTTTCATCTCAAGGAATCTGTTATCAAAAACAAATACGGCATCTCATAATTTGTCTTCACAGTCATCAAGTACATAAAATCCTATCACACTTTCTTTTTCCCCCTTGCCTTTGTCAGTCATAAATGTGAATTTCATTAAGCAAGACAATGATCACTGTGTTTTTCACAGTAAAAATCTATATCCCTGTGTCAACACACAGTCTTTTTCCATCCACCAAAGTCTAAACACAATCCATGCAAACCCACAGTTTCTCTTCAGTTTAGACCCAATGCTACCAGTGCCCAGATTTAAATGTGTCAGGCAAGTGTGGGGAACTCAAAGACTTTATCTCCCACCCTGAGTTTCAGTTTGCTACCAAACCTTCCACACAGTCCCTGGTCTTCTACCACCATGTCCTTTCTACTTTAGTTTTTTACCTCCCTCACAGAACCTCAAGCTGATGTCCACTGCCTCTGCCTCCATCAGAATTCCTACTGCTCACCTCTCCTCCCAGGAACCATGCTCTGCACCTTCTGCATTTCACTACCTTGGCTCATGTTTCTGTACCCTCAGCTGCTGCAGGAAAGCAGTTGTGGGAAGGGGAAAACTCATGCCCCTCGCCAAAACTTTGCTTCTAAACACACTTTTACTCAGAATGAGCCTCTTTCGCTTTCCAGGCATCCATGCTAACATTTGTGGCGCCTGGCAAAATACAAAAAAACATCTGTTAAATCTGGTTTCAATATAAAAGAAGCTGAAAATGAAATATAAGATTCAGCTGAAGTATTCTTTCCAAATTTGGTCTTTCCAGGAAGTTTGCTTTTCTTGCACCAGGTTCAAGTCTTCAATCAAAGCCAGCATATCCAAAGGAATGAGATGTAGCACCAGATGAGACCTCTTATTAATCCTTATTCAAATTAATTAAAAATATATCTGAAAACTTTCTGCACAAAAGAAAATAGAAATAAACAGGGTAGGTAAAGAATCCTTCTCATGACTGCTGTAACTAAACAGCAAGATTTTTTCCCCCAATCCAAAAGTTTGTTCTCAGCATCCCCCAAAATTCTACAAGTATTCCAAGGCACCTTGTTGTCTTTGCAGTGGTAGATTCTGTAGAACGGTGGAACAGCTAAAGCTTCTGAAAAGGCCTGATCCTTTGGGAAACAAATAATCCATGTTTGCTTTGCCTGCCTGATTTTGTATTCCTGTGAAAGATGAGACCCCAAGAAAACTGCAGAGTAACACTCCCCCCACCCCACAACACACACACACAGACTAAAACACTGCCACTGGCTTAGGGACCAGGAGAATAGGCCAATGGTTTTGGGGGCATCCCGTGCCTGGGAGCAGTTCCCACACTCAGATGCCTGTCAATGGTGGTGCCAGTGAAGCGTTACGCAAAGCACCCCGGACACTTTGTGAGCCGGGATCCGGCGGCACAATGGCAAAGTTCAGTCCTGGAAAGAGATAGTGTGCTGAATGCACAATGCCAGGCTTTGTCTGAGGGGGCTTCTGTCGAGGAAGAGGGCTACTTAATCTCCCCACTTGCCCTGGGGATTCTGGCTGTTTTAATGTGTCCTTTTTGAGAGCCTGTGAACTGTAGAATATCGGCTGGTAACAACTTTCTTTAGGACTGCCTCCGCAGAACCAAAAGCTGCCAACACAGAATATCAGCATAGTGGTGTTAATGAGCACAAAGAAGACCTTTAACTGTTTTTACAGCTACCATGGCTAGAGTTTCATGTCTTTCCTTGGTGCAGGAACTAATTCTTTGGCTTGTTTTATAGGAGCCTAGCTTCTATCATGCTGCAGAGGATGGCCTCTTCACCCATTTTTCTTTTTCTTTCCCTCTTTTTTGAATGATAATAAAGCCTGATGCATCTTTAATGAACTGTGGGGCTTTCAGAGATTTTTTTCCCCCTTCTTACTACAAGGTGTAGATACACAGTGCATATTTACTGAATGACAGAAAAAAGAAAAAAATTCAAATCATTGATTTGTTGAAGGATGAGTAGCAAATGCAAATCAAAACCACTGACATATTTAAACATTCCAGGATAAACCCTTAAAGTCACTGAAATTCCTGAAGTCAGTATAAAATAAATGAATAATCTTTACTCCAGACATTTTCTAGTATCTCTATTTGTAGAAAAGAGTATTGGTTCATTTTACGTAATTTGGGCCTGTGGCTGTTTATTATCTACTACAAATGAAACTGTGCTATGACTGAGAAAGATACTGTAAAAATGATGCTATATATTAAAATGGATGCACAGTGCAAGCACAAAGATGCTAAAACCATAGAACAACATCAGAGACACCTTTTAGAGGAATGAATGACCCAAGGCAATTGAAGGAGTCCTATATCTAAAAATGCCAACCCAAGGGCTTTCCACAGTCCAAACAAAAATGTTTTCTTTATTAGCTGCATACCACATTACCTGTACATGGACATAAAAGGTATAAATAATTTTTGCTTTAGGCTCTGTGAAGGGTTCTCTCTGCATCAATCTATTGGCTGCACTTGTCAATTCACCCACAATATTCTACATGAACATTTGTGTTTGACTGCCCTCTCCTTCCCTCCAGGTATCCAGACACCCTGTGAAACCTGCATGTGCATATATCCATATTGGTCTCCGAAGATCCTTTTGTTTCCTTTTCATCCTCCTTCACTTTCCTTTTCCTTTCTACTTCTCTCTGAATTTTTGCATTAAAAATTAAATAGATACAGCGCAACTAAGGTTGAAGTGTTAATGAGCTACCCAGGGCAAAGGACACATTCAAAAGCTGCAGTAAGTAGCTTTTTGCAGCAGTAACATAAGACAAAGAAGTACAGTTGTTCTTTGTATGTATATTAGCACTTCATATCAAATAATAAATGGAGCATAAGCAAGGGATTCTTGCATATGCAAGCCCAAAATGCAGCTGCGTGTTTCGAAACCCACTAGCTTGGTGCTTGTGTCTTTGTGAATGAATACACTTTATGGTCTCATGAGAAATCACAGATACTTGCTCATATAACCAAATCAAAACCAGGCTGATCAGACTGACTCCATGAGAAATGCATATGAGAGTTAATCTGGAAGCATTAAATTAACTTTACTTTTATTACTTTGGGGCTTTCTCTATCTAGAATCATTTACACACCACTAACTTTTTATGTAGAAAGCTCAGCTGTGAAGCAAACATGCTTTAACATATCCTGATGCCTCCTGAGACTCTCAGCAAGGTGAGAACTCATGCTGAGACACTGGCTTTACACCTGTATGTCACGAGCCAGACTCACAACATATTTTAGTAAATCATTGCAGACTTCGCACATAACGGCACAAGATGGTCAGTGAGGTCAATTAAATAATGTGGTTTAAGAAGAAAAAATGCCATTAATAGAAAGCTGTAAAAATTTCCTTCTAGTTTATATTAGAATCATGGGATACAGATTTAGGTATTTAGCAAAAAGATAAACTATGCATGGGATTTTACAGGCGACGGAGTTTTGATTGGCAGCAAACATTTACTGAGAACCAGAAGGTCATACAAAACCAGCCAATCAGTCCTGCTGTAGAAACCCAGATAAACTGTTTTTCTCAAGAATTTCTAGGGAACTAAACCAAGTTCTACAGGGTCAATATGCAAAGATGTCGTTATGCAGCTAGCCTGACGGATTAGATTTTCCCTGGAAATTGTTTTCTCAAGTCAAGCACAAGCCAGTTGCTCTCATTTACTTTTTCCTAATGGTATTTTGACCCAAACATGTTCCTATGGAATGTTACTAACTGTTTCAAGGATGACTCCAAAATACATAGCTGAGATTGCAACAATGTTAGTGATGCCAGCACTTAATTAGTTACAACCTCAAACAAAACAAAACAGAACAAAGCAAACCAGAGTGTGTTGGTTTTTGAAGACAAGAGGAAACATGCAAACATGCCATAAACTACTAATGAAAAACATGTCATTTATTATTCAGCTTTGCAGGTAAGTGTAGGTTATCTAATCCATGCAAAAACTGTTGGATGAACCTGAAGAACAGGAGGGAAACACCTATTGTGTGGCTTCCTCATGGGATAAAAAGTCACAAAGAAATATGTATAAATGCAGTTAAGTGTCTTTGAAGTGCTATTATGCCACTGGGTTAGCTTATATTTGTCTGGAGAAAACGAACACAAGAAGATGTGATAGGTGTAGAAATCATCAGTGACATGACATTTCTACAGGCAGGTTTTCTGTCACTTGTAGTCACAGGCCCTGGGGTAGTGGAACAGAAGTAAATATTTGGTGAAAGGAGAATGGATGTGACTGGAGCGAGGTCACGTCCATCAGCTGCCAGGACATAAAGCGGGTGGATTGATATATGTCATTGTGTTTGATTGCCTTGTGGGGGAGAGGCTGCTTTGGATAGCAAAGGCTAAAGGAAAAATCTTTTTTCCAGACTTCAACTGCGAAAATTAATCTTTACATTAGCGGTTTAATTTCTGACCTAAAAAGAAATGTTAGTTGGCCACAAGAGATTGAGTCAGGATTCTCATGAAACAAGCAAAAAAGTGAAGAGGCAGAGAAAGGGAAATTAATTATATGAAAGCTACATCAACATTTCCCTCTCTGAAGCTGAAGTCCAAACAGAAAAGCTTCTGTGGCTTTGCTTTCCATGGAGCCAATGCCTGTGACTCTTGTGGATACAGGGAGCCCCTAGGTGACTATAAATTGCAGATACCTGCATGAACACAAATATAGCTGCATTCACACATCTGTGTTTTATTAGATCAATGTTGGTTGCCAAAATAAGTATTATTATTTCCACTAATAAATAAATAGCATTCTTAGTACTAGTCAAATTCAAACTCAATTTTTAGACAGCCCTGCTTCCATAGAGAAAAGCTAAGGCCTTGTACTCATTATTTTTATGTACAGAAAGTTATTTGATAGTGGAGTAATACAGTTTCCAGAAATTATCTGCAGCAGAATCTTACTAATCCATCCTAATAAACAGCATTGTTATTTGTGATTTACATCTTGTCTATATGAGGAAATGAATGCACTGTGAGCTAGCATGTGAATTAAAAGTATACTTGCTACTCAACACCAAGTCCTTGTATGGATATGCTAAAATCTAGATTAATCCACCTAATTTTGGGCATGTAACTGAAGAATCCAATTTAGGAGTGCAATCAACTTGTAGTTTCATTCTATTGCCAGTGAAGAATCCATTTCAAATTTCACTTATGCTCTAGAAGAAACTCTCTTTAGCTATTACCTGCAGAGAACAAGCAAATAGGTTGCCTCAATTGCCTCAATGTGCCTCAATTAAATACCAAAAGTTAGGTGAGATGTATCCTGGAGGGAGGGTGCTCTAAAATGGTGAGCCAAATGTATGTGCAAAGAGGAACCTTGTGTAGGTGTTGGGCTGGCTCCTTAATTGTTCCTTTTGTCCCCAGCTCAGCAGTGAACAGGGGTTTGTTACTGTGACTGCTTATGCTGTGCTGGCTCTCTACATGAAAAGAAGAGCTCTGTCTTTGGGGCTGTCAAATCAATACTTCTTTTACAAGCTTCAAAAGTTTATAGATTTCTATGGAAAGAGTATAAATAAAGAAAATAAAATCCTCAGGCCCTTCCCCTCTTTCACTCCCACTCCAAAGGACATTAGTATGTTCTGTCTGGTCTCTTTCAGCTTTAACATTTCCTGCTACACTCAGTGAAATTTAAACAAAATCACTTTTACAAACATTTAAATGGAAAAGTATGGAGTTTTGTCATTTCCCTCCTTGTGTAGCACTAATTAACAAAGCCTTTTTGTGAGAGCGAAAAGCTTTCCTTTTTTAGACCTGGCATGCTCCTCCTTACTGATTCCCAACTGTGGTGGCACAATCCAGTATTTTTGAACAATGATGAGAACAGAAATAGATGGAATTCAATAGGAGCATGAATAATGGCAACCAGAAAGCGAGTGGTGACATAATCTGTCTTCCAAACTGCCTTGAGATATAGTCAAGAAACACCACATTGTATCTTGTATGTTGTGATCATCTCTGATAGGTATCACCAAATAGTTTTCAGGACAGATTTATCCACTCCAGTTAGCCATTTAAACATTTTTTAATGAAAGCTAGTTTACACACTTATGTCATATATGCCTTCAGTTCCCACTTCCTAATGATTATCAGCTGTTTATTTTCCCTCTTGGGCTTGAAAAAAAGTGGAGGTTGTACAGTGTTTTTTCCATGTAGTGGTTTCTGAAAACACACTCAGGAGGGATAAGCCACATAAAACCCATATTGAATTAACATGTTCAAGGGGGCAAAAGAGGTGTAATGCTCAGGAAGTGTAAAGATGCATAAATATACAGCAGAATACAAGGGAACAACCAGAATGTGGTAGGAGGCTGTTAAGATTTCAAATCTGAAGGAGGTGGAAGAATTCATTTTCAAGAGAACAAGCCCTGTTTCCAGCTGATGCTATGTTTTTGTTCCAGCACCTAGCTTTAAGCATGTTTTCTCAATACTATTTAAGGGTATCAGAAAGATGAGAATATTTTTAAAAGTGGTATCATTTTTTTTTTGTAATAAAAAGCCCCTCTAATCCATTACTAGTAAAATTATCAAACAGTGAAGATGCAAAGTATTTAAATACTGATTGAATTTACAGTCCTTGGAGGGATATGAAGCCTTACACTTTGCCTATTATTATAGCTTTTAGGGGAACAAGAAATGCATGGCTGTTAAAGCTGTGCTACGATTTATCACAGTCTCCTGTTTTCATTTGTTTGGGACTTTCTGAAAGAGCCTTTTTTTGGGCTGAGACCTCTATAATTGGTCTCAGCACAATGGAACTCCTCCTCACTCGTCCCTCTTCCTATCCCATCCCCCTGCCTTCAATCTGTTCAACATTTTTGTGTTAGTGGTGAGTGGAAAAAAATAGCGCTTATTAGAGACTTTTCTTTGGGCTTCACTGTGATTCAAAAGCTGTCTAAAAAGAAACCAAGAGAATTTTTATTTGGCACAGAGAACAGTGCAAGCTGCCCAGTTTAAGGGTGCAGTTGAAATACACTGGCAAAGTGCCCTAGGGAAGTTTTAGTTATCTTTGCCACAGACAGGTAAAATCCTTCCAGTTCCTTCCTGCTCACTGACATAACATCACGCCCACAACTCTAGAACCTGACTGCAATTGCCAAAATCACCTCAAACTACTGGGAGCACACGGAAGTCAATAAAGCAGCAAGATCAAATAGAGCACAGTGAAAGGAAAGGTGTATTTAGAGCAACTGCAAAGGCTTGCCAGCTCTTTAAGTAAAGACTTCACCCCCTTCTTTCAGATGGATCTGTACATGATTTTCATCTCCATTTCTTTTACATGCAGGAAGTGCTGCAGTTGACCCATCCTCCATATTTTTTCCTTCTTCCCATCATTTCTTTCTGATCCTCCTTCTCCCTTTTCTTCTACCCCACTGTGAAATTTGCTCCTTGGACTTTGGTCTTTTTCACTTGCAAAGCCATTCTGTTTGGTTTTGTTCTACTGCCAGAGTCAGTTCATGAGGGGCTACATGCAGCCCATAGTAACACACCCTACAAAAACAAACAATGTAGGGCTCCATTACATTGACAAAATTAAGGCAATTCTGAAAGAGACTTCAAACCCCTGCCAAAGGCTGAGCTATAGTTCAACCATACAGATCCAACACAGGACTGCACCAGAGGATGTCTATCAGAATCATGAAATTGTTCAGGTTGGAAAAGGCCTCTGAGATCCTCGAGTCCAACTGTTAGCCCAGAGCCACCATGTTCACCACCAAACCATGACCTCAGCTGCCACATCCAGATGTTTCTTTTGAAGACTTCCAGAGACGGAAATTCTACCACTTCCCTGGGCACCTTTGTTGTAATGCCTGACCATCTTTCAGTGAAAAAAGTTTTCCTAATTACCAATTTTAACTTTCCTTGGTGCAACTTGAGGCCATTTCCTCTTCTCCTATCACTTGCTACCTGAGAGAAGAGCCTAATCCCCACCTGGCTGCATCCTCCTGTCAGGGAGCTGTAGGAAGTAATCAGGTCTTTCCCTGAGCCTCCTTTTCTCCAGTTAAACACCCCCAGCTCCCTCAGCTCCTCCTCATCAGACTTGTGCTCTAGACCCTTCCCCAGCTCTGTAGCCCTTCTCTGGATGCTCCAGTGCTTTTCTTGCAGTGAGGAGCCCTAAACTGAACAGAGGTTTTGAAGTGCAGCCTCACCAATGCTGAGTACAGGAGGAAGTCCAGGTTGATTGGTAACTTGTTTTGCACCCTGAAGCACACCCTAACCTTTGTCTGTAATAACTGGCAACTCTTTGGAATGGTTTCTCAGTATATGGAAGGGCAAAGTTTAGAACAAGAAGGTACTGCTTTTATTTGGGGTCCAGTGATGTGATTTCCTTGCCTATAATTAATCACTGCAATGTTTGATGTGGGTTCAACCTTAAGATTTGCTCCTCTTTTTCCTCTGTCTTGAGTTTTGAGAAGCTGTTTGGGCAAAGATGGGCCCTGGAGTCCCCTTTCATGCCAAGTCTGCACCAGTGGAATGGCCCAGATTTCACTCACATTCCTCCTCAGCTGGATGAGGTCAAGGGCAGAAATACTCACAGTGCTGTGTTGCTTGCACTTGATTAAATACACTGACACTATCATTAATCAAACTTATATTTTAATGGTGACTTCACTGTGAAATATATGATTAATGCTGTTGATATCAGAAGAATAACCTTCTGTTATCTTGCAACCATTTTGTCTTCTTTAGAATGATTGGCACTTCACATTTGAGGATATATACAAGTGAATGAATGCACATGTGTATTTATTAACTTCAATGTATTTATCTATAAATAAAGCTGTTTATTAGCTTTTATCTATTTATCTACAGTATCTAGAGTGCTGATTTGCTTCTCTGGGTCTCAGGCTGCCACAAGCGATATGTGCAGATGCAATTTTGTTATTTACAAGTGTGAATCAGCAGGGGATGCTTCCAGAGCATCTCACCACACCATTCCCTGGCACCCAAGGAAAGCTTGGGGCAGCTGAGCCCCAGCACCCTGTAGCAGGAACTGCCCTTCTCTGAAGGCACAAAACAGGGGTGTGAAGGAGGGAGAATATTTGGTATGACATTGATTTATAGGGTGCAATGCACTCCTTCTGCATTCCAAACACAGAGTGCAGGCTGGCGTGGAGATTAGGGGAGGTGAGGCCATCCTGTGCTTCCTGTCCCCTTGAGAGTCTGCTGGCCCAGTGAGGATGAGGCATAAAGAACTCCCTGTAAACACCTGTTTCTCTGTTTTTCCCTTTGCCTTCTGCACTGTTGCCATAACCACAGCAATCTAGCAATATTAATACAATTCATTAAAAAAATAAAATTGCAATCCATGAGGAACAGGTTTAGCAAGCAAACAAGTTACATTCCTAGCTGTCCTCTAATGGGCCTGCTTCAAGGCTTTGTAATTCCTGTCCCCATGTTTACTTCATACACTGCTGCTCCCTAAAGGAACTGACAGAATTTGTCTTGATTACTGAAAACAGATGTTTGTAGCACATGTATCATGTGTTACAGATCTGCTGCATGAAAAACTGTGGAGATAAAATTCAAGTTTCATCTCATGCAGAGTTATAGGATTCCACTAGAGGGAGATGAGTAGATAGCAGAAAAAAACATTCTCTATCCAGAAAGAATGATAGCAGCACAATCCTATTTTCCCCTAAATTGGCAGTTTTAGGTATGTTGCTCTTTCTGCATTCTTGAGTAACTAGAATCTACCTATATGTACTTTTCAAGGTGTTTTCATATTTATGCTAGAATTTATGGATTTCAGTTATTTCAAATTTGTCTTCACTATGAAACTAAAATATCTACAGCGAGGATCGCATGTTTAACTTTTTGTGTTGAAAATTTGGTGTATATGTGTCTTGCAATTGAAAAATAAATATCAATACTCAAGAAATACAGCTACTGGTTCACACTGATGTTTTTCTTTGTCTGACCTCCCTAACTTTTGTTGCATATACGGTAATTTGAGATTTCAGGAAATAAACATGTAAAATACTCTATATTTATGTATTTTAGATTATGTTCCTTATGAAAAGAAAAAGATAATTCTCTGGAGGAGGAGAGATCAATTCAATCCTTTTAGCATTTAGAATATATAAACAGCAATTAAAATTTGAAATTTTGCTTAATAACTACATATCATACAGTTGATAAAGGGAAACCAACACAACACAGACATGGTGTAGGAAACTAGAGAATGTTGTACAACCATGTCGTGGAACTTCCAATTTTCACTCCTTGTTACCATTCATATATAGTCATATTTTTGGTGTGCTGCCCCTTAGGAGCAGAATATTTCCCTGGACTCTGTGCATTCACAAGTTTTTCTAACATCCATGCAAGAGTAAACTCCACACTTAAAAGTGGTGGCACGGACCTCACTATAATGACTCTGTTGGCTGTTACTTCTGACTATTTTAGGCAATAGCCTGAATGTGGCCTGGCTTGCACCCAGAACAGCTATAATTTTAAAGATAAAGTAACTGGGAAAAGGAAGAATTTTTTCATGGGCATTTTCAAGCTAGGTCCTTTGCCCACAAACAGGAAACAATTTCTGATGCTATAAAAAGGAAAAAGCCTCTTTTATTCTTATAGAGCATAGCCTATCTAGTCCAGGAGCTGGTCTCTGGGACTAATGAGTAACAGGGAACAAAAACTAATGTTACTTCATAGTAGACAATTAAGTTAATTCAATGCTACAGAAGAAAATATGGGCAGTTAGTCCATATTGGGAAACATGGTCTAATATTTTCAAGAAACTGTTTTTCTATGTCTGTTATGTAAAGTTGTTTGTGTATTTTTACATTCCATCCTAAAATAAGCAATTTTTTAATGTAGTCATGCTCATTTAATCTTTATTTCATCAACTTCAATCCTTCTACCAGAACTGAAATGACATCAAGCTTTTGATTTTTAAATTCTTATGTCTTAATGCCAATATCTGTTTTATTCAAAATACATGTATGACCATACAAATAGAAGTAACACAGCTATCCAGTAGATCTATCTACAATTATATGACTTCCTGTAGGAATAAAACAGAATATTTTATTTGGAAAGGACCTCTGCCAATCCTCTAGGCCAGCTGCCTGACCAAGACAAGGCTGATCAAAAGTTGAACCATGTTGTTAAGGGCACTGTCCAAGTGCCCCTTTAACCCTGACAGGCTGGGAGCATTGGCCACCTCTCCAGCGTCCAACCTCTTGGTAAAAGAAATGCTTCCTAAAGTCCAGTCTGAACCTCCTACAACTTCAAATCACTCCCACACATTTTATCTCTGCATCCCAGGGAGAAGAGATCAGCACCTCCCTCCCCACTCTCCCTCCTCAGAAACCTGGAGAGAGCAAAAAGGTCACCGCTCAGGCTCCTTTTATCTCAACCTAAAAAACCCAAAGTCCTCAGCTCCTCACAGGCCATTCCTTCCAGCCCTTTCACAGCTTTGTTGCCATACTCTGGACACATTCCAGGGCTTTCACATCCTGCTTAAACTGTGGGCTCAGAACTGCACACAGCACTCAGGTGAGGCCAGAGCAATAATGGACACAGTGGGATAATCACCTGCCTTGACTGGATGGTTATACTGTGTTTGATGCACCCCAGGATGTGGTTTTTTGACCAGCAGTGGTAGATGTCTTTCTGTAGAGCTACTTTCCAGCCACCCCTCTCCCAATTTATATTTTTTATCTGATGTTACTCCACCATGGGTGAAGAATCCAGCTTTAGACTAGTTAAATTTCATCCCATTAATCACTGCCCCTTGCTCCAATCTGTCTGGACCCCTCTGCAAGGCTTTTTGTCCCTCAAGAGAGTCCACAGCACCTGTCAGTATCATCAGCAAACTGTTTGGTTCCCCACATTTCTGTGAGTTCCAGTAAAGATGAAGGAATCACTTCCCTGAACTTTGGACAACACCTTTCTTAAGATCTCCAAATATTTTTTCCCCTCCTTCCAATATGCTTAGTAGAAGTACCATTCTTTTTTCAGTAAATAATATAATAATGAGGGAAATGGAAAAGAGGGTGTAAAATGTGAGGGTGTAAAATTCCTCCTTTGGCAGGAACGTTGCCTCAAAGCACAATCAGTCGTGTAATCAATGGCAGCATGTCTGTGGAGATAATGGTGTCCCACTCAAAATTACTTAGGAACCCAGTGGCTGCCTTTGTAATGTCATAGGTACAAGATTCCAGCTTGCTCCTGGGCCAGGCAGCGACTCCAGCCTGTCCTAGCAGCAAACACCAGTGCCAGGAACAGCACCAGGGCACTGATGGTGACACACTCAGAAGTGTCCCCACTCCTCCTGTGCCTCCCAGCAGCTACAGCTGTGTGGCAGGCAATGGATGAGATGCATTGTGAATTCTTCAGAGGAGCACAGCCACTGAGTCAGCAAGAGAAAATTCACAGTTTGTGTTGGAGCGCACCAGGGACGATGCATCCTGGAAGGCAGATGGCTGAAGTTTTGTTAAACAAAGCTATGTGAGATCAATTGGGTTCACCCACTGGTAAACAGATGTTTTTTTCAAGAGCTGAGATCTCTGCCTGGCTGTCTTTCCTTGTCTCAAGCAATAACACACACGTAGCTAGCAGTAGATTTTGCTAATGTTTATGATACCTAGATCTGGGACAGTTGATGCTCAATTGGTATCCTAAATCTTGATTTCTGGGAGTATAAACTTGAGTTTCCTAAAAGATCATCTTAAAAAAATCTATTTTGAGACCTGTTTTGCATTTTTAGTTACAATTCTTTTTATGAGTTCAGAATAAGAAACTTCCTAAATTTTTCTTAAAATTCAGAAATGCTAATCTACCTATAAGTTTAAGCTAAACAAATATCTTAAAGACAATTTATTCTATCACGTGACATTCTCTTTCCCAGGATACAAAAAGGCAAGCTTTGAAAAGAGAGGAGCCAAGGAGAGGAATCAAATAATTTACCCATCTAAAAGGTGACAGAGGTAGACTGGAAAAGTTAGCATGCAAATAAAATTTTTATATATTTATATATATACACAGTATATATATATATATATATATATATATATGCATTATATTATATATATAATGCAAATTCATTTTTGCTTCTATTTACATTCACATTCAGATAGATGATTCATCAGTTTCATTCCACCCTGCATGTTGAGAAATATTAAAATAACCAAAGTAAAGCTGAAAATGGTGCAGTTTTCGTGCTACCTGACTGTGGTGATAATTTTCTTTTCCTATCCCTTGGGAACTTCTGCTTTCAGAAGCATGAGACATGCATGTTCTCCACTTGGTTGATTCCTGAACATATTTATTCATAAATATGGGTATAGGCATTACTATACATTCACAGAGGTGTCTTATTATTTACAGCTCTGTATGTATATTATTTTGGTACTGTAGCTTACAAACTTCATGGTGCACAAGATGTCTAAAAGAGGCCACTGCAAGACACAGGAGGAAGAGTAAAAGTTGCACTAATTTGCTTTAGGAGAGATAGTATTAATTTACACAGTGATTTTCATCCAGCTTACAGTAGGTGCTTACAACACAAATCTTCTTTCAGCTGAAGCTGTGTCAGCTGGAGAAGATTTATCCATGAGTCAGTGCCTAACACTTCCCAGCTGGAAGTCAGGTTCCTGTCCAGTTGCCCCCTAATCTGTCCAGTGCAAATGAATGATGTGAGCTAAGCAGTGACTTGCAGGTCTCCTTCACTCATTGATTTGGGAGCATTTGCAGCAGCAGCTGAGCCAGCAGCTCCATACTCTCCAGCAAGGTGAACCATGGAAAAGACAGGGAAGAGCAGAGGTGTGAGCAGATGTATGAGCAGAGCCAACCAGTTCAGGTAGGTTCAGCTATCAGTTTCACAGACTGTGAGACTGAGGTAAAGGTTTGGGAGCAGGTGCTCAGTGGGTATCCCTGTCTCTGCTGCAGTACTTCTGCATGGCATCCTGCAGGAAAGCACCAGCCATGAACATCCTGGCATGGTCTAGGTCACTAAATCTTAACAAGAGCACAGGAACACTGGCTGCTATTTAATCCCAAAGACTGTGAAACCTTCTAAGTTATGCAACAGAATCACAGAATCATTTCTGTTGGAAGAAACCTCCAATATTGTCCAGTCCGACCTCTGAGCCATCACCACCTTGTGAGCTAGGCCATGGCACTAAGTGCCATGTCCAATCATTTCTGGAGCATTTCCAGGGACGGTGACTCCAGCATCTCCCTGGGCAGCCTGTTCCAGTCCTTAACAATACTTTCCATGAAGAAATTCCTCCTGATGTCCAACTGAACCTCAGCAGCCTGAGGCTATTGTTGCCTTGTCCTGTTACTCTTTGCCTGGGAGAAGAGGTCCATATAAATAAACCCCACATAACTAAAACAGCCTTTTTTTTTTTTCTTCTGACACCTGATTTGAAAAACCTGCATCACAGAATGAACTGCACTTCACATTTTAAGCATTTGAAATGTTGAATGATGAGGAATTCAGTCATTATGTTAAAATGCGTTGCTTCTTTATCAAATATCTATTTTTAACCACCATTCACTGTTCTGCTCTGTGCTGCCACATTCCACATTAAGAGCCCTTTAGTGAGGATGGTAACACGCTCTGACCAAATTTCTCCTTGATTTCTTACTTGAACAAGCTAAATAAACTTGGCTGATTAGTCTTCCAGTAAGAAACACAGAACAGACTGATGCTCTCCTGCATTCATTTTTTCAGTATCTTCTGATAACAAATACTGAGAAAACCTAAAATATAGAACTTCTTTCATCATCTAGATTTGCATCTAAAATCCCAAACTACATAAATTGTATCACAGGCAGATAAAATGGACACAAAACAGCAGTTTAGTGGTCTGTTTCAGATTCTGAAATACTCTTTTCAGGCTGGAGACATTTGTTTCACTCATCTACCTTCTAAAGCTGCAAGTGGAGAGTGTGTTATATGTCAGCTATAGTGATAGGAATGTTGTGGATGTATAATTATATTTTTGATATAAAATTATAATAAGCATAAGGAGTGTAGCTTGAATACTCAAGGGCTGTTTGGAATGAAGAGTGAGATTCTAGACTCACTGAAGCAAATGGAAAAGTCTTGTTGACTTCAGTGGGACAGATAGTAAGCATTTCTATTTCTAGAGACGGATTAGCAGCAAAATAATCATTTCTTTTTAGGTTTTTTTGTTTAGTTGGGGGTTTTTTTTGTTTTTTGTGTGTGTGTTCTTACTGTACTACGTAAGAATGTTCACAGATTTGTCAAAAAAGGTAGACATTGAATAATGATGGAGTAAACCCACCATGCACACACAAGCCCCTATCATTTTACCTGCAGACCTTCCAAAGAAAATTTGGAATGTTAGGTGTTGCTAATAAAGGAAGCTGCTCTAGCCACAGAGGTGCTATGAAGGCTGGAATACTAGGAATTTTATGAATTTTATCCTCTTATGAACTCTGCTTTTTATTAGGACAAAATTAATTCAGTATAATGTTACTTTTCTTAGCTCTTTAAAGACTGGTCATTCCTGCCTGATTTTCCCATGTACAAGGATCTGATAATATATAAATCACCAACAGGAATTAGCTGGCCACAAAGTCTGTTTATGATTCCTTCATTTCAATGCTGAACCAAGCTCTAGAAACACATAATTTTTTTTTCCAGTAAGTCAATTTTTATCCTATAAGCCAACTGACCCGAATATTTTATTTTCATTTAATAATCGTATAGTTCTCTTTTAATCTCTTAACTACACACAACACTTAATATAAAGCTGTGAAAACTCAAGACCACTAATAATATGATGGGTCTCTTGTTCCCACAACAACAACAAGCAAAAAAGAACACCTGTATGACTTTTAAGCCACAACACTGAATCATTTGGCAAGAGATCAAAGAAAGCAGCATTGTTTCCAATTGCTATTCATTTATGTGCTGCCAAAACACATTATACTGCTTTAAAAGTGTTGTGCTGATTAGCACTTCCAAAGGAGATTGCATTTCTACAGGTGATGAGCTCTGCTTCACTGACTCTCAAAAATGAACACTTGCATTGTAAATGCTGTGTCTCACAGGTTCTAAAGCACATAAAAGGGCTTACAAAATTTGTCAGAAATATGAATAAGATTATTTAAGTGGTAGTTTTTGTTGGTATGAGATCTAGGAAGCTTAACCTAAATAGCACCTAGGCAGGTGCTGATGCTGTAATTTTGTAGTTTTCTAAAAGATTGTGGTTTTGACACAACCACGACTGACATCAACAGACAATTTAACAGTGCATTTTCAGTCAAGCCCAGAGAACTCCTTCCAAATGAGCAATATACTAAAGTGTATGAATGGATTGATTTTGTTTGTGTGGTTGAAGTTGTACACGGAATCAGTGTTATGGTCAACTACTCCTTCAGCTTTCAAATTTTCTGACTAGTCACATCTTCAGAACTTCAGCACACCTATAAGTAAATTAAGATTATTCATACACTCATGTACACTGTACGTACATGACTTGGAATTAAAATGTGCCCGTGATTTTTGGACTTGTTAGTGTTGAATTGCCATCACCCACTCAAATTGCAGGGCATCTGCCTCTTGACTAAAGGGTTAATGCTAAGAAGTGTCAATTGAATAAAATTAAAATACAGCATTTCAACGGTAATTTACACATTGTATCAAAGTAATTTTCATGAGTAGCATTAAGTGCATCTTATAAAGCAGGTGGAGCTTTCATGGCTAGATTGTGCCTCCTGGGTCAAACTGAAGGAAGAATATATCCGTGAACAAACTGCTATGCCATACAGGGCACCAGGAAGGATTTGTGATGGAGCATAAAAAAGGTGAGTTACAGAATTTAACAAGGTCCATCTTTTCAAAGTAGACCTTCTCTTGCTTACTCTTCAATAAAATAAAATTTTAAAAAATCAAATCAAAACAAAACTGCAACAAAACATTTTTCTTCCATGGATTTATGACATACCTTTATAATATGAAAGGGAACAGAAAAATTACTCAGTTTCTCAGGAGTCCACAGCCAACCAAAGTTGTTAACAAGACTTCCAAAGTGTACAGAAGATTTAATAAAATCACAGCCATAAAAAGCTGTCTTAGATCTTCTACAAAATGGGCAGTTATGATTCTTTCTCTATAGAGTTTCTAATCTTTGAGACAACTAATGATGAAGAGCAACGGAGGAAAAGAAAACTATTTCAAACAGAATTACTATGGGGTCTCTTTGCCACAATAATTTCTGGTTGCCTGAACCATGTTGTTACAATATCTAAAAATGTTATATTTTTCAACTGAGCTGTTCATAAGAGCAAAAAGTTGAATATTCATCAGAAAAAGCTGATAAAGAAAAGCAATCACTAAACAAAGATTGATCAAACTGAAGTACTCTTTTTTTTTTCCTACTACAGTTACACGCCTGCACACTTAGGTCTATTTTGCTTTCATTTTCATATCGAGTAAAAACTACATATAGTAGAAAAGCAATTGAAAAAATATCTTGAACACAGTCAAAATACATTTTTTACTAAAATGTCCATGTTTTCATGGAAAAGAAGACAAAGACTTCTTCCAGAGACAGATAGCTTTTATGAAAAATATCTGAAAACACAATCTTGTTTAAAATAGTGTTGGCAAGAAAATTTCAGTCTGACATGATAAGAGCCTAATTCTACTTGTCTAAAATAAATATGCATAAATGAAGAGCACATCCTGTCAGAAAATAATCTGGTTTTGGATAAATCAAAGTGTAAAAAAGTCCCAACTGCTGCATTTCCAAAATTTATCTACTACATTCTACAGCAAACTCACATTCATATTGGGACAGCCAGTAATATTTACCCCACACAATTAGTGAATGATTGTGGGGAAACTACTTTTTTTAAACTGTTCTAAGCCAAAAATTGCATCACATCACACTAGGGGGGCAATTTCAGATCCAATTTCCCTAGAATATAGCATGTATCTGGATGTACCCATGGGAAACGTTAAATGTCAGAATCTGCCCTAAGGATTTTTCTTTTGGGACCCACCCAACTGGGGACAGAGACTCCTCCTGATCTGTTTTGACCAGCTGTTTTCAGGGTTTTCAGACTAAGATAAAAGAAAACTCAAAGGAATAAATGACCTCATGAGATTTCCACTCCTTAGGGTAGAAGCCTACTAAGAGCAGTTTATGATATTTCCCAGCTGTCAAAGTCATAAGGAAAGCCTTACATTAAATAATTTAATATAAACAAGAACCTCCAGACTCCATTGACTTGGCTAACATCAAGTTTGCATGTAAAAATGTTCCAAAAACTAAAAATCTGAGTTCATTTTCCACAGATATATGTGAAGCGATTCCACAAAATAGAAGTTTTACAGAAAACATTTGACTTTTCTTTCCATAGAAATGTATCTGTTTTAATTAGCTGAATGTGATAATGGAACTGTTTCAGTTTTCAGGTTTCTAGCATTTAAACCAAATATTTTAGTTCACAAGGATGGGATATTTCTGTGGCAGGTGGCAGCCTGCTTTCTTTCAACACACACCCTGCATGCATTCATTAAAAAAAAATAAAAATAAAATAAAGCACGGTATAAATTCCAATTTGGCATGATTATGTGATGTGTGGCCTTGTGTTCATGGAAACTCTCACCTATTGGCACTTGCAATTTTAGTATCATGTAATTAAATTGATTTTTTTGTCAAGTCAGTTTTAAACTATGTCTTTGAGGTAAAAGGCCAGTGCATTAATCCACTGTGGTATTTATTATTTAAATACTAATCAAGAGGTCAATTAATGTTTTCATTGCTTTTGCAAATGAGTAATGGAGTACTATTCAGAGCTCTTGGGAGAGTCTACTGTTAAATAGGAATCCAATTTCATTCCTTCTTTTCAAATGGCCCTAAATGTGTGTATTATGCTGCTCTTACCTTTTTTGTGACTGGAGTGTTTCACTTGAGCTCGAATGCCTACACTGCACATCCAAAAGCTTCTCAATAATTCTAGGATTCTAGTTCCACTTTGCAAGTCTGTATCTATTTTCCTATAAAAGGGTGTGATGAATACACAGCGAATTTAAATGTATGAATGAAAGTGCCTCCCTGTGCCAGACATGAACTAGGAAGCTTCTATTTGATTCATGCTATCCACAATATTGAACAGAAGGGAAATTAAGTCAGCAAGGAATGATAAGCCCCTTTGCTAGAATTGATTTATGTGTATGGAAAAAGAGGTTTCTATATATACCTTCCCATGTTTGCTGAACATCTATATAAGCTCTATTTCCCCCACTCATTAGGGATAAGATTAATTAATGCATTTTGTGTTAAAGCCAGAATTTCAGTTCCTTTATCCTACAGGAGTCAAGCTTGCATAGCTACTTCATCATATAATGGGACTCCACATTGCTATGAAGTGATTTTGGTGAAATGTTCTCCTCATGATTGTCTGTTTCATGATAAATTGTAAAAATATTTTGTCCCCAAAGCTTGCTGGTTATCTGGAGCAGAGATGCCAGATGTCAGCACAGGAGAGGAACAGGTTCAAGATCTTCATCCTACCACAGTCTTCCTCACAGTCTCTATAGCATCTGTTAATTTTTGCTCTATTCCCTTTGTTCTCTTGTGCAAAGTAAAAAAATCAGATAGACAGACAATACCACTTTCTGTGAAAAACATATAGAACTTTTTAGGAAGTAATACCTAATTTCTTCCTGCTGTTGCATTTGGGAACAAGGTTGATTGACCAGCTAAAATCTCATTTCACTACTGTTTCTAATGTTATAAAAGCAAAGAAAAGCTTTAGAAACATCCTAGAATCCCTTAAATTGTTCAAATGCATTCTTCAAGTTAGGTCTTTTATACGACTTTGATAAATTGGGCAGTTAGACTAGATTTTTTTTACTAAATGAGTAACAATAAGTAATGACAAGCAAAATTTGGTTCTCTGTAACATGTTAGTGATTAAAATTATTTTTTTAAATCCTGTAAAATACAGTTTAGAAGCCATCACTACTATTTCTACATTCTACTGCATTCTACAGCAAACTCACACTCATATCAGGACAACCAGTTCTATTTACCCCACACAATTAGTGAATGATTGTGGGGAAACTACTTTTTGTTAACTGTTCTAAGATAAATAAATCAAACCCAGAAATATATACCTAGAAGCGACAGTTTGGGAAGAATTTTAAGTATTTTAGCCCCTTAGAATATAAGCTTTACTACAATAGAGAAAAAGTGGGATGCAAGCATGGCCATTAAAAAAAGAAATGAAAAAACACCCCAATGAACACAGCAGAACAGGAAACATGACTGAGCTCTGCACTTAAAGACAGAAAATTTCCTGCATGTACTTTGTGTAAAACAAGCTCTGTTGCTTAAGCTGAGTTGCAGACTGTCTGCCTCTTTTTTGACCTTGCCCATCCAGCCCTCATCGCTGATGTATGGGGTGCGAGGGGAGGCGCTGAAATGCAAATGGGGCTCCAAATGAGGATCCCGTCTGCACGAGGGGTGCTGGGACCTTCAAAGGGGCTCTGAGAGCAAACCTAGCACAGAAATCCAGCATTGCTGCTGCTCATCAGGACAGGCATGCTCTCAAGGCAATCAAGGAGGTTGTCTATCACTTAGCAGAGGTAGTTAATTGGCAGTTCTCCACATCCACTTGAAGAAGGGTGCTCAATAATAGGATTTTCTGTGTTCGTGTAAGGGATGAAGCTTCGTCACTGTGCAACAGATTTTTTTTTCATTGGACTTTTATCTGGAACTGAAGCTTTGAAGGCTGGGGTCCTGCTGTCAGGCTTATTTCTTTTATTGGCTCTTGCTCAGTTTCAGACAAAAGAACAAAAAAAATTGAAACTGACCTTTTTTTTTTAATTACTAATTTATTTTTCACAGTTTTTGGACTTCATATTCAAAGATTGGCTCTCTCAGGAAAAGAATATCGTGTTCAATTTATATCACAGTAAGACCCAAAAGCTTACTTTCAGCCAAGTGCAATATGATGCTCTTAAAAAGACAATTTTACAGTATTTCCAACAGTTCTATTTCTGAGTGTGCTGAATGCTTAGCCAAGATACAGTTTGACAAATGAGGTTCAGAATATGACTACTGCTAATTAGAGGCTGTTAACAACTGAAGAGAAGCATGTGGTACCAATGCTTCAACGCCAGCAGAGGGAAGGGGTGTCCTACGTGATGAGAGGCTACTCACAGGGCTGCACTGGTTCCCTGAGCAGGTCTATTGTTGTTGGCACCCATGCTGGAGGGACAAAGATCTTATGGGCTGAGTGCAGGCACGAAGCCATCCCAACAGATGGCTCCTGTTGTGGGTACAGCGTGTGTGTTGTGTGCAATATGTCAGGGCAGCGATGCCTGCTTACAACAAGTGAAGTGTCTGCTTCACCTTGATTTTCCACACTGCCATTAACTCAGTTCTCGAGTCAGTGCATTTCAAAAACCTGTTCACAGAGAGGTTTCTGGTATTCCTGGACTTGGCAGAGACCTCAAGAGGCAAGAAGGGTAACAGTGACAATCCCATCACCACCTTTCTTCCTTCAGCTACAAGAATCCAGTGGTACAAGCCAAAAATTTTTTGGTAGGCCTGCCAAGGTTTGTAAATATGTCAAGGAGGGGAGGAAACTGTGTGACAGACCCTGTGCTTGTAGAAAATCACAGGTGGACAATTGACTCTCTGGTGCTTTAAAGGGAGAAAGCTTTCTGCTGCTGCACTCTGGCAAAGCACTTCTAGACACTGGAGATATTTTAGCTAAGCATGCTTACTCTCCAGTAAGAAACAACACTATACTGAAAACATTATTCCTGATGTTTTGTCTGTTTACCTGCTTCACAGCAGAGTAATATAATGCTCCTGGGGAAAAAAAAAGTCTCTAAACCTGAGAATGGATACATTATTTTCCTTAATATGATGATAACTTCAGCTTTCTTTCAAATTATGCAGTAATTGACCAGTGCTATTGACCATGAATAATACACGACGGCTCATGGCATGAGAACGAATGGCTTCCTGAACAGCCAGATCAATGAGGGCTGGTTTCCTAAGAATTTACCTTCTTCTCCCAGCATTCATTGTTGCCACAATTTGGTGCTGGCTCTTGTTGTGCTTTCTACACTGTGCATGGTGTAATGCACTCTCATCAGTGCTCCCATAGTGTTCCTTGCACATCAAAACACTCAGCTCCCTCCTGTGCCTCCCTTTTACCATTTTGGAGATGCTGGCTGGCCAAGAGTCAGTCTGTGCTTGAAGGCAGCCTGCATGTACAGATCTGTTCTTTTTTCAGGCAATCCAAACAGAATGGGACCTGCCTTCTGGAGAGAAAAACACAATCTCCCTCCTCTGTCAAATTTAGTTGACATTCAAATGTGAAAAGCAGGACTGCAATCACAGAAGTTTTGTTCACGTAAAAATACAGACAAGTAAAGACTGCTTTTGGTCTTGAATCTAAAATATTTGTATTATCTTTATGTATTATTCTACCTTTGAAGCAACTCAACATTCACTTTTTTCTTTGCTACTTAACATGCCATCATAACCATTTTATTGAATCAAAAATGTCTGATTATTATGGTTTATGTTCTGTACAGAAGCAGCCCCTGATGCTCTTCCTTTGCTTTTCAGCAGAGATTTACTACGAAAGGCTGAAGAGCAGTGCTAGGGAGGTCTTGAGATATACAGTATATCATGATTTCAAGCACTTATTCCATTTTCATTACTTAACTGTGCTTTCCAAACAAACTCTCTGTCATATAACAAAATGCAATGTACCTTCAATAAATATTTTCCTTTCATTTAGATTCTATTTACTCCAATGTGCAACAATTGCAACCATCATTTAAAATGAGGTTTTCCTTCAGAAGGAGGAATATAAGAGGCTCTTTCCTATTCAGTTGGAATTATACAGATCATAAAGTCAAGAAGAAATGGAAATCGAATTAAATTGTGAAACACAACCTCCTTATGAACCTTTGTAATTCATTGCTTGTGGAGATCATTCTTATTTAACCAGAACCCAAGAGGGAATATTCCAGAGACAGAATGTAAAGCTCCTTTCTGTAAACCTTGCTATATGTGATACTGTACAAAACTTATAACATCATTAGATTGCCAGCAGCTTGTTGAAGTCAGTAAGGACAGATGTTTTCTGATGTTTATTTCACTTGAGAAGCTTATTCTTGGTTTCTATTGATTCTGTCTGATGTACAGCAGCTACATCAGGAAATGTTTTATTCTCTGAGTTCTAAACAAAGGTTACTTGGGAAACTTCATGCATTTCTCCTACCATTTTATGTGATTACCTATGAAACTCACATTGAATATTTTTAGTATAAATAGCCAGGCATTTCTCCATCCACTGTAACACTTTCAATGCTCAAACCTAATATAAATCCATTCATTCTCTGACATACAAAGGAACAATATTCATTTCATCATTGATTTCTGTTTATGTTTACTGTTCATCAATGGAAATGTGTTTCTGGAATGCAGTCATCTGTGAAATTCTACATGGTTTAGTCCACAGCTTCATTTGATTAGTGCTCTGGACCAATAATATGTGTTACCTGTCTTGCCATAAAGTAGATGTGTGAAAATTAACTATTTTAAAATCTTGTTTACCTTGCACAGAGGTTATTTATCTAAGTCTTTCTAATTTACCTTCCTTATTTTTATTCTTTTTCCTAACCTATGCCTGTATTTTAAGAGGAGAAACCTTATTTATTCTAAGACAAAATGTTACAGTTTACCAGCTGAAGAGATTGCTGGTCATTCCTTCCTACTACCCTCAGAGGCTGCTAAAGGAGTAGAGAGCTGGCAGCTGCAGAGTGAATGAGATGTTCACCCCTTCAGTCAGACAACTAATTACTGTTCTATTTGCACACTTACCTTGGTAAAATCCCTATTGATTTTAATCCAGTAAGATCTGTTTCTGCTAGTTTTGCAATAGAATATATATATTATACATAACTTTTGGTATAGAATATATATATATATATATATATATATATATATACATATATATACACACACCTTCTTTGAGGAAGAGGTGTGGAGATTGCAGAGGTCAGATCCATGGAATTTCAGGCATGGATCCATGTAAATCCTTGTCCTTAACCCTTCCTTTGAGCAGTACTGAGTAAAGGACTGGTAATCAAAAGCAATACCCCCTGAATTTCTGGCCACTTGGAACTGAACCACATCTCCATAAACAATTGTGAATTCATTTGTAACTCTATAGGTTAGAATAATCAGGATAAATGGGACCATGGCATTTAGTAACACACATGCAGCATTTTAGCATGGAATAATTCAAGACAGCACTTGGCAAAGATCAACAGGCCCAATCTAGCTAAATTTACCCATGCCAAAGGGGGTCTTTAATGAGATTTGGATGCCACATAATAACTTTTGCCAAAATAATGCTTCATCTACTGGCGTTTCATAGAAATCATAATGATTTCCCAAAGATGTAAAAAGAATTATATCCTTGTGTTCAGCAGTCTATTTTTTTCAACTGCTTGATAAAGAAAGAAACCCCCAGGACTTTTAGTGAGAAATCCTTGTATTCTTACTTTATAAGTGGCAGCTAATAATACCAACCCTTCAATACTCCACTCACTTGAACACAATGGAAACCTCTGGGGAGATCATTTAAGAAAATTAATGATATGGAGCCACCACATAAAATTCTGAATATCCTGAATGGGTTTTTTGAAAGAGATTTTTGATATGTATCAGGCATTACAGTAAAATCTCTTTAGTGAATTAAAATTTTCCATCCTATCACACTGAGAGCCATACAACATGTAACAAAAAGGCATTATGCTTGGTTTGGTAGCCATGAGGAACTTGTATCTATCAATCACAGATGGACTGAATGCAACACACACACCAGGCACCTTTGGGGAACATAAAGCTGTGAAATGTAGTTAGAGTGTAGCAGTACAGTTAATTTCTACTATTTTAGTATTATATTCCCAGGCTGTCTTTAGGCAATCATTCTTTAAAGAAAATTTAATTTTTTCAAGTCCCTTATGATTCCTGCCTGTACATGAAAGGACACAATGAAAATAAAAACAATTTCAGAATGACACAAAGCTACTGCTTACTGCTTTTATTCTTTGGAATTATTCTTGACTTCTCATTTGAATATTATGTATTTAACTATTTAGTTTCTCTGCCAGAGGAGGTACTTGTGTTGCCCACAGGTAATTTAAATTAGAAAGAACACACCTAGGAAATAATTCTCATGTTATATAAGCATTGAAGGCATTCTGGCCTAATTTTTTTGCATCCTTAGGTTTTGCTAAAAGACCTTTCAATGTTAAAACACTGAAGGATCAGCTTCAGTGGAACTATTTAAAAGAATATTTATGTAGTAGGTCTGTTTATGGCATTTAAAATGAAGATGAACAAAATCTTCATATTTTATTTATAAAATTATATTAAAATAATCGAGTTAATGGTTTTTTCTTATATATATATTTATATGTTCATAAATAGCATTTTATCCTTTCACTTAAAAACCTTGACAATGAAATGCATAGATTGTTACAATCTTAACATCATAGCTAAAACACTTATTCTTCTCTCAGATTATTTTCCGAATGCTCTTAATCAAGGAATTCATTGATTTGGAAAGGAAAAAGAGGTGTGTTATTGTTTTCATTTAGTAGCTAATATGATAGATTAATAGACTCCATTTTAAAGAAAATGCATCTGCTGTAGAGAATTTTTTTTCCCATTTCTGTCTCAGGAAAGTAGAGTTTATTGTGCTAATGGCAGCGTATTTTACATATGCCTATTAATGTAATATCCTTGCACGGATAGAGGAGTATATTTGTAAAAAAAAAAAAAAAACCCCAAAAAAAAGAAGTAGAGAAGACCTACTGCTAGATGAATCAGAGTAAGATTTCATTTCCCAAAAGAAGGTGATCTTTTCTAATTCCCTGAAAAACTAGTTAAATGAGGTCTCATTAGCCTCAGTGATTGGTGCTCAAGGTGTGCTGCTAGGTTTGCTAACCTTTTGATGAAATCCCTGGGGGTCCCTGACCCAGTTCTTCTGTGCTGACCATCTAAAATATGTTCTGATGCTTGCTGTTGTTAAGGTAGCCCCAGCACCAGTATAATTAGTGAGCCTTAAGCTATTTAGAGCTTGAAAAGACAAGAAACCATTCATATGGAAACTCACACCTTTGGTGTCTCTCCAAATGGAATCAACAATCATTGGGTGCAATTCTGGGAGCTTTTAACATACCTTGTAAGGTTAATTTCCTATTTTACTCTCTTGCTTAAAAAAATATTGCCGTTTATAAATACAAAATATTATGTAGACAAAGCAGAGTTAGATGTTCCTAATAATGGTGTAAAGAAAGGACATGAGAATAGTAATTGACAGCATTTTTTCAAATGGAATTGTTATTTAACTTTGTTGGGAACAAAAGATATTCAAATGCTATGAAGGTATTTGAATTTTGGTCGGTTTTATTTATGTTGGAAAGACGTGGTCATCTCCTAGCTAAATATAAAAAGAAGCCCCTCTGGGCTTTGATTTGAGCAATGTCACTGAATGTTACAGAAAATTCAAGTGAAGTTATGGCTAGTATATCAGTTTGATTTATAAAAACAAACAGTCATTGAAAGGTTTGGGTTTGAAGGCACTTTAAAGATCATCATCATAAAATTCCAATCCCCTGCCATGGACAGGGACACCTTCCACTAGACCAGGTTGCTCAAAAAACCCATCCAGCCTGGCCTTGAACACTTCCAGGGACGGGGCATCCACATCCTGTTTGTTATAGACCAATGTGTTCTAAAAACACCTACAAAAAGAAACCTGGAAATCAGACAGCTGCATACCACATTTGTCATGCCATGAGTCTTAATAGTTTCTCTAATCTCACTTCTATGGAATACAAAAAAAAAATACAGAAAACATCCAAACTGCTCCAGTCCTCTACAATTTCACCCCCAGAGTCTCATTTTCCTTCTATGCTTGTAGTGGCACTAAGAAGCCAAACTCACTGACTCAGAAGGAAATGCTGACTAAATAATTTGTAAGGAGCAAGGAAAACACCAGCTAATCACTCAAGCTCTTCTCCACTGCTGCTCCATTACAGCAGAAGAGGCAAATGGCCAGTGGATATTTGCAGTGCTTCACTTACTGATTTCTGTGTAAGATGAAAATAAATATAAGATTCCACTTATATGGAATACTTCATTTTATTATAAACTACAGGTTATTTTACAGTTATATGGAATACTTCACTTATAATGAACTACAGGTTATAATCCAAGTTCTTGTCCTGACTATTTGACTGCTCTAATACAGCCCTGAATGTTCTTTATCCCTACTGGAAAAGACAAATAAATAAGCAAACGAAAAACTCTAATTAAGAAATACTCTGTACCTCATAGGACAGGACTTTCCATTAGCATGGTAAAAAAGAAGGAAAGTACATTTGAGAAGCTGCTAGAGGACTTAGGGTCCTGTGTTGTTCTGGTTGGACTCATTCTCTTGACTCAGTTTTAAGTAATTTTTTTTTAGATCATCTCATGGATAGTATTTACTGAATCCACTGCTTGCTGAAATAATTCAACTGTAGTTGGATGGGTATTGGATCAGTCCTACCACGAACAGATGTGTTATGGCTAGAGGGAAATTAATAAAAGCAGCAAGAGATTGTAGTGAATTATAATTTCTCACTATGTCCGGTTCAAGCTGTGTCCTGGTGGATGCACAACACTTCCTAGCGCTGTGTGCTCTGCCAGCAGCACTGCAGAGCATATCACAGGGACACAGTTTTGGGAATGCTAACTCAGCCTTTTCAAACTGCATCCCTTTGATACACTTGTCTGCCTAAATACAGCCTTCCAGCTTTGATCAGGCTGCCAAAATAACTGTGTCGTGACGCTTTCTCTTTATCTCAGTGCAGCTTCTGGACAGCAGATTTTAAGAGCATCTGCAGCTACAAAAAGACCTTAACCTTAATACAAGGGCATTTCCCAACAACAAAAAAAAAAAGTAGAAAATTCATAAAGATGCCATATGGGTATTACAAAAGAATTAATTATTCAGAATTGAAAACTAGATCCATTCACTCTTCAGAGAACTTTTAAAGACCCAGATAAGGAGAGCTCAACAAGTATATTCTTTCTAGGTCACGTGGGTTTAAAATAGAAATAAATAATTTATTCTATTCAATGATATAATCTATTCTATTCAATTATAAAGCATTCTGTTCTCCTCTGAGACCCTACTCTCTTGATACTCGTAGCTGCCTTGGTTTGGATCAATATTCAGCATGCAGATAGATTACATGATATTCAGTATGAACACAGAAACACAGAGACAAGCTATCCTGAAACACTTGTGTGTACACAGGTGGATAAGCCTATAAATGACATATTGAATTTATATATCCATTAATTAGTTTATAAAGCACATGAAGAGGCATATTCTAACACACTGGCATGGCAAAAGCACATCTCTCTCAATAATAGGGCTCTATAATTCTAGCTTGTGCTTCTGGAAGAAAGAGCAAAGAGCTCCTAATCTTGGTGATGTTTTCCATCCTTTTCTGAAAAGAAAATGCTTCTGCATTCTGGACTTCATGGGCAGACAAGCAATCTTGCTGTTCCTCACATAAGTTTTAGTTTTTCAAGGAACATTTTTGGCCAAGGAAATAGTTATCTTCAGGCAGGTTAAGATCTACAAAGCTTTTTTTTTTTTTTTTTTTTGCAAGTTTTTACATCATAGAATCACAGATTGCTTGAGCTTAGTAGGGACCTGTAGAATTGATCTTGTCCAGTCCCTCTTCTCAAGCAGGGTCATCTATAGTTGGGTGCCCAGGACCTTGCCCAGGTGGCTTTTGATTATCTCCAAGGATGGAGATTCCACAGCCTCTCTGGGAAGCCTCTGCCAGGGCTCAGCCATGCTCACATGAAAAAGTGAAAAATTAAAACATTGTGATTACTAAGAATTTTACTCTTTCCTCCAAATCTTCAGTTCTTGTAAAGTCCTTCAAATACATGTATGGAGTATTTGTATACAGTATACAAATATACATTGTACAAATATATTTGTATACTCAGTATACAAATGCTGAGTGTGATGTCTATATCTGCTCTCTTTTAAAATGTCCTTTGTTTTTTTTTACAGAGGGTTTATTTAATTGCTTGTTGCATAATAAGGACAGAAATAAAAGTATTTATATGTATGCATCTAAAGTTTGCATAAAAATCCACTCAACTTATGGGTGATGCTGTGTGCTCCAGAACTGAAAATCATTTGAGTGCATATTGCACAACAGTGTTCACAGTATTCCCACAGATTTCTACAGTATATTTCACAGATAAGTTTCCTATTTGATCCATCTGATAATGGTCTGGATGTTGTAATTAAACAGCTGGAATTGTGAAGGAAAAGTAACCCTAAAGCCATTTTCAGCCTCCTGTGATGTACTTACTGTCCATTAAACATGGTCTATAAACTCTCTGCAATACTTATACACTGCACAGTAGTTTTCCCAAGTGAACCAGGCATCTTCTTTCCCACCAGACTTTTATGATAAATTTGCCTTTTGAGGTTTTGGAAGAAATCCTGAACGCTAGCTTTGTAATCACTTGATCAAAAAGTTCCTTTTACCTTCTTTTTCCTTTATCTTGAGCTTCCTGTCAAAGCTTGTAATTGCCATTGATGGAAATGAAATACTATCCACTTGTTTTTAATCAAAAAATAAAGTAATCTACATATGAAACGATGAAAGGCCTCATTACACACCAGAACACAAGTAAATTACCTTGCTGAAGTGGAAGAAATTATACTTAGCTATCAAAACTTTAAATCTACTGAAAGGTGATTTGGTGTCCCTTGGGCAGTACTTACTCCTAACAGAAAAAGAAAATTTTTATATTTGGTTTTGTGCTACTCCAGAAACAAGACAGAGAAATTTGTTCTGCAAAAAATTAGACAAAAATAAATACAGAATAATGTTCTTCAGTGTTTTTTGAGTGGTTAAGTTATGAATGTATGAGTGGGCTGGTTACTCTATTCCTTCTTTTCCTGGTAGTTATTCAGAAACAAACCATTAAATAAAGGAAATAAAATTAAAGAAAAGGGAAGGAGGATGAAGCAACTGGTTCTTATTACCTCACAAGGCCCATCTGATGAAAAGAAAAAGAAGAGTCTAAGCAGAGGCAGAGAATCTAATAAAAAGGCTAGCAGTTTGGAAGAGATTATTTCAAAGTACTAACAGTTAAAAAACAACAGGGTTCTGCTTATACTTAGGAGTGAAAAATAATTTGGTGTTTCCTGCAATAAAGACAGCAGCAGTGAGTTTTAGTAGTAGTTTTTTCACTGCCTTTTAGGAAGTATTAGACAAAAACCCTTTAAATAATATGCTCTCTAGTAAATTGTACCTCAGAAAAACATCTCCTTCCTTATATAAGGGTCACTGAAAATCAATACAGTTCCTTCTAGAAAGCTCCCTACAATGTATTAACACTAGTAGGTGATGGTTCAACTTGTTATGGTTTGTGGATAAGGAACACACAAGAACCATGTACATGCACAAAGCACTGAGAAGAAATGGCTGGCAGCACTTCCAGAGGGATCTGACAAAAATAACTTTGGATCTTTTGATAGATGTTGATGCATTAACTCTTGACAAGAGCTGCAGTTAAAAACAGCGCAAACAGGGGAGATCAGTTTTGATGGGATATCCTGAATCAGCAGCCTATTTGTGTTTTTAGACTCCCATGTATTGGGTTCAACACCATCTGCCCCAAAATTCTTGTATTCAAGCAAGTCTGGATGGGTGAACTACCAAATAAGCAAAAACTTGAGGACACACCACCTCAAAAGCTAATGGTTGATGGGCTGCAGCCTGCCCAGAGAACTGTGACATAAGAGGGACCTCCATGCCTGTCCTGGTTCCTGGCCTGCTCAAGGTCCTTATCAGCCACCTGGAGGAGGGCAGGGAGGGCACTTTGCTCATGCTGACAGGCAAAACCAAGCTGGGGAACCAGTGCACATGTCCCACAGCAGGGCTGCCAGCCGCAGGCAGCCAGGCTGCAGGAATGGCCCAACAGGAACATAATGACCTTTAACAAGGACAGGTGCAAAGTCCTGCTGTGGAAAGGAAAGCAGGAAGAACCCCTTGCACCCAAACAGGCTGGGAAGCAGCTCTGCTGGGTGGGCACTGAGGCTCTGGGCCAGCAGCAAGTTCAGCCTTTCCTGCCCTCCCAGTAAAGCCATTGACAAACTGGGCTGAGCTCAGCAGAGGGCCAAGCAGGATGCTCAGGGCTGGAGCACTTGCCTGGGGGGCTGAGGAGCCAGGGCTTGCTCAGCCTGGGGAAAAGACAATCACAGGGGGACTGAAGAGCCGCAGTTCAGCCTCCCTGCCTGCTGACAGGGGTCACTGGGCACAGGGAGACCTGCTCCTCACAGGGGTCTGTGCCAGGGACAACAGGCATAAGTCAAAGCAAGAGAGGCTCAGACTGGACAGGAGAAATTGTCTTCCCTATGAGGACAGGCAGCCAGTGGAGCAGGCTGCCCAAAGAGGCTGTGCCAGCTCTGTCCTTGGAAGTTTTCAAGACCTAACTGGGTGAAGCCCTGACCAGACTGATCTGACCTCATACTTGACCCTGCTTGCTTAGCATGTTGGACTTGAGACCTCCAATCACTGCTTCCAACCTGAATTAGCCTGCACATCCATGATCCTATATAGTAAATATTATGATAAATAACCAACAATGGTAATATCCAAACTATAGAGAATACATTTCAGTGCTTTTTTTTTTCCTGTACTACTCATGAAAGTGCATTATTGCAGACACAATAAATTAATGTTCTCATCTATGCAGGGCTTTTCACTGCTATGCATGTAATGTAATTATCTGCATTACTAACTTCCTGCTTCTTTAAATAAAACAATTTGCCTGGCTAAAATCAAAGACTAACTTGTCTAACACCCTGATGAAGATGATGGGGGATGATGTCCTCTTACCTTGCTCATCCTGTGATAATTCATACTCTTTTGACCTAGTGGCAGAAATTTGCACTTCAGAACATCTTCACAAATTGCTTTGCATACTTAATTCACTGAACTGACAGCAGTGTCTGAGGGTAATTTGCTCTGTCTTTGCTCTTGCTAGGAGGCCCTCAGCAGAAAGCCTCTCATCAACTCCAGGGGTTCTTGTCTGTGACAGCCCAAATGGAAAAGAGAAACTATAATATGCTGTGAATGCATTTTATTTTGATTTTACTTGTCTTATAATTAATTAGGAACATGGGAACTCAAGATTAAAATGCTCATCCTGGGGAATCAAATCGAGCATGCACAGCCTCTCATAGCCTGCCACAAATCTAAATATATGGAAAGGAGATTTTGAACTCCTGGTTGAGAAGTGCTCTAGAAGCTGCTCCTGTATCACAGCCTAAATTTCTATCCTAAATTCTTTTAACTGCTTCCTCTTTTGTAAAGGGCTAACAAGAATAAAAGATTAGAATCTCCTATTATAAAAGGCCAGATTTTGAGTACTGTTTGAAGATAGGCTATTTATCAATAACTGTATTTCTCCAAGTTAAAAAAGCAATATGATTTTTTTCTCTTTGTTCTCTAAAATCACAAGGCTGGCAACAAATGCAGTCACATCTCCCTTTCATTAAGGCCTCCATCAAAATAAACTTTCTATTCCCTAACTGTTTTAATAGCTCTTTCCTGCACCTTCTCAAGCTCAAATTCATCCTCTTGAGATATGGATGTTTATAAAGATTCCTAGCACCTCAACTATAGAGATGCATTTACTGCTTCTAAAGTCAGTATTAGACAAATTCTTCACACAATATTCTGGCTCTCACTGATTGAGAAACATGGGGCATTGCCATGCTTTCTGTTTTAATAAAAACTCTGCCTTGAAGTGTAACGTGATATTTGGAGGAGGAGATTTTCTATTAACTTTTTCATAAAAATTGGCCGTACAAGATTTATGTAAGTGGGAGTACTTGTGCTCCAATATTGCTCATATGAGTTTTGATTAAATTATTATTGCTTTAATGTCAGTGTTGCCTGCTCTTATTGACAGGCAATCCTGTTGATTTTTTTTTATATTTACATCTATATTTTAATACATATTAAAAGCAAATCCTCACTATCTGTGTCAGAAGAGTGCCTGCAAAGAGAAGGATGAAACTGAAAGGATTTTTCTGGCAGTTTAGATTGACATGGGGAACAGAAAGCTTTGCTGATAGACAAGAGCAGGGGACTTTTTTTTCCTCTTTTTTTTTTTAATAGGCATAACAGTACCCATTTGTTCCTGGATTTAGAGTGCAGATGTAGTCTAAGAAGTAACTTTGTAAAATTGGAAAATTGGTATCATGGGGCTTTGTGTTCATTCTCTCAGTGACTCAAGAGCACACTTGCTCAGTTAGCAAGTTTTAAAAGTTTTAAAATAGAGAAAGACTGGGAAAAGGGTTTTAACTGCAAGCTTTGTACATGTACTGAGATGTAAATGCCCAGCTGAAATCTACTGTCTATTACCACTAGCAATAAGGATTCTGTAACTACAAAAAAAAAAAAAAATCTTGCTGCTATCTGATCTGGTGGTTCATTCAGCCCTGTCAGATGTTTGTGGGTTCTGCAGGGCAAACAAGTGTTTGTTTTTCTCTACAGGTGGTTGCCCTGATGAAAGCAGTGAAATATGAGACTTGCCAATAGGTCACTTGGAATTCTTGCATGGAAATGAGATTTTTGCTTTGTTCAGACATCACTAGCTACCTGCTTCCTATCTGAAATTACAGCCTCCTCCAAATCATAAATATCCACATTGCAGCCTACACCTTCATCCCTCACTTTTTGCAGCTCCTTAGCCAAACTGCTTTTGCTGTGTGGTTTTTTCCCCCCAGTATTGGCCTTTCTTTCCAAATTACACAAAAGATGGTAATTTAGAAGGAATATCAAATAGTAAATATTTATTTCCAAAATTTTTATTTCTCATCTTGTTGCATATCACAGCTTTTTCTCCTCTCCTCTCTTTCTCTCAGCCACAAAATCTGTATGCACATTTACTACATCTACTAATCTTAAAAAAAGAGAAACATACTCCTATTTCTCACAAGGTATTAGTGTAGATTTCCACCTTTGATGTCAAAGAAATATTTTTAACATGTTTTCTGAACTACCACTTTTCAAATCAAGTGCCCTGTAATACACCTATGCAAAATAACTGGACTAGAGAAAGAAATTTCTCAGAAATGGCCATGAAAATAAGATCAATTTCCCCTTAAAATGCTCTCCAAGACCAACCTGTCCTATTTCACATGGGACAAGCAGTGATCCACTAAGAACAATTCTTCTGATGACATAACAACATAATATTAAAGAAAGGCAATGTGAGAAAAAAGGAGTATTTTGTTATACAAAAGAATACCACCACAATATTTTCAGGATTAAAATCAGGGGGAAAAAAACTGAAGACTAATTTCAGGTCTCAGTTGGGAACCACAGGATTTCTTTGCACACTGGAAGAGTTGTCTGAGAAAACCAGGAATAAAAAAGTATTTGGAAATATCCCTTTATAAAGTTATGACTCTACTTAATGAGGAGTGGTGATCCTTGCCTGCAAGGCAAATGTTTGGCCATATAGTGTTAATTTAACAAGCCATCCTTCTGGTCTCTGCAACACAAGTGATACGCTGTGATCTGTTAAATGAACCCCAATATTTATGTCACAGCTGATTTAACAGGAAATGTGCTACTTCCTGGGATATCCTGCATGCACACACTTCAATAGCACAGCACAATGCAATCTCAGAGATTACTCTGCAGCCATTGATTATGTGGAAAATAACTGAGGTTCATACTTGACACCTACTGCCTTTGCACTGTTTTGGGGGAGGAAAAAGGAAGCCTGTGAGCCAAGAGGAAACATTTCTTTACTATTCAGGCTGCCACACCACATGTGATATCTGATGTGGAAATATTAATTACTTCAGCCTTTTGAAAATCTGCTCCAACAGTAAATATTAAACAGAGACATCTGCTTAGTAGCTTTAGTCAAGATGGTTTTATCCTATGCTCCTCAGGTTCCCCTATTCCCTGCTGCAGAGCTGTGGCTCTCAGAGCTTCTCCAGTACTATGGGACATCACTCAGCACATCATCTGCTCCATTTAGTGACTAAATACAAGCCCTTCTCTTGGAAACCCTGCTGTTATTAAAGGCATTTCCTTCTATGACCATTCTCCATCCCCTGAGTCCCTCCAGTGTCTTATTCAGATGATTTTCCATATTCTTCCTCTGATATACAGTGGGAACTCTGCTAGATCTTTTTCCTTGCTTCCTTTCCCCTTCTGTTTGTCCCCATTATTTTCTCCAGGAATTATTTAAAAAAAAAAAAGAACAATGATGGGTAACTTTAGAATTTCTTTCCCCTCTAAAATAACTGCCTTAACAATAGCTTGGTCTGACATCTCCACAGCCTAAACCTGACAAAAAACAAAATAAATACAGCACAAAGTATTCATATTCTTTTATCCTATTGAATCTCACTGTGGTTTGGCCTGTTCTTTATGCATATTGTTTGAATAGCTATTTAGATTTTTGCTGTTACACATCTTAACAATGCAATTATTTTCCAATCTAGCCTTGTCACTGTAGAACTGATCTTTTTGAAGATGCAGACAAGGTAATCTTTCAGCCTCATTTCTTTACACTTACAGAGCTACAGTTAAAAGTGTTCTTAACTTTTTAAACCCTGAATTCTTTGCTGAATCAATCCAACTACATCTAGCATCTATGCTGCCTATGGGGTCACATCAGCTTTCAGATTTTTTTTCAATTCTTTGGTATTTCTCTGGTATTAAATATGCATTTTAAAAACCCCCTTCTAATGAACCCCTTCAGTCTAATACCATTGTCATGCATATGGAACAATACTCAGTGTCTGAACTTATTTTCTTGATTGTGTGGTTTATTCAGCCCGCACATACGCACATTAAAAATGCTTTCTGAAAGTGATTACCTTTAATATAGATGCATATAAAGCTTCTCCAGCTGTCTACACTTAATAACTATTAATTATTCTGTTGATTATAAAACCCTGATGATCTATAAAAAGTGTAATGTCTAGAGGATGTCGCTTTACCATAATGATTAAAAAAAATCTAGAGTTCAGTCATATAATATACTGGGAACCATGAGAAAGCAAATAGAAGTTCATAATTTCCTTGTTGTAATAATCTTGAAATTTATTAACAACTTAAAATTTATCTGAAACATTTTGGGTTATTATCTCCTCTTGCCCCCCTGAAATTGATGTGTTTACTGTTTGGCATGAGCTTATTTCTCAACTCTAGTGCTTGCATCCATAGTGGAGACAGCAAAACCTAAGTGGATAGGAAAAAATCTCCAGATTTAGGAGAATAAATAATAGTGATAAAGGGGGCTTTAGGAGAACACAGTGAAACTCTCCCTAAGAGTTATTTACCTTCACTTAAAAACAGTGTGAAACAGCTGCATATATTCACCATGCAAAACATCTAGGGAAAGAAAAAGCTGTAGGAAAAATGTATAATCTTGTATCCCGAAAGTTCCCATACATGCCAATGCTTTGCTTCTATAGCTTGCAGCTAGACTTATATGGAATGGGAGGAAGATGTGCCTTGCAGATGTGTCAGTGCTCTCAGTATGAGCAAAAAGCACAATCCTAGGGTATGAAAGCAGTTATCTACTGGCATGGGTTTTGTCTATTCAGGCATCACCTGAAGATAGTAACATGATTGAAAAATAAACTGCTCTTTATTTCACCCCTGGGTCCTGGTATCCTGGACTAATCCAAGTGATTTTAGGAAAGAGTCAGAGAATTTTCAGTACAAAAAAGCTTCTGGAATGGTTTTCCTTTTGGAGAATAGAATTCTAAATGTAAGAGAGAACAAGAATACTTCTGCAAAATCCATGAGTTCCAAATTAGGCCCATATGAATGAGCCCACAATTAGGAGGGGAAAAAAGAAAAGGCAACTTTACTTATAAGGTTGCATTCCAATGAGTATTATTTTTTAAACTCTTACTGATTACTAGAGAAACCTGTTGGACTAATTTTAATAAATACCTCAGGGCTTTTCCATATAAACCAAGGTATGCACACAGTGCTACTGATTACTATTACACAGTGGAGAAAAAATACTGGATCATTAAATCTTTAAACGTGAAAAACTTGGTCTTTCCTTCACTTGATGCTCATTCAAATAGAGGCAAAAAATATCCAATTAAACAAGACCAGTCATCATCTAGGTGCTAATTTTTTTTCAGCTTGTGTTTGCCTCTAACTCAGTCCTGACTTTTGTGCCCACTTGGAAAATACCTATCAAAATATAGCCTAGAGTTAAGTGGAGCCTCTGGGGAGCTACTGGAGCAGGGTTGACTTTGTCAGAGCTCTCAAGTGATCCCATTAGTCCCTCAGAGGCAGGTTAAACAGCTGCAATGCCCTGCAGAGCCTTTCCTGGGATGCTGGGATGCAGTGCCCAGCTGCTCGTGTGCACCTCGGAACAGGACAAGGATCCTTGGGGGTGCCAGATGCAGAAGGGTCTGTGCTCTGTTTGGGACACTGTCCCAAGCCCCCAGGTTCAGAGTGGAAGTATTGTCTTAAACACTGCCTTATTTGCCTTAAATACTGGAGCAGGGATGCCTGCAGCCCTTGCACCCTCTGCCTGCCATCACCCTCCCTTGCACTTGTCATGGGGGTGCCTGCTTAAAGCCTCCAGCCCCTCTCCAGTGGAAAAAAAGGATGGGATCTCCTTCTAAATTCTCACCCCTGTTGCTCTGGTGCCTCAGAGGGGTTTTGGGGTGCATACAGGGCCCCTCACCTGCCTCGTGGGCAGGTGTGGGGCTGTCAGGTGCAGGAATCTGCCTGTAGAGCACCAGCCCCAGACCTGGGATGGGTGAGGAGGCTGGAGGGGAACTGACTGCTCATCTCCAGGTAAAACTAAACCAGTTTATTTTTATTCAAGGAGTCTGACTCACTGTTCCAAGTAAATTAGTGGCTGTTTAAACACAAGAACCAAGGATCATGATTCCCATCTCTGTTTTCTGAACGCAGAAGTCTAACTTACATAAAGGGAAAAAAACCCATTTTTAAAGCTGTATTTTGTCAATATGATCATCCCATATGCACCAGAAATGAGCACGTGACAAACTTGGAGCATACAAGGGGAGGAATTTAAAACAAAATTAATAAGAATATTCAAAATGTAGAAAAGTCTAAATAATCCATGTGCAGCAGGATTCATGTGATGTTTTCCTAAAAAGGCATCTATCATGACTGAGGCAAAATTTGTATCCCTTTACTTTTTTTTTAACCTTTTTTAGAAAAAAAAGTAATATTTCAAACTGAAATAAAATTATGTGTCAAGGTTTTAAACCACATGCAGAGATGACTGTGAGGGGCAGGTGATGAAAGCTGCAATCACTGTAAGTGGCATATAACAGGGCCTGAAGTTTTATGAATAGACAAGAAATTGCTCTCTCTTATATACCTGCCTATCCTCTTCTTGTACCTTGCAAGACTGTCTTAGGAATATCTGAGTCACACTGGACCACCAGTAGTTCATGAAAACCCCTGACTGCAGCTGAGACTGGGCTGTGGTCAGTGTCTCCTGGAGCTGGGAAACATTTCAGGTTGCAGAGGAGATACAGGATTGGGTTCCTCACTGCTGTATGGTGCTGCTTATTCTGTGGCTTTTCTTATTTGGCCTAGAGACACATTTCTGTAGTTTATGCAAAGCAGAAGTCAATGAAACACACTCTTCTCCAATCACATTTAGTCTCATTTGGGTTTTCTTCCCTGCTGCAACGTATTTTACTTTTGTTTATAACAGAAACAAAGCAAAAAAAATCCCCAAATAAACATATGGAAAAATCCCCTTGGTCTTTGGAAAAATTTCTTTGAGATGATACATTGCCTCATGCACTAATATACACAGTTCAAAGGAAAATAATGGGTGCATTGTCTCAACAAAGCAAATTTAAACATTTAAATCATTGACATGTACTAACACACACACAAGGACAGTCATTTTGGTTAGTTAAAAGGCACAATAATATTTCCCAACAGCGCTAACAACGTTGAACTTTTAAAGGCGATGGAGAAAGAGAGCCAGCGAGCAAAGATGATTAAAGGAACGTATACAGGTGGCAATGGCAGATGGGGTGGGAAGTGTCAGGAGGAGGCAGTCAGGAATATTTTGGAAAGGTGCACTCTACCTGTGTAGCCCAGCGAATTGTCGCCGTGATCAGAGGTGGGGAGTGGCGTCCCGCTGTCGTTCCCCCTCTCTGCGTCCTCGGAGTCTGTCGGAAACAACACCAGAGCTGCTGATGGGGTCACAGGAGTAACAGGAGTTGCCATTTTGATCACAACACGTCCAGACACAATTAAATCCACACATGACAGCAAGAGCCACAGTGCCAGCGCACGGCACACCTCGTCCTTCCCCCTCCTGCGTGGATGAGCCCGTGAGAGCATGGTCCAGGCTCCCCAAAAAGCTGTCCCCTCTTGTCCCCTGTGCCAGTGTCACTCTGCAGCTCTCCAGGCACGGTGGCCGCCCTGCTAAGCAGCCAGCACAGGCTGCAAGGAGCATATGGGGACGGCAGGGCAGGGGAGCTGAATGCTAGCATCGCTAATTTCCCACCTTATTGTTAATCAAAGCTATTGACTGTGATCACTCCCCATCATCGCTTCATCTCCTGGCAATTACAGACCCAGGGGACTTCACCTCTTTGTGGGGAGGAGGCAGGGGGGCGGCTGGGGCTGGGCGAGCACCGAGGGGCTGCGAGATGGGGCAGGGGAAAGGGGCTCAGCCCTCCACCAAAAGATGTTCAGCATCACCAAGATGCGCTTTCCGCTACAAGATGCTTGCAAGGAATCACTCCCTTTTCATGTCACATTGGAAAAAGGGAAAAACGGGAAGGCAGCTGGTCAGCTAAACACATAAATGAACAGATGTTTTAAGACCTTCATAAATGAAGACATGTTTTAAGGGATAAATTGCAGATCCAAACGCCACAAAGCAAACACCATGAATATAACTCGTAATGATGAGCTAAATAATTCGAAACAAACAACAACAACAAAAAATTAAATCCCAGTTGCTCTGAAAACAAAACAGCACAACTCAAAGGAATTTGTCGACAATATCACTGCCCCGTTTTACTCTCAACGTAAAATTGTTTATTAAAAAACTTAACTCCTATTTTACTTTTGATAGTGCACTGTCCGGCACATCATAACTAAAAAGAAAAATTAGTATTTTGTTCAGAAGAAAACTTCGAGAAGCAAATGTCTTTGCAAAAATAACACTGCCACAACAATAGGCTGCTTTTCCCTTTTTTTCTCTGTTGACAGGTGTCAGATAATTTATTAATTATTGCAAAGACATGTTTTGCTCTCTCAGACATATTGTGGACTTCTATAATGACTGAAAATAACTGTTCATTTTCAACAAAATCCACACTGTTAAAAATTACTCTGAACTTTGACAAAACACCAAAAGCAACTGTATAAGAAACTAAACTAGAAAAAAGGAAAAAAAAGGTGGACTTTTTTTCTGGATGCTGGACTTTACTAGCTCAGTCATTCTCATTTTCAAGATGCAATGCCAAACATTAATTTCTCCATTTGTTTTCTAAACAATCTTATAGACAATATCTTTAAAAATCAAAATCTTTTTAATAAGTTAGAAAGGAAAAATATTAAGAAAACCAAAATCCTGAAGACCAACCCACTCAAGGGGACTTATTGGAAAAAAAATATTTCTTTAGAAAAGTCAATTAAAGGATTGATAGCATGCCTTTCAAAATACTGTCGTGCAAATTAAGAAAATAAAAGACCAAACAACAAAAAAGCAGCCGAACACCAAGATGATGTTTCATCTTGGCAGATGAAAGAAGTGAAATATGTTCGTTTATTGGCCCATTCATCTTTGCTGGCTCACTAATGGCCAATGTCACGTACATCTTTAAAATCTGCTCTGAAAATGGCTGCAGATTGACTGGATCAACACTCTCTTTCTCCAGATTGCTCACTCATTTGCATTCAGGGGTTGATTGGGTCAAAGTTTTAAATTACTGCAGTAAGGGACAGAAGGACGGGTCTTCTTATTAATTTAAGTGGCAGAGGCTGTGCCTACCTTTTCTTTGGTGCAAAGGTTTATAATTGAGTACAGGGAGCCCTGACCAAATTTAACCAATGAACCTGCTGCTCATCATTCTGAGAGATTGATTGCGTTCTAGGAGATTGAACCACACACTGCTCAAAATGATTGAGGGGGAAGAAGATGCACTGAAAGCTACTGGAAGTGTCCTGTGTGTCACTGGAATGTTTGGTCTCGTGCAAAATATAACTGCACAATGAATAGGGCTTTTTACCCAAGATAGCCCCTCAGATATGGAATTCTAAACAGTAGGCCATCCTCCTCACAGCACCTCGCAGCCAACCAATGCAAATGCCCCCATCAAAGCTCACTCAGGAGTTTTAACAGGATCAGTCTCCAATAGAGAACTGCTGTGACTTCAAAAAGCCAACAGGCTAGGAGAGCAGCAGCTGTAAAAACCAGAATAAAACTACTGGGAGCTATTCAGATTGCAAATCTTGGCTCCAATCACTCGGTAAAAGTAAATGAGGGAGGGAATTAGTCTCTTTTTGACACTGCTGATACTTACATGATATCTATTAGTGGCAATGCACTTGTTATTTACAAGCTAAAACTATACAGATCTTGTTCACTCTCTCATTCTTTCAGAAAGGCTACTTTCCCACCTGATATTGAAAATTACATTCAACTAATGTTAAATTATGGTCTCTCTCTGGAAATTACTTACTAATGATGAATTCTACCCATTTCATTGACCAATAAGTGCTACATTTTGGGCTGTTGCCCTCTGTGCTGGGCTGAATTTAATTTCAGCTCCGTCAGAAGTTCCAGCTTTGCTTGGGAGTCTCTGTAATAACAGAGGTAAGTAGTGTTGACTTAAATAACACATTTCACTGTAGGACTGCTGTGAAGGCACTCTGTTGAATGACTAGTAAAAATCCTGAATGTTAAGACATGATGTATTTCTTATAACTACCATGCTGTAAGATCAGGCAATTTTCAACTTGGCTCTCCTAAACATAATAAACATTTTTACATCATTATACTTTTTGAACTTGTTACAATGCCAGAAAATGGGAAGCAAATGAACTATAAACCCAAGAACAATTCACCTGACATATGAAGAATTTACAGTTTTGTCTGAGACAAAGCAGAGGCTGAACCTGGTGCCTAATCCGTCAAAGAAATATCATAATCACTCCTTTAGAGGTTTTAACAGAAGTGACAGAGAGAGACACCCCTTAAAAAAAAATCACTCCAGTGTGGTTGGACATTTTGGTTGAATTTCTATACCAGACAAGAAATATTTAAACCAAGGTTTCTATTTTTTCTTAGCTGCCCAAAAAGAGAGCCCATTTTCACTGAAGTAAAACTTAAACTTTAAAAGGATGCCTAGGCCATAATTGGTTCATTCATTATATAAAAAAAAGCCAAAAAACCCACCAAAAATAAAACCAAAAACGACAAAAGGAGCCCAAAAACCGCCCCAAAAACCAAACACAGCACACCCTTCCCCACAAAAAACTATCCAACAGAAAAAATACTTTTATCTATAAGCATGCAAAACTTCAGGAAGAAAACAAAATTATTTCCCCTCCTTTTTTTTTTCCTGTTTAATATAGTTCCAAATTAGTTTATTTGGGAAGAGGAAGTCGAAAAGTGAAACCTTGAGTAACAAAAAATAAGGATCAAAGCGACACCTTAGCGATTGCTACTACACTTTGCTTTTACAGGAGCACTTGAGATGCTTTTCATTTGAGAGGCAGAACACCCTCATCATGATGAAAAAATTTCATTCCCTCTTTCCACAGAAATTTCCAGAGCCACCATTCATTAAGTTGGGCAAGACATTGAAAAACCAAAAAAAATCAAAAAAAAACCCCAAACAACAACAACAACAAAAAAAGCCAACAAAGAAAAAAACAACAAATATCTACTTGGACTTGAGAGGAGAATGTTAAATTTACCAGCACTAAGAGCTCCAGCTTTTTGGTGGAATGTTTCAGGCTTAGTCAGCCCAAGCACACATGACCCCTTCCAACCATAAAGAGGATTTTACATAATCATACAGGTTCAGAACAATTTTAGGTGCTAATGGCAGTTGGAGAGCACAGATTTACGTGAATGTGAGAAGCCTTTTCCAATTCAATTTCTACTGAAATCTCTAAGTTATTCCATTTTACTGGATGGCCACACCATTCATGCTTTAATTTATGAATCTTTAGCTCTTCAAAATTTTTAGAAAATCCAAATAGCAAATATTTACTATTGCTATTTGTTCTTTTGGCTTCTAGAACACGTCTAACTAGACAGACACACTTATTTTCACAGCTATTTATATTCAAGTGCATTTTACAATCCTAACTTTAAAAACTATATTAAACATATTTTTAACCATGGCTATTCTCTTCATAGAAAAGTCACCAGTGATTTTTTTCCCCACTGGTAAGAGAAAGTGATGCCATCAGTTATTCCTTCTTTTGAACCAGGAGATACATCTGGATGACACATTTTATTGATGATGCACCCTTAAAAATCCCCAGATGATTCAGTATTGATGCCCTGGCCCAGCCTCCTGGAGGACATAAAGAAAAATTGAAAAGATGTAAACAGACACAACTCCTTACTTCTGTAAGAATTTCATGTGTCTGACTTTCTACACTGGTCTTTGCTTATCTGAAATTAAAGTCACCTACTGAAAAACATCTGACTACAAAAAAAAATAGTAACTGTTAGCACATTTAATTCCAAAATTTATAACTTCATTATTTCTTGTTATGTTTGTCTAAATTTCATTATCATCAGCAGCTTGGGGGTACAAAACTGGAAGGAAACAGCATGAACAGCATTTTGCAAATGAGCATTAATAAAAGATTAGGATGAAGCAAATGAATATAAACTACTATCAATATTAGAATTGTGTTCTACAAATTGGATCAATTCCCATTGATTCATTTCTAGTGATCTAGACGAATTCAGGAAGAGACATCAGAAAAAAAAAGCCCAACTGGGACTGCATCAAACCACAGCCTAAGATGAGGAACTAAATGAGTAAATTAGTAGCAGAGGTTTTTTCCAGTGTTTTGATTTATTCTAGGTTTTCTTTGGAGTTAAAGTAGAAATACACTGTAATATGTCTTAAAGAATATTTAATTTATTCCTATTTCTTCAATTGGTTGTACACAATGACAAAACAGTTTAGGCTCTCAGAGTATAACTAAGGAGAGTACCTAACGGAGAACTATTGATAAAAGCCAAATCATTAAATCCAAGAGAAGCAAATTTTGTACAGGGAAAGTACTATCTAATAGAATATGTTTATTTAGAAAACTGCAGACAAGCTTTCAAGGATGTAGACCTATTCTTCAGATCTGGAACAACAAGGAAAAACTTCAGGCTATGTGCAGAATTGGGAATAATTAGGCCACCTTTAGACTCTCACAGCTTGGTGAACACTCACAGGTCTGTATCAGAAACCTGTTAATCTGATTAATACCCTCACCAATATTTCATAATAGCTCAAAGTACTTTTTTCATAAGACTTAATACAGCATCTTTCTAGAGACTGGCACATTCAGCCAGCTAACTTGTTTAAGCTGGATAATTTAGCAAGTTATGACCACTTTCATCAGCTAAGAGTCTCCACAAGTAATAAGTAGTTCTTCATTAAAAATTTACACTGTTCAGCTGCCTCATTTCAGAAGTTAAGAAAGATTCAAGCTAAGGGGAAAAGGCAAGAATTTTCTCTCCCATAATGTCCTTAATGGGAGGATTTGGCTCAAGTAAATGGTAGATAAATCCACAAGGATTTTTTTTTATTAATATCTTGTACAAGTATGTTCCAGCAATTCAGTAAGTAGTCTAAAAAAAGAATGTACACTTCCACACTGGTACAGAAATGTTATTCATTACACTCAAAATATTCTTTTGATGAGAAAAGAACACTTTGTAGTGTAAAAGAAACCCCTTAGAAATTATTTTTTTTCTAAAACAAGGAAGAATAAAACATTTATTTAATGGTTTGAGTATCTCTTTTTTGCTCATCTTCAAAGAACAGTGCATGACTGAAATCCTGACAAAACCTCAGTAAGGAAGCTGTTTAAAAACCTTTCCTTCCCTTTATTTTCACAACTCACTTAATAACAGCCTTTAAGTGAGAACAAAAAGTAAATGAGTGGGGACTTATTATGCATAAGCAGGAAACAACCTTGTGGTATCTTTGCAAATTATTTATTTATTTATTTATGCAGTAGGTAATAAACAAAGGTGTTGAGCAAATGCAACACAGATCGAGCAAATATATTTTACTGAGTAGCAGAACCATAAGCAGAAGTCTTATGTGGGATCAGTCACTGTATGAATCCAATCACACAGAAACATTTCTGACTGACCATTTGAATTTCTCAAAAATTAAAATTTGGCAGTGAGCATGACAAACTTGCACTGCAAGACTTTGATGCTGCCTGTTGTTCTCTCTCTACCTGCCCTTGCTCCTTGACTTTTTCTGGCTTTTCCTTGCCCTTCTTGGGCTGTCCCTTGTAGCACTCTCTCCTGCTTGGCATCTTCTCCCATTTCTTTCCTTTTCAGAGAAATCTGAAGGTACCAGCCACTCAGGCTAATTAAATGGTGCTGGAAGTGAGCTAACAGGTGGTGGCCCCAGCTGCTTTTGTTGCAGGGGCAGATAAGAGACCCATCAGTAGCCTGTGCAAGGCACTATGATTAATTAGGACAAGAAGCCATTTTCCAGGGAGGGAGAGCAAGGTTTACAACAGAATTTTCTACACCAAGGTAACAAGCAATGTTTCTTCAGAAAATGCAGAAATAAATGACTTTTTTTTAAGTGCTTGCCAGTCATCTTGAGTATGTTCAATATGGCATATGCATAAGACCTACTTGACATCAATTTGTTCATACCAGTATTTTCTTCATACCAGTATTTTCTTTTCACTGCAAACTATGAGTTTTAACTTGCTTCAGGAAATGTTCTCTTTCTCAGAAGACCCCTTATTTTTTTTTCTCCAAGTAAACTTACATGTTTGCTGAGAAAGTTCTGACTGCTGTGGGAACTACTATCAAGACATTTAAATAATACCAACTAATACCATGTACAGCTGAAGAACTGGTTGTGCAAGCTTCCCATGCAATCCTACAACTCTACTGGACTTCTTGTAGTAATCCCCTAACTACTGAATTAAACTCTCTGAGTCTACACCCAGTCCTTCAGGCATTAACCCCTGCAGCTCCTCTTCCATGGTTTCAGCTCTGCAAGGATGATGTTTTGAGGCTGAACTATGCAGCTGCTTTACAAGAAGCTGCCCCCAAAATAGCAGCAGAAATCTGGGTTCCCTTGCTCTTTCTGTAGAGCTGGAATAGAGCAAGATTCCCACCATGCTTAATTACCCCTTACATTTTTCAGCTGAGTGGTGAACTTCGGGAAGGTGATGAATTTCCCTCATTAATGACAATTACAGACAAACAAGAAAAACACAGGAACTAATTCAGCATACCAGCAGCCTTGCAGTGACATGATTTGAAATTAAAACTACCATAGAAATGAATATTGAAGGGGACGTACACAATCCAACAGCTGAGAAAGTCCTTTCTCATTCCCTTGCTTTTCTGAATATGCAAAGTCATCTTGTGAGTTGTCAAAGATATATCTGCAGCACAGCTGTGTCATTTGCATTTTGCCAGTTTATCTGCAGAGCTCAGCGCGAAGAATAATGTTAAATCAATGTATGTCAATGCTTGCTTAAAGAAAGAACAGACATTCTTGCACTAATACACTGTCCAGCAAGGCAAGACACTGGCACATTAATTCAGCCTATTAAGACAGATATTTAAGCAAGAAAGCCTCCCTGATATCACAAGAGTCACAGCTGATTTGCCTTCAGAAGACACTCCTAGCCATTATGAATTGGTTTAAGCCCTGCTCCTTTAAAAAGGGCTACATTTTGAACAATTTTACTGTTTCCAACACATTTTCTACCTTCCAACAGTGACCTTAGCCATACTGTGATTACTGATGCCTTTAGCATATGGATTTCTTAGAAGATATATGTCTGGTTGTTGCTCTTATGTGCTTTCCCTTCTTTTTTTGTCTCCCATATCCCAGCTCTTTGGCTATGACAACAAAGCCAGCAGGCAGGACAGGCTGTAAAGGTTCCTGTTATACCATACTTAAAGCCAATCACATTTTATTTACCTTGTCTTCTGTACAAAGCAAAAGTATGCTATAGCCTATGGGGTGATTCAAGGATTTAAAAAATGAAGATTTAACCCTGTTGTAGTTGACAAATCAATGTGTCCTACCAGGAAAGAATTTGGTAGGTAATGTACAGGGATGATTTTGAAGTGAAGTGAAAAGGTGACTTGCATGGTAAACAGATATTCACAGTGACTTGTAAAAAGGCATGGAGTTGAAAAACATGCACTGTCAGTCAGGATTTCTCTACAAGGATCCATACAACATGGTAGTCAGTCAAGCTGTCCAGAATTCCTCTTCCTATTCCCCTTCCAAATGTATTAAATGAAACTCACTTGCAGCAATACCTTTTAATTTTTTTTTTTAAATCCTAAGATTTTTTAAAAATTGCCTTCTTTTATTCATGCTAAATAGAGGTAAGGACTTCAGGGATTATTTTTTCTTTTGTTATTTGATCATCCAGGCATTCTCTCTGTAAAGTTCTTCTGAATTTCTGCTTTTTGCAGCATAATGAAACACATTTTTCCAAAGAAGGTTTTTGAGTTTGTGCCTTGGAGAGAAGCCGTACAACAGGTGTTCCTGCTTGCTTTGTTTACCTGAGCTGACTACTCACTGCTCAAAATCATATCCTTAAGAAAACAAATGATGGAGCATGTAAGCATTTGCCTGGAAAATTTGATATTAGGCTTGAAGCCCTTTCTTGTTAAAGCAGCAAAATGCTCCCATTGACTGGATACAGGGTTCTGTTAGCACAGCTGTGAATACTTCAGGGAAGTGGGAGAAAGAGCCACAAATAAAGAATTAGCAATTACTATCTAGCTCATAATGAAACATACAGATATGTCCCAATCAACTTAATAATTCTCAGCCTGAACCAGGAAAGATAAAATAGTGGTCAGTTAATGTAATAGTTCCTAATGGTTCTTTAGCATCTTCCAGCTGGGAATCTCATTTCTCAATGTGATTAATGTCAGCCTCAAAAGAAAGCACAAGGTCAAAAATTACTCCAGGTTTATGAACTTAAACTCCAGACAAAATAGAACAATGATGAAATGAAATAGCTGAGGAGGAGAAAAATCAATAACTCTTCTATCTTGTCAGAATTCAACTCTGCAAAATTAATACCAGATAAGAAATCATACAACACAGCAGGGGGTACTTGGGCTTACAAGGATCTACAGATTTCTCTAAATATTGTTAATTTGTAATACTGTGTACGTTGAGCGTAGGAATTACTAGCTAGAGGCAGTAATTTTGAAACAAAAAGGGACCTCCAATAGATCCACAAGAATCCCAGAATTAGAGCTGTAACTGGAAGCAAGCACAAAGAATAAGTTTTAAACTACACAAATATGATGAGAACAATGCCAGTGTAAATAACAAAAGCAGCCACATCAAAATTTTGATGGATAAGTTTAACAAGATGGTAAAGATTAAGCAAATTACACATCTATGTTCAAAAACCTACCAGATCTCTGAGATAAATAGACAGAAAGACACAACCTTATCAGAAGCTTCAGTTTATGCATTGATAGATAGAGAAAAACAACTAAATAGCAAATGGAAGGAAATATTTGTATTTTGTGGTTTGTATTTTGTACCAGCTCTGCCCCCCTTAAAAAGCAAAACCAAAACTTTCATAGGGCTAGAGACTGGGAAATTAGGCTTCTCATAATAAGAGACTCATTTATCACCAGTAATGAACTGAAAATGGAAGCACAGATGACTAAGAATTCATTGGGTCAGATTTACGTGTAGAAAGTTTCCCAAGTATATCATTGCTGACTGGGTCACAGCTTTAATATCGCTGACCTAAAGTACAACACTGCAAGAGTGACAGCTTAAAAAAAGAAAAATTTCTTTATCAAGCCCTGTTTATTCGTCCTACCTTCATTTAATGTGTTGGTGCAGCTGCTCTGGGCAGGAAATAAAAAATACTTCTGGAGCAACATTATACATCTCGTGTATTTCTAGCGTGATTGGTTCCATATTGTTGGGGGCCCTCAAGCGCCTCTAGCAGAGATAGATCCTCAGCAAATTTAAACATGTCAAAGTGGATAAAATCAGAAATAGATGCTTCATCCCTACAGGCTAGGATGACTGCTGCCCAGCACTGAAATACCGGCAGGGAAGATGATGCCCTGGCTTCGAGCTGAGTCCGGCACGCTGCCCGGGGGGGCTGAGATGAGCACAGGAGCTGAGCCCTGGCGTGGCTGTCTGCAGCAGCCCTGCCAAGCTCCTGTGTTCCCTGGGGCTCCTCTCTGGTCCTGGCTGATGCCTCAGCCCAGGGGTGGCCCAGCTGTGACACCAGGGACAGAGGGGCCAGCAGCCCCCAGCCCTTGCTGGGTGCTGCAGATGGGCTCAGAGCACTGCAGATGTGACACTAGACCAAGAAAATGTCCTTCAGCAACATTTTTAGTGCCTGGTCAGCGGGGAAGCTCAGCATTTTGTTAGGTCTCCAGTGGAAAACTCTAGTTCTTTACAAGGAGCCTTTAAACCTGAATAGGTAGAGCAGAGTTTAAGTATCTTACATAGCAGAATTTCAGAAGGTCTAGGCACTGATAACCACAAAACCATTGTTTGATTGATGCAGACCTGTACCAATAACCTATCAATCATAAACAAGTTGTGAGGTGGCTCAGAACTCACTAATACACCATTACTACTAGTACTGAATGTAAACAACTGCATGCTCTATCTAAGGGTTTGCTCATTTGAAACCTCAGCATATTATGATACTAAAGATTTTTAGGTGTATCCAAGATATGCCTAAAAAAAAAAATGCATACATACATATATTAAAACATATAAAAATATATATAATGTATATATATATAAAAATATATACTATATATACATATATATATATATACACACGCCAACTAGTATACTAAACTTCTACCATAAAACCCAACAATATGAGAAGAAATTTAATTTTTTTTTTTTTACTGGCTTCAAGTTTATTTGTTTTGGTGGGAATATGGTTATGAAAAATGGGAAAAGGAGACAGGAGAACAATACAAACGCACAAGAACTTTAGAGAAAGAAAAGCATTTTTAGTGAATCGAAGGCAATTAATCATATTTCCTTTTAGGAGGTCAGACTACAGAAGATTCCTGGAAAAGCACTGTAATTTCAGAAGGTGCTGGATATGAAAAAAAGAGAGTAACACATTGGATCAAATAACACACCCAGCTAGAGACAGATCTGACATTGAACACTAGTTAGAAAGTAAAACAACAAAGAATGCTATTATTTTATATTTCACAAAGAAAACAAGTCTCAGAAAATACTGAGAAAATTTAAACTTTAAACCAAAAGAAACTACTGAGTTTACCCCATCATCCCTCTTACTTAAGATGTACAGTTTATTCAACTCTACCAAAATTATATTGCTGTTCTACAATTGTAGAGTGACCAAGGAGAGGTGATATAATTTTGAAAGCTTAACGCTGGAGGTAAATAAGCTGTAAGTGCACATAAATGCTCAAACTGAGTAAAACCAAAGCATGAAAGAACTCAGGGAGGAAGACTATGCACCTGAAGTGAAGATGATTTCAAATGCCCTTCAGGAAAACTTCTAAAACTGCTAAATGTTTTAGAACTTTTACCTTAGCTACAAAACACTGAGCAATAAAACCAGAAACACTTGATATTAGAAATAATAAAATTAAACTCAATTTAAGATGTTTTCCTTATGGTTTATGTTTTTCTAAATGGCTATTTTGAAAATGTATTTAGTCTTAGAAAAGTGAAACATATAATACAAAGAAATTTATGTTCAATGATGAATGGAAAGCTGGGTAAAAAAATTGCAATAAATGAACAAAATCTACCATAAACATTGACTGAAATGTTAACTAGTTTTACACTGATTAGCACTCATGCCTAAGAAGGCTCCCCAGGTAAGCTCCTATTTAAGCTTTTCTCCTCAGCTTGAAACTTGAACATAATTATGTTTGACTAGATTCAGGCTGAGTGGCTCAGGGTCCTGCTCCCCCAGTCATCCCAATCAAAGTCCTAGACAAAACCTTTCCCACTTTCCTTGAAGCCTCCCACCACAGGCATCTTTCTCAAGGCAACCTAAAGAGAGAAGTTGGTGTACAGCAAAATCTTGTCTAATGTGCAGACAAAATGCAACTGCACTTCACATCCACTGGTTCAGGTGTAGCTTTGAGACTCTTTCCATCTTTATTTAATATGTGAATGAAGATTAGCAAGTGAATTCAGAAAAGACTAGAGCAAGAGATCCAACAGATGCTGACTCTGTGATAGCAGAATCCCTATTCTGTAAAAAATCACACTAAAGTAAAACACTTCCAAGCCCTTCCTCATCTTATTCAGCTTATTTCATCAATATATATTTAATAATCTGAATTTGTGACATTAACAGAAATTTCATATTTCTTAAATGTGAATGAATAACTAATTCTATTATTTGGATGCTTAAAATTGAAAATAAAGGCTGTTCATAAGTAGTAAAAAAAAGCACTTGATGAAAAATGCTATAGGTAGATGAAGATTTTTCTCATGATATACTATCAAGGAAAATTTAGTAGAATTTAAACTGGCCCCTCATTTATCACATCCTGGGGGCAAGTCAGTTAATAGCTATATTGATTCTCTTTTGTGTTCATTCTTATATACATCACCCAACCAAGGTGAAAGCAACCATGAGATATTAATTTTGGAGAAAAATATTTAAATGATAAATGTTTGAAATTGCAGTTTAGGAATGATTATTATACAATGGATTTGCTGTTCTTAAATTACAGGATGGATGGATATAATCACACCAGGAATTGTCACATTAATAAATACTAGGTGATCCCTGGATGTGCTGTACTGCTGGGAACTGAGACTCAAACAGAATTGTATCATTGAGGATCTGATACATGTTGAGCATCACTTTCACACAAAACTCAGGGTACTGGGAACCTTTGCTCAGTCAAAGTGCAAAATGAAATAAATATCTGAGACCATGGTTTCTTTGGCCTGCCACTATCTGAAGATTAGAAGAGGGAAAAATACTCCATTTCTATGCACATCTGATTTCACAGGTGTTTGGTTTTTTGCTCCCACTGAAAAGTAAAGAGCAGAGCAGATGACTCCCACCCCAATGTTTGTCTGTTTTGAAGAAGGAAGATCAATGAAAGAAAGTGAAATTACCTTCTTCAAGGTCAGAAATTATGCACTGCACTTTTTTTTTTTTTTTTTCTGGAAGAAAAGATATGGAGCAGACTGAACTAGAATACAACCAAAACACAGCTCAAAAAATTGAATACTAGGCATTAACACAATATGTCTTTTAAAAATACTGGAGGCAGTGTAATTTTTTTTTTTCCTTTGGCCTCCTCCTTACAAAATGTTACTATTCTTGCGCAACTGGTTTTCCTTTTTCAACTTAACAGTTCAACTAATCCTTAATTCCTAGACTAATTCAATCAGTTATTATTTTATTCAATGTGTATTTAGAAAGTTGAATCTTTGTAAGGATCGTTTGATATTTTCTTTATTTAAGAAAACTCTTTCTCAACAACAAACATTTTCCTTCATCAAGCCTGAAGATTCCTGGCTTTTTTTTCTTCAATGCTTCAGGTTGTTCAGTGTTACATTTTGTTAGCAGAAAACAAGACAAAGTTTAGGGTGCATTTGTGTAAAAAACTGTAAAAACATAGAGGCTCCCACAGCTGCTTCAAGGTCAAGGGGAGCTGCAAGGTGGGAGGTAGAAGTTTATCTTAATCTCTTTGGAGAAAAGAGAAAGGGAGCAGAGAGAGCCCACATTTGGGGCAGTCTGTGGCTCCTTTTAAGAAAACAATTGACTTCTTTTGTATTTTTATGACTGGAAAAAAAAGGGAAAACAGATATCTGAGGAAAAAAGAGCCAGCCCTCCTGTTGCAAGGACGCTTGGTGAAGCGCGGCTGGTGTCTCCCGCAGCGCGCAGCCCCGGGGAAAGGCTGGGCTTGGGAAGAGCCCCCGACTGCTGCAGCTGAGGCTCCTGGAGCCCCAGCAGGGTCAGGGAGGTGCCCCTGGGGAGAGCTTCCAGGGGCCTTTGGGGCTGAGCTCCAGCTGCTGCTGCTGGGAGGGGAGGAGATGAAATTATAGCGTGGAAAGGGGAGAAAAGCAGAAAGTCTGAAGGGATGAAAACACAGAGTTTTGCTTTCATCCCGCTAATATTCTCAGGAATCCCTTTAGGGGGATGAAAGCCAGCCCTTGTAAGTTTGATTCCTCTGTCTTTATGTTTTGCAGGCATCTACAGACAACAGAAATAAGTGATAATGAATAAGAATTGGAAACAGTACTGACTGCTGCCTGAGTTCACTGAAATGAGTGTAGCAAGACACAGGCTCTTTCACAAAGAGCCTCTGACCAGTTTGTGCTCTTTGTTGAAAGAGTTTGTGACCAGCTATTTCAGTGAACAGCAACAACTAACATGCAACACCCTCTACAACACCCTCTACAACTCCCAACCAAAAACCTCTGCAAGTTAAAAAAAAATATAAAATCCTGTATACCCTTAACGGTCACAAAACCACAGACTTGAAACTTAGGAAATTGTAGAAGTGAAGCTGCATGGCTGATCCTGCTACAGCTTCCCAAGGCAGCTCTCAGTCATTCATTCCATGACCCTTTCAGAGTGGCGTCCCAGGGCAGAGAATAGATAACAAGAAGGTGAAGTACAAAGTGTTTGAGGTGTATGGACACTGTATGATCAGGAATCAGCCTTCTTTAAAACCATTTAGTTCACAGACACCACTGCTGAATGCTCTCAAAAGGTGAACTAATACAGTTTCCTCAGAAGTCTGCAAGATGGAGAAGGTAATAATATCATCTCATTCTAGCTGGACGTCTGAGATGCCATTGTGGCTAGAGACAATTTTTCTGAAGAAAGTTGCTCTCCAGATTTCCACATTTCTTCCAGCCCCATGTTTAGAAGCCTGTGGTGTTGGAACTAATACAGAGAGAAAAAGGACACTGGTGATTGTCCCAAAACCCTGGTGATCTTTCAGAGCTTTCACTGTGCTGTCTGTACAAGGCTGACTAGTTTAAAAGTTTAACCTAGCTAGCCCAAGGCATCAAGCAAGCCAAAGATATCATTAAAGCCTAAATGGGGCCATCTCCTGGCTTCATGGACACTTCCAGGCCAATAAATAACTAGCTGATTAGCATAAAAAGGAGCATTTCTAATACTTATGAAAGGATCAGTAAGCATGTAATAAATTTTTCCCTTCCACTGTCTGTATTTAATGTGTTAAACTGTAATATTCTGAATAAGACACAATTTTTAATATCTGCTTTTCCAAAACACTTTTAAATGTTATATTCATTTTTTTTAAATCTAGGGTTTTGTTTATATGGCTTACATGGAATAAAATATAAAATGCAGGCTTTGATTGCTGTCTTCTATTTTTCTCTCTTCCTCCTAGTCGTTTTCCCAGCAAATCAAAATGTAAACCCTGTTGCCATTTTTAAGTATGCATGTGAAAGAAAATTGATTCCCCAGCAAAGTTCCGCATGTGCTGCAGAAAATAAAATTAGGCTTACAAAAGTTCTTTTAATTTACAGGAAACAGTTTGTGACTGATTGCTTGGGAAGAAAACAAAGGAAAAATTTACTTTAGAAAATGCTCTGGCTCCTACAATCATGACAGCTTAAAGCAGAGGAAATCTTGAGGAGTGACAGACATTTTATAATAAAGACTGCTAGCCTGGAAACCATCTCAGCTGCTTACTTTTGAAATCAGATCTCTTAATCTGTCACTTTCTTGCTGAGTTACCACAATCAGATCAAAAGAACTCAAATTCAGACAGGTACTAAGATGCCAGAGACCTCTCTCGATCTATTCCTGAGCCTGTCTGTCCCCTTCTATCAAATGGGAATAAAAGACTAATAAATAATACAATTTGCACATCCACAGCAAATTGAAATGTGTCTTCATGTCTTTGCTATTACTATAAATTAAATATATACAATGATTTGGTAAAAAGCTGAAAGTTTGTTAAGTTATGAAGCATACATTTATCTTGTACATTTCTTACCCACTGAAACTTTCAATACTTAAGAAGGTTAAGAATTGTGTAAGCACAGTTCTTGTCTTACTGCTCTTATACTTCAAAGATGACATTGCATTTATATTGTAATTACATCCTCAAAAACATCAGCTGCTGTATCCTAAAAATGAAATAGTTTTTGTGAGCCTAAATTTGTCACTACTCCTGAAACACAGTATTTTATCAGCCTGTATAGGTATCCACTATTTTAGAAAATAATGATTTATCTGGCATAACACCATTCACATCTTAGGAACTACAGGAATTTTCTTTAGCCAAAAGAGAAACATTAATATGTTAAGCATTCAAAATATGTTTTCTGCAATTCTCTTAAGTGATTAGCAACAACTTAGCCTTACAAACTCAACTTTCCTAGTATGAGACAACTAAGCTACAAAATAGAACTTTCCCTACTAAAGAGGAACACAAAATCTTAACAGATTAGGTTTTGTCATTGCTATAAACTAGTGTCAAAATGATTTCTGGAATTTCTGTTGTGCTATAGAATCTCCCAGAATTATTTAAACATGATGTTTCACAACACAACCATGCTCCTGAAGTGATACAAACAAGACAGATTTTCATTCTTCCCAGTGTCTCACTGCACACAAACCCCACATTTGCAGAAGCCTTATAAGCAGCTTCTAAGACTGTTGGCTCAGGTTCTGCTAATTATCAAATGAACTGCAAAATTAGGGGGTTTTTACCCTCTATTGCATAGAAGCATCTCTTGTCACTCACCAAACTGATTTATGGGTTCATGTCTAGGTGAAGAAGCTACAACAGCTTGCTCTTTTTTAGTTTAAGAAGTTAGTGACATTTTAGATACAGCAAAAAGTCTATTTTGGAAAGAATAAATAATGCGGTCTAAGTATTTTTACTTCATGTAGCTGAGCTAGCTGCAGTGCACCCAGGTTATTCTCAAGACAAAGGAGTGCAGACAAAAGAAAAACCTTGGCATCTACAACTGCCATATGGAGGGTCCATGTGTCATTGTTGTGTGGTAAAATTGTCTTCCAAATTTTTTTCTCATGTTATTTATAACGTATTGACATTTTCCCAGCTCTTTTTCTTTCAAATCTGAGAGGAGGAGAATCACATTATTTTTTGGTCCAGAAGCAGAGAAAAATGAATTTATCTTGAAAAACTCCACCTAAAGTATGAAATGGCTTTTACAGGCGTAAAAACAACTTCCTCTTAAGGCCCAGTGCTGTGGGACTGTCCATGGCTTGAGGCTAATGCTCTCCCCAGGCAGAGCTGAGGGTCCATCCTTTCTCATGGCTTGATGCTCCTGTTTCTAACCTTCATGGTTTGTTAGCCAGGTGACCTTCAACCTTTGATCCTGGGAAGACTATGAGTGGTGACACCAGATTTGCCTCAGGAGCACGGCTGCAGGGGAGCAGTCCCAGGTGCACCACAAATGCACCTTGTCACATCATTCTGCACTTAATCACTGGGATATCAAAATACACTCAGAATGTGCATATATAAATATATTATAAATAAATACATGGGAATATAAATAAAAATTGGCATTTAGGGGAGATAAGTCAAGCTGCAGCCATTATACTGCTGTGACATGCTTTTATGCATGTATCCCCCACATATCCTAATCCAAAATAAGATTTATGTGTGCACTTTGCTTCAAGCAAACTATTAGTGCCATGACTGGGGAGTGTTCTTTAAACAAAGCTGTAGAAATCAATGACACAAACTTCTAGAGAAATTATCTGTGTGTTTCAGAAGCTTTTGTTGCATTGGGGTGTAATCCCAGCTCTTTTGAATACGAACTAACATTTCAAAACTTGGGACAGGTTTGACTACATGTCAGGGAAACAATTCAACACCTGCCATATTTGGGGTATTATTGTAATACAAATAATAAATAACATCCCTGAGCCTAGAGCTGTTTAAAAAATTTCCACTGAGAAACAAAAAAACCACCAAAACACATGTCTTTTTCCTTGTAATTCTCTTTGTTTCTTTCCTTCAAGATTTGCATGGGTGTCCTCTAAAAGATTTCTCTCAGGATAACAGACCAAAAGGAAGCTTTCTGTGGTGAAAATCGTTCACAGGTTAAATTCTACTGGATTAGATGCAGCTGTAAAATGAAGATATTCTTGATGTAGCAATGCTGTATCTAGATACTAATTTGGAAACAATCCTAGAATCACACTTTTTTTCCCTTCTATTTAAACCAGAATGAAAATGAAAGTATATGCCTAAGACAGGAAGAATAACAGCTATGACAATAAAAGGTCTGAAGAACATGCCAAAATACCACGATTCTCAAAGCAAGTAAGACAAAACAGTATTGTTTTACCAAGGTTATGGAATTTGAAATATATGTTTCACACACAACACACCATGATTCAAAACAGCTGACCTATTCTGAAAGAGAGTCCAGAGAAGGTTTTATTGACAATTGCAACTTAAAATGGCTCCATTGACAAAACTGTAATATGAACCAAAAGCCTCATCTTACAAAGTCTTTTGTCCTTTTTATAATGTGCAGTGGGAAGTCCCATTGACCTCATGGCTCCGCAGGTTAAGCAGGCATCTACATCTTCTCCTCTCTATAGCTGAGTTTGCCTGGGATCCAGTAAATGAAGAGCTAAGAACCACCAAGCTCAAAACTCTGCATTTTCATTTGGGGGCCAATAATTATGTGGACTCAAAGGGAGGAAATAATAGATAAAGAGAGGAGAGTCACAAGGAGATAAGAGAGAAGAAAAAAACTTGGCTGAGAAATGAGCTCCAGCTGCTGACTCACAGAAACATTTCTCAATAAAGTTCATGAGGATGTTGCATAGAGATTCAGTATGTGTGTGTGACAGCTAAATAATCCATGGATTAAGAGTCACAGACACAGTTAACATCCTTCCTGAGCTTTTAAATTGTAATGATTATCAAGCATGAAAGTTTCCCCTCTCTCTTTTTTTTTTAAACAAGAAAATTTATGCATTGTATTATGTACACTTAGAGTCCCTAGAGACTTCCTATACCTATTTTAGCTGTTTCTTTATACTTTGTTAATATGGTTATATAAATAATCATAAAGAAAGGGGAAAAAAACCCAAACAACCTTTTCCCAGAATATTTTGTGAACTTAAGTAGTTAGAAATAAATATTAAGTCTACATAACCAATACCTTCCTCAGTATTGAGGGAAAGATAAACTCTAAAAAAAGTATAAAACCAGCCTCCAGCTTTCTGCTCCTCTTATTCCACTATTCCCAGCAACACAGGCAAAACCTTTCTTGGAATTTCTCCATCATCATTCCTAACAGGGCTGCATCCCTGACAACACCACAGTTTAAAAGCACCAGGACAATCATCAACACTCTTTGACACAGTCTTCATCTACATCTAGTCATGTGACAAGATGCATAAAATATTACAACTTCCAAAGAATATTGAGTTTTATGACTTAAAACAGCAATTAATCAGATACTTTATTTCAATAGGCCTTAGCTTTGCTAGACAAGGAGGAAAATGATGAGAAAAATATTAGTTCTATGTTTGCATTTCCTGGTGCCTCCAAAAAGACAGACTTTGGAAATGGTTTGTAAATACATTCATTTATTATCACATATTCACTAATAGACTTGTTCTTGGGAGTCCCATAATAGTGCAGTGCAGATTCCTCAGATTATGCAAAAAATCAAAATACCTATTATATGCAATGTCTCTCATGTAAAATGATATGCCAACTTCCATAATCATTTCCTATTCTCTCTTTAGAAAAATTTCATATATTTTAAACCTAATTATAATAACAAATAAAAGACCTTTATAGTAATAAGGAAGGAAACTGGCACAGAATCATAATAAAGAAAAGCCAGCTGAGGAGCCTGCTAGAAAACAATACTATGTATAATTGGTGTTTAATTATGCAGAATTAACAAATGGCAGCAGCACTGGTTGTATTACTTGACCAGGGCTCTTTGCCAAGTCAACAAGCTGGTTTTAATGTAGGAAGTAACCCATTCAGTTATCTGTGCCTTTGAGCAGGGCCCTGACTGCTGTGTTCTCCGTCTGTGTTGCCAAAAACATTTAGCAGAAGAAAGAAATCTGTTGATTTGCTAAAGCGTGATAAATTTTGGTCATTGATATGGGTGAATGCACCAATAAGATCATAAAAAAGTTTTCTAAACATTTTATTCATCTGGTGCCAATGGTTTAGTAACACCATGAGAGCTCAAAATACTAATTAGTATGAATTTGCAGGGTGGATATGCTATACAATAGAATATTGAACATGTTTATTTGAATATATTGCCTCCACTAACCCCTCCCCTCTCCATACACACATATTTGAATGTATTTAAAAACATTATTAAATATTTATGTTCTCTAGAGCCTCATCACGTAATTTTCTCCTATGGTAAGCAATTAATTTGCATTTTGGAATGAGCACAGCTACAATAATATGTAGGAGAAATTAGTGGAAAGACTCTGCCAATGTGCCCACACTCACAACTGACCCCTGTGATAAACCTGAGCACTGCCTCACCAACAGCATTTACTGCTAAATGCAGATCAGAAAACTCTTTGAGGGAAGGAGAAGGCAACAGAAACTCCTGGAGATCCCCAAAAATGTGCAGCAGTCTGCCCTTCCTGCTGAAGTTCTCTTTCATGTGTGGGTTTATTTGGGAGTTGTCACCCTGATAACTGTGAGAGTAGCAGGTGTACTGGCAAATCAATGAGAACCTTCAAACAGAATTGCATTGACACATATATTTCTGCTGTATATTTTTGCTGGAAGACACAAAACCTATTGAAAGCCATGGAGAGAAAAGCAGAATTTGGGATCTGATAGAATAGAGAATTCAGATTGAAACAAAACAATTGGGAAAGTCTCTGTCACCCAAACTGCTCTACAGATTTGCACAGATTCAGGTTCATCTGCAGTTGGTACTGTTAAATCCTATAACTGATTTTCTCTGAGGTCAGGCAAGGATTTAACTTACTGCAAGATATGATGAGCTACTCTCATCTGAAACTCTGGGAGAAAGACCAGGCAAAATTAACCTTTCTCATGAAGAGCCATTGTCACAGAAATCTGGTTGCAACTGAAGAAAAATTAAGAACAGAAGATTGGTCTTTGCTTTCAGTGCTTCTCAGGATGACAGAGAGCATGGCAAGGACAGCAACCTGTGGAGCACCAAATGTGATGCAGGACTAAATGGGATCCTCTTTTACATCTTTAAAAATAATGGGCTTTAGCATTCAATACTCATTTTAACACCCACTTTTACTGGCAAAGAACAGTGATTTGCTCTTTTTTCGTCGTACTTTTTCTATGACATTCAGCATCATAAAAAGAAATTATTAAATCTACTGCATGTTATGTTTGGAAAGAGAATGTTAAATAAAAATGCTCCTCAGCGTGTGCACATACATCAGCACATGACTTTACAAAGTTGAGCTATTTCCAATGCAAATACAAGTAAATCTGGACATCCTCATATATTCACTATTTTATAGGCCCAGTAAAACTTGATCAAAATCCACTTATACTTGTGGGGTGTGTGACTTAACCTTTAGGGTAGATTAATTAGATTAACAGACCACATACTGTAGATTCCAGTACTTCCTCAATGGCTATTAAATTACACAGAAGGAATTATGTTTTAAAGTCCTGCTTCCTTAAATCAAATTCCAACCGTCACCTTTCTCTCATTTATTAGCCTGCAAAGCTCTTGTTCCTTTCTTAATAAAAACTGAACCTCTGGTAAATTCCATCCTTACTACTTGATGTTGTTAGTCATTTCTGTGCTCAGGATCAGATAACTACAGAACCTGATCTACAGACTGAGAAGCTGAGAATCTACTGAGAATCTGGGTCTACACTGAGAAAATACATTTCATAACAGGGTATTCTACCAAAGGAGTGAAAAAGGTGTCACTTAATTTTTAAGGAGTCACAGAGTAGCAGAGTATTCTTACTTTCAAGTGACCAGTTTCAAAATGTTGTCCAGACATTAAATGAAAATTCTGTACTCCTTCCTATTATTCCCAGATACCAGGGAGCCTGGGGATGTGCACAAACATGAGCAGAACATCCAGTACTTCTCAAAAAGCAGCAGAGAAACTTTACTCACAACAAAACAAGGTGAAGAAAAGAAAAAAGGTTTTTCTTTTCTTTTTCACTAGCATCTACCTATAGACTGTTCCTAGGGAGTTATTAACAGCACAATTTAGAAAATCTGCCAAGCTTTAAAAACTGAAATCTAGCAGAGATCTCTGTACAGCTGGGAGGAATAATAATAAAAGTGCCAAGGGAAGGTCAGCCTTCTGCACTCCCTTGATGCAAGAAGGGAGAAGGTGGAATCTAAAGATCTGTGACACAAGAACATCACTACGGATATAGAATCTACTGCGCACCTGCCTATGCATGCTCCTGCTTTCAGTATTCCTAGAAACACTGAGAAAGTATGGAAAAGTCTGCCAGAGTGTATTTTTTAAGCTTTCAGGATGCCAACACCAGCTTTGAAGTAGTACCACATTGTCCACCATCAACCTTGGTGCCCGTTAGTGCTCCAGGCACCCAGGACTGTCCCATAAGGACATCAGAAATTCTTGTCATCACCAGGACACTGCAGTCTTGTTCTTTTTCTGCAGCTCCTACCTGGCTTGTGATTAACACTTAACAGCACTCTCCCAGCTTTCTCACTGCATTTGCTGCTAATGGAGCTTTTTATGTGCTCCCCTTGTTGCTGCAAGTGGGTGCTAGCAAGTGCAGACAGTGCAGTGGCTTTAGCAGCAAGGCCAATCCATGGCTCCTAAAGTCAGGCCAGTTGTCTCTCAGGGTAACAACTTACCCACAACTTTATTTCTCCAAATCTATGTAACTAGAGGCAGTGAATTCTGTTCTTCAGTAAATAGCAAAGCAGTCTTGGAGAAAAAGTTTGATGAAAAACAAGAAAAGAATCCTTCACCTTTCTTGACAATGCACTAAAAGCCACCTATTTGTATATATTTTTAAAAGAAATTTCATTTCATTCCTACCTAGGCAGGCAGAGCCTCTAAGCAGCCTGAGACAAGAAGGGTTTGGGACAATGGATGACAAAGTCAATCCTGACAACCCTGCACTTGTGTGATCAGGTAGCAGAGCCCAGGAGGGGAGCCTGCTAAGGCAATTAAGAGCAGGTGGCACTTGCCAAGAGAGACTTCAATCTTCAGGCAATTCATGTTAAGAGAGACTTTGACAGATCCCACAGAGCAACCCAAAGCTGCCCCAAACTGCTCAGAACTTCTTCAGGATATGAAATGGAGTCCCACGTCTGGCACAAAGTGTGACAAGCTATGAGGAGCTCTTACCACAATCATGGCAGTGCATAAAAACAGTCTTTAAATAGTGTTATTTTATTCTATTGGACTTTTATGCCCTGCTGATGCTGACAGCTTTGTGCTTTGCACAGCAGGAAAAGGAAATGCACATATTTTACACTATCTATCCCTGCCATCCTGATTTTGATGCCACCTCCATAGTGGGCTGAAGCACCTGAAGTAAAACTATGACTGGAAGAGCCTGTCCTCATTTATCAAGTACTTGTCAGCTAGAGATAAGAGCTAAAATTGGTGACATGATCTTGCACTGTAAATAATGCTAAAGGGTTTCTGCCCCCAAATGCTTACAGCTCTAAGGAGAAAAGAAGCAAAACAGAGGGGCTTAATTTGCTGTATGGCACAAGTTAGCAGCAGAGAGGGAAACAGTACCCAAACCTCATCTCCATTCACTAGACTTCATTTGCACAGCCAAAGGTCTTTGTAGAATCATATTTTGGAGTTTAGCAAAAAATCCCTTCCTCAAGAAAATGTTACCTAATTTTTAGGTAAAATAATAACAATAAAGAAAATATTAGGGAAAAAAATTCCAAGAAAACATTCTTCTCTTTTCCTCTCATCTATGAAAAATAAAATTCTTTAATGCCTTCGTCTTCTCACTTAAGATAGAAATCTGCATTCTGGACTCCATTTTTCTCCCACCTGATTACCATATTGAATCTGGGGGGGCGAAAGGCACACAGTGAAAGATACATTCTTTAAATGAAAAAAGGAAAAATTCTTAGTGCCACAGATGGCTGTCAGGATGAAACGGAGTTTGTGTCTGCTGAGGGAATCAGACCTTAGTGTGAAATCTGAATAGAAAGGAACATAGCAGAAGGCAACATTTCAAAAGGAGTTCAGCACCAACTGGCATTGTGAGGGTTAATTTACTGCCAGGAACTGCTGGGCTTTTCATTCTCAGTAGACACACAATAGACAGCTCCCAAAAGTACCCATCATAATCACAGATGCTGGGGATTAATGCTAAAATGAAAGGTTCATGAATATTAAAAATATCAAAACTGCTAATGATGTAGCAGAGTTTGGAATAACAACCAATCTGAAAATCTAAGAGTGTGCCATGCAGACATAGTGAGACACTGTCTTTTTAAAACTGATTAAACCTACTCAATTTGTAACAGAAAGAGGCTTATGCATATTAGGAGCTGAATTGAGTGCCAAACTTTACAAATTGCACAGGCTAATTACCATAATTAAGCTTTGGATTGAAGAAGAAAATTCCATTTATCTCAGAATGACTCAGTGGAACTTCAACAAAGAAGGCAAAGTACATCAGATGGTTTGGCCTTTTTTTTTTTTTTAACCTAAGGGGTGTTTCAAAGGCAGTCGAGAAAAAAAATGGAGTGACAGCATAAAAATACTTTTTCTTGAAAAATTACAAAAATAATCACTGTTTAGGAATTTGATTTTAGAATTTTTTGTAAACACTCCTCTACAAACGAATAAAGTAAATTTTGTCCTGTTATTCAAGCATAAAAGCCAAAGAGAAGGCACTGGGGAGGTGTTTTACCCGCTGGACTCCCCTGCTGCTATGCTGATCTCCTCTTTGCCCTAATGCTGATGCAGAGAAGTTATCTTGAAGGATGAAATATCAGCTACATTTTGTGATAAAGATTACATGTTATTGTATTACTCTGAGCTGGACCCAAGGACTTCCACTAATCTGAGATGGGATTTGGATCTTTTCCGTAGGGAAGGCTTAGTCTGCAAGCAATCACAGCACAGCTGTGAAAACTTTATTATAGGGTACAGAAAAACATCTTGCTCGATTTCCTTTCCTAGCCCAATTTAGGAAAAATATTGAACATGAAGGACTTCCTTAAACTCACCTAGACTTTTAAGTCAAACGTGTGAAACTATATGTGTGAAGCATAATGAAAATGGGAACGCTGAGATAGTGAGGGAGGATTAATCCTCCCACGTACAATGTGACTGACTTTTCACCCATCAGTTACTTCAGTTTTGTTTGCCTTTAGCTAACTTTTACTTCTATGATGATGTCTATACATTCTCAGTTCTCTTTACAGAAGGCATGCCTTTGAAATAAATTATCCTGAAAAACCCTGCCCTGAATGTAGAGGTTAATTTCTATAAAAGAAGCTCTAAATGCATTAAAAAAAACAACCCAACAAAGCAAATTAACCAGAATTGCATTTCATTCAGGTTGTAATAGATCAACTATTCTGGACATGGTGTAAATACTTGTAAAAATAATTATGGATTAAAAGCATAGGTAAGCATATGACAGAAAACCAGGCAAAATTAGAGAGATCTCCATGTTTAAACATAATTTTATGCATCTAGTTCAGAAGGATCCTGGGGCCACCAGAACAGAACTCTGCAAAGGGAGACCAGAAACAATTTCAAGTGCAGCTTGTTAAAAGTGAGATGTGTGACACAAAAGAAGAGGAGAAGGATCTCATGATACTTGGATATTAACATAGATGCTTGCTGGAGCACATTTTTTAATAAAGAACCACTAAAATTACAGAAGAACATATTTATATATAAGTAAGTAGAAACTACCAGCAAATTCTAGTTCAGTATTTGCATCCATCAAGACCAATTCAAAAATTTTAATGTGGTATTACTCATCTCATTTGTGCAAACCACACAAAGCTTACAAAGTCTAATCTCATGTAACAGTTAAGACACAGAAATTACTACCACATTGATTTATTGTGGAATCAACAGATGCTATATTAAACCACCAGATCACGGTTTCCTACGAAAAAGCCTTCCATCTATGTACGCCATGCCTGTCCCTCTCTCATGTGGTTTGACCAGCTCTGAGATAGCCATCAGCTGAAATTCCTCACTATGCAGACTCACCAGCCTGGCAGAAACCCGACTCTGCATTCTGAATAATCAGAAAGCACTCACTTCACATGCTCAAAATTAAGCTTGTGTTACTTTGTGTGGTGTCAGAAGAAAGAAAGACAAGTTGTGGAGACCCTCTCATCATGAGGAATTTCCAGAACTGGGATATGAAAGTGATTATTCTGAAGATGCATGCGTGTGAGACGTTTGGTCTGTTACCAATTTTGTGCATAGAAATGTATCACACTCCTTGTACAAACTGGCAATGTACTCAGCTGATGTAGTAGAAATTCAAGTAGTAAAGGCATAAGAATCACAGATTTACACCACTCTCGTAATTAAAGAGGAGGACACACCACTAATTACTAATGTACATCACAAGAAAGATTATCTTTTCTCTTTTTACATCATTATAAGAATTTTCTTCATGTTGTATGGAGCTATTCCAGAAACATAGGCAGCTGTTACCAGATGTAAAGTAACAGAAAAAGCCACACTTTCAACTGTCCTAATATGATTATGTCTGATTCTTCTCATATCAATCTGTTATCAGATACTCCATTTTCTCTTTTTTCTCACCAGCCCTGTGTCCAGTAGGGAACTCAGTGGCTGAAACTGCACCAGCAGCTTGTGTCAGGCAAACCACTGAAGTGGCCGAGCCCTGATTTTTAAGTCTTCCTGTGGCATGAGAATTTTCTCTGCAATAGAATAAATTACTGAGTGGCTTCTAGAGACAAAATTATGCTATTTCATTATTCAAACAGCAAGACACTTGTTGACTGAATTGAAAATCCCTAGAAGTTCAACACCTTGGGTATAAAATGCCAGCATCTAAGATGTGTCCCTGCTTTACCTGATCTTTTGTTTGGTGGACCATTCCTTGAGTACTTGTGGCTAGAATAAACTGTATATTGATAACATGTTACTTGATAAAACAATCCCTGTGCATCCTCAGAAAATTTGTTGTTGCAGTCACTTTTGGGCCAAGGAAAAATCTTTTTACTTATAGGTGTGTAAACAAGCTCTTAAAACACATCTTAGTTGATGTTTACAGCCTTTCAACAAAAATACACATGTGCAAGATGTCCTCTGTAGGTGCTCCCTATTGTTTATTCTTCAGATAAGAACAAGAAAGGCAAATTCTAAATTTTAAGGTTTGAGTGACTGATTGCTCAGTTAATGATTCAAGGTTTCACATAGCCTGTTACTTCGCATTTGCCTGTTTGTTTTTAGTTTTTTGTCTCAGCTAGCAAAATTACTTAAAATAATATAATCTATAATCTTGAGGAAGAGGCACAGGAAAGAACAGCTACAGTTCCATAATTCATTACCTGCAGGAAAAAAAATCTTTAAAAATATTTAAAATTAGTATGGATACAAGAACTGTGCCTTGCTGAAACTGTATTAGTAAAGTAACTTAATTCAAATGCTCGTTCTATATTTTGCACTTCTAGAACTAAAATAAAGGTGTGTGTACATGTTTTTTAGAAACTGCAAAGTTAAAAAAGAAATAAGCAAAACAGCTACAAACAAGTGGAGTCCTAAGTATTAATGTGTCACCAGCTTAACAAAACATTAAGGATCTTTAGAGGCTGGTATATTATTACTCAAGAATTATTATAGTTTATAAAATGTCTGTAATTTTTACAATCACTCAGGATTTTCTTTAGTTTTCTTTACATATAAACATATGGGCTAAAAATCTTCAAGCTTTGCTTTGGTGTTCAGAATAGATGTGCTGAAGAACCAATTCTTGATCTTTCAAGGGGCTCAAAGAACCTGAAATATGCCTTCCTTAAAAACTCTCATTCTTGTGCTTGCCTAGAAGGAGCATGGCAATTTTACCACCTGATGCTAACAAGGCTCTGGAAGTCTTCCAAAAATTATACTATAGAATTGAAGGCTTGGATGTTAACCTGTCAACACAGTAGAGCATGGACGCAGAGGTTTTAAAATTCTTGCTTATTTTTAAAGTATTTCCAGACATAGAATAGAAAAAAAGCCACTCAACTCACCTTGAACCTTTAGTATGAAAAACTGTAGACATGATCTCAAAGATATATGTAATGATCTTTTGAGGGAGAAATTTAGGAAATACCCTCGAAGAGCAGAGTAAAATTTGGAAGAGAACATATTTTTATATTGAACTGTGGACTATAAATATGCTGAAACGTCATTTATTCTGAATCTTGAGTTATGAACAGAATAGTGGCAGGATCCAAATACCCCAAGAATTAAGGAATATATTGCCTATCACCTCTAGGTTACTGGTTCACATTCTGTCAGTTAAATAGTGACAGAAAATCAATACAAGGCAGTGGCTGTTCCATGAACTACATGTGAATCAGGTAAATAGCCCAAGTTTCTGGTACTGTACAATTCCTGATGAGTAACAGCTGGCACTTGCAGGAAAATGGTGAAACTGGACTCTCTAACAAAGACTCATGTTATGAAAATATGCATTTGGAAGCAGGGTCTGCACATCCTTTATGCTGTAGCTTCCAAAAGCCATTTACCTTCAGCTGCTGCTAATGTGGCATGAACATATATACAAAATCAATATCACCAGGCATCATATTCCAGAACTCTGCACAGATTGCTTTTGCTGCCCAGGGAAATGCATTAACTTCCCAGGAATGTTCACTTCAATGAAAGGTATTCACCAAGGCTCGTCCTTGGAAAGCAATTAATGAAAATTATAATTTCAGAAAGGCAATATTGGTGTTAGATGACTGTTATAATGAAGACAGTATAAAAGCCATGCAAAGATAACATTATTAGAGTTTTTCATTCTAATACAACTGTAATTTATACTAATAGGGTTTTTAAAACTTAAAATTAAAAGATTTAAATTTGTTGGTTTCTTTTTTTTTTTTTTTTTTTGAAAGTTGAGAAAAACAGAGGGAAGGAAAGGCAGGAAGATAGGAAGATAGATAACTTTTTTTTTTTTTAAGAGCTTATTATAAGCAGCAGTTTTCTGATTTTAAGTTAAATTTTTTGGTTCTAGAAGTCAATTTCTGGTATATTCCAATGAATTACAAGTTTCAAGTTAGTTTCACTCCCAGGAAACCCAAAGTAAAACTATTTTGGTGCTAGTGGGGCCAGAGCCTTGGGGAATATGTCACAGAAGCAAGTTCACTGGTGCTGTAAATCAAGCTGCTCTCTAAATTTAATTTCCCATGCTGGCAGAGTTTTTTAGAAAATAAGTCAGCTATTTACCACCTACACTGCAGATAATGCAAAGGATTCTGCCAATACCATTTGGAAGCACAGCAAAAAAAACTTAAATTATTTAAGTCATCAGAATTTAAAAGACATGTTTTTGGAACAGATTTAAGTGGCTCTCAAAGGAAAAAAAAATTAATAGGTGCCAAATAAAAAAACAATTTAGAAAAATGAGTGATATTATCAATGCTTTTATTCATACTGCTCACATCACTGTCCTCTTAATGTCATATTTTCACTTTTAATTTGTCTCAAATTTTTATGAAATACTGTTTATTTCAGAACCTCCATCACATGACTAATATAACTCAGCTTTCCACTAACTTCAAGGCAACAGCTTTTATGATGCGCATTTTTAAAAGAACCTCAGGTATTTACTCAGTGAAAATCCTTTTAAGTTACTCTTTTTCAGTAGATCTAGCTGCTTCTATGCAAATTTTCTATCTGTTCCACAAGTTATATTTTCTGTTCGTTCAAAGACACAAAAATGATCCTCTGGTATATTTTTTATCACTGAACTTTTTCCACTGGGGCTGAGCTGCAGTTTTACCTAAACAACTTTTTGTACTACAAAGAGAAGCTAAGTAGCTTTATCTTGGTTATAGCATAGGAGAAATGCTTTGAGAGAGCTAAGAAGTACTTGCAATGCATTTGAAATGATAATGCAAAATACTTTGAATATTTAGGGAAAATCTCAGAAAAGAAATCTAACAACATTTCTCTTCCACAAAGACTTTATTTTGTGGGAAAAGACAACCTGATTTGTAATACCCTGTGACTTCAATGTGTCTATACTTAGCAAAACCTCTTTTCAAACCACCAAAAATTGCAGATACCTGTACCAAGGCTGGCTACTATTCTCCAACAGTGGACAATAATATTAAACACCTGCTTTTACAGCCTTCTGGACAAATATGGCTGCTTCTGATAGACAAGTACTGGAGCTAAACCATCAAATTACAAACCAAATTAATCTTGGGAGGAGCAGAAGAGAGGGAGAGAGTGGAAAAGTGTACAAATGTCTATCTGTGTGTAAGCAAGTGATAAATCATGGAGCACAACATTATTTCTTGGCATCTTTTTATAATGCGGCTAGAGACTGATGAAATACAGGACCAGCCATAGTAAATCTGAAAACTGGTTCTATCAAGCCCAGATTTCTGTCTTTGCTGGCTGTTCAGAGAGCAAAAATATGCCTAATCTGTTTGACAGTATTGGAGATGCAAGAAAACCTATAATCCATCTGCGGTTGGAAGAATGAGTTAACTTTTTTATTTAAGGGAAAAACCTAAAAAGAAAAGAAGTTTCTAAAGAAACTAAATACACTGCACATGAGAGAGACACTGAACATTTCAGCAACTAATGCTGATAGGAGTCCCAAACAACACACTTGGAGTGGAAATCACTGCCACATGTTAAATGTATTTAGGATGTGATGCAGAAGGGCAAGATTAGTACCAAAATTCTAAATATGTGTGGGGAAGGAGATAACCCCTAAGGAATTCCAGCTCCACATAATAAAGGTGAAACTGCCCTGCTCATGTTTCTCCAGGCTGGCTGCAGCTACATCTGTGCTGCAATTCCCACCACTGGTTTCACATGCAGCTGCACCAAAACCTAAATGTGAGGAGAGCCCAAGAACCCATCTGTGTTTAGCACAATATTGCCACAGGCACTGGAGTGGCAAACATGCAAATGAGAAGATTAATCAGGAGGTAATTATGCTTGGATTACTCTTTCTGTTACAGGACTGCTTTGATAGCAAGATTAGGTATTATACATAGGAACAGCTCTTAGGGGGAAATGTTACAGCACCCTGTGAGACAGTTTAAAACCCTTTACAAGCTCATTTTCTGTAATATTTAGATGAATGCTTCATTTATGACAATAGGTTTATATGTCATGAACTAAATGAATCTTGACAGTGAGGAGCAAGTCTATAAAATATTGATCTCCAAAATAAAACATTAACATGGCACCTTCCAGCTGCGGTAATTCCCTGCCACATAGTACAATCTATTTACTAATTTCCTGCAAGGATTTTTTTCTCAAATTCAATGATTCTCAAATCTTTCCATCTTTTAGGACTCCAAAGTAAGAGTCACTTAAGGAAGAACAAAACAAAACAAAAAAAATAGGGAATAACCATCTTCACTAACGATACCAAACATCTTGGTTATGAATTCAGATGGGTTAAGTCAAAAAGCAATAAATCTGTAGCACTTTAGCTGCAGAGTAATAAGCAAAATTTTTGTGCCCACAGCGTAAATATAAGGCACTGGGGGATTTCTTCTTCAATTTTGAGAAAAATTGCTCTGGAGGACCACCAGTGATATCTCTGGCTACGACTGATGGATCAGGAGCTGGCTGATTGACTGCCCTAAGTCCCTGGTGGCTCCTCTGCAAGCAGCAGGAGTTGCTGCACTGTGGGATTGGGTGTTATTCTGCTGTGCTTTACTGAATCTAAGCACATTCTCAAGATGTGTTATTCTTCTATTACACAGCATTCAGAGCACAGCTGACATTTAACATTCATTTCTGTAAACTGTTTCACTCCCTGCATGTTACACGCACACATTTCCTACTTTTGAACCTTTTATAGGATCTGGGCGTAGACTTCAGGAATCAGTGGAACAGCATCCATGTGAGTGCTAATTCACAAGACAAAGACTTCCATGCTTAGTTGCACTGAGGACAGTAAATCTTTATGGACTCCAGCCTGTGTTGTCTCTATCAGTTAAGGCCATTTTCCCTGCTGAGAAGATTTAGTGCACTTCACTGTGAGGGCAGTGTGCCCAAGGAGGAAGCAGATTTTCACAGATGTCAAACACAATGGCCCGCTCACAGGTGAGAGTTACACCATGATTAGGATCACAATAGCAGAGGTTCCTGTTTCTGGAGGGACTATTAACTGCCCCAGGATGCATTATTTATACCAATGATATTTATGGGCGTGCAGGTATCGTGTTCAGCTTTGCCCTCTGCTTTGCAGAGCAAGCTGAGCTGAGGCACAGGGACTTCAGCACAGCCAGAGGCAGCACAGCTCCTCCATCCCTCACCTGCAACCCTCCTTGCTTTCACTGGGGGGAAATCCTGAAAGATTTGTACTCAATATTACATACTGCAAGAAAATGAGGATGAGGTGGATATATCTAAAATATATTTCTCCTCTGCTGGGACCTTCTGTGTCTTGCCTCTGTGAAGGGTGTTTATGGAGGGAAGTGTGATTACTGCACTCTGGCACTCCTACCAAGGCAGCCTGTGCAGGTTAACTACAACATTCCTCTAAAACACTTTGGTGTGCCCCTTTTCCTGTTGCCTGGCCTGCTCACTGATGTGGCTGATTAGACCTCCGATGCAAAGCTCTGCCAGTGATGTTCCACTGGGCTTGCTCAGAGACTGGGTGCTGGCGGGAAAACATCAGTCAGTTTGGAACCTAGCAAATTCCAGCTGGGTTCTGGAACCCCACATTCACCTTGGAGTCACCTTAAAAGAAAAAAAAACCACTAAAATGGGCACAGCAGCCACGACAGCCTTTCTTGTGAACAACCTCATGGCAGCTGTCTGGCTTTAGGAATTAGCCTGAAATTGCTGGATCAGCCTCTGCTTTTTCTGGGCTAAGGCTGGTGATCCACTGGGTGCTTGGATGCTAAATAAGCTCCTTTGAGTTCAAAAAATCTTCAGTCCTTTCACCTGAGCACCCAAGGCATTAACTTGTTTCCTATAGAATTTTAGATGAATTAGGGAGATGAAGAAACTCTGAAATCACGGTAAAATTCAGAGCTTTTGTTAAGGAAGGGGCTCTCGTGCCTCCCAAATGCTCACTGGCACCTTTGAAGCAATGCTAGCTTTTGTACCAACCAAAAGAAAAAGTAGCAACCAAAGATAAAAATATTGCTTCTCCAAAATATTGTTCAGTGCTTTGTTATTAACTGTGGCATCCTTAGTTAGTTGAACACTCGTAGAATTCCCCACAAATACCTGAAGCAAATCACAACACTAAGATAAATAAATAAACTCACATGAAACAAGTAATATTTGACAACTACTTCAATACCCCTGTGAGTAGACAGGCCAGGCTGGCTTACAGAAACTCAAACAACTTCATTTTGTGGAAAGATGAAAAAGCAGTAAATTCATATTTGTGGTGTTCCATCACCTGAGCTTTTCTTACACTTCTTAGGAGGTGAGATGAGACAGATCTTTAGGGTGAATATATCTGCAGCCTTCTCTTATTCTGAGTACCCAAAGTGGACCAGAGGATGAAGGAAATTGGTTTTATTCAAATAAAACCTTCAGTATTTAAGAGAGAAAACTCCATGGACAGAAAAGAAATGCAAAAAGTGATGGAAAATTCACACAGCTCTCTTTGCCATGGCACAGTTCCTTTGCCCTTTGTTTCACATAGCTTTTCATAAGATCCCGTCTGATCAGTCTGTGGTGATCCCTAGAAAGTTATTTCTCTCCCTGTTACCAGCAGTAATTGATTTTTAATTTTTTTTTTTTTACATGAGCTCCCAGTTGTATCTGTACTGTGACTATCTGCTTTTCCTTCTCCTGTCATTCACCCTCATTTTTGAGACTCCTTTTCCTTAGGAGAATAACAATCTATTTACAAAGCAAGTAACTTTTTGTTCATCATGGCTGCAATTCTGAAAGAAAACATGTTCTCTGTGAAGTCACTTGTATAATTTGAAATCTTAGTAAAGGTTTCACACAAGATGTGTTAAAAGTCAACTGAAAAAAATAAGATTAATTAAAGAATGACACATCATGCTAAGTGAGGCTTTACAAGCACAGGTTTTGCCAAGAGTGGATCATGCATAATGGATTTGTGTGGCAGAACACAGCAGAACACAGTATTCTACTTTGTATTATAACTTTTTAAAATAGTTTTACAGAAAACAAGAATCCCACCACATTGAGACCAGAACTAGGTGATCGTGTTAAGGCTCTACAGAGGTGAAGCCAGGGGGTTTTGTTTTTCACCAGCATAAATCAATAGGGCATTTCAACAGATTTGGCTCAATTTGTCTGCCTAAATTCAGTAAAGGTGAGTTCATATCTTTTCAAACTGCCAAATCAGCCAAAAGGATTAAAGTTGTTACAGTCATAAGTAATCCCAGAAAATACAAGGCTTGAAGTTTACCTTTCTTCTCAGTGACTCTGTATAAATTATACTACCTTTAAAATATGGTGCATTACACATATTCTTCCTTATCCAGAAATCTTTTCAGATTAATTCTGAATGTAGTAATTCACAGCACATACATGAGGATTTCAGTTCAGCTAAAGAATAATAATGATGTGATTAGAATGACTGTAAAATAATATAATTAAAGCTTTTAGGTGATCTCTAGAAGCTGCACTAAAGCACTTTGAAAGCACTCAAGCCACAAATATGTTTCTGAAAAACATACTAAGAATATACTATTTTAATTTAATTTCTTGGCTATTAAAGAAAACAGCATAAACCTCCCAACTTCATTTGTGCTTAGTTTGCTTTCAAATGTAGCTTTCATCAGATATATGTAAAGCTGATACAAATATAATATCGAAATACCATAGAAATAAAAAATATTGCCAGCTGCCTGGTAATATTTTCCTGTGAGTGGATGGTTACAACAAAATGTGGGTAGATTTTTTAAATGAAAATAGTTAAATTTATCAGTATTGTTAGCTTAAATAGTGAAATAGTTACCAGACTGTAGAGAGCTGTTAAAGAAGTGGCAATGAGGCAGCTCCATGAACAACTGACTGCCACAATATTTGTTATTTATTCTTAACAGGCTGAAATGATGTAGAAATAGAACTGAAACCACACCAATATAACAGCCCAGGGAAAGGCTGCCTTTAAGTGATTTTTTTTTTTTTAGTTAGCATTACAAGCAGCTTCTGATTCTTTAACTAAAGCACATTGTTGATTTGCCTGTGAATTTTACCCAATTGGACAGAATGCTTCTTCATGTTATTAATGTCAGAATCCCCAAAGGAAAAATTGGCATTTTTTTCACCTTTTTACATGGACTAAAGCTCAGATCTCCCCAGCACAACTTGCTATGTACCGTTCACAACATGCAAATCACAAGTGGAAATCTGTGAAACCCTTGCTGGTGCTTTTCTCAGCTTGGGCAGCATCTGATGCTCAGCCATGTCATTCAGTCCCTCTCATGCAATTCTCTTTGCTCCAGGAACTCGGCATTTAGTAGCTGAGCAGCAGCCAATGTACTGTGTGCATGGAATGTAGTACATCAGCGATCACTGTTTTGTTTTCTCTCTTCCAACTGGATTTTAACAAAGGAAAATGGAGAAAATTCTTAGGTCATCAGGTACAGCCCCCCTGGTATTATAGGCAGTCACTTTTTGTAAACTCTTATATAAACTGATCAAGCTCCCTGAAATTCATAATGTTTTTATGACCTTCAGGGATGGCAGCAGTACATTTATTTATTTTCTTTTTTAAACACTGCACAAACTCTTCCTATCTTTTGCTATTGCCAAAGACTTAGCTCCCCCCTGCAACAATCACAACAGAATTTACTACAAAAAAGTAACAAATGTACTAAAAAATAGCTGTTTCAAAGTTAACCAAAGAAGTTTATGTGCTGAAAAAAAAAAAAAATACCATGCTATAATATTTCTGGTAAAGTATGAAAAAAATTACACACTGGTAATCACAAACTCATATTGAAATATGAATTTTTGATAAGAACTGTCCCATTCCAAGGTACAGTTACCACTACAATTAAGAATGGGGCTGACCAGTCAAAATTAATTCAAAACATTTGTGAAGCTGAAGTACCCAAAAGGTTGCAAGATTTGCCAAAAATCCAGCTTAATTTGATTTTATCTAAAATGTGGAATCTGCCCTACTGAAACCAGAAGTAAAAAGGATAAACAATACATTACACAGCAGAGTGATTCAGCATCAGAAGAGCTTAATGAGACACTATTACAAGTTACATCTGGAAAATTTATCTCTCATGTAGAATTTAAATTTAATGGGTTTTTTTTTATTTATTTTGTGAATTATTGATCTTTCAAGACAAATCTACAAATTTGTTTAAGACCTGGGGACAGGAGTAGCAAAAAATATTTCTGAACAGTCTAGATAAGAACATAAAGAAAAAAAAAGATGACTGAAACAAGACATAACTTTTCTATAGGCAACAAAGAACTGATAATTATTGGCAGTAGCATGTCAGACCTTCCTTAAATACATTGAATAGAACATTTAGTTGTATTTTCACATCACACTTTTGTGTTGTTTAGAAAGCTGTCTGAAGAAAAGCAAACACCTGCTGTACTTGTGTTTGCAGAACAACAGCTTTATTTGTGGTCTCATGAAGTACCTCATAGCTTGCCATTGATGGAAAAATGCCTGAACTTTTTGCTCAAAGGCAAGCTGAAAAATCAGGACTTTGGACCAGAAGACGTGTAACAAAGTGGTGAGGTTCAAATTATGACTTCAGCAAGCACATGCTCAGTTTTCAATAAGCAGAATCTGCTAAGGCTTTTCTTAGCTGTAAGGTAATTAGTTACATATTGCAGCCTTCTCCAAAGAGTCTGACCTGAGGAGTGAAAGGGTCCCAGACCTGGCACCTGACAGCAGGGGAAGGGCTGGTGCAGTGTGGGGAGCGACATCTGTGCTGTGTGTGCTTAGCAAGACCAGCTCCAGAGGCAAATTCACAGGATCAAGCTCAATATTTTGGCAAAGATTGTGCTGCTGCACTAGCGAGAGGAAGACATTTGACCTGGTGGCTGTTCCTGTCCATCTCTGGGCTTGGAAAAAACACAGCGGTAGCTGCAGCATCCTTTCCTTTGCTTGCAGTTTTTTAGTGCACTGAATCTCAGTGATTCGTGTGCCTGGGAAGCGATGGGAGCATGAACCGTGGTAACATTTACAGCCACCTTTACCTGATGCCCTCAATCCATCCAAAAGCAATAGCCAGGAGTGCAAGAGAACGTGTCGAGCCATCTCATACAAGCTCCATTTCTGTCACTAATATCAAGCACTCCAGACATACTTAATAACTCAGCTATAATAGCCTTACTTCTATGATTCTAAAGCTGTGGAAACCACTTTAAAAAAAATTTGTGTGAAAGCTAGGGCCAACAGCCAAATTCAGGCCACTGCAGCTCTTGAAATACCAGCTTCAGCTTTTATTGAGAAACACAGATATCTCACCCAGCAATCGGGCTGTATTTGTTTTGCAATTTGAGTGAGTCAGACACATAAATATTTAAGTTTTAATTCAATTGCCTCTCCTGCGGTCGATGAGTCACTACTACTCTGATATCTGAGGAGTCTCACCAGGGGAGGTCCTGGAAATATGTTATGACTCCCAAGTGGGTTCCAGCCGGAAAGTCTGTGAGCTGTACTTTTAAAATGTATAAACTTATTTTCCTTTCAAACACTCAGAATACATGTAATGAAGTAGAATGTGTTTGCTTCCTGGACAGCAAACAATCTTGCAGCCAGAAAAAATGTTTACTTTGTAAACACTGTTTTCTTTTCAGAAAACTGTTTCAGCAAGAGGTTCCATGATGAAAAACAGTTTAGGTCATAAAAGTCCTAAAAGAAATAGAAAGCGTAACACTTTTCCTTCTCTCTAAACCTCTGAAATTAACTTAGAAGCACTTACAGTCACTCTAATGTGCTAAAAATATAGAACATAATTTCTACAAATAGATGATGCAAGATAATTTCAAAAAACTTATGCTCAAATAGGGGATGTTATGAATATGTCCATACACAAGCTGTAAAGGAAGACTAATTACAAACTAAAAAGCTGCATTCCATTGGCATACACTTTACAAATCAAGTGGGAAAGTCAACTGTGACTGTGAAATAAAAATAATTAATGGAAAGGTATAAGAGGTGCACTCAATTTTCTGTACAGCGCTGTAATATTCCTGTAGCCTTCTTGAGTCACATTACCACTACTTTGCATTGAATGGGCCATCACTTACTTCTGACAGTGCCTGTTTTGACTAATTCTGGGTATAATTTGGGGTCTGTACCAAAGAACTAGATAAACACTGAATTCAGTTTCTGCCCTGAATTCAGGAGAATGAATTTGTTTCATCCATGGAAGTACAGGTGAGACAAGAATAACCACGATGGAGCCCAACAAGTCCATAGCAACTACAGTGGCAAAGCAAAAGTCAAATCTTCGTGTCCTTCCTGGCCTTGTGAACCTGGCAGCCCTGGAGATCCCTGACCCTAGCTGAGAACCAAGCAGCTATGTCTCAGATAAAAAGTAAACCTGCTGCAGATGTCCTGACATGGACCAAAGCCCCCAGGCCTCCAGCTGCAGGTTATGGAGCCTGTGCAAATGGGCTCCCTGTGGTGTAGGTTTGACAAGTCCCAGCCCCCAGGAAGAGGTTCTTCACACACCTCGTGGGGACGAGGCCCAAAGTGGCGTCACTGCGCTGCACATCTGTTAGTGTGGAAATATTAGGTGTGAGCACAGGATTATTAAATCTTCCCCCACCAATAACCATCTGTTGTTACACCCACTAACCAAACTCTGTGTTTGTACATGAAATTCATGGACATGCACATGCTGTGTGTACTTTGCCCCTAAAACAGGGACAAAGCCCTTTGGTTTGCATTTCACTAGTGTTTTGAAGCTAGGATTGGTGTTTACACAAAGTCCAGGCTGTCACAGGTCACTTGGTAAGTTTTGTGGCAGTTCAGATGTTCGTCGCAATCTAATGCCACATATTTATGGAAGCACTGTTTTCACTGCTCGGTAGGGATAACCCAGGAAACGCAAACCTCCCCTGTTTTTACAGAATGCAAAAGCCCATTTCACTATACATGGAGCAAGCCTTGCACATTCTTCTTCATTTTTCTTTTCCTCCTGCCAACCTGTATTAATGAGGTGGTAGATATAGGAAGGAAATTACATACTGCCTACAAATGTTATTTCAGAATAAGGATTCCAAGAAGAACTTGGAATAAAATGTCCTCCACATGCTTCAGTTTAAACCCATCTCTCTTCTCTAATGGTTATTAGATTGGCTTCTCTTTTACACTTTGCAATAAGCATATCAGTTTTCTGGATGCTACAGTAATTTTATATCATGTTTTGTTCCTAACCATTGCATCCACGTTCCATCAATTGCATTTTTTCTGAGGTACTGACAGGCAGCAGCCACTTTCCTGAACACAAGGAGAGAGAAACACATGGCATGGGTAATTTCATGGACATGGAATGACATCATGCCACTGGTGCCTGAAATTTAGCAGTTAACTTTGGATGCTGCAGGGCTGCTTTTTATCATGGGTGTCAAATTTACAAGAATTTTACCACAGAATCCCTTTAATGTTGGCTACAGTTTTCAGCTCTGGAAAGTATCAGAAGGATGCAGGGCAATATATCCCTCCCCATGTACCAGGATTTGTCTTTCAAAGCTGGAGCTATTATGGATGATGGGCTGTAGTTCACCAACAATCAAGATGTCACAGAACTACAAAGAATTTCTTTCCTCGCATGTCGCATAAGTAAGATAAAATTGAATTCTAAACTAAATAATGAGTTTATCTTTTTTTTCTTTCACTAATTTAATGTTTGGATCTTGATGGCGACTTCTAACTCCACAGACTAAAGAAATTAAGTGACATAATTTCATCACTTGGGACCTATACAATCTTGTCCTCCATGCTCATACAAGAAAACTCTGAACATTTGAGTTCAGATAATCACAACTATGCTACAGTTGTATGTAAAAATGTACTTTTAGTCATTAGAAATGCAGGTCTAGAGTATTATCATGCATAAATTAACCCTTTCCCAACAATAACTGCAGACGCTGTCCAACTTAACTAGTTTATTAACTAAATATCTAAATTAAAATGGTAGGAAAAAGTATTTGAGTATGACTTATTACCACTGTAGCAAGAGTAGGGATTTTACATGCATTAATTTGGCAAGATTTGACATACAGTAGTTGTATTTTCCCAAAGGGAGAGCTAAAATCTGGCCAGATCTGTCATGGTTTTGTAAGTGTGCCAGATATGACACAGAAGAGATGTGATTAATTATCTGAAGAATTATATGTGCGTGTATTTCCATGAAACAGCCACAATCCCCCTTACACAAATTCTACCAACAGCCATCTTGCTGGGCAATCAGAGAAATCTTACAAGAAGCAGTAAATTTCTACCATATACTACAACGTGAAAAAGTTCTACCATACACTAAAAAAACTGAAAAACACCAAAACCCAAATCAAAAAGGACTTAAAACAAACAAACAAACCCCCCAAAATTTACTGACATTTATTTCTCACTATAGAGTGAATTTTAAATTGCTTTCTAATTCAGTTTCTTTTTATTTTCCAATTTAAAACTATGCATAAGAAACAGCTTCAATATTACAAATGCAAGTTAAAACAAGTGTTTCAACAATTTATTAAGAAAGAAACATTTTAATTGGAAACTCCTCTAAATGCTGTTTTTTAAAATCTCTCTTTACCAACTACAATAATTGAAAATACTTTTGTTCCCCTATTTTTTGTTTTATCCAGGAAAGGAATACCATAGCTTTCCAAACTGAGTTACATGAATAATTGACAGAAAAAGTCATAATGATTACAACAGAAATAAGTTTAAAGATTGTATTTTAGCAGATTTGACACCTAAAGTCTATGTGTGTGTGTTTGGACATACATATACACACATACTCTATCTTGTTAGATGATTTTCCAATTAAGCTTGAGTTACAGGAAAACAGTATTTTAGACATGTTATCGTGTAGCCTCAGTGTTACTGTGACTATAAAGGAATTCCAGAATTCCTTAGGAACAGTTCTGATTTTTGTGCCTTGGGGAAGACATAAAACAATTGTTTTATGGTCAATCAGTGAAGTCTTTAGAAGGCCCTGCTGGGGAAACTGCTACTGCCATCTGTAGTGAAACTGTATAGGCATAACTAAAACGGAGCACAAGATATTCTTCCTTTATAAACTCAGACCTGCTGGAGTAATTCCTGTGAACAGCCACCTGCTCCCACAAGCCATTTGTTCCATTTGTAAAATGGATGTTAGCTCCATTTTAACTTCTAAGTGAGAAATTCATGACCATTCACACAGCGTTTCATTGTGAAAATCACGAATGTTGCTACACTTCAAAATAACAACATATCAGTCTGTTGTCTTCCACCTTAGATGGTGCCACAGAAACATTCAAACTGCAAGACACAAGAATGCAAGACAAAGGGATATTAGAAAGATTTTTTTGATATGTTTTGACCCACACACTGTATAGTAGCCCATATCCAACCTCCTTGGCCATCTCACAGCCTTTGAAACCATAAGAACATCCAGCAGCCACAACAGACAGGAAGATTTATCCTTAGCTATTCCAGATGGATCAACCACTCTAAAGTTTGGCATTTTCCCCCTGGGGAATGACATCATCAAGCTGCCCTGAGATCCCAGCAGTTGTTTCCATCAGACAGTGTGAGGCCACTTTGGACCCGCACTTCAGCTGTCTCCATGCTGAGCTGCATCCCTACGGCTCCTCACATAAAGTGCTGAAGTTGTGCTTCAAAGTGGAAAAGCAAAGCACACTTGAAACAGGTAAATTGCATAAGTTGCATTTAGTTTTGCTTCCTTCTGGATATGCAACAAATATCAGAGAACATCTGGGAATGTTAAGTGGGAATTTTCTGGATAAGTACTACAGCCAGCATGTTGATCTACATCAAGATAGGGGAATTATGGAGGAGAAAGGAGCAGGGTAAGGTGTAGTTCACATCTGCAATGGCAATCCCCATCTGCTGTGGAGTTCTTCTGGGATTGTGAAAAAGTGTTGCAACCGGTTCCAAAATGCAACACAGGACTTGGAATCATTGCTGGGCCTGAGAGTGCCAAGTCATGGCACTCACTCTTTATGCCAATGTGCCAATGGCACTTGAGTGCCAGCATGCAAACAAAGATCACGACCTGTTTTGTCTCTAGGCAATGAAAGTGAAATTCCACATTAAGTGATAGCCAACAAAATAAACAGAGTCTTAACTGAGGGCCAACTGTAAATACAAAACTGTTCCCTCAGCTCCCTTAGAGTCATTCAGACTCTTAAGATACAAATGTCTCTTTTTCTCCAGTTTCTGCACATTTACACTCCTCTAATGCCTAGAATCAACAATGTAAAATAAATCACTGTTCAGCTTGCAGTACATTCCCAGGAGCTGATCCCAAACAAAAGAGTAAAGATCTCTTCCGAAGGATGAAGGATATCCAGGTATTGTGTACTCATATGACACTGCTTTCTAAGTGGTGTAACTCAAAAAGATGGAAGGTGAAAATCAATTTCACAACTTTTTGTACCAAAACACACTTACTAAATCCTAGGTATTAATTCAACAGTACATTTTTGAGAATGTGATCTGATGCAATAGATTGATTTGATGCTAGAAATATGTTATATGTGTTTGATGTCCATGATGTGTTCTGTTGGCTGTGTCCTCCCTGTAACCCAAACTGGAAAAGACCATTTAAAATGCTTTTTCCACTTTTGTTGTATTTATTGTGTACTCTCAACAAGGAGGTGTACACTCAGTCCCAGCTGGTTACCAAATCACATTCATCAGATTATTTTTAAAGAAGTAACAATGTCACTTCTTTTTTTTTTTTAATTATTAAATAGGTAATAGTTTATATCTTCAGAATTAAATTTTAAACCCTGAAATATTGTTCTTGTTTCAGTGCCTAGATGTCTGGAATTATTTCTAGGCACTGGTCTAAATACTTGAAAAAGCAACAGAGGTGAATTAGCAGACCATATTTAGCCAACAAGTAACAACTTCTATAAAGATCTTTCTATATTGAGACTACTTACAGTGAACAGCCTTATCACTGCTGTAAAAGACATAAAATCATGCCCTTTGGGGGTTTGGATCATTTGTACTTGTAAAAAACATCACATGTACCTTCATGTATGGTAGCACAACTGGGAAATTTGGTACTCCTTCTACCTTGAGAAGAGCTGGCAGGCAGCACCCACTGGAGCTGAGCAGCTGCAGATACCAAGACTAAAGCAGGTTTCTAAAATCCCCCTTCTCCCTCACTTTTTAATAAATACCTCTGGTTTTATCTGTTCAAACACACTGCAGTTGAAGAAAACTTGCATGTAGAAAGGATGAGCAACAACAGAGGAAAAACTCTAAGGCCATCTTGTCCTCAAAATAAAAGAGTAAAACTGCCATGATTGGGGGCCTTCAACTGATGGAATTCAGAATTAAGACACAGACTTCCTCTCTGACCTTGAAAAAAGTCAATTTTCTACTGAATCAGGTCTTAAAGTGGGAGTATTGACACATTCTTCTTCATTATCAATAAGACCTGAAAGTCTGTCAGATACCCTGGGAACAGAAACTGTTAAAGTACATTAACATCAATGAGACTTCTCTGAAATGGATGACTTCAAATGGATCCCCACTTTACTCACTGGGGTTTTACTTTTAAATAAATATATAAGTACCTACATGCATCTCTTTATAAAAAATTCTTTCCTCAGGTTTTTGTATTTCCCTGAAACTCTCTCTGAAGTTTATTGTTGCAAGTGAAAGTATGAATTGTCTCCTGTATTTTTTTTCCTCTCTACCCTTACCTCTGAGAGGTCACATTAACTGTCACTTACATGCACAGTTCTAGTTATGTTTTGTTTATGGCTTTTCAGCAGCTCTGTAATCCTAGAGGATGAAAATATTTTCCATTTGCCACAGTGACACGTGCTGCGGAGAAGAAATACGAACAGCTGCCAACTTCCCTAATGGTGGGATCAGATAACACACTCTCCAGGATTTCAGGTTATCTTTTTTCCTTAAAGGAAAAAGCAGGCTGTCTGGCTCATCTGTGACTGCTTTAGGACTATCATCCTCTGGATCAGGAGATCACTGGTACAAACTCAGCCTATTTTAACCATCTTCTTCTGACCCAAACTTGCTGGCTTTAAATTAACCATATGTGCTCTGCGTGAGTACTCAAGACTTCCGTCCTTTGCAGTTAAACAAACCCTTCAGAAGAAAAAGCAGCTTACAGGTCAATGAAACTGAGGTGGTGAGTTACCATTCCCTTACTGGAGAGCTTTCAGTATTTGTCAGTGATGTATTAGGTTAATAAAAAATAAAATTTCATTATTTAGGATGTTTACTTTAGCTTGGCTCCGAGAGGCATTTGTGACCTTCCAGAAGTACTTCATTGGAGGTCATTATTTAGACTAAATTCCAGATACAGAAAACAAAGAGCTCTATTCATAACAACTAAGACAGCAATGTATTCACAAGAGAAATAAGCAAGAATTTAAAAATGTAGACTAAATAAAGGTCTGAATATAGGAAAGCAGTCCTGTAAAGCTAACTCTTTCAGCATATAATTATTTTCATTCTAGGCAGCAGTTTATTCCACACAACTTTAAAAACACTTTAAAGTAATATCTTCAGTTGCAGACTAGAATTCCTCTCAGGTTCCTTGATTACACATAGGATACACTTTTTTTAGAAAACAAAAATCCCCACTACAATATCAGTCACCACTGCAGCTATCAAGAGCATCTTATTCATGGCTCAGACTTCCATTTATTCTTACTCAATGGCTAGAAGCACACGGGTCAGAAAGGGATGCAGCTTGCAGACAGGCAACTGGAATTAATTGAATCCACAAAAAATGAGTGAACCAAGAGAAGGAAGTTTGTATTCCCAGGATATGCTGTAGCAGGATAGTTTGTAAAACCTTGAGATCTGAATGAGCAGATCAGTTTTTAATGAATAATTCATCTCCCTATCTTTTCAGCAATCAGCTCTACTGAAAATATCGAGTAAAAAGAACAAGCGTTATTGGGCCAAGGACACTGTTCTGTTTTGTCATGAAAGATACATCAGTCTTTCCTGAGGAATACATAATCACCACTTACCTCAGGTGATCTCACAAATATTAATGGGTTTCAAGGTACCTGCAAACAGTCTCCAGACTAACAAGACAGGTAGAACACAAAAATTGAGAGTAGAATTTCTAAAGGCCAGAAAGTGTACAAAGACAATGAACTTTTGACTGACTTCCCTTTCCTTTAGGGAAGCTGTGAAGAGTGGGTCAGTGCTGGAGAGGCCCTGGAGACCCATCTGTCAGTGAAGATCAAGTCTAAGAAAAGCTGGGTATGGGATCTTTTCTGAGAGTCACCTCAAGTAAATATTGGTCATCATTAGCTTCCTCTTATATGAAATGGGAATCCCTGTTAGGGCTGTGTAGTCTTATACTAACTGATTTGTTTGTGAAAAAAATGAATCTGTAAATTTCACATTTGTTCTTGAAGACATAAAAGAATAACAATAGTTCTCACTGAGAACCAAGCTAGCTTTGGATTAAACAAACTTTGCCATTAAAATATTACCCTGAAAGACCTTCAACAAATACCATTTTTAGTAAACACCAGTGATTTTCAAATGGAATAGTTTAGCTTCTTCTGAAGTTGCTTCCTTTTCCATTCCGTCCAATTTTGTATGCCTTTATAATGTGAAGGTTTTGTATAGAGATGGTTAAATGGTTGTTATACATCCTGCACCAAAGGGCTTACAAAGCCTTGGAGATATTTGTGGTATTGTGCTAATAACTGGTGAGCCATGATAGCAGAGAAAAATGACTTTCTAAAGAACATCCTTGGATATCCAACCCTCTTTCCATCCTTGTTGAATGCAGTGGTTGAAAAGCATTACAAAGAGAGAGGAAATAGTTTTCACTTTTACAGACATGGTAAAATGAAACCTTTGTAATGCTTTGGGACACACATTTCTGCATCTATATTTATTGTTTTTAAGCCTTTACACTATATAAAGACCACTGCTTTAACAGTGTGACAGAGTCCTTCCTCCTTCCAGATTAAAGAACAAAGTAGATTTCATTTCAATTAGGTTAATTTTGTTTAAAATCACAGAATTTTTTTTTCTGTCACAGCAGTTTTAAAGGGAAGAAATTCTTCTATTCTCCTATAAGTTATACTAATATATTTTACTATATTATTTGCAGTCATAAAAGTAGATCTCCTGATTCTGCTGGATTTTTTTGTATGATCAGCATTTTTACACTGGAGTGATGTTGATACTGTAAAGAAGGAAAGACCTCATTTTCCAGAAGGAACGCTAACAGAAAAATGAAAAACCTCTTTTTCTTGCTTTGAAGGGAAAGAGGAAAAATCTTTGCAACAGCTACATGGAGCCAAGAACGTACTTTCCCCTGTATGTTCTTCACCTAATACAGAGTTGTTTTGTTGTTAACAAGGCCCTTTGCCATTGTTTTGGGGACTCAATGGTTCAGATTTACTGACTGGCTTCATTGCAGCAGAGGAAACCCTGACTTCACTTACAAGTATTTACAAAGCTGTAAATCCTTGTTCCATGCAATTATCACAGTAAACACATATATAAATATATTTAAAAAAAAAAATCTCAAAGTTCTTCAGGAAAAAAAACCACAGTCATTAATAACATATATCCTTGTGGTGCAATATACTGCAGTACAAGTAACAAGGAACTTAGTACCTTTGCAACAGAATATTTATATATTAAAATTTCATTTGAAGCTTTCTGAGATACCATTAACTTTGAGATTGCTTTTGCACTGTCTGGGCATTTTCTGAAAGTTTAAGATTCAGCATTCTTAAAATGAAGGAATCTTTTCCCACCTCAAACAAATAAAAATTTAACCAACCCTTAGCAATTACATTCTTCTGATGTATGAAAACATGAAACCCGAAAGGAAAATTTCATTAAAGAAATAGACTCCTATGCATACAGGAACACGAGAAGCTGAAAAGCACAGAACTCATTTAAGCACAGTTTCACTCTACACCTAAAGCATATTACAAGTGCCTTAGAAACCTTTAATCCTAGCTGCAGTTATCCCTCTGCCCTGTGGAGTATGAATTATCGAAGCACGTGACATTAACCACGTTTTACTCTCTTTTTTCAAGGAGCCACTAAGATTTCAATTTGCTGGTGCATAGAACTACTGAATGCAGATCCCAACTTCCAAATGCAGATCCCAATTTCCAGACCTCACTGTATCTATTGTACAAGCTAACAGGATTAGCCAGCATTAGCCCAGCATCCACAGGAAGCGTGATGCATGGTAAGACCTGAGGAATTCTCTAGGGAGAAAAAAGGTCCAAGTTGAGGCATGCATGATTTCAAAGCAAATCTTGGCACAAATTAACTGCCTGACCCGCAAGATGAACAAGCATAACATTTAATTAATTGCTCACCTCTTTGGAGCCACACTGTTGGTTTTTTTAATATAAGTGTAAGATAATATACTGCTACCAGTTTTTATGGAGACAATCAAAGAAATCACACATTAAATTGCCTGGTGATGAATTAGGACTGAATTTCACATTGCTCTCAGTCACTCTCATCAACTCTGTTGATGTGAGATAAATATTTATGTAACTTTATATTGCTGCAAAAATGAAGCAACTCTAATAACACTGAAGTACTTCTGGTTCTTATGGAGGTTCTTCTTTTTTGTCTCCTTGAAAATAAGGGCAGAAAAATAATCTGACAAAGATTTTAAAAACCCTTGATCAGGCAAAGTGTGAAATACTCAATTAATTCTGTTCTATAAATAGTTTCTATCACTTTTGGATTCCGAAAAATATAATCTAGGCTGACAACTGTACAGTCTGGAGCCTGCAAGTCAGAACAAGAAACAAGCCTTTTTCTCCCTACATCAGTAAATTCAAGGAATTTTCTCTTTTTTTTCCCTACAGATACACACACATTTCTAATAATTTATTTAACTGGTATCTGCTTAGAAGCAGAAATATGCTTTCTTTGGGTTAATGGCACACAATACATTTGACAATCTATTCTTTTACTTACACTGTGCACAAGGAAGCACATGTGCTTTGATGATTTTACATAGCAGCTTATTAAATTACAGCCAAGGAACGTAAGAAAAAACTTATGGAAAATGACAATTTCTTGTCCAGTTTCTTGCTCCTTCATGCAGTAAGTTTACAAAGAGAAGACCTCCTTTACTGAGCTCCTGTGATTTTTATTTTGACAAAATAGGTAGATTTTTTTTTAGCCTACTGGACAATTTTAGAAGACTTTGTCCTGCCCAGGTGAGATTCCACCTGGAGTACTGTGTCCAGCTTGAGTTCTCATAGCAAGACACACACAGACCTGTTGGGGCAGGTCCAGCGGGGGCTGCATAAATGATCAGAGGGATGAAGCACCTCTCCTGTGATGAAAGGCTGAGACCATTTGGGGTCCTCACCCTGGAGAACAGAAGGCTCCAAGGAGACCTGACAGTGACCCTCCATCTTACAGCTATTTCCTCATCCTGTCACGGCATGCCCTTGTGAAAAGTCCTTCCCCAGCCTTTTTGTAAGCCCCCTTTACTTGAAGGCTGCAATAAAATCTCCCCAGACCATTTTCTTCTCCAGGCTGAACAACCCTTACCCTTTCAGTCTGTTTTCATGGGAGAGGTGCTCCCACTCTGTGATTAATTTGGTGCCTCTGGCCTGGCTGCAGCAGGTCCCTGTCCTTGCTGTGCTGGGAGCCCAGAGCTGGATGCAGCCCTGCAGGTGGGCTCTCAGCAGAGGGGGCAGAGGGGCAGAATCCCCTCCCTGCCCTGCTGCCCACGGGGCTCTGGGTGAGCCCAGCACATGGATGTTATGGATGAGCCCTTTGGGCTGCAAATGCACATTGCCAAGTCACGTTGAGCTTTTCATTCACAAATGAGTGAATGAAAGTCCTTCTGCCCCCAAAAAACAGGCACAGACTTTTCAGTAGGGCCTGTACTGTCAAAGTCAGATGGCAATGGTTTTAACCTAAGAGAGGGACAGTTCAGAATAGATATGAGTAATTAACTTTTCACAAGGAGAGTGGTGAAACAATGGAACAGTGTAATATTTGGATGGAGTTTGAGCAACATGGTTTACCTAAAAATGGCCTCCCTCACTGAAGGGAGAGGCTCAACTTCATGACCTTTGAAGATCCCTTCCAACATAAACATTCTAGGATACTCTGACTTCAGAAAAATCATCCTAAAAGACTGCTTTACTCACAAAGCTTGGAAGAGCTAGGAAAATGGTTCTGTGCTGCTAAGAAGATAAAGTTTTTAGTAATCTAAATTCTGCCTTAGAATCTCTATAGCTATGTCAGAAGTTCTAGGCAGCCCTGTAGTACACACATTAACACTTTGTCAGATTCTTATTCATTGCCTGTGGTATTCCAGTCAAATTAATTTAAAAAAGTGATTAGAGTCACCAACAGCTACTTTTTAATTTCCAGCATTTCTTTTAATTATTTTTGGACTATACTGTCTTATTGCAATTCTCTCTCACCATCCCCAATCAATAAACATATAATATTCCTAGTTGATACCACCTATATGAAGCTCATTATAAATATATAATGAATGAAACAGTATTTAAACAACTACTTTAACTAATGTATTCACATAACCAAATTCAGCAAATAAAAAATATGTCTGCTTGGTATTCACTTCCCTACATCTCCTAAAAGACAAAGCAGAGACCCATCTGTATTTTTTTTTCATTTAGTCATTAAGAGGAAGCAACACTTTTTTTCTGATTTTTTTGGTTTTGTTTGGGTTTTTCTTTTCTTGTTAGAAATATATGTATTTATAGAATTGTAGAAAAAACCAGAGCATACCCAAGAAGCCTCTAGCAATAAGATTTTTTTTTCTAACACCAACCTTTTAGTTTAAATAATTTCTCTTTCATCAAGCAGCATCAATCTGTTGTAAAACCTGTTGCTTTTAAGAGCTAGTGAAAGCATAGCAAATTTTCAGGATGGCTTAAGAGTTTACTAAGGAATATATGAAGATAGTGCAAATAGCACTGACTTTAATAAAAATATAGTGGAAACTGGGCAGGGAGATAAGCTGCAGGGATGGAGGGGAGTGCATATATCTTTAGAGACCGAGCAAGTCAGCCTTTGGTACCTCTTTTGGTCTCAGAACTATTCTTCCTGACAGCAAGAGATTTGCTATTAAAAGCATTTCAGTCTTCTCAGTACTTATCATTTACAAAGCATTAAAGATTTTCTGTGACCTTATCAAGTCTCCACTCGCTCAAATTCACCTCTGCTCTAAAAAGTACCAACAAGAGTTTTCTCTTTAATTCCCTAATATAATTAAGTTAAGCTTGAAGCAACTCTTCTCTTCTGTGATTAGCTTAAAGTTTTCTGTTTCTGACCTTGGTGCCTGAGAGCCAAGGAATTTGTAGTTCCCAACTGTGGCACCTAGCCTAAAAAAGAATTAAAGAATCCCCAACAAGCCTTTTCCCTGAAGCCAAAACTCTCACCCAATTCAAACTGATTTATAAATGTACATTATTTCTTAAAGTGAAGCCCTTAACACATTCTGATGCTTTGAAACTAGTAGATTGATGATCTGAAGAACAGACACTCCACTTTTAAATTATCATGGAAACTCAGAGACATCAAGATCCCAGTGAAATATGCCAGGAACACATAAACAACACCAGGCAACAAGTGGCAGGAAGGTTCCTGTGTAATAAAGCAGTTTTCTACACAAATACATTTGAAAGAAGTAAAAGAAGGAACACCTCCAAAAACAAAGCCTTTTTTCTCTGAGGTACAATTTTTTCCTCCTCCACCACTCTTTATTCACATATCCTTAACCACAAGACCTACTGATGTCAGAGGAGATCAGAAATTAGCAGCCTGCACTGCCACTCCTTTTAGCTTACAAGCCTAAAGGAGTCACAAGACAGACACAAAGAAAGTCTAAGGCAGAAAAGCAGCCCTGGGCTGCCTCCTGCTCTCTGATCTTTGGTGCCTTGTGGTCAAGAATATTCATTAATAGCCCAGAGAAACCCATTAATGGCATGTAACCCATCTATACTCCCCTGTCAAATATTGGAAAGGCATCCCATTGATTTGTACAGGTCATTGATCAACTGCTTTAGCAATAAAACATCACACCAAGAAGGACAAGCAGGAACTCTGACAAATGAGCCATGTATTCTGCCCAATTTGTAGAAAGGGAAGTAATAACTGTTTTTTTATTTCCTAGTTATCCAATAGCTTCATCTTCCAGCGCATGGACTTATTTTTAGCACTTACAAATGCCAACATAATATTCTGTTTAATATGAGATTTGTACATTTATTTCAACTAGGTGCAAATAAGACAAAAGATGACATTTACTACTTGGAAATAATCTGGGCATATTAAATACCTTATGACTATTCCTAAAAGTTTTTTACCTGTCCTATGTTCAGTGACTAAAATTCCTGCTCCAGAATGTCCACAAAGTCCACCACTGTCCCTATCCCAAGAGTCACAAAACATAAACCATGAAAATCCACAGGGAACCCTGTGGAAAACTTTTAACCAAGCAGAAACCTCTTTTATTCCTATTAAGGAAATAAAAGGAAGGAAAACATTTTAATTCACTGCATGCATGCTAGATATCTTTTGATATAAACCCCAGCACCCTAGCACTGCTTTTAGAATGGAAAATGATTGTTGCATTTTAATTAGTTAAGGTAAAGAAATTTCCTAAAGAGCACAAACATATCTGCTTGCTATGTGATGTTCATTGTGTCTTCACAGAAACAGATGCTGATTTCCACACTTTCACCCCTCCAAAATTTGGCAGAAAGTAAAAATAATTTTTTCAGTGTCTTTTATGCATTTAAATTTTCAGTGGAACTGTGGTCACTTTGTGCCCAGTGCAGATGTCCAGACACTGGGCTTCTTTTCAGTTGGACAAGATTTTGCATATGGCAGAAAATTTGTGAGAACTAAGTGTGGAACTGGGAAAGAACCAAGTTTGCAGACCAAAGTGGAAAGATGAGTTGGATTGTTTCCAGTAGTGGTTCATTTTGCCTTTAAATAGATCCCAGCCGCTTGTGACATCACATCCCCACAAAAATGTCAGGTAAAATTCTGAAAATGTACAAAGGGACACACATCTTGTGAAACTGTGTGCAGCTCCCAGACAGAACTGGTCAAGTTTTTCACCTGAATTCAATCTACAATGCCTGGGGAGCGCTAAATTCACAACAGTATTTACAACAACCAGTAGCAAGAGCGGAGTTTATTTTAAGTAAGTAATTATGAAATCCTGAATATCCTCTTCATCCCCAGGCATAACCAAAACCTGATGGGATATGGCCCTGACCAACATGCTCTGGCTGACCCTGCTCTCAGGTATAATGTCCAAAGGTGCCTTCCTGCCCTGGCTGCTCTGTCACTGCCAGTGGAATTCCCACCACCAAGGCCCCTTTAGGAAGCTGTGCAAGGGCTGGAAATCAACATCCCACAGCCACAGAATTTTAGGGGTTCCTATTACTTTCATTCTAAAAATAACCTTCTATGTGATAAAAAGTAACGGCTTTTAAAGAAATTCTCAATAATTATATTGCTATGATATTTCCATTTCTATACTTCTGTATATTTCTATTTCTATTATATTTCTTTTTTTTTCTGCGAGGTAAATACACCACTCTATTTCCAGTAGTAACATTTTAACTTTATTTTGAATACTGCTACAACTGTTATGTTAATTGATTAGGAATACAAAATCCCAAAGTTATTTTTGTCCTAACAGGTATCAAACAAACAAACCAAAACAAACTCACCTAGCCAGATGCATTTTTAAATAAGACTGAAAACTTTCTGGCTATACATTCTTTCTCATAAAGGTGCAACGATTTACTGCTTTCATGAAACTTTTTAGTACAACTTCAATCTCCAAAGAATGCTATTTTATATTCAGTACTACTTCTGACAGTCCTTTAAACTACTCTTTCTCTGACTTACAGAGCTATCACTCACTTTTTAAAAGTCCTCAATAAACTAAATCGACTGCCCTGAAAGAAATCCATCAATCACATTGACTAGCACTGAGAAAGGCCAACACCATGTTAATTGCGTGCAAAATTAACAGGAATTTGCAAGTGATTTTCTCAAGCAGAATCCCTCCTCTGCTTTGCATGTCTTGAATTACCAAGTATTCTTACCATAAGAAGTAGCTCGGGAAATCACTTAATATTATCAAAATACAGAAAAAAAAAAACAGTGGGAGATGAAGAAGTTTTTATTTTAAAAGCTTTGACTGCATGAAATAATAGCTACCACGCTTCTCTGAGGCTTTAGGGCAGGGCTGCTTGTAGTGTCTGTGCGCCTTCCAACATCCCAACAGCTGCTGTAGTCTCAGACATGGGGCTCACAGAAAACCTTGGCCAACTGAGTGTCAGGGTTCAAAATGCAAATAGCAGTAGCATAACATACTCAAACAAGGATGAGGTGTTCACATTTTCTGAGAAAACCCCCTACCCCCACTGCTGCTATTGCTGTATCTCTGAATTCCAGAAATGCCCGCTGTGGTGATCACACGATTCGTTTTGTAGAAGTCTTAGTGCAATTCCTTATGAGCAGCATTAAAATTGTACACACAGCTGTATCCATTTTAGTCTGACAAGCCTTTGTTCTTAGTTTCAACCCTCTACTTTTTCCACATCATAACTTGGGGGGATATTCTCATATTGATGAGTTCAATGTTTCTTCTATAACTCTTAAGAAGATAATTATCCTCTGAGTAAGGTCTGACACCTTTCTTCCCCCCACCTTTTTTTTTTAAAAGGTGGGTAGATGAAAGCATGCTTTTTGGATTTTATATTGTATGTAAAATAATCATACTTCTTTCCCATTTGATCTATATAATCTTTATCTAGCATCAGTCACATAAGCTTAAAAAACAACAGGGGCAGATCACATGAAAGCATTCTAGAGGGGCAGATGTAGAGATTAACAGCTACGAGAAGGATACATTTTCACCAGCCTTCCAGACAGATCATAATGTCTTTTAAGACATATTTTTAATCCTGAAAGTAACAGACTGATGACCTGAAACATTCTCAAAGTGTAATATTTTGTACGACATCTACACATGTTGGGGGAGTTTAAATCCAAAAACATACAAAATCAAGTGTGAGTTTTGGGTGGCTTGGACTTTTGTTTGTTTTAAAAGCAGCCTGTCATCACTTCATGGTCTGTTAAGAGAGTCATTTTGCTTTCTAGTTCAAATTCTATTTCTTCTGGGAGACTTTTCCCAACAACAAGGTGGGCCAGACTGTGGGTCACACTCTCTACCCTGCATGTCTGTGTTGGCATAAAGAGGCTGTAAAACTCAGAGCTGTGGCAGGCAAGACAGCTCAGCTGACCTAAAAGGCTACTGCAAGTGACAGTTCACCCACTCCTTCACTGTCTCCTGATTATCCCTCTTTTACTCCCAGGCATGCGCTTGTGCCTCTCTCACACTGACTGTGGTACTGATCTGACTTGCCAGCAAGCTGGTATGGCTCATCCCGACTTCCCTCAACTGGTTATTACTTTTCTGCTCCCCTCTGAACTGCTTTGTTTTACTAAGGGGTCAACCAAGCATCAGCTTCATCAGCTACACCCTTGTTTTCCACTTACATCCTAATTCACCTAATTTTCAAAAGCAAATGGAATATATTGGTAAAGCGAGGCTCTCTGGAGAGCATTGCTGGGTGCACCGACAGGCTCATAGAATCATTTGGGTTGAAAGAGAGCTTTAAAAGGCATCCAGTTCCAACCCCCTGCAGTGATCAGGGACATCTTCAGCTAGATCAGGTTGCTCAGCTGGAGTCCCCCCTCATCATGAGTCCCAGACAGAAGAATGAGTCTTACAGATTGCTCTCCCAAAAGGGGGTCGCCAGGTGTGCTGGAGTCCTTCAGTCTCAGCGGAAATGGGTCATGGACAGAAAAACTATGTGCCAAGAGAAGGTAACTGTGCTCTGAAATCCCTTTTAAACTAACTTGTGGAAGAAGAAAACTCATTTAAACAATTCAAGACTTTGAAACTGAGTCTGAAAGTACCCCTCAACATGTAGAAATAAGGTCATGGTTAATCTTGCATTTTACTAGCTCAGTCTGTCTGAACCAAACAGTGTGAAGTTCTGCATCCACCTATAGCAAGAGGCAGTGACGATATTACTAAAAGGTGCATCCAACTAATGACTGTGCCTGGAATTTATCAGAGGATAAGGAAAAGAAACATAATCCTTCATCATTATGAAGCACAAGAAAAGTAGTGTGGTTGAAACAATTAAAACAGGTTGAAAGACCAAGCTGAAGACATGGTCTATTCAAGAATCCAGGTAAAATCAAGCACATTCAGGAGGTCTTAGATCTAGACACTATACTTTTCTTATAAATCAATAAAAACTGAGCATCCTGAGAGGCAACTCTGCTACTCTCCCAGATAATTTGATGATTTTCCCTCTACAAAGTTACACCATTTACAAAGATCACTCTGGTACTGGCTCTCTTGGGGAGCAGAGTGGGAACAGCTGAACACACTGATAACATCAAAGTATTGATTTGTTGCTCTAAACAAACTCACTAGCCACCAATAACTTTCACAAAGTAGTTTCATGGACAGAAATTCTGCCTGGAAGATACTTTCAAACCTGTTTGCCAGGCAACAGTAATGCTGAAAAGTTCTCTGCTCCCATGCTGCCTGTCCTTGGTCAGGCCAGGACAGGTGCTGGCTTCATGAGAACACACTCAATAATAAGCTCTGGCCCCCAGTAATGTTTTTGAGCACATCTTTTTTTCTTCCTTTGGATAAATTCTCTTAGTAAGTTACTTAATCCTGTGGAGCACAGTGTTTCTAATGTGATCGAACTGAACCAGATTTTTCTGACAGGAAAAAGCTGCTGGTTCAGTCCCTGCCCAAGCCCCTACCCACAGCCCTTTTGAAAAGAAAAAATGCAACAATTTGGTTTTATTGCCACACCAATAACTGCATGTGCCCTCTATACTAAGAGCTCAGAGAAGTAAACTGAACCTTAATGAATGATTTCATGAAGTATCCTCTTCAACTTGTTGCATGTGTATTTTAACTGTAGCACTGACTGCGTAAGACTGACAATTTCAGCAATGCTGGAGTCTCCTTGAAAATACTGACACCTTCAGTGAAGTACTGGAAATTAAATAAATACAGTATACTACAGAGAGACTTTCACTGCTTTAACCCATCTATGCCTGCAGTGGAGCAAGCACAGACTCAGAATAACAGACCACTGTTTTAACATCACTAAAGGATAAAGACACATTAAGAAAACAGGAGGAAGTCCAAAAGCTGAAACCACAAGAAAGATGAATGGATTAAGTACCCTTTGTTAAGCTAAAAAGTCACAGCAGCACTCAAAATTCTCCTGATCAAATTGGTATTCTCTGTTTACAAATTAAGAAAATATCCACATTAACCATTAATGCACTAAACATGTGAACCCCTTTGTGTGTGCAGTCGTGTTGCAGCCCCTGGAAGTGGACAACCCACTCTGCTGGGTCAGATTTGTTCCCCCTGTAGTATTCATCACTCAGTGCTGCCATTCTCTGGCACCCATGCTGAAGGGGAACATCTTGCAACAGACATGGGGATATGGCACGTAAACTGCAGGAATCCAGTAATCCCAGAGGATCCTCTCCTGCAGCAAACAGGAGAGCGCAGTTTTGGGGAGCACAAATACAGGACTATTTAAATAAATGAGGCAGCTTTTGCTACCACCTTTTCTGTGTAGGAATTCAGTGAAAAATGCACTAGGTTACTTATTGAAGTTTTCCTCCTTTAGGATAACCCCCTCAGGCTTGCTTTTGCAATAGCAAGAAATTTGAGCTTGATGAAGGGCAGAGCTGGCTGCAGTCAAATGGAATCCACATGCTTGCGCAACATGAAAAGGCAGAATAATAGAAAGAAGTTACTACATGTCATGACTGTAGAGTTTCCAGCCCAACTTCCTCCCCATTTTCCTTACTGTCTGTCTCATTCTCATTCACATCACAACTCTCTAAAAAATAAATAAAACCAGCTGGGCTTCTTTCTGCAGCATTATATCCAGGAAAGGATATAATGCTGCAGAAACCCACTGTTCAAGTTACACAAATTTAGATCAGCTCAGGATGAGGTCCATAAAACTTCTGAAGTAACTCACCAGTATCATAAAAGCTCAAAACCACTGGCCAAGCCAAAAGGTCTTAAAACACTGGGAAGCAGCTGAAGCTGGCAAAATTATAAGCAATTGAAAACAGACGTGGTAACAGAAAGTGTTAAGAAACTTTAGCTATAGACACTGCTGCCAACTCCAGCTATAAATCAGACAAGTAAAATGGGAGGGAAACCTTCAACAGTCTGTTCAGAGCTTTTTAGAGTAAGAGTATGTCTGTTTATACACTTTTGTATGGTGCTAGAAAAATATGGTAATTCAAATGGAAATACTACATTTTGCTTTAGACTCAGGAAATTGCAGATCTTCAGAATTTACAGTAAAGGACAAAATCACAGAACTAAAGGTTTCCTTTCAAATTTTCAGTGTTCTCTAAGGTTTTGTTAAAGTTTCAAAGTTTGAAACAAACTACGTCTCCCGTCCAGGTTTGTTCAAAATGTCAGCAAGGCATTCTCACATTCATCTAGAATATGAACAATTCTCTTAATGAATTTCATTCAAATTATCAAGCCTACTCCTTCAAGAATAGGTTGACATTTTGTACAGAACTAAGGAAGAGCTTTTGAGTATCACAGGGATACTCAAGTGAATGTGAGGTGAATGAGCAAGGCTCCTCCTAATGTTGGTCTTTGTGGTTAACCTTCCTCAGATCTGGTCCAGAATTTTTTTTTTCTTTCCATCTTACACCTGAAAAAATAATACTGCTTGCCTCTTTCAGTGTTTTATATCTGAGATACATTCACTCATCACAGAAATGCTGTCATTCCTCACCTTGCAGATGAGGAACAAAATTATTTACCTGAGTGACACCACTCCCTGCTCCATTCCCAAAGCATCCTGCCCTTCACAGGATTGCCCCCATGTCATTCCTACTGTTGCTGGCAGCTCACCCCCCTCACAGATTTTTATGACTTTTGATAATGCCAGTCCTAGATAACAACAGTGAATGACACTTCAGCAATGACACGCTTTGATCCACAGCCACCATCCTTGAGCTTCAACAAGCCAGAGGCAGGCAGAGAAAAGCTGTGGTGAGGATGTCAAGGGAGAGTGGAAAGAAAGTGAAATAAGAGGGCAGAAGCCTTGGAGCTCACTTCTTAGTACTGGTGATTCAATGATTACAAATTATATACCAACTTTGTTATATGAAAATAAGAAGTATTTCTAAAATATAATTTACCCTCAGCCAGGACTTCTATAATTAAGGCCTTTATTGAAAATATAAAAAGAAAGGGGCCGTATAAAAACATATGCAGTTGAGTTTTTATGAACTGCTTTACTTATTTTCATTAATGACTTAATAATAATAATATTTATTCTCCCCCAGATGGCTTGATAATAAAATACATTATTAGTTTTAAATAACTCCAGATTATCCTAGAGGTTGTTTCTGTAAAAGCTAAAGTAAATCTGTCACTGACCTTGACAGAATATTTAAGTCAACTAAGCTTTTTACTAATTTTTCAAATTCTTATCTTATTTCTCCTAAACTATATCTTTGTGTTTAATTGGATGGCTAAATACAAAGTAAAGCTCTGCAGCTTACCTATTTATTTCAGCCAGCTTCTCCCACACACCTGCTACTTGGAAAGATTCTTGCATAACTTTTTAAAAACACAGTATTTTTTGCTCAAAACTACTGGAAATACAAAACACTTGAGCAACTCTTTTTTCCTGTAGTATGCAGCCAGGACAACAAATAAATAAATGATGGTTCAGTGCTTCTTGGACACGTTTGAGTTTCTATTGGATGAGATTCAGTGCATTCAAGAATACATTGATACACAGACACTAATTTTGAGTTTGCTCAACTAACACATTTACAAAAATTCTCTTACATGAAAAGTACTATTAAAAGGGACAGTTTCACTTTGATTTAATTAGGAATATATTATTTTTCTAGAGACCTGGAAAACCTAAAATTAGTCCCATTCACTTGGAAATAAATCAGATAAACTGTCGGTGGCACAGTATAGAGCCCTTTAATCCAGAAGACTAAAAAATTAGTACCTATATTAGAACACCTGGGATTATCTAGAATAGATATATTTAGTAATAAAGTGTGAAATTAAATTACAATAAGAACAGTAGAAACATTGCAAGAAGTCCACGCTAATTTTATATCCAAACACTGTTTAAGAGTCAGTATGGAATAAAACTTTCCATGCTTTGATTGACTATAAAGGATGTGAAGTCAGATATTTAGGAGTGAGAATATATAGAGTAAAAGAGCTTTGAATGTGTTTTTTTAGTTGGTTTTCCCTTTTTTTTTTCCTGCCAGTGATACAAATTAAGTAGTTAAATGAGAAAAATAACAGTGCAATAACAGACTGTATTGTTTTCTTTAATTTCTAGCTTGGCAGTGCTTTTAACAAGCAGGAAAGGAGAGCCACTGGAGCAGCATGTCTTTAAACAATCAACTTGATCAAGGTCAGCATGCTCAGCGTTTGCCAGGACTGAAAGGAATTCAGATACTGAATTGTACTCCCCAGCCACAGTGGTGGGAAAACACAAGGCAAGGTATTACTAAATAAGATGTAATAGATCATAACTTATTAATTTACCACCTATTACTGATTAGAAGGACAGTGGTCTCTGACCCAGTAGTGATCATATGTGACATATGTGTGTTTTAGATATCCATGCCTGCCTCTTGCATTTCCTTATACTTCCCAACTCCAGCTCTGTGAGACAGCCACTGTCTCCTGGTACATGAATCCAGGCTCACACTTAGGAAAGGGTGGAAAGTAATGCAAAGGAGGGGTAGGAAAAAAAAAGGAGCTAAAAATAATGGGTTTTTTAAAAAAAGATTATTATGTTTTTCTTTTCTTTCATAGACTAACCAGCTGCTTATGCTTCTCTAGCATGTATTATCAAACATGCTTTTGACTTGGTTAAATCCTTCTGTGCCAGAATGATTAAACTAATAGAATCCCATCATAGTTATTATTTACAGAGCACATGGGAACAGCTTAGCAAAAGTTCAGGTTGAACAAAGCTCAAAAGATGACTATTTTTGGCACTTGTCTTGTTTGCAGAAGAAACAATATCTAAGGAAGTGAAGTTAATGAAAGGAGTCTGTTTAATCAGCATAAAATAAACAGCTAAAAGCAGGTTGCACAGGGAGAAGCAATAAAAGAACAAGTGACTCGCTATGGTATTGTTTTCTTTCCAAGATCTGCTCACAACAGAAGGTTTTCAACAACTGTACTTAAATGCCTCAGTTTCAACACTGAATTCCATAAGGAAGGAAAGAAAAGCTTTCAGTCCTTTTTACTATGGTGCTCACAAGCCACCCTGGATCTTCCATAAGCCTCGTGACGTGCTCATCTTAGTGAAAGGTAAAAGCACAAAATCGATAAAAAAGAGCACAATTTGTACACCAGATGCAAGGAAAAACACTAATGGAGCAGAAAGACTGAATTTTAACTGAAAAGTGATGTTCTCTGAAGAAATAAACTCCTCTTAACACTATGTATATAGATTGAAGAGTACACATTGAATTTGGAAATGTGTTACTCTGCTGAAATCTTTATATGATCAAATCCTTTTACGTCAACAAAATGAAACCCTAGATTTTCTTCCAATCATAAACAGTTATGGTGCTATTTTGATCTTAAGCTGCTACTAGAACCAGACACAAATAATGCATATAAGTGTCCTTGGAATAATAAATATAAAACACCAAACCAAAACAACAAGCAACAGCAAAGCCAAACTCATTTTCCCTTTCAGCAGCCTTTCTTTCTAGAAGAGATAAACCTAATCTGAAATTTTATTAAGCCACCAGAAGCATAGGACTGTAAAATTTTGGTTTTAAACGGAACTGTCTTTTGCAGATTCCTTTATTAAGATACCAAGGCTTCAAATGCAACTCCTCTAAGGAAATTAAATTGAATTATATTTCCATCATTAAAAGAAGTCTGCACCATAAAAAACCCCACCTTTTAAATCTGCTGAGCTCTCTCTGGACGCACCACATGCAGGAGTCAGCTGAAGTATCCAACTGAGCTATAACAATGTGGTACACATGAGTTTGTTCTCTTACTGCTATAATCACATAACCATCTCAATAACCTCTGGTTCTGTGATCTGTAACAACAGTTCCATACTACAAATATCTGTCTAGAGTGTGTTTCATCATACTAGAAGATGAACTTCTGCAGAATATTTTGTTTTTCAACCATAGTTTAAGCTTTTAAGTCTAGTGGAAGTAGTTTCACTGGCAATTTGTCACATAGACAAAGAATGTAGGTAAAAGTTTTTTCCTTAAAAACTGTCTAGAAAGATTTTGAGTAAGAAGTAAGGCCAAGGATGAAGACCACTCTGATCTTTAAGAGAGATGAATAAAAGGAGTCACATGTCACACACCACCACAATGAAAAACAGTACAGGTAAAACCTCTGAGCTTTTCAGCTCATTGTATCTCACACAACAAGGAACAAGAGAAAAAAGTGGGAAGCTAAGAGCAGTTGAAAGAGACCAAGAAAAGAGACCAAGAAAATCACTGGCCAAACTGAGAATTCACTTAGGAGACTTGGAGATAAATTTTCTCCTTTTCCTGTTAGTTTTTTAAGACAATCACAACCATTGCTAATGGTCTGTGATGCTGCAGATGATTCTTTTCCTTAGGCCCACCTTGAAATTGTTTATGCTTTCATTTTTCAGGCAAAGTTTGTTATGCCAGATATAGCTGCAGAATGAAAGCTTTCATTCATAATAACCTTGAAGAGTGTCACTGTGATTCTATACCCTGGAGTCTAAGGTTTCTGAATTTTGTTCTCAGTTCCTTTCCCTAAGAAAAAGCAAGCAACCAAACAAGAAAAATAACAAAAAATCTCTACAGTTTTTCCCTCAAATCACTCACAACATTTAAATTAATCACTGGTTATTAATGACATTCTGGGCTCTAAAAAAGAATCAGAATAGAACAAAGGAAATGTCTGTCAGCTTGATTTTCTTAAAAATTTAAAGCTAAATATTGAATATGTCTAGAAGCATTTATTCCTTTAATTTCTAAAAAAAAATGTTTTGCAAATAGAGAAATATTCTATTCATAAGGAGTCCAGGGTATAATCTATGATTAGCCTGAAGAGCCTGGAAGGTAGAAAAATGGTAAATATCCAACATCCACTAGCACAGCACAGAAGAAATTAGAAAATTGTGATGTTAAAAGAACTGCTGCTTCAAAGCACATACGTTCTGCAGTGAAGCAAGGGAGGGCAACACGTGGTGACTTTTCCCTTGGAACTAAACACAGGAGGAGTGAAACTGCCTGTATTTGTAGTGCTCTGTACTGACTGAACAGCTGCACACTCAGAGAGTCGGGACTGGGGCTTGTACAGGAACTCGGCAGCTCATGGAGCAGTTGCTGTGATTGCAACATCTGAATTTAAAGTAGAGCTTGAAATAAAACTGTGTCACAGACAGACCATGTTCAGTGCTCTTTCATTCAAAATAACCACAATATCTGTTATACCAGAAGGCATTAGTGCTGGGGTAGCATATTGATGCAGTTCCACTATGTTTTTGGGTTTTTTTTCCTTCAGGCGATGGGTCACTAATTTCCATCTGGGATCTTTGATTTTGAGGTATTTTTATGTGCTGAGCTACTACTGAGTTGTTCCCAAGGGAGGGAGGAAGGAAGGAAAGGAAAGAAGGAAGGAAAAGGGAGGAAGGAAAAGGGAGGAAGGAAAAGGGAGGAAGGAAAGGGGAGGAAGGAAAAGGGAGGGAGGAAAAGGGAGGAAAGAAAAGGGAGGGAGGAAAAGGGAGGAAAAGGGAGGAAAAGGGAGGAAAAGGGAGGAAAAGGGAGGAAAAGGGAGGCAACGGGAGGAAACGGGAGGAAACGGGAGGAAACGGGAGGAAACGGGAGGAAACGGGAGGAAACGGGAGGAAACGGGAGGAAACGGGAGGAAACGGGAGGAACAGGAAGGAAAAGGAAGGAAAAGGGAAGAAAAGGAAGAAAAGGAAGAAAAAGGAAGAAACAGAAGAAATGGAAGAAACGGAAGGAAGGAAGAAAAGGAAGGAAGGAAAAGGAAGTGGCGGAAGAAAGAAAAGGAAGCGGTGGAAGGAAGAAAAGGAAGTGGCAGAAGGAATTTTGTTTAAAGCACAACTTTTAGGAAAAGAACTCATTGTTGGAAAAAATTTCCATGGGTAAATATATCTTAATTTTAAAGTTATAGTTTAGGAAATGAAGGTTTTAATCATTTTGTATGCATCTTACCCTTTTTTTACAGCTAAAAATATATTACGTTAAATTTATTTTTGATCATGCTGGGCATGTTTACGTTTTAAATGTATATACATATCAACATAGAGTTCTGCCAACTTGTTTTCAGAGCAAGAGACACTTGGGAGAAAAAAAAGGGAATATTTTACTCAGCAGCAGCTGTCCACAATTATTTCAAAAATGTACTAAAATAGAAACAAAAAAGAGGGCATTTTGTGCCAAAAAGCAGAAATTTTGTGACATTATGGCATAATAGGAATAGCAGTGATAATAGTATAATTTTATCCTATGGCAACAAATCAATAAATAGAAAAAAAATTGACCTATATAGAGTGAAATGCTATTTCAAAAATCTATTTAAAAATTGCATTTTTGGAGTCTTTTCTATAATTTCCTTTTTATGAAAAATGAAAGCATCTTTAATTCTGAAGGGAAATTAAAATAGTGACAAAGGATTTCTAGCAGCTGAAACTACACTAGGTATTACTAAGCCAAATTTAAATTTATGCATATAAAGGCGTATATTTAGGGGCTTATCAAAATCCTGACTGCCCTGCTTTAGAAATGAAACTATGACTTATAGAAATGCATATTATCAACTCAGTAATCAATTAAATCTGAAGTGATAGCAACAAACTTCTCAATAACTAACTCAGGACTAATGCAGACCAATTTAGTAGCCACATCCTTGGAAAGAAGATCCATAAGCTGTTCCTACTTTTGCAGTTTTGTGCAGAAGAGCAGCAAGTCAAGGAGCTGGAAAAATTCTTTTTCCACTCCAGTGTTTTGCCTTTACCAGCTTCAAACTCTCTCAAAACCACATGAGAAGGATGCCTGCTTCCAGTATTGACTTGTACCTTTTGCTGCCAATACCAGCAAACAAGAATTGTCCAGGTCCCTCATTTTAAGACTTGTCCTCACATACCTCTATCTTGTCAGCCTTGACATCCAAGATACGTTACAGTAGAAGAAATTAAGCAATTTATTCATTATCCTTAAAATATGAAGCATGAGGAGGTCTACAGAAAGGCATATGTGTACAGAGGTCTTTGGTCTAAATGACCTCTAAAATGCCCCTCCCAGCTCAGACTATTCTATAATTCTGTATCAGGAAACAACCTTAAAAATACTTGCATTTACAGCTATTCCTAAGCAGCTTCATTCCTGCTAAGCATCCAACTAAGCAGCTGCTATAACAAATGATCAGAGGCTCACAGCTGGCTGCCCAACCTTCACCTGGAGACATTTCTCCATCAGAGCACATCTTTGCTAAGATACACATAAACCTTTATCTTCAAAGCCTCCCCAGCATGCTCCTCAGATGCAGACCTTCCACCCAGGAATATTTCACAATTCATAACTTAATCAGGTCAATTTTATCACTTTTCCAACTAAACTATCAGCTGTCTTGGCCTAATTGAAGAAATATGTGTTCTTATTGGTAATGGCAATTTGGAACCAATAAATCTGTATAATGTTAAAAGATGTGACCTCTTTTTAAATTGAAATCAATCTCATACTAACATATGAATATAATATACTGTATAGTCCTATGCAAGACAAAAAATATGCATAGGCTTAATTCTCTTTTATTTTGGGAGTTAAAAACACTTGTGAATTTTGGGTGAATAACCTCTTAACTGATTTTTTTTCTTTATACTACTTTATTGTGATGTTTTGGTTTAGATAGATACAAAATTTTCTTTCCACAGAAAGTATCCATATCATGGATTTTGAAAATTTATGCAATTTTAGGGAGTGTCAGAATTCATTGCATGATTCTTTATAACTTTTTTAACTATAAAAGCTGTTAAAAACAGAATCTGTAGAAGGAACAGAAAAGGTTAAAAAATCTCGGGCTGTAATTTATAGTATAGAAGGCAACCATGAATGCAAAAAAGACTCAATTTCATACTGTTTTGTAGAAAGAATAACTTAGGCAAGAAGGTGCATGGGGAATTCACTAGAAATAAAAGAATATCTTTGCCTTGTAGCCATGCTTAATGAAGGTATTAAATTTTTCTCTTCTGAGGCTGTCAACTTACCTAGCTGAGGTTCACAAATTCTCCCTTAAGAGACATTTGTGGAGCATGCATATCAAGAAAATGAGCTGGAAGATGGATATGAAGAGGGTGTCTTGTGAACAGCATGTGGGGAAGCTGAATAAAATGCTAGATTTGGCTGCTACAGTGTTGTTTTCTCCCCTTGCTTTGTTAAGGTACCACCATTGCTCTTGCACAGACTTAAAAGAAAAGACCAGATGAAAGTTAGGGAAGGCTGGATATGCCAGTGGGTAAAAAAGAAAAAAAACCCCATAAAACAGAGGATACTGATACAAGAAACCCTGGGAATTAATATGAGAGAAAAATGAAAACAGACATGAAAATAGCAGAAGACTGTGTAGCAAAAAAGAGTTAAGGGAGACAGGAAAGAACTAGATACAACTGGAAACATTAAAAGAAGGCAGAATTTTAAAGAATACAAAAGTGAGTTAGGAATATAAATCACTTGATGGGATTAGCTTAATATTTAGTTCAATGATTCTCCAAGTTAAAGGCTTCTAAGTAATTATATCTTCTGAATATGGGAGTTGAGCTACTTTGAAAGTTTTATTCAAGGACAGAAATTATCTTGAGGAAAGGAAGGGATTTTTGGAGAGAATAACAGCTTCAAACAACATGTACAGCTACAGAAAGGTTAAAATGGAAAAATGAGCTAAAAAAAAATATCAAAGAGAAATTAAGATAAAGTCAGCAAGAATAAGAGACTTTTTAAGCTTTTACACAAATGCAGAATGAAGAAAGGGAACAAGAAATGAATACAAATCAGGGACTTTCTTGACAAAACAAGCTTGAGCATTAAAGGCAGATCAGTCATCTCAAACTCATGTGTTTGCACTCAGTTTTGATACTTTAATTTTTAGACATGACATTAAAATAGAGAATTCTCATCGAATTAGTGACATTGAGCAAAATACATCCCTTAACTGGGACAAAACTGTGCTTCAGCTTAGCCTGATACATGTGCCAGCATGTCATTACATTGCTGCAAAACCAGTCCATGAACAGGAGGGTGGCTCAGCTATAGAAACCTTTCCTATTTGCTATCTGCCATACAGGACAAGGTACTACCATTGGCATTAAAAAAAAAAAAAAGAAATCCATTTGTAGGAATACACAAATTCAAGTTCAGACAACCTTAGCCTGCAATGGAGCAGAATGAATGCATTGCTTATTGCCCTTAGTTTTCTTCAGTAGTTTCCAGAACAGCAGGATAAATAAGAGAGGAGTGCCAGCCAGTGAAAGCTGACTCCTCCCTCTGCTAAATTCAGGGCATGCAAAAAAAGTGACTGCAGAAAGGATGTGTGGAGTCAGTGACCTTTCTAATTTCTAGCATAAGGCTGCAAGAGGTAAGTCATGAAAGTATTTGTTGAAGTACCCTAACTAAAATATTTCAAAATGTCAAGATATACCAGTGAAAGAGTTTTGTACTGGTAAATATTTCAAACCATTTCTTTCACACTACCTTAAAACAGATTTTAACAAATTTGCCCTCATAAAGATGATTTGTTTATCTACACCAAAGTAAAGGATTGATGTCAGGGACCATAATCAGTGATAGCAGTCTTGGTTATAATTTGTAGGAAAATAGTCTAGAGCCAGAGAACAAAACAAGATGAGCAGAGGCAGCCTGAAGAACAAAGAGGAGCAACCATGACTTGGGGAGGCAACTTAGCAACCTCCCAGCTCAGCAAAAAATTCCCATGACTGGAAGTGATGCAGAATCAGTAGGGTCTGTAGAGCCATGGTGCACAAACCCAGTCTGTATTTATGGATGGTGATTAGATAATCACCACCAGGACATCTGCTATCCTATCAGTCAGGGCTAGGAAATGACACAGCAGTACAGGCAAACCTTTTATGTACAGTAAGGATTCAGTCCCCCCTTCCCTTCTTTTTTTTTTTTACCAGCTTGTATGATTTTGATAATCATTTCCATCTGTCTTAGAACTGCTTGAACTATAATGTTGCAAATGAAAGTACACCCAGAGTCCTGCATCTGCAATTACATTTTCAGCATAGCTGAAATCAGAAGCAAAATCTTGATGACAGAATTCACAGAGTGAAATCTTAGTTTAACCTTGGGAAGATGAAAATGTCTTCATTTAATATTCATTGACCCACAATCCTAGTTTTGATCAATATTAATTTCTGATGCTAATAAATCTTTACACTCTGCCAAGGACAGGGGAGTCAATAATTCCTTATTATAGTCAGAAATGAAAATATAATCTAGCATTTTTTATTCATTTCACACACAGCATTCAATTTTATAACAACATCTATCTCAGGATCCATGAGGTAAAAACAACTTAAAACTTCTTAGAGAGTCATGGTTGATCTAAACACTATGGAAAATTAGAGTTTTTGCTCAATGAGCCATCAAGTACCACATCATTTAATACCTGTTATGTTGCAAGGAATTTATTTCATATGGACAATCCATAGACACATGTCCCAAAGCAGCTTCTCACTGAGAAACTGTTTTGTAGACTTGGACCTTATACCTGAAACCATTCTTGAATTTTTAGGCCAAACATTTCTTGCCAAGATTTCATTCCCTACCTCCACTTAGGCATGAGGCATTGGAAGGGAGCTCCTGGCTGTTCTTAAGACAGTGCCAAAACTCCTATTGATTTCAACTTTGACAGGATCTCTCTTTTGGGAAGTGACAATGGCTGTCAGCAATATTGGGAGAGAAGACAAAAAGGTTCAAGTAGCCAGTAGTGGATAATTGTATTCAATTTCAAAAGTATCCTGGTTTTGGCTCTAAGAACTAATGCTTGCTCAGTTAGAGCCACTTCTGGCCACTGCCAGCAAATGAATATGTTTTAATGGGAGGGTGGTGTCAGGATAGCAGGTCATGCAGATGAGAAGGCAATATATAATGACTTGACATATTGATGGCTTGGTTCCTCTAATTTCACTCCTAAAAGGAATTTTTAAGCCCACATGTAAGGCTATACACAAATCTTACTGCACAATTAACTTTAGCTGGCAAGTCCACATTTTCAGTTAGATTCCACATAAATTGGTGACTTTTGACTTTGATGATTCAGGTTTTTAATGGGATGCCGCACATTCACAGGGGCAAACAATCAATCAGTGCAATATTCAAACCGTTTCATCAATGACCGCAGCAATTGCTTTTTATCACACAGTCAGCAATCTCCTGCTTTTAGCCATCAGCCACACAAGAGCAGCTTTAGTCCACTGCCATTTTTGCCTCCTTGACACATCGTAGTGTGTCATTTTTACTTAACTAGAAATGAGGCAGCTATGGATTCTCAGTTTTCTGATACTTGTCTTTTGGTAGAATTTTTGTCTTTTCACTAAAAAAAATGAAATTGTCATCCAATTTTACTGAAATCTAATTTATAGCTATGTTAATTATGTAGCCAACGAGCCTCAAGAGATTATGTGGTACATTCTTTATCATCATAAATATTGCATTACTTCAAATGCACTTTGGAAATTCCATTCTCAGCATTTCTTAATGATACTCAGAATTCCAGGAGAGAGCAGACTCTTGTCTCCTGATGTTACAAGTTCTACTGCTTGCGTATTATTTTTCAATTAGTTAAATATCATTCTTATTTTATATTTCAACAATCCAGTAAAAATTAATGTCATTCTTGCTAATCAAAGGTTTGCTGAAATTGCTATTTAAATGCTTTTAATAAAGAAAAAATGTTAGCAGCTGCAAAGCTGTTACCATTGGAATAAAAGGCATCTACATGTCTTAATTGCAGGAAATCCATCAAGAGAAGGAAGGTGGAGGAAGGTTTTATATCATGCCTGTAAAATTAGTACACAATGTAACTTAAGTGCAATAATTATTTTATATAGAAGGGATTTTTTAATGGACTTCTAATCTTGATTCCTTTCACTATCTTTCTCAAGTTGACTCCTTAATTTTTAGTCATATGCTTGCTCCTGAAACTGGTAGGCTTCTCAACTACTGAAATGCTTCGCTGTTAATTTATTCCTCAGTATTGACATAAAAAAAAAAACACACCTTCATGCAAACACCTGATGTGTGCTCCTTTGCCTTTATGGCTATTAATCAGTAAATGCAAAGATGGAACTTGTTTCTACTATAAAGCAAATAAAGCAAGTCCTCTAGAAGGTAAGAGCAATGCAAATCATCAAGCTCCAGGCAGAAGAGAGAAATCACCTGTAAACTGTATTTTCTGCTTCAACTCACTGCTCTTCATTATGAGGGCTCACAATAGAAAATGTGAGCTGAGAAAATAATGAAAAAGACACTGTGAGAGTGCCAAATAGAATTCTACCTGAGTGTTTGGTGATGGACTGCACAGAGAACACGTGGAGCTGTGCTGCGGGAGGGTCACAGACTTGCTGTGCACTGTAGATTGCTTTCATACTCTACAGTTTACGTACCTCTCACTTCTATAAATGCTGCTTTGCTGGGCCATAAACCACATTAAAACCCTGACCCACAGCTGTGGCTTCCTCCTTGGCTCTTCAGGGACGGGACAAGGGTTGGGAGCGGAACTGGACTTTGCCTTGGTGGCTTCCCTCTGACCCCCTCAGCACAAACGTGTGGTTTCCTCCCAGCTGCACACAGCTCTGATAAGCACAACTAGCAGGACTAACCATCTCCCAAAAGCCCTGTGGAAACAGTGCTGAAAGCTTCTTAAAATTCAGATCCCTCCCCTTGCATTTCAAGAACAGCGCGGGGAAGAGGAGATCTCTTTATAAAGAACATCTTTTTATGTGGGTTGAAATGGATATATCCATTCCTCCAAACCAACCCAGAACATGGCAAGTCCAAATTCAACATGGCATTAGAATGACAGCATCCAGAAATCTTTCAAATATTGTGTCCCTGCCATAACTTGAGCTGCAAGCAGAAGTCATGGGTCTCAAAGAGGAGATAGAAAGAATGAAGGATGCAGTGTTTTTAAATTAATTTCAGACAGCATTCCAAATGGAGTGAGTTCTCAAGTCTCACTTGCTTATCAATTCTTACACCCACTCTATTTTTATCAGCACATTTCAGATTTCAATGTAAACTTAACTGTATTTATCTGAAGTGTGACAACTAATATTATTCAGGTAATTTAAAGTGCATGTTTAAGGTTTAGTTGTTAAATAGGAGCTAATAAACAAGTAATAAGAAAATGAAATGCAATGATAAAAGCAAACACATTATGAAAAAATGAAGTTTTTTTTGTTTGTTTTTTTTTTTCACATTGCAGGTTTAGAAGTTGGTTTGTTTAAAAGGGCTTTTGTTTCTGCAATTGAACAGAGTAGGCTCCCTTTAAGTTTTCCCTATACTTTCAGATAAGGACTACTTCTTCAAAAGTTTTTATTAATCATAATGAAACCACATTCAATATTAGTCAAATGAAGATTTCCATGATAGAGTTGATAGATTGCACTCTCAGGTAGAAAGAATATTTTCTTTTTTAAACAAAAAAATGCCTGCACTTTTGGAAGGTTTCATTTGTTGGGTATACCATATTGCATTTTTTCATCTCCAGGAACCCTAGATCTCTTTATCTAAGGACGCTGTCTGTCTGCACAATAAGACCATCTCTTACTTGCAGGATCTAGAGTTGTTTTTTAGGATTTTCCTACCTAATTCATTATTTATTGTTTATTAGATATACTAAATCAGTATGATTTTGGTGTGATGGCTGTTTTGGCAAGAAAAGCTGCAAATAACCCGGGTTTCTTTTTTATGGGATTGAAAGTCCTAAAAATTGCAGAAGAAGACCCAAATCTTAGCTATACAGTTGAAAACAGCTGAGAAATCATTAGAAACTTAGAAGATAAAGATGGGGAACCATTCACTGCCTTCACAGTGCTCCATTCTACCTTTGTGCTTAATTTCACTGGGTTTTAGTCTATTACTTTAAACACAGATTTATATGTGGGAAGGAGAAGCGTTCCAGTTAAGCTAACTCCCATATTTAGCTTCATCTCGAGCAGAAATCTGAAATCATCTGTCCACACAGCACTCATAGTTCCAGTGCCTGAAAAAACCCAAGCGTTTTCTTCAAGTCAACTTAAACTCAAAATTCAAGCAGGAGGTTTGACCAAAGCTGCAGCAATTCTGCTGTTTCCTGCCCCAGTCTGCACCCCTGGTGCCTGCTGGCCATGCTGCCCTGAGCTAAGGGCTAAGGAGCTGCATCCCTTTGGATTCAACTGCTTTTAGCTCATGCCAGACCTTAAGTCACAACACCTCATACCTGGAAATGTTTCTGTCGCCTGTCTAAGTCTCATCAGCTCGTGCAAGTCAGAAGCCTCACCTGTGATGATACCAAACACTGCCCTCACTCACTGCCAACCTAATGTCACTGCTTCTAAATAAAAATTTGGCTCAAATTCACTGATATGAGAAGGTACTGCTACCCACTCATTGTGTACTATCAGAGCTTATTAATAAAACACCATAAATTTACATAGTCCTTTCCAAATATCTTCTTAAAACCTTGTAAGAGTTGTATGACCACAACATGAGCTACTTATCTGTCACAGAACTGCTGATTCAACATCCTAAAGCTATCCATAAGTTCTCAGAGTATTTCTTGATTTGTGCTGACATTGTGTTTTTTATACTGCATACGTCTTCCTTTATTATATATTGATTTTTATTCCTATTAACTATACAATTGTTTTCATCTCTTTTATTTTCCTTTATAAGGTGCTTACATCACATCAATTCATCTGTCATAGTTGGAGGCAGTCTACTTCAGTAAATTATGACTGACTTCTAATATATGGAAAGAGTGGTTTTGTACAACATTCAAGTATTATGAGAAAACAGCAGAAGTTAAAGAAATTATAAGTGCTTTCATATATATGTAGATAGTTTCAAACTGTTTTTTTTTTTACAGTGTAAGTGTTCAATCAAGATACTCCAAAATAGAATAGCTCCTATTACAGGCTGCAATCCACAGAATGAAGATTTCCAGTCCTACTCTTCGTAGACACCAAGATATGATGATTTTAATTCCGCAATTAACACCAAAACTTTATTGTCTTGAGCATATGTTTTTGAAAATATATAAAAATCTGGCATTTAAATTGCATCAAATTACTGAAAGCCAAGCTCTTGAACACCTTAAAAATGCAATGCTATAGGGCTGTCTCTGGCAGGCATAAATTGAAAGTGAGATAGGATGGAAAGTACAAAGCACAAAATATTGATAATATTATAATAATTATATTTTGAGAGCATTATCAGGGTGCAGCTAAGGAAGATTATTTTCCCCAGTGAATGGACCTGTAAAGCAGCACACAAAGGGACAGCCATGAGGAAGAGCCATCAGTGAATGACCAATTCTCATCCTGCACTCTTTGCAGTGACTCCTCCCCACTGATTCTGAAATCAGCTGGGCCTTCCCACCTCCAATTTGAACTTTGCACCCTCAGCATACACAGTATACATTTCTTTAAAAAATTTGACATGGAAAACCTAGATTAACATTCATGAATGAGGAAATAGAAATCCCTAACCTAAAAAAAAAAATAATGCTCTATTTAATTTTTTACTGGGTGGTATTATTGAAAAGTGAGACGATGAAATTACCTTGAATGTCTCTGATCAACTTTGTGATGAACACACAATATGATCTTTGCACATTTGTTTTTTTTTTTCCTCTGTGCCCTCTGAACCTGCACCAAGCTGAAAACCCTGAGGGCGAGAGTGTGTCTTACTGGTTTGGGTAAGGAGGTTTTCCTCTCTCCCTTTTATCCAAGATGTGCACTCAGCTGTTTCCACATCCCTTACAAAGCCACACTGGGGAAAGTGGGACTTGTGTCCTGCTCCTTCAGAGGCCAGAAGACAATCCTTGTCTCTGGACAAGGAAAGTGAGTGTTCCCTCACCTGGGCTCAGCACATTGACTTTTTGGCTTCCACTGTTTAAGACCACTGATCCCTAAAAGAGCAGCATCCCTGGGTGCCTTCCAATCTAAGCTTCCTGGCATGACACTCCTGATTTTGCTTTAAATAAATTATCCAGTGTTTCTAGGCTAATAATAAAATCTCACAAGAAAAAATACAGACTTTTAAAAATACTGAATTGTCTGACTAGGCATATTTTATCAGCTATTTCTATAATTTCACAAATCATCCAGACTAATGCAGCTTAGTTAATAATATCACAGGAACTTAGACTTTGGCATCTAATGTTCCAGAAGAGAAGATTTTTGAATAAAAGTAATCTCCTTCTTTGAAAACTGTTTTGTACAGGAAATTGTAGCAAATGATTTCTCCTGAGAATTTTCCTGTTACATCATTCACACGAGGATATTCTGGCAGTACTAAACATCACCCTTAAGTACCTTTGAGGACACAACTCCAAGTTAATGACAACATCAAGGAAGGCAAAAAAATTCTACTAATCAGAAATCCTGCGAGGCAAATACTGAAACATCCTCAGATCCTGTTTCCTTGCAGGGCTACTATAGACAGGCACTACCCAAAATCATTACTTGACACCAAGAAATAAAAATGCAGACCCAGCTGTTTTCAAGTTTGGTGTCTGGAGAAAAAAAGCTGCAGAACTGGAAATGAATGGGACAGTTTGCACTGCTGTTTTATTAGATTTTTTTTTTCTCCCCACACCTCTCTCCCTCACCGCACCATCCTAGAGAAGAAACGTAACTCATTCAGAAACTCTGCTTACTGTGAGTCAGGGGTGGGAAAAGAACAAGGCTAGAGCCTGATTGGAGCACCGCTTCCCTGATACAGATATTTAAAATTGCAGATGTACATTTAATTAAAAATTCTATTTTTCTTTTGAAGCCTAAAGGACCATCTGTGTTCTACTGGTACCTCAGGTCTGACCGACCCACCTTTAGGGTTAAGACCATTTTTGCTGAAAGTTTGTCAGCTTTTCCATTAGCTGTGGTCAGGAACTCAAATCTTGCCACTTTGGTTTTGCCTTGGGAACTTGGGTAGTGTAACATAAATATTTGTGTTAAAATCAGTAGTCATGCAGAATAGCCACAATCTTGTTTACTATATAAATTCCAGATGTATATTCCACACAGATATTTCCCACTAATTGAAGATATTACTTTGATGAATGTACCTTTAGGAATGTCACCTAATAATTATACTCCAAATATAAAAAAAAAAAAAAAAAAAAAAAGAGACACCTTAGGAGATATAATCAATGACTGCATCTACATAAAACCCACTTACTTAATGCTTGGTATTTAAAAAGTATCTTAAGCCCACTGTAACAAGAAAATAAATTACTTTAATTCAACATCATCCATCTACTAATTATGTTGCTAAGATATTAACAGGAAAGAATTTGGTCCTATGGCTCTTAAAAGCTTGATTGTTAAATTCATAATAATATGGGACCTGTCTTTCATTGAGCAGAGACAAATGAAAACCAACAAAAACCAGATCCCTAAAATGAATATGTACAGTTGAGGAGCCTAGTTTACTGTCACTGAATTTTATTCTCCTTTTCATTTTCAGTAATTGCAGCAAAATAGCTGCTCTTCAGGGACATATTAGGCAAAGAATAGTAATTAAGCTTAGGAAGGTATAATCTGTATAAAAATGAATTGCAACTGACTCAGTCTAAAGCTAATGTATTACAGATTCAAACGAAAACCTGGCTGTACCTTGTGAATAGCTTATTCAAAAACACTTCCAGATTTCTACATGTCAGCTCTGTCACTCTGGGCACATTTATTATCCTCTTCAAAATGTGTAACCCTTCAATGTGAAAAATGACATCACTGAGGAGTCAACACTTTTCCTTCCCTAAGGAGCCATGCCTGGGAATGCAAGCAAAAATCCTAAAACCAGATAAATAGAGCCTTTCTTTATGAATGAGTCTGGATGGTTTATCAAGAGAACCACTTAAATGGCCCACATTATTTTAGCAAAACACATAACCCAGCCAAAAGGAGAGAAATAAACATCCCGAGGGCTTTCAAAAGTTAGTTTTGCAGCACCAGATTTTGAATTGAAGCCCTTTATTAAAAACAAAGATATTCACTGATGAATAGTTCCTATACTTGGTTTCCAGAGCGTGAACAACAGAAGGAGGACCAACAATCCATAACCAGTCAGGAGCTTTTCCACAAAATGTGCCTGAGAAAGCAAAGCATTAAAACATGTAGTTGGATGCATATTATGGGAACAGCTCTCCTGCTCCAAAGAAAATGAGCAAAAATATTTATGGATTATTAGAATATACATTATCTACCAAAATTTCATAAAATGGCACCATGAAAGATACCATCAAGTTCATTTGCCTTTACATTCCTGTGAGGTCAGAAGTGGTGTACTTCCAGCTTTATGTGACACTGGGAGAAAGGAAAGCAATGTTCTCTCAACTCCAGTTTTAAGCCTTCCTTTTTTTATAGTATGAGAAACCCACAGCTTATTCTGTCAAGTCTACATACTAGATTTATCATTAAAATTATTTTAGTCAATATTTGCACAACAGAAAATAAAAGGGCTTTAAACAAACCTCTTGGATTTCTTTGCTATAAATTATAAAACCAGAAATCAAATTAAACAGAAAGCAAAATAAAGCGTGACCCTCCCTAACCACTAAATCATCTGTAGCAACCTGCACAGATGGATGTATTTTGGAATATTCCCAAAGCCAAACTGTTGAAGCTAGCTTTAAAACAAGATATGAATTAGCTTGGCATGCTCCACCCTTGACTTAACCCTCAAGGACGTGGTCAGAAGTTTACTGGACAGGCAGCAAGGGAAGCAAGAGTGGTATCACTGTGAACAACCAGCACAATTTCTTCCCTAGAATTTCACAAAGCCCTGCCCTCTGTGTAGGAAATTTAAGAAACAGAGCACATAAAATGCTCTACTACCCCCAGAAAAATATCCTGTGAGATGATATTACTGCCTAATTTTAATTGAAAGTTATATTTTGATGATTATCACATTACATTGCACTTCTGAGCATCATGCACTATTTTCAACTTCCATCTTTGAATAACATATGAAAATTCTGTGCATAAAAATTGATAAACCTGTAGATAAAACCTCTGAATATGGCTTCTAGGATACAGCCCTAAGACTATCAAAAATGCATATTGGGTAGTAAAGATTTACGACCCCACTAAAAATACTGGTTTTAATTACTCTAAGGACACTTGCAGCAGAATTGTCTAAAAAGAAGGAGATTTGAAATTCTGTGCAGTAACATTTTGGTTTATGGATTCACACACAGAACAACTCTGAGTCCCTTAATGCTGATGGATAAGGGATTAATGGCACAGTTCCAACCTGACACACATGGGCATCCATTGCAGCATGTTCTGGAAAACAGGCAGTTGGTTTGGATAATGCAGGGCTAGAGAAGCTCTACCCTCTGTACAATGTAAAAGAGCTTTAAAATATAATATAACAAGGAGTCCATAAAGTAGTCTTAGTTTTATTTATTATGAATTTGGCAGTGGATATCAAATGCTGGAGTATATCACAAGTGGTTTGACTGCATCATTAATTTGTAGTGCAATACAAAATGAGAAACATGCTCCAGCTCCTTATTGTATGTTAATATTAAATCATTACATATGGCAGCTGTTTTGTGTTCCATGTGGTTTTCAGTTTCTTGCTGACAGGTGTCCAAATCACAAAAACTATCCCCACATGTAGTGGCAGCTGGCCACACTGTCATCTCTGAGATACCAGAAGTGAATAAAGAAGCAGTTTGTATACTGGAATGATTAATTCAATCATTAGCTGGCTCTCTGGTTTGAAAACCAGGTAGAATTTAAAATAGTGTATTTTTATGTGTTCAAGAAAACCAGTCTTTCTCAAAGTATAAGCAGGATCTTAGTTCTGTATGGGAGAAAAGAACCGCAAATCCCTGATAACCACTTGAAATATTTGGTCAAAAGATGCTATAGAATTTGCAGAGTTTTCCTTTAGCTTAGTAACCTTTCCATAACACAACTGTGCTCAAATTGGGTAATCCTAACACTGTAAGAGTTCATTATAGTACACAAACGCACCATGTCATTCCTATATATCCAAATCCAGATTGTTGTTTACCTTTGGAGGTTGAAGCCATTTTTCTGATAATAAGTGAGAAGAGTTAGAAGATGGAAGAGGTTTAAATTACAGAGTATCACTGGGTCAAACATGTATTCTCATGTCTTTATTCACTTGCACTGGGTGCACAAATCAACAATATTATTTTCAGCTGCCTTTTGTAGCAACAGTCTATTGCACAAGAACTGTTGATATGCTATAAAAATGTAATGCAGCAACACTTACAACTCCCCATAAGGCAAAAGGTGAGCCCTAGGGGCTGGTGACATCCCCACAGGGTGCTGTCCTTGTGACCAAGTGGGGAGATGCAGTGAGAAAAGGGACAGATCTTGATTGGCCTCACAGAAACAGAGCTCAGTGAAGGAGCAGGGCCTGAAGAGAAAACCTCAGACTGGGCAGCCCTTTCCAAACGTGATGTCTGCCCAGCATGTCACAATCCGAGCTTTTCCAAAGCTTAAAATTAGAAAAGAGAAGTTGAAGGCCAAATGGGCTTCAAGTCATACAGACACTCCGTTTTCCCTGTTAACTTCCAGGCTTTAAAGGGTTTAGCAAACTGTTACCATCTTGGTTGCAGTCTCAGTCCCTTAAGAAATTCTAAACCTGATATTGCAGAAAGCCATGGATATTTCATCCTCACACCTGCTAACCCTGGAGGGAAATATCTTTAAAACAATCTTCTGGGAATGTTTTTAAAAAAAAAAAAATAAAAAAATAAATCCTTAGAGCGCATTCCCAAGAAATTTTAGCAATCTTCAAGCAGCACTGTGCCTTTGAAAAGAAAAGGAAGCAAAAACCCCCAGCAAAAAAAAAAAAGAGGCAAGTTAATTCAAAGCATATTTTGAAGTATCAGATGTGCTTAACTGTAGTAACTTTTACTTCTATCACAAAGTTACAGTTGAGCAATGCCATTGACACGCACATTTTAAAAAAAATTCCAAGCAAAAAAATAGCTTACATTTTATTTTAAGTGGTTACAAGAGAAATAAGTGGGTTTTTTTTTAAACACCAGTTCTAATTTTGCTAATAGGCATATGTATAAGAATAATTAATTCCGATTATCTGTAATGCACTGTGAAAATTACTTTTCAAAATTTCTTTAAAAAATTACTTTTCAAAATTTCAAATTACTTTTCAAAATCACTTTTCAGACTTTCTTTAAAAAATGTGACATGGAAAACCTAGATTAACATTCGTGAATGAGGAAATAGAAATCCCTAACCTAAAAGAAATATTGCTCTATTACATTTTGCACTGGGTGGTATTATTGAAAAGTGAGACAATGAAATTATCTTCAATGTCTCTGATCAGCTTTGGGATGAACACACAATATGATCTTTGCACATTTGTGATTTGTTTTCTCTGTACCCTCTGAACCTGCACCAAGCTGAAAACCCTGAAAATTTTACAACAGCAGTTTGCAAAATAGTCTACTTTTTACTCAGAATTATGTTTAGAAATTATTATTTTTATGGGTAAGTTTTTAATTAAAATGTACCTACATTTATAACAAGTATGGAGGAGTCTTCTAAATATGGCAGGAGCCCAAAATTACATAAATGGTGCTCAGTTGCATACTATTTACAGACTATTTCTATTCAGGGAAGAGAGAAGCAGGTCTCCCTTTTTTCCTGAGTAGCTGCTGAGGCAGGTGGATGCCACATGCAGGAAAATACTCAGTGGCATTATATTCCTTCCCTCAATCCAGTGTCAGCTAGAGCTGCACCAGGAATCATTCCTCAACATGCTATCAGCAATTTAGCACAGAAACCAGCATTTCTGCTACAAACACACACCATCTGACCGGATGAAATCACAGTCCCGCAGTGTTTGCTGTGTCTGTGCCTTATAAAGAGATAAATCCTGTACCCACATAAGACATAAAGGAACAAGCTCGGATGGGAATTGCTTCTCAGTAGTCAAAGTCACGTGCTGATACGCAATCCAAAATTCCAGTTTTGGATCCATATGAAACCAAAGAGAACAGATGCACAATCCACTGGTCTGGCAATAAATCTCCCCTGTCCCCCAGCACTGTGGTTTGCTTTATTGAACTGGCTTGCTTAGAAGTTCACAGCTGCCCCCCGAGCCTGACCTTCAACCTTCTGCCCAAGTTGGTGTTGCAAGAATATTAACATTTGCACTTTTAGTGCACATCTGCAGCTCCTGTATTTTATTTTATTTTCTGGAAATTACTCCTTTCTCTTTCAAGCAGAAACCTATCTGTTGAACGTGCCATAAACATTCCCGTAATTATTGCTGCCCCACTCATGAGTATGTCCTGAAAAGGGGCACTGATGCTTGGCATGTTTAACATCATAGATCAGATTAATGCAGTGAGAACAGCCTGTTGTGTGATTGTAGGAAGCCCATTCCTATGGGCCACTGAGAATAAGATGTGCAAACGCAAATCAGAATTAAAAAATATACCCTTCAAATTAGGAAAAAGTTCTATGTATTTATTTATTTTAATTAATACAAGGATACCCAGAAAACATTGCTGACTCCTCCCAGTGCCCCCACCCTTGACAATGAAAATAAATTAATGGGAAATAAGACTACACATTCTATCCTTACTGTTGATACAGAATCCTCACAGATATAGAATCTGAGGCAGAACAGAGAATCTTGCACTCACTAATCTCAAACAGTCTGGGCAGGTTTCAGACTACCTGACCACATCCTATATATGATAATGTTTCAATTAATTTTTTTTTATTTTCCAGTACTTTAACTCTGGTTTACCTGACAAAGCTGGAGAAGCTCACAGCACTACTTACTGAGAGAAACTCCCCTTTTTGCTATTACAAAGTTATCTTTGTGCTTTCATAATGGTACTACACCTATCTGTACATATCATTAGATACCATTTAAAAGTATTAAAGAAAAAGATATAAATAATCTAGTTTACATAAATCTACGGTTCTGTTTATTTAACCTGATTGGCAATATGATCTGATTCTAAACTATACACATTTTTCCCATTTTGATCATGACACTCCTTCTAATTTTGTTTTTGAAATATAACAATTATCCCTTTCTATCTCAGAACATGCTTTAAAGCATATTTTTTTCCTCTGTATGTGAAACCAGCTACGTAAATTTCTGCTTTCCATGAATTCATAATTCAAAATTGTTTACTAGATGTTTTATACTGGTTCTCTGTGATCAGAAGAGATTTAAGCAACAGTTCAAGGAAATTAATCTTTAGACTCAGCTTGCCATTCTAAAATACACCAATATATCTCTATTAGGCCAAAGTCAAAAGTCAACAGAAGTGCAGTCTGCCTAACCTCCTTATTCCTACATTAATCAAATCCCATCCTGCTTAATTTTCTTTTTGGAATAGGAAAAAAGTGAAATAAGAGAGGAGCTAAAGAAAAAAAGAGATGATTACACAAACATACACTTCAAGGAGATAGATCCTCTGTAGCTATACTGCCTAAAAATACTGAATAAAATAAGGTAGGATAATGCTTTCTTTATGTAAAGGAAAGATCAGTCACATGAATAAAAAAGCCAAATGGAACCTTCAGGCCTAATGTAGTAAATCTCTAGTAAATTCCAATTAGTATTGAAGTAATAAGTCTGGAAATTATTTTTCCTCCCTTTAAGTAATGCATATGCTTACAGGGAAAAAGAAAAAAAAAAAAGCTTGGATGACTTGGATGCCATCAAGGACCAGGTTTTCAGATACCTAAATTCATCATTTGTAGATACTGCATAATTCAAGATATGTCTTTTTAAAAAAATAAACAAACCCAAACCAACAACAGCAAACCCACACATCAGTAAATCAGGACCATAATGCTGGCCCTTGGAATGGTGCCATTTAATGGTCACTTTCAAGCTGGTGCTGTCTTTCACTGAAAAATAACATTCTGTATCCAGCAGTAGAGAAGTCACTGATGTAAATGGAAGTCTTCAACAAAACAAAGCAAAAAAAAAATACAAAACAAAACCGACTAAAAAAAAACCAAAACAAAACAAAAAAAAAAAAAACCCAAAAAAACCAAACCAAAAAACCCCCAAACCAAAACACAAGGCAGCAGCCATGTTGTACTAGTGTTTTGTGAAGCAGTGTATAAATATACTAAAATTATCTCTGCTGAAGAGTGGGCTTTCAAAAATTCTTTGTTCAAAATTAATTTTTGACAGCTTTGCTCATTAAGGGTATTTTTAAACATGAAAATTTGTGACCAAACGATGCTCACACTCTGGCAGGTAAGTGCTGTAGACTTTTGACAAATATTATACTGAATATTTTTTACCACAAGTGAACCTTGGATCTGATTCCATCTGCATCAAGTGATGGTGAAACTGGAAGACAGAGATGACTATGACTCTCTTTCACATATTCCTACTCCATTCTCATATGTGTAACACAAAGGTGGAGAGAAATCCTAAATTAACCTGGATTGGAGAAAAAATCTTATGGAATTCATAAGAATCAAGACTTCACCCCCAGCTCTGGGCATGAAGTCTTGAGAGGCTCAACTCAATACGCAAGTGCCTTTTTAAACTAAGTGTTCTGCACAATTTTGCACAACACAGAACGCACCCACACAAAACCCACAATAAACAATCCAATGAATCACCTAATACACCTTTGATCGGTAAAATAAATAATAAAGTTTGCTTCCCTTGCCTCTGATTTCTTTCCACATGCTGGCCAGTAAATCAGAGCTAATGCAAAGAAAAGACTGCCCAAGAAAATCTGCCCCCAGAAGGGCCAGAGTCTATACATTTTTCCCAAGACATCTCTGTAGCAAGATTTTGCCTTTCCATGGACTTTGCCATAAAAGCAGTCCAGTCACAGACCAGAAAAATAAAGCAGTAGCTGTTTATCTCTTCCCAGCTGCTCTAATAATTTAATTTTTTAGATAGCATAGACTGAAAACCACTCATTGCACTCCTTTTTCTGCTTCTATAGACGTGTTTAACACTGAAAGAAAAATGGGTTTAACTCTTGCTGCTCCTCAGCTCCTCGTGTTTATGTCAGCTCACTACTGCATTCCTCCAAAGACCTGGGCACTCACAGATTGCATTTTTATGTCACTGTGATTTACAGAGTGCAAGGAGGACAATTACATAACTGTTTACTTAAACTCATAATTTCTCAGAAGGCCTACACAATCCTTTTGTTATCATAATCTCCAGCAGGCATAAGTAGCATGGATATATCATGGCATGAAACTGGATATAGCTGACTTTGCCTGTCTGACTGGTGACTTACAGAGTCCTGCATATCTGAACTTCTGGGAAACAGCTGCTGGTCCCACACTGAAATTAGAACATTTGAGCTCGTCTGATTTATGTTAATTCCCGTGGGAACAATGACATGAAAAATGAACACCACTTGTAAATAAAGTACCAGTTCTCTCCGCAGTGAAAAAAAAGAGAAATAATCTATTCCAGTACACACTGATCTATTTACCACCTTGCTTCACTGAAACATAGGCAGCCTAATGGTTATCATTAAAAAAATGGAGCCTTGAGTATAAAGCTATTCATTCAAAGGTTATCTGCCCCTATCTTGCCATTATTTGAATTAGTTTGCAATAGTTATTGGCCTGGTTTTGGTTTTAGAAGAAATATTTTGATGTTGTTGGGCATGAGAGAGGTGAGCAGAAATGAATTTTATGTAGAAAAAGGGCAGGTATAGGATAAATGTTCAAGTGACCCAATTGTCAAGGAGTGCATATTCTCCAAAACCTAGAAGCCATTACAGTTTATCTAGTTCTGATTGTTCAGCCTGACAGGTCAAACATTTGAAATCTTATTTTTTAAACATACTGGGCTCCCATGGGATACTCCACACAACATTATATTGTCCACAGATCAAAGTTGGTATTCATAAGACTAAAACCAATGTGGCTGGAAATGACTCCTTAAGGATTTGATAGTTTTCCTGTAGATGAGAAGAATAATCCCTCCAAATATTTAGTGCACTCACAAAAAGCAGTTTAAGCAAAGCAATCAGTTGTCTCTGAAACCAGACTGGATCATTTGGTAGCAGAGCTGAGATACTGCTCAGACATGCACGTGTAGCAACGTGATGTCTTATGTCTGGTGACCTTTTATCATTCAGGATTTGTCAATTCCAAAGCACTAGCAAGAAAATCTCCAGCAAAAAGTCCTTAAGTTTTACCTTAAGAGCACAGATAACATTTAATTGACTCTGGAGATCCTGATGTTTGAGTTACCCGAGGTAGTAGAGCACAGACAGGATTACTTAACAAGAAATTACCCCTAATTTAAGGAATTTCCCTTCAGGACAACGTCCTTTGCTAGGCTAGCTTGGAAAAGGGGAGGAAATAAGAACAGTCAATGTGTTTGCAGCTACAGGAAGAGACATTTCAAAACCCAGAGCACTAACAAACTCTTTCTACTTTTTGTTTTCTTTTGAGTTTTCCACAACAGGCAAAAACTTCTTCCCATCCCCCTTTGCTGTTAAAATTTCATTTGTCCCCTTCGTGTTTGAAAAGGTCTACGATATACAGAAGAAACCTACAATGATACAGTTATGAAAATTACAGATTGTTTACTCAAAGACCTCCACTAAAAGTTGTTAGTTTTCTTGTCTAAAATTTGAAAGTGACAGATGACAGTTTTACTGCGGTGCGTAAATGCTCATATGGATAGGAACACAGAAGCCAAAAAAGCAGGATGGTACCTTCATAAAATGGGCTGATAACTATAATGCTTAAAAAAGCCCTCCTCCCCCCACCAAAAAAACCCCAAAACCTATATATATATATATGTATAAAGACTGACTACCTCCTCATTCTTTAGTTCTTTGGATGAGACTTTTTTGCAGGCACAGCGTGACCTGAATTTAAATTTTGATGTGGTCTAGCACAGTACAATTTGAAAACCACTGGCAATGGCATAACTGCAAACAGCTCTGAAAAGGAAGGGAGGAAAAGATGGCTTTGCCAAAGGAGTAGGGAAACCTACAAATATCAAAGGACTGAAGCAAGGGCAAGGGAACAAGATACAGCACTTCATACAGATGCTTCATTAATGATTGCCAATCCAATTGTGTCCCTCCTCAATGTGCTAAAGGAGATTAAAAACTTTACTAGTCTTCAGGGTTTGGAGGTAAATTAATGTGTAATAGGACTTACTGGATCTGGGAATTGGACTAAAACAAAGCATAAACAGAGGGAAACTGTTACCAATAGAAGCTATGAATAACAACTGAAGTTTGGATTTTTAATTTCGGCTTTAATTTTTTTTCAATAACTGCACTGACTGAGGAGAATAAGGAATAGAACACATGCTGGAAACAAAGCTAAACAGAAAGGAAGGAGAATCTACTCTCATTTAAACTCTTAGTGCCTTAATTTTTCTCAAAAATGTAGTAATGGCAAGATGTAACACAACTACTTGGTTATTTCAGGATGTAAACCGTGGGGGAAACAACTGAGGTACAGTATTATTTTGAAAGATGTAATAACAATTTGTAACCTTACTTTAATATTTATATGCTTTTCTCTCCAAAATTTCCAGCAAAAGAAAGGGGAAAATGTGGGAGGCAGAACAGACACATATAACCCATACAAACATTCAATTCACCTCTGTTTCGCTACCCTCACACTGCTTTTCATGGTTTCCCTGAAATTACACTTCATACTTCATGACATCAGCTTTCCAATCTCTAAAAACATATAAAAGGGGGTTTTGCCTTCTGCATTCTTAAAACTCCTAAAGGAATACCTCTTATTCCTTTTTTATGGGTGCATCCATTGAAGAACTACATAAATGTTGAAGTACCTCACAGTCATCACGATGCTGTTCCCAGGCACAAATAGCTTCCTTACTTTTATCCATAGCAAAATTCCTCAGGAACTCAGAATCACAGAATTACGAGATAAATCCCCCAGACAAATCCTGCCCTTCATTCTGAGCCTTTGTGTCAGCACTGATTTTGAGGGAATGCCTTTTGTGCTTGGCTGTCATGTGGCATCCTCTCACTGATGAAGCATTCCAGTCAGCAACAATGAAATATAGATATTTTATACATATATTACCTATTAAGCTAATAGTTATCTATTTTTTTTTTGTAAGTAGCATAACAATTCTCCCTCTAGTAACTAGCCCAGAAGAACAGCAATTAGAGGTTATGCTCTAATTAGTGCTTATGCACTTCATCAAGGAAGCTGGAGTCCATCTGCTCATTGAAAATGCAATAGCTAAAAATCTGAGGAGTGAAGACCAGAATTTTTTCCTTGTGTCCTAGTGCTTTGTCTCCTCCAGGAATAATGCTCAAAAAGCAAATTTCATGGAAATTCATACCATCACTTCACCAACATTTGGACGAGGCACAAGATTAACAATTACACTCCAGAAGTCTGTCAGTTCTTATTCTTGTTTCTCAGAGCAGACACGTAAGGGAAACAGTTATTTTTGAGAAGAGAACAATGAGACATTAAAATTTTATGTCCACAAGATGACTTAAACCTCAGAAGTAGCAATATTCAACCCCATCTATTTTATGGTCAATGCATCCATACCATACATGAGTACTCAGGCAAACAAGTCCTGTTGCCAGATGCACTGGGGCAAGATGTAGCAAACCAGCAGCATGTAGTTTTCCTAGATTTACTTGAACTACTAGAGCAGCTAAATAGAAGAAGAGATCAGCAAAATGAAAATAACCAGAGAAAGTCATCCTTGTGCCTAGAAGATAATGTCATCCTGAGGCATTCGCTTTATAAACTGGTTATAGATTCCTGTGTTGCAATCTAACAGTTGAAGGTATGCTTACAAAAATCAATCAGAGAAATAGAAAATGGGGAAAAAACCCAACCCCTCAAATATTCCACCAAACAAAAAGCACTCCCTTCCCCTCCAAATATTCAGACCAAATTGAAGAAATAATCTTAAATATTCCTCCTTGTACAACACGTGTGGTAACACCCTTATCTGGGTAACACAACACAGCAACAGCAGAAAGTGCTCCCCTCTCTTTCTCCACTCATATTCTAGAGGATGTATTTCCTGTAATGGTCCAGAAAAGAAAGTTAATAGTCTATGTTTCCTTTTTTTTAATTAACTATTGAGGGTAAATTCTAAAATCAAAATACTGATGGAAGCAATGTTAAAAAAAGTTGTCCAAGTATTACTGGTTAGATTATTCAATTTTTTACTTATAATCTGACAGGTGTTAGTGCTTCCGTTGTGCTTACTTTCAGAGATTGTTACTCAGTGTAATTGAACATTGAGCATTTTCTCCTTCAAACTGAATAGTTCTCCATTGTGACAAGGAATGTAAGTTACTAAGAATTTGACTGATTTTTAAAAATTCTTATTTATTTACTGATAAAACTTGAGACAAGATTTACTGTATTTTGTTTTAATTTGTTAAGGTTAGGGTTAGTACTGAGAAGGTTTTGATTTTTTTTTTTTCAATTTCTTTTCAAATAATTTATTTTCTCCAGCTTAGATAAGATCCTTGAAGTCTTCAGCACGCTGCTTTGCTTTAACAAATAGCATAATAGCTTTTGCACAAGACCCTCTTATACAGGGGATGTTTTATTTGTTAAGATGAAACAGGCAGCCATGGTGGTGGAGCTGAATATCCCACAAAGCTCCTTTCTCTCCTGTCTACTTGGAGAACTGCTCTTTCCATGAGATGCATCTTCTCCAAGCTCATGGGAAGCCACTCTATCATCTAATAATTGAACCCACATTCAGTACCTCACTTTTCCTTCAAGAAAGCCGTCCTCAGTTTTTTAGATTTATAAAATTTCCATTTTATAAATCTATACTAATCTTCACTTGAGGGCTGACAGGACTTCCGAGGATCTAAGATTTATCATAAATTTCCTGTATCTTTCACATCTTAAAAGTGCTCCTGGAGCAAAAAAAGAAATTGAAAGATTCATGCCTATAACTAACACATCAATATTCCTGCTTTGTCTTGATCCATTATCCTACTATGGCTGTTGTAATTCCTGATATTTATGATGCAATTATAATCCAGTTGCTCCCAGCAGAATAATCTTTTGTTTCTACCACATCCCCAATAAATAGAGCTACTTGGATGCAGCTATAAGTAGTCCACAAATACAGTGAGAGGGGAAAAGGACCCTGGGCTGAAAGACCAACAATATAATTTTCAAAAGCCCTGGTGAAAAAAACTTCAAGATAGAACATGTAGGACTCATCCATTCTTCTCTTTGATTCTCAGAGTCTTTGAGTTTTGACCAAACCCAACACTTTTTCTACAGATTAATACCACTAAACATCTTCCTGCTTGTACATCTGACAACATTCCAGGTACTGTTTTGTGAGAGAAATTATAAATAAACTATATCCTTATCCTGATATGTAGTTTTTGCACACAGAGCTATTCAGCTATGCCTCAGAGCCTTTCTCTTTCAAACAATTATCTTGCTGCCACAGAGCAAGCACTCAGTATTTTGCACACTGTCTTGTTTTCAGTGTTATTCTCTTTGGCTTTGGGGTCTTCAATGTGGAGGACATGCCCAGGAGAAAAAATAGGAATAGAGTCCATCCTTGAATGGAGTCCTAGTTAAAAAAAAAAAAAAAAACCAAAAACAAAACAAAAAAAAACCAAAAAAAAAAAACAAAACAAAACAAAAAAACAACACAAAAACCACCAAAAAACACCCAAAAAACAAACAAAAAAAAATCAAAGAAATAAAGAAAAGCCTAAACCCTACAAAAACCCCCATACCAGTGAACAACTAACACTCAGAAATCTGGCAGGCAAGCTGAAGTCCTTCACACATATTAAGTATTTTTTTCCCCACTGTAATTTGCTGAGGAAAACCAGAATCCATTGGAAAGAAAACAGAAGAGAATATGCTGTGTCCTGCCATCCCACATGAAATATTGATGATAACTCATGTGGAAAAGTCTGTAATGTTGAAGTTTATCAGCACTTGACATATGATACATTCTAAATAATTAGGAATTATTGTAGGTGATAAATGGACCAGACCACAGAGTCAATAGGAAGGGTCAGTGTCACAGCAGCCCTAATCTGTGCAGGCACAATCACAAAGAAATATGTTACCAACATGAATTTCCCATTGAAAAGAAAAAAAAAGAAAAAAATGCACATGCTAACACACACACAAACAGTTTTTCTTTCCAAGTGAGAGTTGATTCACACAGGATACCCAAAACAACAGGAAGACCTACAAAGCTGCAAATGCCTTTACACAGAGATCAAGGTTTCAGTGGCTGCAACTCCAAATTAATTAGAACTAATTTTAAGAAAACATCTGGGACTGGCAAGATCTCTTGAAATCTTTTCAGCTGTGGAATCAAAGAGTATCTTCTTACCATTTTCTATCTTTATATAACCTCTTCCTAACCTCTCCTGTCTTAATAGAAGTGTTAGGAAATTAGAGCAATTCACAGACGGGCTAATAATTTTAGAATGCCAAGTTCTTTAGAAAATAAGTTTTAAATCATTAAATATACACCTTTGATATTGTTCTGCACAAAAAATTAGAATAGTTTGGAAGGTGCAGAGGTGCAAAGGAGCTTAGAGCTTCATTTCTGTAACTCTGAAGTGGAATATTATCTGAATAAATACAAATTATTAAAAAATTAGATGTTCTTTATGATACTTCACAAAATAGGCTGTTATGCAAATTTCCAAGAGGTTGTTTAAATAGAACATGGAAACATCTGCCTGTGCATTTTTCACTGTGCTTTTAAAAGGAATGTTGACTCTACAAATAGCTTCCTGTGAAATGTCCTCGTGGTTTTTTTACAGAAATAAGTGTTCTCAATTAAAGCCATTCTTTCCCATCAGTTATTACACAGCACTGAGTCCCATCATTATATGTTCCCTACTCCATAGACTCTTGGAACAGTTAATTCTCCAAAACACATTCAATCACTGTATCATATTTATAATTTTGGGTCAAGAGAGGGAAAGAACAAATTCTTGGAGTTATTTTCTAAGAACAGAAGTTACTGAACATTGCTTGGTTGTGGCCAAACAATATGCCTGCACCTTTTACTCTAAACTAATAACTCTAATATTATTTACAGCATATCTTGAGTCATCAGCTCAAAGGGGTAATAACTGAGGGTTGGGGATCCTTTTCAAACCTGCTGAACAAACTGGTTAGGCTTTTTTCAAAAAAGCTTGGAGTCCCTTGACTGTGATTTTTTTGTGAAAGAATGACAAAAGAAGGACAGAGCACACACAGAACTGGCACAAAGACCTGGCAGAGTGTTAAGAAGATGGAAGTGGACACAAATCCTGCGGGTGTGGACACAGCTCCCACTTGGACAGGGATACAGGACCAGCCACATGCCGCTGCCTGCCGCTGGCTAACTTGGCTGGGGTTATCTCTGTCAGCCTCCTGTATCTGCTGTGGAGCTGACAGAGACTTGCACAGACCCTGCAAGGCTGCAAATTGGAGCACAGGGCTTGGTGACTAACCCCAAACAGCTGCCATTCCTAACACAGCTCCCTCCCGCTGTACGGATGGGTGGGGATGGCTCTGCTGCTGTCCGACAGCCAGAACTATAAACAGCCATGCTCTGCTTGTCTGGCCATACACTCCAATCTCAGCCACTCAATCTTTTGAAATTTAAACCAAAACCTCCAGAAAGATATATGGGATCAATGCAGTTGTGTGCAATTCAGGGGTGGGGATTTTTTTTGCGCATTTTCGTTTGGATTTTCATTTCCCAGGCAGTTACAGCTACTGCTAAATCAGCACGAGAGAGGTTCAACATAATTATTTGCCATCTCTCAGGCTGTCTTAATCCCCCGAGTGAGGGGGCAAGCCTGTTGTGCAGCCCTAGGAAGATAGGGGAGTGAGAGCCTTCTGGCAGCAGATCAAAGAGTTACCCTGCTAGCTTGAAATGTTTAAGTCAGAATCATCCAGTGCTTTCATTAAGGCAGTGAAGGTTTTTCCTGTTCTGCCTCTTAGCTGGCCATTGAGTTGACTCTGCTGATTGCCTGAGGGAGGCACAAGTCAGGAGACAAGGAGGGTATACACAAGGAAACCCGTCCTTCCATCCATCAGAGAAAAAAACATCCAGCCAGCGATGGTTTTGCAAACCAGCCGTTAATTGACATGCAGTTTGAACAACTCTGCACTTATTTGGCTACTGCTACAAAAGCAAGTTGCAACATTTTGTGCTTCTTTTTTTGAAACATGCAGTGGGTGCAGATACCCAGGGGTTGATGCAGGACAGGCTGCCAGGTGGCCTCTGTGAGGAGGGGCTGGGATTGCCCCATGACGGACAAGGATGGTTCCAGACAACCCAGCACAGGGCACAGCTGAGCCCACAGCTCAGCTTTTCCCACAGGGAAAGCCTGGGTAAGGAAAGGCAGAGCACAGCTCAGAGCCAAGGGTGAGGGAAAAAATGCGACAAACAGCAGAAGCAGCACACGCCAAAGTCAGCAATGAAGGAGATGTTCCATATGGTGCCCAAGCAGAGGACTCACTCCAGGCTGTAGAAAGCCCACATGTGTTGAGGGGAAATCTGTGAAAGGGAAGAAGTTTCAGGGAAACCTCTGCGCTGACTATACCCTCTAAACAACTCCCTGCAGGCTGAATGCAGAGAATTTGGGAATCAACGACTGATGCTGAAACTGGGAAGAAGAGGCAGCATGCAGAGAAGCTGGTTTTGCTTTTTCTTTGTTTCTCAACCCCTATTTTTTCATTATCATTATACATTTGATTTATTTTCCCAAGCCAAGGCTATTTTGCCTGTGACAGTACTTGGTAAGACATCTTGCTGTCTTTCTCCTCCTGTGCTCTCCCTGTCCTGCTCATGATGGAGAGAAATGGTGGGCATTTCTAGCATAGGCTGATCCAACACCACACAGAAGTTATGGTCACATTGCTCTGCACAGTGAAAAGGCTTCACAGAGCTTACAAAGGCTTTTCAAATTTGATTTGGGTAAAGAGCAGTATAAGGGAACTCTTCAGGAATGCTTTTGAAAAATGCATGGAAAAATCTAGATGAAAAGTATGTTGCAATATTGGGATTCCCTGTAGGTTGGGAAAAAGTTGGTGATCTTCATTGCTAACACATGCTAAGCAGTGCAGTTTTAGGCTCAGAACATCTCTTGTTCATGCACATATGTGCATACTACATGCAAGAGAACACTGGATCCAAAGCAGAACCCTCCAAACAGCAGAAATTTTCAATACACTTTGTGTGTGTGTGAATGACTTCTCAAGGTAGAGTGAGAACTCCTGTTTTATAACAAAGAATCTCATTGCAGAGATGGTATTATAAAGAGAAATTAATGAATTCAGAGCCATAAATTCTGCACCAAAGAAAAGGGAGATCAGAACTGTGCAAACTGGGCATGACACAATCCATGGTAATTTATGATAATTTATAAGACCATATGTCAAGTCATACTTACAAATGAAGGTACCACAGTCTCTAGAATGAAAAAGCCACTCCACTACACTTTGATTGCTTGATAGTGATCGATGAAAGCTAGAAAATATGGCCACCACATTTCATATATCATACTGCAGATTAATGCATGCACATACTGCACTTTGGAAAACATCCGCAGTATTTTTGTCTCATGATAAAATAATGTAGGAGCCCTTTGCCCTTACTGTATATCAAGATAAATTGTGACAACTAAAGCTAACATCAAAAAACCAAGTGGCTTATTTCTAAATATTTAGCAAACCTCCATGAATGGAATCCACCAAAATATTGAAAATTCATATAGGTTTTCATTGAGCCATGTGCAATGGTCACATGTTTTTGGGTTTTTTTTCCCCTTTAAATGCACAGCTGTCTAATTGAGCATTAACAATCTAATAAGGTACACAACAGGACCTGAAATGCAACTTTTCTTTCAGGCCCAGCAGTGCACAGGTTCTGTATCAGTCCCAGCTTTTCAATTAGATCATAATTATAACATGCCTCATTTAGAGCTACAGGAACCCTGACCTCGTCAACAGTACTGGACCATAACGTGTCTGTCTTAATTAGGTCTGATTAGTTCTGGGCCCAGGTTTCATTGTGAATCTCAGCTCTGTTAAGAACTGCTCATCTGTTTGGCGGCTGCGGGTGTTGCTGAGCCTTTTCCATCACCCTGCATGGGTTTGCTTGGCTCTTCCCAACTCTCCTGGGACAGCAGGACACTTTTTCTGGGCCCTCAGAATAAGACAAATTATGGAGAGTAAGGAAAAAGGGGTAGAAGAGAAGTCTTTGTTTTATGGATTATTTCATACCTTATCACATGGGGCAACTACTGCTTAGAAAATATAGCAGCAAGTCACATACTGGGGAAAAAAGGAAGGATTTTTGTAAGAAGTAATCACAGGTATGCTGAGATTGGAGACAAATGACAATAAAAGATCACATACACCATCTATAAGTGACAGAAAAGTGCACAAATAAATGGCATTGCATTTGGTGCATTGTTATTGTTTGGGGAACTGTTGGCTTGTGGTTTTGGGGTTTTTTCCTCTTTTTTTTTTTCTACTTTTTTAACATTAAAACCAATAAAAATTACAGCACTACAATTCTGGCATTATTTCTCTACTCCAGTGTTTTGAGTATATTTTAAGTCTTAGAATTTATAAAACCCTTTGTTTTCTATAATGATTTAATCTAACCTTGAGTTTTTACAACACACAATTGATACAAACAAGAGAAAACACATCCTTTTTAATATCCTTCTAAATTGTAGTGGTTGATTTTTCTTGTGTATCACTTTTTTGGGGGTGATATTGAAAGACCAGTATGATTTTTCTTCTTATTGAGACAGTTATATTAACAGTTATAACAGGCATTTCCCTCATAATTAGGACTCTATACCAAAAGCCCTATTTCCACAATTAACTTTCATAACCATGTGCGCTAGTGAAAAACTAGCAAATTTCAAAAACTTACTCTACAAAAAAATCCTGCTACAATCTTGTGCTGTTAAAATTTTTCCATATCCAACCACTCTGACTGCAAATCCCCCCCCTTCTTAACTCCCACAGTGAATCTCATGTACTGGCTGTAATTGCAGTGGAAAGCTGAAAAGTCCTCAGTGTTATAAATACAGATTTCAAAAGCTGTCACTGCGTACAATACACCCACAAATCCATTGGCTAGGAGAGGCATTTCCAAGAACTTCCACTATTGTCAAAAATACAGATTTTATTTAAATAAAGAGACAGCTCAGGCCTCTCACAGAAGGCCTGTCTGTGCTACAGACAAGCAGTATTTTCACACAAGAACTGTAGTTTCCAAACCTCACTTTCTGCACATCTCCTGTTCTTAGGAAATGAAGAGAAACGTCCTACGTGCTATGGGATTGTTTTACATGCATTCTGTATTGCATCAAGAGTAATTAGCATCTATCCAGATATAGCTAATTTACCATGAATTCCCAAGGTTTGTAAAAATTAGGGGTATCTGAATAACTTCGCTTGTGAAAGCATGGTACCAGAAAACTTACTGTTCTAACTGAAGTGTAAGAATGAATAAAAGTTGCAGTAGGACATTTTTCAGAAGCCAGAAGTAATCAATACCTAAGTCAGCATAATGTATTAGATCGGAGTAAAACTAATTTGTTTTTAAATACCCACAAATAATAGTAAGTGCTTCACTATCAAGGCCACATGTAACTTAATTTAAAAGCCTTAATTTTCTTAATTGTGGTTTCCTCATAAATCTACTCTTTCTTTTGGTGGGCTCTTTGTCCTCTATACATCACAATAGGTGCTGCAGGAAGTACAAAAAGCCTCAAATACAAAACTTCCATCACTATAGCTCCCAGAAGTCCATCTTGTTTTGAATATGAAAATATTGAGCAGGACGTAATGAAGAGAAATATTTAACTACTACTGTAGTATCTGTATAAAAAGAATTAAAATAAATCATGTGAACTACAAGGGTTGTAGACATGTTAAACAGTAGTTACAGTTTTGCTACTGACCTAAGTGACTTGCAAATGCTAATTTAGGGAAAATTTTAATCTTATTTGCATTAAAGAGTTCACCATTAAAATATCTACAATTTAACAAGTAGTTACACAAACATAATATTTATTAGGTATTAAATACACAGAATACCATGGTAATCTTTGTATGTTTACCCCAGTGAATAAATATGAATCATTGTACATCTGTGCAGATTTCTGCCTGCTCTCTATTAAGAGTGTCATAATGTTTGCAGAAACAGAATATTTTCCAGACTCCATGCATAGAACTTACTATAAATTAACACAACTCTATTTTGAATAACGAGATCACCAATTTTGCAAAACATTGCTGTAAACACTAAAAAGTTAAATAAGTCACTGTATCAAGATACTGTGGCATCACTACAGGAAGTATCATAAAAATAGAAAGACTTTTCCCAAGTTTTATGAATACTTTTTGCCATTAATCATAGAATAAAATATTTCCATGGAAAGATCCATGTGTTTTGTTTAATAAACTCTAAATAAAAATGATCATTATAAATCACTGGGAATTATTTTCTTGAACTGATATTAACTAACAAAATACAGTACAAATTTATACTCAACCCAGAACTCACACTGTGTTGTTAGTTTATTCATCTACATTCCTTTTGGTTCTGTTGAAACTTCAGTAGTATTGTTTTCCATGCATTCTTAATTTCAGCTGACAGCTCAAGCATTTAATGCTCTAACAGTATTTCAAAATCACAGAATGGTGGGAGTTGGAAGGGCCCTCTCAAGATGATCTACATCATCTCTGGGCAGCCTGTCTTAGCGCTTTGTCACCCACAAACAAACAAACAAAAAAACCCCACCAAAACCCCCCCAAAAATATAACAGAAACACCACCAACAAGAAAATTCTTTATATTCAGAGGGCACTCCCTGTGTTTCAGTTTGCGCCAGCTATCCCTTGTCTCATCCTTTCCTTTTGACATCCACCTTTCAGAAACCGGAACACATTGATGAGAGCCAGGCTAAACACCTCCAGCTCCCTCAGTCTCTCCTCATAAGAGATGCTCCCATTCCCTAATCACTTTCCACTGGACTCCCTCCAGTAATTCCTCATATTTCTCATACTGAGGAGCCCAGAACTGGACACAGCACTCCAGAGACCTCACCAGGGGTGAGTAGAGGGGCAGAATCACCTCCCTGACCTGCTGGCACTGCTCTCCCTAACATACCTCATGATATCATTGGGCTTCTTGACCACAAGGACATCCTGCTGGCTTATGGACATCTTGTGTCCACCAAGTCCTTTTCCACAGGGCTGTTTTCTAGGAGGTCATCTCCCAACATGTACTGGTGTCTGGGGTTATTTTTCCCCAGGTTCAGGACCCTGCATTTGCTGAATTCCATGAGGTTCCTCTCTGCCTGTGGTCCAACCTATCCAGGTCTTCCTCAATGGCAGCAAGGCCTTCTGGTGGATCAGCCACTCTTCCCACTTTTGCAGCATCAGCAAAGCTGGTGCAGGTTTGGAGACTCTCTGTCCCTTCATGCAGGTCACTGAGGAATAAATTGAAGAGCACTGGACCCAGGAATGCCACACAGGGAACACTGCTAACCCCAACAGGACTCTGTGCTGCCAATCACAAGCCCCTGAGCGGATGAAAAACATGTCTGCCAGAGGTAAGAACACAGGGTTTTTCAATAAAAACTTTCAGAGCTATCTTTGAAGGCAGCACACTGGACATATGCATGCTAAGTCCAAAGTAGAGAAAATGAATTTTGAAGTATGACTCTCTTATGTCTAGACAAGCAGGTGAGAGTTATTGAGAATGTGGGATAAACATTGAGCTATTCCATCACCTATTCCTACAGTACATTGTCTGCAGGTTTGGCACTGACCAGGGAAGGAGGATGGATGTCAGAAGCTAGAACAGCAGCAAAGAATGCAGTCCTGCAGACAATACCAACCCTTTTCAAAGTGTAATCATTGCCCCATTTGGATAAAATTTCACTCAGTGGAGAAAATGAATAATTATAAAAAGTTTTCTCTCTGTCCCCAGTGATACAAATATTTGGCACGACAGTAGGCAGGGATATGGGGGGAGAAATGTGGGGATCAAATATACAGAATTTTTTTTTTATTCCCTTTAAAGTAAGTCAAAACCACAGTGTTAAGCTATTAAAATTGAATATGATCTACTGAAGTAAGAAAACATCTTGATGATAAAATAAATTAGAACAATACTGTCAATTTCTCTCCACAGTTAGCTTAAAATATTCCAAGCATTACCATCAGGAAATGCCTAAGCCTCTTTCCCTTATTACTGTTGTCATCATCTCTTCCATTCCCCCAGCATTCCCTCTCCTTTTCTTCCCTACCCACATAAAAACACAAATGCAAAAGTAAAAAAGCCATCTCCAGCCAAGAGCACAAAACCATACTGGTTACATCTAAATACACTTGTAAATGAAAAGAACACCTACAATGTAGGAGAGGGGTGGCATATCAGGGTTTTAATTTGTTTTCTTTGTGGGTTTTCTGTTATTTCCTTCGTGTTTTTGTTTCATTGCTGTTGGTTTGTTTTTCCTTTTAAACATAAGGGTGATCATGGAAATGTGTTTTAATCCATAACATCGTGCATAAAATAAATTCAGATGTGTTTTAAATGTTAATGAGCTGTTAGATTTACATACTGTTGCTCTCAATGTTATCCCCCCAAAACGGGTGACAGGCTTCATCTATGTAAATACAGAGCAAAAATAAAACTGATCCATCATGAGGGAAATTAAATTGTCCCTAAAATATAAGGACTTCTGGAACTGATGAGGAAGAGAGAGTTCTGACAGTCAGATAGATTAATAGTGTGATAATAAATTAAACATAAACCTCCAATCCCAGCTGTCTGTGATCTAATGGTCACTCAGGGACACTGCAGAGCTTTAACATCTGGTGCAAAGAGGGCAAAATTGCCACTACACTGGCCTTTCACCTTCTAAAGACACTGGGATTGCATATGGCACAGTTGCATGTGTGCCAGATGCTCACTCAAAATGTGCAACAAACTCCTCCTAGCAAGCCTAAAGTTTAAGTGACTTTAGTCCAAAGTAAATCACAGTGATTTTTAAAGAAAACAAAACAAGAATATTACTTTTTCCACATAATATTTCTGACTTTGGAGATCTACACTTAGATAAGAGAGGCACTTGTTTTCTGCCAGGTCAAATGAGAGGGCTGGCCCTTAAATCCTGGGAAAAAGCTTTGAAAAGCATTGTATAACAACAATCAGGTCTCTTCAGCACAATTTCAGTATATCCCTTTCAAATGAAAATGGCTATGCTTGAAAGCACAAAGTTGCAATTTAAAAAACTAATGCCACAGCATACAAAAATAATGATGTCCAAGCCAATAAAAATGTAAATCCAAATATAATGGGCGATCAAATACGTAGGGAAATTAACATTAAAGAAACAATTTTATCTTCCATACAATAGGTTATATTTTACTCTTTCTTAACATTTGGGAAAATAAATGTGTGTAAAAGATTTACTGGCAATACAGTGTAATATATCTTCATGCTCAGTAGTTCTGCAGCATTTAATCCTTATATAATGGCTTATTTCTGTTCACCACCCAAATTATAACTTGTATCAGCATGACAATACTATATCACACTAGAAGTACTTGTTTTGAATAAGTCTTACCTTCATCAGTAAGCATGGGAATATTACAAGCTTTTGTCTTTTTGTGGTTTTCTTTTTCCTTAATTTCTTAAAACCGTGCATTTTTTGGAATATCCTATTACTCAAGCTCTCCTTTATTATTTACCCAACAATTAATTCCCTTTCTAACTATTAATAATTATAACTAACTGATTCAGCTCAGGAAGTAGAAATTAGCTAGACAAAACAGTAAATTCTTAATGATGCCTTCCCAAGCTGAACAAACAGATCCCACCCCACAAGTCCATGAGCATTTTGTACTACCTGGCAATGGGACTCGGTTTCAAACATGCTTCTGGATGGGCATGACTTCTGTGAGAACTTCATGCACAATTGACTTCATGGAAAAGGTAGCTTAATTCTATGTAAGTCTTTCCAGAAATTGCATAAAAGCTCAATTTGTTTTCTCATTAATTTTCTTCTTGTCATTTATTGCCTTATTTGTACAGCACCTTACATAATGAAAATACATTGGGCCTAGGTAACCATCTGTAATTCCACATTATAAAAAGAAAGCCAAACATTTTCTGTTCTTGAAGAACTGCAGACAATTGTGGGACTGTTTGCTTCCATGCCAAGGCAGGTGTTAAGACAGGCATTTTGTTAATCATGTCAAATATCTAGCTCCTAAGCTTGCAAGATTGTGAAATCACCAGAACTTAATTAACTCTTCCAAAAAGAAGAGATGGATTTGTAATTCTTCCTCCTCTTAGAGGGGGATGATGAGAAAAAGGGATAATTACAAAACTGTAATTATAGAATTAGGGACCTTTTAGGAGACAGTACCCTACATTATTAACTTGTTTGCTTTTTTTCTTCCTTTGCAAATCCAAAAAACTCAAAAGCTTTAAAAAAAAGAAACCAAAAAACAAAGACATATTTCAAAACCATCTTCCCCCAAAAGCCTAATACAGCACAGTACACATGAAAAGTGGGCCTGATTGACTCAGTAACTGTGAACTAAACCCAATTTTGTTACAGATGTAGTTAATCTCCAATCCCAAACATTATCAAGTATAGTTCAATACAACACTGTTCTGCATCACTATCAAAAATTAATACAGGCATACAACTACCCCATACTGCTCAGTTTTTTACATGTTTATCACTGTGGGCCACCATCCCCTCAAAATCAAAGATGGAGGTTTCAGTATTAACAAGACAGAGCTGATCATTGATCAAGCAATGATTTCACAATTATCATGCATTACCCTGTGAGATCTTGAAGCACTATCTAAAGTATGTTTTCCATTTAATATTTTAAAATCTGTATGCTCAAAAGTAAGCGTCATGCAACTGGAGGTAAAAATTTGGGGAATGTCTTTTTCAAACTGGAAGACGCTTAAAATTTACTCCCAATTATTTGAAATCACTCAAGTAGAATTCTACAGAACTAGTTGGGTTTTCTCAGCAAGAACATATCCTGACCTGAACCACAAAAGCAAAGAATTTCATACTGAAAATAGGAAGGGAAGGGGCTATCATAGCAATTAAAACCAAACAAGATTTTACCATCTCTTCTTGGGTTTTATTTTATTCTTCTTTTATAGTTTCTTGTGGAATCATATTACTAAGGAATGCTTTGCATATGAGCTAAATGCATGAGACAACATCTGGATGTTTCATTCCATGTAATAGCATTTGCAGAAATGGGCTGCTGGGTTGAATCTCCCTCATGGTGAGCCTCTCCACTTTATTTTACTATTGGGCTCCTGTATAAAAATGCCTGGGCAAACAGCATCCACATATGAGTTGAAGGATATACAAGAAGGTAGGAACTTTTTGCCTTTTATATATTTTTGTTACATTAGAAAAAAAAATAGATCTACACCACATTTAGTGTACTACAGGGCACGGCAAGAGAGGTGACAAATGCTGGTGAAGTTCTATTATCATGCATTTTTGCTTAGCCCTTCAACTTCCATGTGACTTACTAACTCTGTAGAACACTAAAAAAAATTGGATGCTTCTAGACTATATATCCTACACAACATAATCCTTCAAAACACGGAATCAAGACAGCAAAATGAGAAGCTGTCCAATTAGCTACGGTTTCTCACTCAGACTTCTGCAAATACTTGGTCAATTTTTATGCCATTATGGCTGTTCTACCAAAAAACAATGAAAACTTTATGGCTTCCTAAAAATTAGATACTCCTTCCTAAAAATTAGCTACCCCTTAAGCTTTCAGGTACACAATGAGTTTCCAAAAATTACTCTCATATCAAAATTTACAGTCCCTTTTCAGAAATTTTTTCGAAAGAAATATTAGAAGCAATAAAATGCTTTAGTGGGTTACTAAAACTCATCTGTTTGGTGTTTTTTAATTATTATTGAGTTTACTTTAATCTTCATACTCAGACATTTCCATGATGAAAAACCAGATATTTCTGAAAACTAAATCAGGGAATGGGGAGTACAACTACTACAATAAAAAAAACAGAAATAATGTAATTTGGGCTTGACAGCAGCTTCCTCCCTCACAGACCACAAGGCATTTGATTCTGATGCTCCTGTTGGAACATAACCTTGTGACCAACCAGCATCTTTTCAGCCACAGCCTGAAAAAGATGGGGGAATCAAGGATCACAAGGAAACCTGACAGAAACCCACCGCACATTATAAAATAATTTTTATCAGTCATCTGAATATGGAAGGATAGCATGGAAATATGTAGAGGTTAAGGATACAATATGTGAACTAGCCTATCTATATGCCCACATACTTAGCTGCAATGTGATTTTCAAAGCCACCACTCCAACCTTTCCTTTCTATTTCCACTTATTTTGCCCTTGGTCATCCAGATGTTTACTACAGTCAACGTAGCACGCTTGAACAGAGAAACACATCATTTTTCAAAGCTTGGGGGGAAAAAAAAGACGAAATAAAAGGTGCTAGAAAAAGAAGAAATAAAATGGGCTAAAAAAAGAAGAAATAAAAGGTACTGTGCTAGCTGAGAAGCATGTAAGAACCTGGATGAGAATTATAGATACGCATGTGAAGAGCAAATACTACACTTAGGTACAAGCAGGTGATCGCAACAAAGACCTACCATGGCTTCATGAGCTATTGTTTGTTAGCTGAGCAATAATTCCCGAGCACACACAAACTCCCAGCCTGCTCCCAGTACAAAGGGTGGTGTTCTCACCACGGGACATGCACTGGCAGGCCTGCACTCAGCCTGACACAGGGCTCACTGCTGACCTCTCAGCTAGGAATGATCCGTCACTGACGTGAAAACATCGTGTTAGAGCTTGTGCGTTCCAGCGGGCACACTTAACTACGTCCTCTTGATCTTTGAGGGACATAACTGATTTCTGCTACAAAAAGCAAAACAAAATCACATCAGAGGTGTCTCAACCCTGCCATTTGCCAACAAAGGGGTCAATTTGCCCTGAACACAGAGTACCAATACATTTCTTTCTGAATTGGCCCTCTCAAGATAAAGAAAACAAGAACTTAACACGCAGCTGTATGAATACTAAAATCACAAGGAAGAAGAGAGTTGTTGAAAACAAGATGTTTTACTTTGGGTGCTCCTGACATCTTTATAATCATAAGAAAGATATTTCAAAATTAAAACTATTTCATGTGGGAAAGCTTGTGTTTAGTTATTGTTTTTATTTCAATAAACAAAAAAAGTGATGCTATATATTTTTGTTCTTATTTGTCCTCAGATTAACTGCTGAGAGCTCAGTTGCAAATACTGTACATGAATTTGGGAACTGCTGACACAGATTAAATATTTTTTTTAAGAAATGAAAGAGCATAATAAAATTCACTTATATATGCCACTCACATACAGTAATACCATCAATAATACATGCCCAGAGACTTTTGGGTTTCTATTTTATGCAGTATGAATAACCACTTTGTAAGACAACACCACTTCTTGTATATTTATTGTAATCAGGATATTTTAAACCAGAAACTTTTCATAGCTCTATTTTCAATGACAAAGTAAATTTTTTTTCTGGAGGGGGTGGTGGGGAACACCAATATTGGACAAAGCAATCATTTCACAGAATCACAGAATAATGAGGTTGGAAGAGACCTCTAAGATCATTGTGTCCAACCTAAAGATCAAGTCCAACCTAAAAATCATCAAGTCCAACCACATTTCACCCAAGTGAAACAAAATGTAAGGTTTTCATAATTAAAAATGGCTATCAAAGCTTTGTCAGGTAGGAGCAACATGAGTCTAGGCTGTATGAAAAATCCCAGAGGGAGGCAGAGGGGCTGGGATCCTGGCAGGGGAAGGCAGCTGATCTTGCCTGCCTTGCACTTGGAGAGAAGTACGAGTGCAGGCGTTCCAGAAGCAGGCAGCAAGTCTGGATGCCCATCAGGTCCAAGTATCCAGACAAGTCAACTAAAAGAAGTTTGGTGAGCCAGTGAACATGACAAACAGCAAAGCTGTCTAAGATGCCTTGATCTTGTACTACAGCAAATCTATTTTTTTCCCTCCTTTCCATTTGACCTTTTTGTATTTCTTCTCAGAAGGCCTTCAGCTTTTGCTGGTACAGAATGTTTCGAGGGCCCAGCCCATCCCTGCTCCCCCCACAAAAAATACAGCATCATGAAAATTTAGACTTAATCTTCATAGAAAAATTAAATGGCAGTAACAACAACCGCCTGGCCTTCTCAGAGGTGAAAGTACTTGGAGGTCTGTGCCTTGTAGCCCGGCAGCAGCTCTTGAGGAGCACAGATCTGTTCTGGCCACTACTTTGGTACAGGCTGAGCCCCATCTGAGCAACAGCTCCCAGAAATGTGCCTGTCTTTCATTGCAGAACTGGCAGGGTTGGGACTCTTCCACAACCTTGACGCACAGAGAAGGGAAATACCACCATGCATCAGGAATAAATACATGCATTTGAAATGTAAAGCTGTTCACCACACTGGCTGTGGGGATTGTACCTCTCCAACACTCATATCTTGGTGTAAACAGAGAACAAGTTAAGCTGGATCCTAGGCTTGGCCTGAGTGGTTTTGCAAAGGTTACAACTGCCACGCAGCTTCATTTGCATTTCTAACTTCACAGAGCTCATTAGCACTAATATTTATTTAAAATGCTTTATCAAAAGCAGATTTTCTTAAAGGTGATTACAGTAAAGTTTATTATCAATGCACAATATTAACCTACTGTTGATTATTCAGATGTTAGTCACAAAATTGTCCTAAGCCCCTCAATTCCTGGACAATTGTCCAAAGTTTGAGATAAACAGAGAATCTTAAAGTTTCAGCATGTTTTCCTGGGAGAAGAGCATGGAGAAATTACTTCTAGCATATAGACCACAGGATATATTTAGAACATCCATAAATAATGGCATTAAGTACTTTAATCATCATTTATGATTCTTAATATTACTGATTTCCTGGTGCCTTCTTCAATCCTCTGCTTTGCAAGACATGCACCATTTCTTCCAGTCTAAACCCTGCTTACTAGCACTGGGACCAATATTTGGCCATTAAGTTCTAAAAGATTAGAAATACTTTATATGAGTGAATTTGCCTTCAAGAAAGAGAGAGCCCTCAATCAATAACAAACCTGGAAGGAGTTATGTAGCAGGCCTGTGTGTTAACCAGAAACAGACATCAGAAGTCTTACAGCTGCTTGTATACATGGGATTACTTTATGGGCAGCCATAATTTTTATTCACAGAGGTTACTTCCCAGTAGACAAATGAATTAAAGAAAATTGCATTCTATTAACTATTCTTCTTCTACTATTGAATTCAAAAAATTCCATCTTTATCTGATGAAGTACTTCCAAAATAATAGAAAAAACCAACTCAAACAGTATTAACATCCAAACCTAAAAAAAAAGTCTTTTTCCCAATATCCTGACTCCATATGGGGGCTGATTTAATGTAAACTAAATACGTAAGTAATAACTATAATAAGTCTTCAACCATCAAGTAATGTTAAAAAAAATAAAATCAGGAATTAAATAACTTCATTTGATTGTTTTCATGAGAACCTAACATTTGTATCATGGGAAAACCAAACCACAAATGTGCACGCTGGGAAGTATTTCCAAAGTCAGTGATAGTATAACCTAAACAACAGTGCACAATTATTTAGGGCTGTCTTTAAGCCCCAAGAGTGAAGTTATTTAAAAATAATTTTTCCTCAGTGCACCTTCTGGATCTTTTGCTCACTAAAAAAAAAAAAAAAAATTCTTATAATCTCTTTGTTCCTACAACACTACTCACATTCTTTACAAATGAATTATTTTGGATACACTTACTGTAGTATTTATAAGGCTGTTAAAAGTCTTTGACATTTGGGGGTTTATGTGTTAAAATCAGAGTAAATTTTGTGAGGTTTTAAAATTTATATGTGGTTCCTAAAAAAGAAATCAGCAGGGAAGTTTTATAATGAAGATTTTTTTTCAGTCAAAAATATGGTTTCACCTTCAAAATCTATATTTGATAAGAACCAAGTAATAAAAAACTTGGCTTTTTAGAAGAATTTTTTTGTATGTCTCCCTTAGCACACATCCATGGTCAGGTACATATTGACTAAGTTTTAGCACATCCTTTATTGTGGAGTAACATTCCTACAGATGTAAAAAGTTATTTTATACAAATTCTATCATGTTCCAATTTCCTATACAGAAAAATAAAACCAATACAAATGTTCGTAAACAGTATAATTTTCTCAAGTTTAAAATGTCCTTCATCACAGACAGAAAATGATGACCAACAGAGATAAGGATTGAGAATTTCTACATTTGGCAAGCAGCAAGAATATTCAGTCTCTAGGTGTTTCATTACTGCTGTCCATAAAATCTAAGGAGAGCACGAAATGTAGAACAGAAAAAACACAAGAAAGGCAAGGCAAAGGTGCTTGCTATGATCACTAATTTTTGCTACTTTTCTACACATCAGAAACTGCACAAGCAAATGTGTACCAGGACCCACAGGAAGGGGGAAAAAAAAAGGAAAAAAATCAGGTGTAGGTCAGTGGGATATGAGCACTCTCAGCAGTGTACAACTCTAGGCTGTGCAAGACACCTCAGCTTGGCAGCTCCTCTGCTCCTGGGGAAGTTCAGAGGCCAAAATTGCCATAGATAATTTCTTGGATACATAGATGGGGGGTTGCAGATATAGTTACAGATATTTCCTCCTGGAGAACTACTACAGCCAAGATGTTAACCTGGTGCTCAGAATGGTCAGGCACCCAAAGTAATGTGTTATTTGGTTTCTCAAAGGGAACTCTTTCTTTCTGCAATGTTCCAAGAGTCTCTTCCAAACTTTGGCCTCAGACATGTCCCAAAGTCCATTTTCCACTCATAAGCCGTTTCTAACATGAAGAACGTTCCCCAACAGGTTAATAGGATTTCTCTTCTGACCAGATGCATACGCAGGCCGAATGAAATGAAGATTTTTTTGCATAATGCCTAATCTAAAACATACTTTCACATCAAGTCATGAGCTGGGCTCTCTGCTACCTGTACTTTCTTAAGCCAAATTATAAACCACTTTCTGCAGTTATATTCCGTGTCACATGGTATCAGCCTGCAGCTAAGAAACTTTCCTGATCCTTCCCTGCAAACAAGACATTTTAATGAACTGATAGCTCATCATCTCTACAGCAGGATATCAGAAGCTGTCTTAAGCTCTGTCTTTTTGGCTATAAGCCCGCTTTTTAAGCTTGAAAACTTGGCTGCGTTAAGTACAGTCCAATATTGTTTTAACTTCCTGCCTAGTTCCTTTAAGAGATTTCCATGAAAATAAGTGAATGAAGAAATAATTTGCAGCAAAACGTACACAATTAATACGAAAATTTCCCTTTGTGCACAGTTTCACAGAGGAAGCCCTTACTGACATATTGCTTGCAAATAACTTCAAATTGAAAATTTCCCCTGTAAGGGCTAATGGATTATTTGAGCAACTAACTGTACACATGACAGGAATAAGCTGATTTATTTTAAATTATTAGGCTTAGCCAAGATACTTCAAATATCATGAGTGTGCTTCTAACAGAGAGCACAAAAATAATTTTTTGTTTTAGACTCTTCCCTCATCTAGACTCAGTTGCAGTCATCAATAAAATGCATTGCATAACTTATTGTTTTCTACAGTTGTTAAGAGTCCCTTTATTTTCCATAGAGAAAATGAACTGTCATAATGGGCACAAACAAGATCTCCTATAAAGCAGACATCCCGGCATTAGGCATGGAGTTGCTCAGTAAACATCATTAAATCCGGAGACTTATATCAAACACCTCTCAACTATAAGTGCAGGAAACAATCAGTTAAAAGAAAAAAAACCCTGAGGAACTCTGGCAAGGTACAGTAAAAACTGTTTCGCTCATTGTAGATGATGAGAAAAACCTAATTCACTTGAGATTCAGGCTGAAAAAAAAAAGGTGTTTTTTTCTCCTTTGGTGCACACCAATCAGAGCTCTTTGCAAAAGCTTGTGAGGATGGTGCTCCTGGGTTCTCTCCTGTAATCAGGAGAGAAACAACCCTAATCGTGTCCAGGAGAGCTTCTCTCCAGCTGCTTTGAAAGAGATGGATCCTGCCCTTGGAGGCCATTAAGCACGAGCACTTCCTCGAGTGGAATGACCTCCTGGACCTGGAGCAGCCCAGCCTCCTGGTGTGAGCTGCAGGACCTGCACCACGTGGGCCACAAGGAACATACCAGACTCCTAACTCTACTCCAAAAACAAAAGTAAGGCTGCAGTTAGGGATTAAAGGCAAGGGCGATGTATGAGGAGGAGTCAGCACCTCAGGTCTCTGGCTGTAGTTAGCATGATAATATAAAACTGCAGCAGTGTCCTGTATGTACTACAGTAGTTCTGCAAATAATTTTCCCTGCTAGGAACAAGAATTCAGGCACATTAAACCTGTTCTGTGATATAAAAAAAAAAAAATAAAATCTTCCTTATACAATATTTGAATGGAAAGGCAGTAATGTAACATTCAATCCCACATGACATGATTTACTGTCCTGCCATGCAAAAATCTCCATTACCAGCACCACAGGGAAGATCATCAGAGCCATTTCTTAAAATCCTTTTTTTTTTTTTTAATTTTGTACATCAGCCATCACCATTGACTGATGGGGATTTCCAAGACAAATTCTCAAATCCCAGTCACTCTCTGTTGTTGGAGTTATTTCTGTGAGGACAGATGGCAGTACAAGACTGCATTTTGCCCTCTTTTCTACTATGGCTATATAGACTACCTCCATCTGGTACAGAAATCAGGGTATAAATGTTATTAACTGAAGTGCAGCAAGGTGACTGTGAACAAGACTCCTGTGGTTTAAGTATCAAAGTCTGCCACTGCTGAATGTGATCTGACCCTATGATAAAAGAGGCCTTGGTTCCTTCTGTGGTATGGAGTTCAGCAGTTTTTCATATCACAGTTTCTACTCTTTCCCAGAGCACTGATTTTAAACAAAGGAAAAGTTACAATCTGATATTGTGCTTATCACTCAGTAACATCCCTTTGATAAGCACATTGTCCTTGAAAAGAATAACACCAAGTAAAAAGTTGAATATTATAGAATTTATAATATTGTCTGGCTATAACACAATATTTGAAATCATAGAAGTACAGTTTCAAAAATAGGAAGGAATTTTAGTTAGGCAAAGATCATAACTGCTTCATTTTCCTTAACACATACAAAGTTCAAGGAGAATTGAATTGAGAGCTACAAGGGAACTATCAATAAAAACCAGCAAGAAACATACAGAAACAAGAAAATTACTGTGCATATTCCACCTTGTTGAACAGATGCCCATGAAAACAACCTTTATGGCAGTTGTTACATAAAAAGTAGTGCTTCTTCAAGATGCCAAAATGGTTTTGCTGGAGTGCCCTCTCACACTCTGGAAAATACACATCAAAACAATTTTCTAGTATGTTCTCCTATATTCCACCATTCTTACAAAGTGTTCATCATTTTGACTTAAAAGAAACAGCAGGAATGAAAAAACCCAAACACCACTGCATATAAATCTATGGAAAAATATGGAAAAAACAATAAAAGGATATTCTGGAGGGACTTAGACATTCAGAGTCACATGGTAAAAATCCACAGCCATCCAATCTGGGTGTAATTGAGCTTATCCAAATCAGCTTTGGAGAGAAAGCTAAAAGTCAAACAGGACTCCAAAAGAGCCTGTTTAAAAAAGAAATGCCTACTGCATACATTATGGTAATCCTTCACACAATGTGTGATCTTCTATTCTCCAATCAGATACAGGGGATTATTATTTATTCAGACAAGGAACAATGCACAATTGCAAAAAAAAAAAAAAAATATTTAAGTTCTCAGCCCCTTACATATAAACCTGCCTATCAGGTTGTATCCTTGATTTAGAACAAGATCAACTTGCTTTAGGTTCTGCTCAACCCACGCTAAAATTACTTGATAATAAGGCAGTAATTTGTTTGCCTGTTCAGCATTTTAAGAGAGATTAATCTGCTAGTGACATTTAATGGAAATTAAATCACAGGCATATTACAGGATAATTGGAAGCATCAAAGGAATTGCTCAACTATAGTCATGCACATCCTGTTCTTCAAAATTACAGTACCAGAGACTTGTCAGAGTTTCTTTAAATTTCTCTTTGAGGAGAAGGCAGTAGAATTTAGTGCCTAAAGGTTATAACAGTAAGTGACTATTGAAGACCAAAGTACAGAACACAGCTTGCAGCTGGCTGCTGCAGGAAACAGCAGGATAACTGCTGAGGGAAGTGGGCAGTGTGTCCATTCTCCTGCTGGACTGAGGTGGGGAGCACAGCCAGCTCCCAGCAGAGCCAAGGCCAGGCACATTCTGCATGGACACCACACTGCTCTTGAACCCTTGCTGTTTTCATTCTGTCTCACCAAGGACATTCCAGTTTTTTGAGTTTTCTCAGGGTTGTTTGGCTAAAAAAGTCTAACACGGGCTTCTGCACAGTTGTTAACACTTTCATCACAAGAAGTCTTCCTCTGCAAACCCAAAATCTGTGTAATATAGACTACTGATACTTTTATCTCCTTCACATCTTCAGATAAACAGACTCTTCTGAAATTTCAGTTGAAAGAGACACAAAAGACTATGTATTTAATTACCCATGTCCTGAAAATGATTTGCAGTCTTCTCAAAACACAGAAACTTGATACAGCCCTCTTTGATACCCTTGATTATTAACAGAGAGCAGTTTTCAATCCTGATTAAATAATGAAACAAATCTGAGACAAGTCTGAGACAAAAACATAGTGAACTCCAGGTACATGAAAAACTTCCAACAATTGTTTTGGCCCCACAGTACACTTGTACATCATTGGATTAATACCTCTATAATAAACAGTAAATAAATGTTAACAAGAAAAAAAGAACAATTATTTTGAGGTAGAGCTAGCTGACTTGCAGTCAAGAGAGAATGATAATAGCCTGAAGGGAGAACGATGGTAAGCTGTACAAAATAAGGAATGTTGCACACTTTTTCCTGCAGGTTTAACGCTTGGGAGGAGAGAGGTGGGGCAGAAGGCAGGACTACTCTTCTGCATGTGTGGGGCCTGACTGAAGGCAGAAACAGCTGCTGTTTGGGTAGAGCCTCCTTTGATGGTGGTACCCAAGCAAGCCAGGCTTGTGACTCTTAGATAAAATCTATAAAACACAGATGAGTCTGCAGAGCCCAGTTAGAAGAGGTGGATGCAGTTCCTTGGGTTCTCTTGCAAAGTGCACTAGCAGCACCTCTTTGCCTTTATGGCTCAGTACCTTTAGTTGTTATCTTGCTGTAAATAACAACTTGTCCCCCAAACCACAGATCTAGGCAAAATCTGAACTTCGGTTCAGAATAACAAAAAACAGAACTGAGAGACTACCAGGAGATGTCAATGTATTCCATTTTAAACAGAATGAGATTTGGAAATTGCCTTCCATTCATTTGCCTTTTAGCAGCATAACACCAGCTACAAACTGGAGTAAGTCAGTCCTGCTTGGACCTCATCTCAATGCAAGCAGCACACTCATGGATGGCCATCAGCTTGCACACCAGATGCACAAAGAGGGTGCTTGCAGGTCAGGAATGCTGTGCATTGGTAAGATTGTGTGGGAAAACACATGTGGCACCTGCTGACACCCTACAGGCACTTTCCAATACCTTATTCCTTCACGAATACTACATAAACGAATGGAATTCCTCATTCTGAGATTTACAGCGTATGGGTGGGCAGATTGCTGTGCCCACATGGTGCCTCACTGAAGCCAGCCTGGCTCCATGCAGGTGCAGCTGTCCATATGCATGTAGTAAACTGCAGGCTTAGAGCTCGTACTTACTCTTATAAAACTGAAATAAAATCAAAGACACAAGAAAAAGAAACTGCTTGACACTTTCCCTGCACTCTAAATAAATGAATTTTCTGGAGAGAAATAACAGAACTGATGCTGGTTCAATTTCTCTTTCTCTCTGGATAGATGCCTGAGGAAATGTCTCCCCAGAGTAGCTTGAAAAAGGCAGCAGCACATATTTTTGCTTGCAAACCAAGGATATTGGAGTAATGGTAATCTAGTCAGAGCAAACTATAAAGAAGTATGATTCACTACTGCTGAATCTATTTTGACTTCTTTATGTATACATGGATCCTCACAAAGAAAAGATCTTGGCTGCAATGTGCCTCGCTTTGTCAGGTCCTCCAAGTCTGGCTCGGGGAATGCGTGGGAGGGGCACAAAGCAGACAGCTGTTCCTATAATCTTTACTAACCTCCTGTTTCGTAACTGCTAGGTCATATTATACAGCAAGCACATTGTAAGGATTACCTTTCAAAGCAACCCTGCCTATACAGTTGTTGCTATGAGGATACTCCACGCTGGCATACGGCACACAAAGCAGAGCCTCTGCAGTCTGAAGAAGAAAGGAAATGGGTCAGAACCTCTGTCTCCTCTCACACTCTCAGAAAATGCAAGCCCCATTTTAGCCACCTGAGTTCTCAGTTCTGAGGCTGGGAGTCACAGACTGCAGACTCATTAAAACAAAGTGTTTCAGTATGCTGTTCACTTTGAATGATGCCAGTTCATCACCTTAGCATTGATTCAGAAGCCCCTTCCCATGAGCCAGCAGAGACTTGCAGAACTTATTTCATCAGTTTTCGCATTTAATTACTTAGTCTCATTTGCTGCTTTGGTGTTTGAGAAGCCTCAGAGGACAGCAAAGCTTAGTGTCATGACAGAAGCCATTTTCAAAGCAAGATTATCTCCCCTCACCGCCTTTTCTTCCAATTGCATATAATTTCCAGTTTTTAAAAGGGAGAAAAAAAAAAGGAAAGAAAAGAAAAGAAACCAAAGAAACCAACAAAAAGCAACCTAGCCAGCAGCCAGGCACATGTCACTGTGATATTAGGGATGCAGCATCATTGTTCTCATACACGCCCTCAGCATTCTTTGTGTGGATTTCCAATATAGGCAGATCTTCAAAACAGTTTTCCTCAAACAACATTTATCTTTTGACAGAGACAGCAAGGCTCTTAGATGGCAAAGTTAAGCAGCAAACTTTGCAGCCACTTCCACATTTCATTTTTGTGGCAGATATGCAACCAGACACTTTCCTATCACATTTGAAGTTAATATACTGGGGAATTTATTCTTTTCCCACTCCAAAATATACATGACAGATAATGCAGAGAATGCCAGGGCAGACCATGACTCCACTCTGCTGTGGTTTCACAACACAAGGGCAGCTCAGAAACACCATACACAATTCTCTTGCCACTTTGTATATTAAATATATATTGCACGAATGAATTAGATTTAGTAGTTTTTGCTTCACTGGGTGTTTTAACAGGCAGAATAACACTTGTGGATTAGAAGACAGTTCAGACAGGTTTAGCTACAGCAGCAGGGCAGAGCACAGCCCACAGACCTGCGTGCGGCCTCCACAAGCATTCCTTTCTCCCCGCCTGAAGAGTAATCCGTCATGAAAGCTTGTTTGATTTCCATAATAGAAAACAGTTCAAGAATATAGCAACATATTTTCCAGTCCCTCAGTTGAAACTGAGTATTTTCTAGTTTAAAAAAAAGGTTGTCGAAGCGTTTTGTGAGAAAGTCTGTTAAGCCCATTGTTTGGGAGCTACTTTTAAGCCCCTGTTCTTCAATTTCCTGAGTCGAGCCTTAAGCGGCAGGTTGTAATCACTTCCATACTTCACAATATTTTAAATATGCCCATTTCAATCTACAGTCATAAAAAAAGAAGACAAAAAGAGTGAAGTACAGCAAGTTCGATTTTCTAACCATTAGCCATTTTACAAACAATATGGAAAGGCTATGACCTGCAATAGCTTTTTTTTCCAACTCCTTTTTAATAATATTTTATATAACAAATACAAAACACTTGAAAGATTACAGTGTTTAAGATGTCTTTTCTGTTAGATATTCATTGAACAAGGAGACTGGTAAAAGCCACATTTTCTTATGTTACCCTCCCAATAACTTCTTTTTCTCCAAGTGAAGGAAAAGGCTTGCTGCTATTTTGTTTCCCTTTCTGGAATTAGTGCTTTTATGAGCTAAAGATGCAAAGAGTATCAAATCATCGACTAAAGCTCAGTGCTCAAGAGGAAGAGAAACAAAAGCTTTACTGTGTCTATGATTCTTCCTCTCTTCCAGACCAAAAGCTTCTGAAGGAATTTTTGTTCTATATTAAATGATCCAAAAAAGAAAAAAATCAACCATAAGTTTTATCTGTTGGTGTCTTTTATGGGGAAAAAAACCTAATCTAGATTTATGCAAAAATGTACAAGGTGTTCAGCAAAAACAACTGCAACATTCTTAATAAGGTGTAGTAATTTGAAGACATGAACTACATACAAGCAAAACTAAGCATACTCCTATACTTACTAATTTTTGAGAATTTAGAATCAATTATCAAAATCTTTAGGTAAGCCCAATAACACATAAAACAATTCTAGTTAAGAGCTTTTGGACTGAATTTTGAACACAGTTTACAGCACAAAGAAAAAGACTTTGAACGTATTCTGAAGTAGTGCAAAAGTGGTTGCCTTTTATAGTGACCCAGTTAAAACTTCTTCCTCTGTGAAAACCTGCATAAATAGGGTGTACTATGGTTCTGATATTCAGAGAAACAGGCTTCAAGCATATCACTCATCTGTTATATTGGTCTGCCATCTGTAGGCCACTGAGAAAACTCTTTCCTCCTGGAATTTTAGATAGCTTTGTTCTTTACTCTGCGTTTTTGAGTAGATAGCAATCAGAAGCATTCCCATCCTGTACACATCATAAAGAGCTGATTTGCAAATCACTCCAGATACTTGATCATCACTAGGCACTTATCACTCCCCACCCAGGAAACCCTAAGATGCACAGTTAGTCTGTTAGCCTCAGACCTAAGAGTAGACCAGGATTATTAAAGTGTGAACTAGAGTCTCAGGAATGGTCATTTATATCTTCTCAGCCCCATGTCTTTAAACATCTTATCCTTGATATGCTAAATTGTAATTTTATTATTTATGCGTGTGCATTTATATTTTCAAAAATACATTCTTGCATCCTGCATGATTTCCCTGTGGGTTTTTTCCAAGTGTCACACAGAATGTTCTTGAGAGATGCCACATAAGTAAAAGAAAAATCCAACAGCCTTACAATGCAAAATACTCCCTCTCTTTTGGATGTCCTCAGTCAACCTCGGCTGCAATTAGATGTGAGCACTCAGATTCTGCAGGAAACAGGAACTGCTGTGTCTGCATGTCATGCTCACAGATGTCGCTTAGACTGCTTGGTAGGAACAAGTGTTCCCTTGGAAATTACTCCCTTTCTAGCTGTTAGGAGAGAAGAAGATTAAAAAAAAAATAAAATAAAATTTAAAAATCACCCTCCAGAAGAGTTGAGACAGGGCACAGGTAGAAGTCTCAGTGTCAGAATCTCCCAGATTTGGGAAGAGTGTCTAGCACATTCCAGGGTGTAAATTAAGTTATGGTCCACTGGGATTGTTGTGTATCACACCAGCACAGACACACAAAAATTCTCCTTAGGCTCATGCATTCTGCACTGCAGTGACAAGCTATTTAAGGATAAATTACTTGGAGGAACTTTTTTTCTGTATTTCACAGCCTTTCTGGACTGAAAGGCAAAGGACTCTTTAGGTTTAAAAATTAGTGAATAGTTTCATGCAATATGCATCAGTGATAATCAGCAATTGTAATGATCACAGCTCCAGTGCTGAAGCATGGAAGAAACTGGATACAGATTTATAATCTGTAAAATCAGAAACTCTTAACAAGTCTGTGGTACTGATGAAGCAAGAGATGATCTTTTTGTTCAGACATTTCAGACCACTAAAATCTACTCTGCACAGTCTTGCCAAGTTTCACACAGCAAAGAACATCTGCACTGCACCATATCTTATTGATCTGTGTGCAGAAATGTCTTGGCTGGTGCTGAACAGCTGAATCACTGGGGATACAGAAGTAGCTGAGGAGTCCCTGCTCAGACCAGTTCCAGTGGGATTAGGCTTCTTCCATGGCTCTGGCCACTGGAGCTGTCTAAAGCTGGGCTGCACAGCACTGACGCATAAACATTCACTTGGGGCAGCTTATATTTCCAACACTTGCATTTTTTTCCATATATTGTGCTTTTACTGTCTCTTTGTGTGTCTCTACAGCTGGTGGATGTGGTCAGCACAGTTGGAGTTTCTGCCCAAGTCTGAAAAAAGTCGACTATTATAAAGAAACAAGGATTAAAATCCCTACACACAAAACCTCAAAAAATTACACCCTACTTTGTGATTCCCTGCACATATCTCTTCATATAATAGTGTGCATTTCTTGGAAACATAGTTGTTGCTGAAAATACAGACTATCATCTGTTATTCCAGCCTTTACTCCATAAAATTTAAAGGTGAAATATTTAGTCAAATCACCTACTTCAAAGCATGCTATAATATTTTCTTTCTGAAAGCTGCATCAGATTTCTCATCCAGCAATGCACTTTAAACACAAGGTATAGAAAGGATAGACCATGCTACTAATTTATTAAAAAAAAACAGAAGAAAACCCTACCAAACTGTCACCAATACTTTGTGCTCAGTTCTGCCTTGGATGGCAGAATCTGGAATTTTTCCTCACTTTCAAAACAGCACAAAAGGAGTTTTCCCACACTTCCAAAAACCAAAGCAGTGTCCCAGAGGAAGAGAAAAGGGAGTCAATATTCTTGCAGCACATCCTAAAGTGTAATTTCTGGAGATTACCACCATTATTAGCAGAAACAAGTACATACAGCCTGCATCTATCAAATGGGCTTCCTCATTTTTTAGGGCACTTTGGGCTTATTATACATCAAGAAAAAACAAAAAAACCCAATACCTAAAGCTTTAGCATAGATCTAATTCCAAATTAATTTAGAAAATCCTGCTATATTAGCATGGTCTCAAAAAAAGACCAGTAAATATTATAATGAGGATTCACCAGTAAATCAGACCAAAGGGTCAAGAATCCTCTTTCAGAGAGATGTCAAAAAACTTTCTGCACTTCAATACAGAACTGATACTTCCCTTGAATTATCAGTATCCCATGCATGGTGATCAGCTTTAGAGGTGCTTACTCAGGGTCATATTTTTATTAAATATTCTCAGGGCTTTGTTTCTTTCCCTCCTTCTGTTCAGTCCTAAAGATATTGTCTTCAGAACTTGTTTGGACTCTTGATAGTTTCCAGTCTCCAAACTCTCCTTTGGAAGGGAATTCTACAGTGCAACTGCCTCTGGTAGCAGAAGCATGTACTTTCATGAATAAAATGAATAAATAAACAAACTAAAAAATCTCCTCCTCTCTCCCCTACCCTTCAAAACCCCAAAATTAAAAACCCAACACAGGCCCTGATGTTCACCTAATTTCTTCTGGACCATGGACTGGAGGGTTGCACTGTGCAGGCAACTGAGCACTTTGGCTCAGACTACCAGACAAGTTTTTTTAATCTAATCCTAAATTGCCTCAGGAACAAAGAGTGTTTCAAACTACAGACTGCCATAGCCAAAATACAAATTTAGCCCTAATGCGGAGAAATGTTAAATCCAGAGGAGGATTTTTCTATTGTGCAGAGCACAGCTGTGGGCTGAAGTGTCCCACAACAAGACACAGCATGTGTGCAGTCCTCAGCTCCAGCAGGAACGTGGCTCATGTCCTGGCCAGTGACAAAAATTTCCTAGTGACTACCACATGATTGTATCTGTCACAAATCCCAAGCTGAACCGGAGAAAATCTGGGTCTGGAAATTTGAACTGTCATTCAGAACTTGAGACAATGAGGCATGTTTCTAATCATTCCACTTTTCAAACAGACTTTTTTTTTTTTCCTGCAGAAGCCTGCCTGTGGCAAATAAATTGGAAACAAATCTGAAAGTTATATCCTTGCACACCTGTGAGCTAAGTGAGCCTCTGAAAGTCTATTCTCACAGCTTGAAAACTGAGAGCACATAAACCTGCTGTGATCTCAGGTGAGATGAGGTGATCTCTGATGAAGGACCAATTGGATTATTATAAACAACTACCACTTAAGATTAGCCCTTTTCCTAAAACACCACTATAAATACAAGTTATGGGGTTCAGTGTGGGGATATCTGGGCAACTACTTCATGTTTTGTAGTCCAGTGAAAGTTAGGCTACATTTTCTGACTATTTTTTTGGAAGTAACAACCCTTCTATAATTACTTCTGTATTTAAATGTATATACATATACATTTAAATGTATATACACACAGAGAGACTTGCTGGTAAATACAGGCGTCCTATGGCCTAAATAAAAAACACTTCTTGATTACATGGAATACAAGAGCAGTATTAACTTTGAGAAGAGGACAAACAGTATTGTCCGAATTTTTACAACTTCTCTTGCCTCAAAACTGCCAGGCCCCAATATATTACAATACTTGACTGTTCCAGCTGTGAAAACAAACTTTTCAAAGTTCTCAAACAGCAGGCTTTCACATTTCTGGGAAATGAAACACTACTAGTTGTTTTATTTATGGTATCTTTGCTTTATGACAGTTAATGAGCTGTAATTTTATAAAAGAGAACAAAAACAATACTTCATGCCATCACAAATAGCCATCAGCATTATTTATTGCAGATGTTTTAATCTATTGTGGTAATAATGAAACATTCATTGTTTTGCTACCCTGTGCTATCTGTGAGAAATTTAAAATGACAAAAGCTCTCTCTCCCTTTCCCCCCCTGAAGCTTTTGCTCCTTTCCAGAGGATTCTGTTGTGGAAAGGATAATGATGCGCACTTGGTAAAAAACAGCATAGTGGAGGAAACAGCCAATGTATGAAAATAGTTTCCTGATGAAGTCTAACCAATGCCTTCTGCAGAATGCAACTGTTTGGTAGACAAACAGGACATTACATTTGTGATTAAAATCTATTAAACCCTCAACTCCATGATATTAATGTAAAAGAATGTTTGACAGTATTTAGTCAGCAGTTCTAGTATTGTAACTTGAAGACTTCAAAGAGCAAGTTGAAAACCATTAATTCAGCTGCATCCAGCCTCTGTTCTGATTAGGAACTTCCATGGATGTTCAGTGATCTTATCAAAGCCAAGGAGACAGGTTCACACATGCCAGAAAACACCTGCCAGCTGCAGCCATGCTAACAGGACCCAATGTCCCCAAACTTGGCCAGCAGCTCTGCACTGCAACCAGCTTTAAATCAGAAGAGTTCAGTGCTGGAACCTGCCAAAAGGCAGCTCCTTCATGGTGATTCTTTAGCTTCCTATCTACTAAGCAGTGATAGAAATCGGGGATGATTTTACTACTTGAGCTGCATCTACTTTCTCTCAAAATCATCAGGGGCAAATAAAACCCAACCAAAACCAACCAAGTCCCTGAAGAGTTGCAGGAGCAAGTTCTTGGGCTGTGTTCCAGTGAGCATTCCAGATCATTCCCCCTATTGCTCAGTTAGCTCAAATATTGACTAATGCAGCCCCACTTGCCTGGTAAAACAAGTAGACAACTTAATTTATAGCAGGTTTAGCATCTGTCAGGCAAGTAACAAGACAATCATTCACAAGGCTCTGTACCTAACAGTGCGGGCAATTACTCAGCCGTCTGGAAAAGACAAAAGAAAAACTGAGAAATTTTGTGTGGTGAGCTCATGTTCCAGCAGTTGATTTTCTGCAATAACACTAAGGAGCAGGCCTTACACAACACAACTTCCACAGCTCTCCAGTGTTTGCCAGCATTGTAGTTTTACTTGAAGTCAAGTTTAATCACAGAGGAGAGCTGCAGAACATGGAGATGTGTTGGGGAAGAAGACCTATAACCCAGTTGAAGCTGTCTAGATATCATCATGACATGCTTATTATTATAATTCAGGCATAAGGAAAGGAATAATTTGTTTATATCACAGCTAAAATTTAACCCCTCAAAGATTATTGTATGAGCTACTTATTTCAGTTTCCCTGAAAATCACCCCTGTGTTCCAACTGCAAGGATGCAACACATGCTCACAGGATGCAAAAGCTTACATCCAGCTCCTTGCTCAAAGGAGTTCCAGCAAGGACCAGCTCCAGACTTATCTTGTAGCTATGAATCTTAGCCAGAGTGATTGAAAGTGCAAGATGAAGCACAACCCTCCACACCCACATTCCTACCCTAATCCCTCATTTCCAGTGCTCATACCAGCCAGACAGTGCAAGGCAAGCACCAGGGAACCACAGATCGTACTCTTCATCACAGCTCATCAGAAAGGGTCTTAAACACCCAAAGAATTCACTTGGCATTCATTATGGAAAGAAAAATCATGTCTTGAGAAAGAAGGCTGCAGCATCAAAAGATCACTGCACCTTAAAAAGCTCTGCTTTTTTTTTCTCTTAACATCTTCTGCAGCAACTATAGATAGAATTTAACTGTGAATCCTGCTCATATAAAACTACAATTAAGCTCAGTATTGTTATAGTTGGACTGCATTGCATCTCTTAAAGCATTTCTAAGGATTTCAGGTACCATTTCACGTACTTTCACCCCAGCCATAAAACGGGTAACATGTCAGAATAGCCTGGCCTATTTTTCCAAGTGGGTTAAAAGCCACAATCACTTAGCAACTTCCATTGCTGCATTTCCCTCATTCAAGCCAAGTCTCAGGTATGTCCTCACTGTCATTATCTACCTCCACAACAGCCCTATCTCCATAGCTCTCAGTTTCCCCTTTGAATAGCTCAGTGATCCTATCTGCTGCAGAAATACCTGGCCTCTTTAGTTTCAGGTTCCACAAAACTAACTTAAAAACTTAGTAATATTCATGTTGCTGGGCCTTGATGTTTGATTTACAGCTTCCTAGAGTTTGTTTGCTTGAGCCAAGAGATCTTTAAAGAGGTGATTTGCATAGAGGTCTTTCAGAGACTGTTTCCAATAGGGAGGCTTTCGAATGGAAAACAAGATAAATGCTACTGACTTTTATCATCAGTGGAAGGAGATTCCTTCCCTGAGCCAGATGAAACTCTTCAAGAGAGTTAATTACATTGCTAATGGGATAAAAAGACAAAGTAACATTCAAAAATGACCTTAAAACAACCATCCTGATGCAGAATATGCAAACAGCACTCATGGCCCCTTGTACTTGAGGCAAAACTAGCCCCATTTCCTAGTGTTAGGAGTAGCAAGTCTAACTCAGTTTATTTATTTTAAGTCAAAGATTCTGTGCTTCCACAGGTGAACTAATTCCAGAGAGCAAGAACACCAAATACTTAGGTTCAATTAAGACTTTTCGTAACTGTAAATACTCAACAGAGAATGTTGGTACATTAAAGGTAGAGATATAGACATAGACATGGAGAAGTTTCTGATGGTGTTGAACATATGTCAGAACTAAAGGGCACTGTTCCCTGTAGGTATACTGTGAACTCCTGTGCAAGATGCAATGAAATATTATTTAAGAGCTGTAGTTTTGAATTCTAACCCCTTAGCTAAAGACATGAACTCCAAAGCCATTATTACATGCAAAAAGACTACTACAGCACTAGGAAAAAACCAACCACAATACAAAACCAAAAAAAACCCCAATAGTAAGCCAGGTGGTCACTCAAGTGCCTCTCAGAAGTAGGAGGGTCAATTTCACGCCCCACAAACTCTGATGATTATTTGGAGATGCTATTTGAGACAGCAGATCTTGACATGAAAAACAAACCAAAGAATACAAAATAGAATGCACCATCAGGTAATCCCAAATTGCTGTTAGAAAAGGTAATTGCTAAAGAGACCCTTAGATATCTTTATGTCAAATTTCACATCCAAACCAATTACCTGCAAATGTGCTGCTTTCAGCTGGAAAATAGCAAACCTGAAAAACAGCAGTTTTGTGGAACCACTCCCTTGAACTTGTATAAATGTTTTTATAGGAGGGATAATGGAGGATTTTCCAGTACAGCAAGGACTGCTGTTCCCACAGCTTTACAATATGAGCAACCTAATACACCATGAATTATCCTTTAAGAGCTTTTAGCACAACTATTCGTAGCATTTATATGACATGTAAAAATGATTAGGAAGAAACTACAGACATAAAGTAAAATGCAATTATTATTTACCCACCCTAAGATTAAAGGCAAGATACAACTTAGACTGTTCCCCACAGAAATGTATATAACTTATTTAGCTGTCAGGGCCCCAGTTTTATCTGTTAGATGTTATAATCTTCAATTCCACCTCAATGTATTGTAACCAAAAGGGTTGTTTTACATTTCAGCAATCTTAATCACCTCAATGAGATCAACAAGCCTCAAAGTCTGTTAGATACTATTTTTAAGAAGCTCAGTGGGGGAAAGCTTTGTAAAGACTCACTTTGGTATTCTGGACTCAGTCACAACAAAAGTTTTGCCTCTAGATTAACAAGATCAGGCCTAGATATATGCCATGTGCCTCACCACACCTAGAGCCCTGCAACCAAAGTAAGACAGCAGTAAAAAAATAAATAAATCTCAAAACAACGAAGCAACCAACTAAAGCCAGTCCACAAGGTGGACTTTAACCACAGAAGTTTGAACAACACAGAGAAAAGGATTAAAGACCAACAATGACTAAAAGAATGAGTTATTTTTGCTTTGTCTACCTCTTACAATTTAAGCTACCAACTCAAGGCTGAAACAATGCTATTATTTCCTCAGAGAAAGCTACCTGGGCAATCTGTTCCCACTTCAGTGTCTTCATCTCCCTGTCCCTGCAAGGGGCCACACACTAAGATTTCTTCCTCCTCAGATTGTTTCATCTGTTTCCCAGTACAGTTCAGCAGTAATCTCTCCAGACTGGATTACAAATATCCACAAATTAATCATCACCACTACAGTTACTGTACTTAAAAATCCCCCAAACCTGCTCAAGAAGAAACCAAGCTCTAGTTAAATTAACAGTGAAAGCCACCAAGCCAAAAACCAACACATGGCATTTTCATAATAAAAGTAAGATATTTTATCTCGGTTTTACCAAACAGTTCTGTAACACTTACCTGCAGCTCCCACATAATCCCAAAATCTTTAATTGTGCAAGACCAGTCTACTGATGAACTGTTGTCTCTACTACCACTCTTCTCTCCCAATGATACAGCTCCACAGCTGGCATAAATCAATCTCATCATTAAATTTATTCCTACCAGCTGAGGAAGGGGCCTCTTTTTACTCTGTAGCTTGGAGTGCACTTCATCTACTGTGCCATTTGTCATCTCTTATTGCAGCAGCCTCAGCCCAGAAATGGTTATGTTTCTGACAGACAGCCACTCTCCTTACTTTAACAGGCACCTGACAACACATTTTCCTGTCAAATTCTTGACAGTAAAAGTAATTTAAAGATCTGTGATGATATATATTATAGTTATTGAAATCAGATTCAAGTCTTGAGCGTGATGAGTAAGGGTTTATTACTTCAGACTGGGGGTATTCTTATACTTATTTCTCTCCATACGTGGACTGGAGATAATTCATAGCTGTGAATTAAAACATTTGGCCAATTTAACACCAATCTTTCATTCTCATTCATAAAGTGTGCACAAACCCTCCACTCATTTAGAACCCAGAACCCTTATAGACAGCTAACTACCCCAAGGTCTGAAAATTCCTGAACCATTCCTGTCCCCATCACCTCTCTTTTTTGGTTTGATGATCATATGAATCCTGTTGCATACACAACACATTTAAAAAGGGCAGATTCTGGTTTAGGATCAATACCTTTTGATACTCATCCTATTTAATATACTACTGGCATTTCCATGAGATGAGAACAGACTGAGCTGTTTCCTGGAGTAGGAATCTGAAAGAATTTTTCTCTCAAATGTTAAAATACAACTGTCTATATAAATATTCTCTACAAAGACAGATTTACACTGTAACTTTATACTACATATGAATAACAACATTATAAAGAATTAATGCAGGAATGGAGTTTTTCTACATTATTATCATCCTTCTTAAATTCAAATTTATAATCTATGCATGCACTTTTGGCGAATTAAGAAAAATTTCTTTGTACCAGTAAGTTGATTTCAGCACACCAGAATAACAATTGCAGCTGACAATTATGTAGCTGGAATGGCTAAGGTCCTAGATTATTTTTTTTTACTAGCTGTTTGAGAATTAAAAACTTTTTTGACTTCTGAATATGCATTTTACTATAAAATTACTGAGGCTGAAGACAAAAATAAACACAAAATTTCTCACAGTAATCAAAGTATCACATTGAAATAAAAGTGCCTTACATTCTATAGCACATTATTCCAACAATCTTAGAATTGTTAACAAATATTCTTTAAGCAGTTCATCATTCCCCTTCAGTCTCATCTCCGCACTTTCTAACTCTCAAATGAATTTGTTAATTGTCAGATATGTATGAATGCTATTGATAACAACCAAAGTTTCAGCCTGGCAAAATTGAACAACTGTTCCCTTATACTGCCTTTTTTTTTCCAAAAACTAATAACTTTTTTAGAACTTTCAGCACCAAGATCTTGATTTTTTTCCGTGATGCCATCCCAGATGAAAATGAGTGGTGTGAATTAAGCAAAATTGGCCTTCTTCCTTTTGAATGAAAGAACTATTTTTCTGTGCTAGTATGCACACAAGTGTGTTTGCTCTGAATAACTGCAGCAGGTAAAGGTAAAGATAAAATCTCCTATAGCCATATATTTCAGTAAGTACTTGTAGCCACCTAGCTCTGGAAGCTACTGGTTCTGTTGTTTTATGAAAATATGGAAATTGTGCAGTAAATACACAAAATACAGTTAGACTCCATGATCTTCAGAGTCCTTTCCAACCTAAATATTTCTATTGTTCTATGAAAATGTGATTCTTTCTCTGAATTTGGCAATTGTATCCTAAGAATGTGCTGTGTGAGGGTGCAGGGATAATTTGACTGCACAAGTGAATTGTTAATGTTGGGTATTTGCATTTTTCTGAATGGGTAAAAACACTTGATTTACTGTAGGTTTCTTTCACATGCTGGAGCACAAGGTAAGAAAGAATTGAAGAAGTGCAAAAAGTTGGAAAAAGCTTTTAGAAAGCACAGGAATAGTGCAGGATGAAATTTTTTCAGGAATTGGCACTGACAAAAGGGATTGAGGAAAGAGTACATTTTAAAAGAAATCTAATTAAAACTTATTTTATGAATACTCCCCCTCTTCAGGACTGCAGCCTGAGTCTGTAAGTGCTGTGCTGAAGTATGGTAGCAACACACAAGCAAAGAGCTTGAGCATGTCTTTATGAATATTCACAGAGCAGAAAAGGAGTTGTATGAATGTGAAATCACATTCAATGTACTTGGCAGCTTTGGTGTGTTCTTTAGCAATTTATACCTTTTCTCCAAATGCTAACCTTCTGAAATAGGTGTAACTCTGCTGCAAGGCACTGACATTTGGATGTAAAATACCATACCTGTAAGAATACAACATATTTACCAAGAGCTGTACAAATAATCAGGAACACACTTCCAGGCTGGTGCTATGTGCATACATATAAGAGATCTGGGCTTTTGGGCTCTACTTGTCTTCAAGATCAAAACCCTCAAGTGACTACCTATAACATTTCACTTGAAGTAAATGGTAAAATTAAGGGTCACATCAGGCAAAGCTGGGCTCAGACTGGCTAAAGTGGAGAGTTTAAGGAGGTGTTTTTGCTAAATAGAACCAAAGGTGTTTTAACAAGCTGTTGCTTAGAGTAGCTCTAACCTTTTCTGCTGCATCTCAGTTGAAAACAATTTAAAAAAATCAAGCTGCTATGAAAGCTGCTGAGAAAAACAGATGCATGTATCACATCTGATATCACATCTCAAAATTTCATGCAGATGTATTATTGCTTTCTTGATATTTGTCTAACTCTTGCTAACATAGAGAGGATTAACCCTAACTGTTACCATAGCGTGTTTGGAAACCTACATATTCAGATCTCCTCTAACCAGCTAATGAGAAGCTGCTTTCTGCTGCTTTTTATTCCAGAGCCTCATTTTGTCATACTGAGTTTATAGCTTACACTTTTTCTCTGGAGAAAGTAACAATTATCCAAGTACTGAGTAAATGCTTCTAGTACATGTGAGAGACATAGACACTGCTGTGCATGCTTTACAAGTACTATTAATTTGTTTTCCAGCTCTGTCACAAAAGAATTCGTTCCTGTTGGTAATTCATTACTCAATCATTGAGCAGGTCCTACTTGGCAGACTACTTACCATCAGAATCTACTTTTTAAAATATTTGCTTCTCTATATAAGTGATGGAGACTGCTGTCTGTAATCTTAAGCCTGATTTATTGTTTGGTAATACCTTATTCTTTCTTAGTGAATAACATCACTCAAATGCAAACCAGGACTTTTTATTAGAGCACAGAGACTGATTTTCTGAGGTGGTTTCAGTGCACTATTGTGTAACTGCATTCTTCTAGGTCACATGTCAATGAGATTGATCTGACTGTAAGCATTCAGTTGTTCCCTAAGAAACATACTTTATTGCATGTTTTCCCTGTGTCTGAGAAACCTTTTCCTGGCTGCTTTGGATTTATGTACTCCTGGATACGTTCTTGGCTTTTAGGACATTTTCTGTTTCATCGAGGACCCCAGGCCCATAGCAGAGATATAATGTAAATAAATGTTGTTGCACGTTGAGTGGTCCAAAGGCAAACTTTACTCTAATGAGCTTAATTTCCCTAGGCTCCCCTTACTGGCTCCTGCAGCAGAAACTCTCTGCTGAGAGGCTTTGGAGAGAGAGGCTAAATCCAGCCATTAGAGAAACACCACCCTTATTTAGTTCCTACCTTAATTGACTTATACATCTGGTCTCTTGGACTCCAAACAAAATGTTAAATCATTTGATTGTTCTGCAACCCAGAGAAAACACATTTTCCTCCAGCTGAAAAAGCTGCTGTAGGGTTTTGCAAGGCTGCTTAAGTCCTGAAACCATAACTTAAATTTTTGTTTTCTTGCTTATTTGCTCCTTGTGAGTTGCTGTCATTGTGAGAACCAGGTACTGGAAAGCATTCTCGCACAGCAGGAGATAACATGCTGCTGTATATATACACACAATCATGCAGAACTATCACCAGAAACTGTGCTGAAGAAGTTTTATCAATAAAGAAATGCTTGTGCTAATCCAGAGTTACATTTGCTTTCTACCTCCGCTGCAATGTCCTCAAAAGCCCACATATGCCCAGATATTTATGGATTGCCCCTATTTCCCTAGCTGCTCATAACATATGGCAACACTGTCAGTAATCACCATAAAATACATGGAGAGCCAGGGACACGTACAAGGGATGCCCATATATAGACTTTGCACTCTAGACTGACATATCAATTAATTTTTTTTTTTTTTAGCAACACCATGTTCTCATGAGCAAGAATCTCATGACAAGAATCTGTAAGGCTACAAATTATCTGTGTGGCTTTTGCAGATTCTTACACACATTTTGTCTATCATTAAATTCATCCGTGTAGTAAAAATAACAAACACAGAGCTGTTTATAGCACCTGGCAGGGACATGAAGAAAATTGACCAATTAATGTCTTTAGGCACTACAGTTCCTGTCAGGTTGCTATATTATATTTCTTGGGCTGGAGCTACTTCAGAAACAAAATGCTTTTGATAAAATACTGTCACAAAAGGAGGCTGAGTTCCAGGACAAACTAACTCTTCAAACTGCCTTTTGAGGAAACATTATTAGGTGCCCACTGATGATTCCTATAGTTAAGTGACACCGAGTTAGAAAGGGAAAATTGGCTCATTCTGATAGAACACATTTTCACAGAGCAGAAGGTGCTGCAGCTGCAGAGGGAAAGAGGCAGAACTTCTCAAAGAATGTGTTAGGAAACAAATCAATTGCATTTTCTGTTCTCTAGATACAGAATAAATATCTCCAAAGTAAATATGGCATAGACCAGGACATCCACAGCAACAGAATGATGGCCAACACTTTACATAATATGATGATATCTTGAATATACATGAAAATTCACAGATCTAACCTTACCTGACTCACAGCCTGAGATTTTAATATTTAAGATTAAAAAAGAAGAGGTGGGAACTTTCTAATCTGAGTGGGATAAAATGCACGTCAAAGATTTTCTTTGGCACCTGCCACGTCATTTTCATATTTCTCTAACAGTTCATATGAAAAGGTTTTCTGAAATACAGCAGACACCCCTGGGAGACAATCTGACAAAACAGGCTCAAGTCTGCATCCCTCAGCACAATAGCATCATTGCTTCTCAGTCTACAATTTCCACATTATCTGGGAGGTGCTTATGTACACAGACTATCAGATGTCCAATTAAAGCTTAAAGGTGCTGCATATAAAATGCAAACTAAAATGTTTACAGTCATTAAAAAGAAGACATTAATGTCATAGTGTTATATGAAACTAAGCAGGCTCTGCTAAAAAAAAAAAAAACACTGCTATTCATGGCCATGTGATTTTTAAGTCAAATACTGGATATAAACCCATCAGAAGCTGGCGTGTAAAACTGTTATATTCCCAGTGATCTGAAGAAAAAAGAAAAGCTAAGTCAGTGAGAGTTTATTTTCAATGAAACAAGTAGTTAAATTCTTATGTTGAACAAGTAGTTAAATTCTTATGTTGCTGAACACACACACAAATGGAAAACAAAAAAAAAACTTTATCGGTACCTGAACATTAACAAATCACACCAACATATGTTAAAGCAACCAGAAATTAATTGTGAGAAAAATATTGTCTTTGGATACCGTTGGAAAGGCACAACTGGTGTTAAGAGATAAAAATATTATATTTGTACAATTTTACTGAAAGAACTAGAAACAGCAAAAAGGATTGGAATATATATTTATTAGATTCTTTGTTTTTTGGGGTTTTGTTTTTTAAGGAAGACCTACACAGAGACGGTATATTGGACAAAGTTTAAAACTCATTTCAAGTAATATCTTAAACACCCAGCATAAAATTAACATCTTGTTACAATGTCCTGTAACCTACTCTGGCTGAATTCCTAATGTTACGTGTTGGTTTCTCTTTACACAAAACAGTAGTCTTTCTCCATTAACAATACACAGGCCTCATCTGTTTCTCATTAAACACCCTGCTTTTTTCTGTAGTGTGTTGTGTTTCTGTTGCTGAAATCTCTCTGAGAATGCAAGGGTTCCATAACTAAGGATTTGGGTAAATTCTCAAAGCCTCCTCAGCTCTAATTCACACAGAAAATGTGGGAGATGGGAGATATTTCCTTCTCACTGACCCTAAAGAATCCCCATGTGTCTCCTCATCTGCACCAGCCAAACCTGCCCCAGGTAGCCCCAAAATATGAAGGGATTTCTCCGTGCACTGTGGGAGAGTCAGGATTTGTTCTGGGAGAGTAGGGATGAAGGGAAGAAAGAGAGTGAGACCTGCACAAGATAGCCCCTTTCAGCAAAGCCTGTTAAGGAGAAAATGCTAATGAAAATGGAGGGAAGAAGAGCAAGACCATTATCTTCTGGTCTGCAATGTATCAGAGGAAACATTCCACAGGGGTAATTTCCCAGGATTTGACAATTCAGCCCATTGGGCAGGTTGAAACATATCAAAACCTTGATGAAAGCCAATATAAATGAGAGAAGCAAACTGATTGATTCTGAACACATGTAAAAGAATAGCAAATAAATGTAATTGTAACGGTACAGTCTTCAGCTCAAGTCTTCACAGGCAAATGTTTCACACTAAGATTTACTAGACAGCATACCCAGGATTTAATTTTTGTGATTCATGCATTTTTCACACTCATTACTCAAATATAGATTTTTAGTATGTTGTGATTGCTCACTGCCTGTCTCCACCCAAGTATGCAGTTTTGTTTTTATTTCATATCATACTCAGTCTTGAGTAAAAAGAGACTGACTCACCAAAGACTCTGCAGGACAAAAACCACGTTACGAAGGATAAAAAGCATTTTGCCTTAGTCAGTTTGCATCACAGAAATGCCAGATGATGCTGTATCACAGTATCAAGTAAAACTACTGATGGCAAATAAATGATCTCATGCACTCTTTATTATTTAAAAAGCAAACGTGATTTTTATAAATATACTGCTTATAAATACAGACAATACATTTCTGGAGACTCCATATGTGTTGTAAAATCCATATTTATTCATATCTTTATCAAGTTTCTGTAAGGTACCATGCATCTAGTCCCTGAGCTAACATACTCTAAATTTTTGGTGCCTATTTGGATTGCAAATTTTTAAAGATAGTGAGAACAGTTGAAATACTTGGCATTTATTACTCTCAAGAATGCAAATATGAGTAGTTATACAAAGAACATCCATTCCTCAATTGTTTGTGGAGAAATCCAGTTTAAATGGGTGTTTGCAAAAAAACCAAGCATGTCACATCACTGTTGGGGCCACTGAACAAATATTTAGAAAATAAACCTAAGGTCACAAACTCTTCTTCAGCATTTGTGACAACAGTTGGCTTCCTTGAGCTTGCTCTCCCATAGTTTTGGAATAATGAAAGAAAGAAATGCAGCATTATCAACAACTTCCACTTTTGGAAGAGTCTGATTTGATGATTTTGCAATCTAACACAAATATCCAGAGACTGCTGAGGAAACATGAAGTACACGTTATCCTGGAGAGGCTCTATATGGAGCAAGCTTCATGTTTATACTTTGTTTCACTATTTTTCCTGTGTGTAACTCCTGGCTGACACTGAATTCTGTTTCTTAAAAAAACACATTCAGGTTATCTAGACTTGATTGTGGTATTGTCATTAATCACTCACATAAAAATAAATATTTGTATGAATATTCTTATATTGCCATAAGGATTTTTTTTCTTTCATCTGTTTCAGCAGGGACACATTTATAACACCAGTAGTCCAGCATCATGTCATTATAAAGCAATAATTTCACTGGAGGGCAGACCTGAAGTAGGACAGTGATGAATGAACTGTTCATTTTAAGGATGCACTAATGGCACATCAGAAAAATATTTATTACCTATAAAAATAAAAAGAATTACAACTAAATCTATGCTTGTTTTCTGGAAGAATATGCATGTATAAATGTAAAATAAGGAAAAAAATAGACTTTGTCTCAAGAAGGTATCAATGTATTCTGATGTCTGGCTCACTCTTGAAGCTTTGAGACAGGTGTCATCATCTACAGAATCTGTGTAAACAAAATAATCCCCCATGACCCATTTATGGTCAACTCATGATACAGGAATCAAGACTTTTGTAAGAAATCAAAAATAATAAGAAAATATTTTTATTTTGGGTAAATCATCTCTCTCAGCCAATACAAGTAGCCCTAAACCACTGCTGTGTTCTAACTTGGATTTTTTCAGTGGCAGCCAAATTTTCTGATACTTCCACCTCCAACCAGATGTTTCCATCTTGCTGAAATTTAACAGGTTCTTTGGAGAATCCCATACAGTAACTCTGATGTTACAGTCAGGACCTCACTCCTTCAAGAGGCAAGAAGCAGAATCCCAAGGACAGACTAGAACCTTGAGCACGGCAGGTTGCTTGTTTTCATGGGAATGCTGCCTGCCCCAGGGCTCTCTGCCATGTGGGTTGGCTACACACAAGGTACTGGAAGAGATGCAATAGATTGGAAAAGCTTGAAAAAGCTTGAAAAAATGGCAGCTGGGGCACCAGAAAATGATGTGGTAAAGAAGAGGTCACAAGGGGAAGGCAGAAGGGAAACTACTGCATGAGGTGAAGGGATAAAGATACTCCCAAGCACATGCCCAGGCAATGCAGCATTGCTCTAGCCCCAGCTCCGGCTGTTATTCCTGTGGAGCAGTTAAGAGTCTCCTTTCCTTCTGCTTGATGTGGGAAAGTATGTGGAATTCCAGATTCACAGGAAGAGAGGAAAGGCAATCAGAAGGGAAGCACCCCTCGTTGAGGAAAAGGACACAGATAAAGTTCTGTGATTCTGAAACTTTTCGCCCCTACCTGTGACTCCCATCACAGGCCACGTCCTGGCCTTTCATCAGCAGAAGGACACAAAAAGTGTCCCAGTTACAGCTCTCAGCCCTGGAGGTGAGCAGTGACTGTTTCAGTCTTGCTTGATTTGGGAAAGAGCCTGAAAATGGAGGAGCTGAATCTACATACAAGGCTTTAAGTTTACCCTAAGAGGAATGAGAAGGAAGTGCACTTTTCTATTTCCCGAGACTTCTTAATCATGGATTTAGATGTTTGGAGTTAATAATGGTGCTTTTGGCAGGAAAGCCAAGAATTAGAGCACTATAATCTGCTTATCTAGGTACTGGGTGGTCCTCATGTTCATCTTTGAACGCTTGTGCCTCATGATTCCATATATCTCCAAGCAAGGAGGCAGAGAGAAATGAATTATTGGTGAGCCTGGCTATCTAAGATAAGAATAAAAATGGGAATGCAGTTCTGAGGATTTTAGTAGCTCATGTAGAGAATTGTGTTAACTCTTCCATTGTCCTTAGATCATAGCTAAAATAAAGTGTTAAGAATAAAAAAGGATAAAGTTACTCTTGCAATTGTTAGGAGATAAATATAAAGTTTTATGAGTCAACTACAGAGTGATTTAAAATAAACTGTCAGTAATTATATTTAAAGGAGAATATACACAGGCTGGCTTTAAAAAATTGTACAGGAAGGTCCACAAAGGGAAATGGGCAATTATCTCGCAACATAACTAAGTCATTAAAAGAACACCTTTTTTTTTCTGTTATTCAGAAAGAATAAAAGAAAAATAAAGCTTCTAAACGTTAATAAAATAATTTTTTCACAAAAATAGACTAAATAGAAGAAATTATGCTTTCTTCTCTTCAAGTAAGTACAGCAAGTACTTCAAATCATTTAAGGGACCTCTTGAATTTGTGGAGTGTGTTACAGAAATATAATCTCAGAGCAGCTTCACTGCCTGTCTATCATACGCTACCCTGCACACTGAAATTCAATTCAATTCCATTCAAATTTATTAAAGGTCAAAAGTTCTGGGGCACCAAATGTTCCAAATTTTAATTACTCCAAAGTCTCTATGTTTTTATGAATCAGTGTCATTCACTTTGATTTCGACTGTAAAATCCTACTGAAGCAATTTTAAAATAAAATAGTTCATTTTATCCTTAAAACTTAGAAAAAATAAAGTTCTAAATAAATTTATTTCTTGACATAAGAGATTATTTCCCAGATGCTACAGACAGTATGATGGAAGTGGGACACTCAAGTTAATCCTACAGACTAAGTAGTTTGCATGAGAAACTGCAAATTACTTAAGTGTTAACTGCAGAAACAGTTTGTTTTATGCTCTTCCAGATTCTCTTTTCTCCTTCTTATCTTTCTTTTCCCTTTCCTTTACTTTCCTTCAGCCTTCAGCTATTTAACTGTCCCCTTTCTGTTTGCTTCCAATTGTCTCTTCTTTTTCTCCTGTTAAAAATATCTCTCCCTCTTTCCTAATGTCTCTTTTCACCATCCCTCTGAGTTTTTTTATCAGCCACATCTACTTCAGGAGAAAAAAAGGCTCCAGCATCTAAGGGCAACTGTCTTTTCTGTTCATAGTTCATTTTATATACTGAGTTCCTTGACGTTAGAATGTCTGTGATAAAACACTTTCCTCTGTTGTGTGAAGTAAGATTTCTTGTGAGAAATACAACTACCTGAAAGGGGAGGGTGGAACTACTTTGAAAACAGCCTCAAGGTTAGGAAAGGGTGTGTTAAACCTTTCTGGTTACATTGTGACCACCAAAGATCACTAAATGGTTTTGATTTGCTGTTCTATTTAAAGCTTCCAAAGAAGCCCCTAGTGCCAGATGATAATATTAATATGCAAACTTGCAGTTGAATTATTTGGCACATGTCAGGGTTAAATACTGCAATAAAAGAGGAAATCTGAACATCAAAGACCACTCTGTAGCTCTTCAAGAAGGACAAACGTTTTACTCCCTTCTTAAAGATAAGGAACCTGCTGGTTCCTTTAAAAGAACACTAATTCTTAACTATATACCTGACAATTCTTTTTCATCAAATCAAGATAGCTCATCTGGGCAGAGAAATTAATCTCCTGTTGGTGATGTGCTTCCAGCAGCTGTTTGGCTGGGGATCCCAGTGCTCACTGCCACGTGGAGAGATGGGCACAGAGGCACTGATGTCCCTGGGCAGTGTCACCTGAGACCCCCCAATCTCTTTCAGTCCTTTTATTTTCAAGCATATTTTTATTTGAGGCAGTAACATTACTGTTAAATCCATTTTTTTTTTCTTTAGGGATCCATACAGGTAAAGCCACATATCAGATTCCTTTTCCTTCTTACCAAAACTACTTGAAATATATATTTATTTAATAGTTAAATGTAAACCATGGAATAACTTGCAAGATTTCACCCCAATGCACAATTCAGCTTGTCTAAATTGTGATCAGTCTGAGTAAACTTGGAAAGACACAGAATAGATTTTGCTTTATAACAAAATTAGGACTCTGCTTCTTTATCCATAGAGGACAAGTAAAAATTATGAGTACCAAATATCATAAGAAATTCACAACCTATGAACCAATGAATGGACATCAGTATGATATAATTAGCAAAAAAAGTTAAAAATTTCAGCATATTTCCTCTACCTAGAGCAAATACAGGACTGGGACTGACAGAAATGACTGATATGTTACTGACAGGATTTTAGCACCACAACAGAAAAATGCTGAAGCTTTTAACAGAGTAAAGTAGCTCTTAATGTGCCCACAAGTACCTACATATGTATGTATACAAACCTATATATATATATATATATATCCACACACAAAGAATCAGTAAGAATTTTTTTTTACCACTTCTATATTAGTGGCATTCCTAATAATAATAATACTAATAATACTACTACTAATAATAGTGGTTAAACAAAGACCATGGTATTTGTTATTTCTAGTGCCAGCTGAAGTAAATAAACCAGTTAAGCTGATCCTAAGCATTTTATCTGAAATACAAAATGAACTGAACAACAGCAAGAATAGTTCTGATGCCTTGTAAAATCTTAAAATGTCATAATTCCGTTCATATGTTCATATTTCTACCAGAAATATGAACACACACATCTGCTGCAGCTATTCACTCTGGGACAACTTTAAATTCTGACCTTTACATTAAAACCTGACCAAAAATATATGATTTTATTCCCTTTAAAATGAAAAGAAATTTATTCACAGATTAAGCAATTCTGATTAAGTTTTTCTAAGAAAGAAAATTACACATAGTACAACAAAAATATGTAAAGTCATAAAGTTATAAATATGCTTGTAAAATCTTCAGTGTAAACATTATATACAGTGTATAGCAGTTAATGACAACCAGGATATTGCTCTATAATACAGTTTTCTGAGAGATAGTAAGACAATACATTGCCATTTTGGTATCAAACAATGATATTTCTTTGTATAATTTCCAATGATCATAGGCATATAAATCATAGGCAATCAAACAATAATTGTTGGCTTTCTTAAACATGAAGTGAACACATAAAAGTAATAATGTGCCAGAGGAAGACATCAATGCGTAAGCAATTAACCACTGTTATTTTTACATATTTAAATAGTTTAACATTGTCTCCAAGTTATGCACAGTTCCCCCTTCCCCACCCTACAAAAACTACAGATTCATGTGGAAATAAGTCCCCTTATTTTCCTTCCACACTATTTTTTTCTTGCAGTTCTATTTTTCAGAAAATAACATTTATCTCCATTCTCCAGACTTCATTCATTTGAGCTGCAATAGAGCAGAACCAGGCTACAGATTTCCCAGTTCCAAGATCCCCTGTGGAAAAGTAAAGAAGAAAACTTCATCTGATGAGGTATAAGCTCAGATAAAGCAAATGCCAGCCACAGGAACTTGAAGTTTTGTTGTGGTCCTTGCTGGACACCTTGAAAAGAATGACTAAAATTGGATCACGACAGCTTTTCTGGACAACTTCTTATGCCCCTTAATAAACCATGATATTTTTTGGAGAAGCATCACAGTGAATCTATAGAAAAGTTGTTCTGTCTTCTAAAAGACCACTTGGAGCAAAAATATTTTGAAATCTCTTTATATTGTAAATATAAATTACTTTTAATGCATTGCTAAGCTGCTGCAACTGAATGCTTTAGTGAAAATTTCAGTTAAAAGATGCAGAAACCAGCCATGTCCCCTTTCATGTAATGTCATACTTTTTGGTTTTAATGATGGAATTTGAGTGCAACCCAGTTAAATAGAAACATACATCACACAATCACAAGCGTTTTCAGAATATTTTTTTCATTAGAATATTAACTATGAGGTGCAAAAATGAACCAGCAAGAGAACATTTTCAAGTGCGATGTCAACTGACAGGCAAATATACAGCATTAATAGCAATCAACAAGTATTCTATTAGCTATGATTACACAACATTTTTTATCTCAGAAATTAGCTTTATAATGCTCAGAGTATCCAGCTCTGCATGATAATCTTCATCCCCACTACTAGAGAAATTTTGACATCGTGGATAACAAAAGCCAAATAGTATACAAGGAATGGCATTCCTGTAAAATCTTCTTGTTCTTAGTGAGACTGATGCTAAAATTTAAATAAAAGAAACAGTAAAGGCTACTCAAAATATCTCTTAATTTCAAGGAGAGCTGATTCAGATCCATAACTTTTAATACATTCAACCACTGATCTCTCTAACCAATCAAGGAACACAATATCAAGGTGCTATAACAACTGATTTACAGCCTATTTTTCCTTTAACCAAATACAGCAATATGCTAATGTGCTGGCTTGAGAGCACCCTGTCCTGAGAGAAGAAAGCAGGTAGTTTGAATCAATAATGTCTAATAGCTAACACAGATGACACCAAATGAAGTATTGTAGCTGCAAAACAATTTTCAGACAGGTGGTGGTCCTAAACTTCGGAATATTTGCATAATTTACTTATCGCAGCTAAAGGAGATTGCAAGCTGATTAACTTTATTAATGCTTTTGTGAGACATTGATGTCTATATCACCATATATTTCAAATCTTCACAGGAAAAAAATCAGACTAAATACTCAGAATCAGAAATTTTCAAACCCCCGCAAATCAATAAATTAAAACTGAATGTACAGTAGTTTTAATCTTGAATCTGGCTTTTTTCATAACAGATGTACAGATACTCATTTTAGAAGGCCTTTTTACTGAGAAAGAAACATACTGCGGAAAAATTTTGTTCAACATATTTCAGTTGTGCCTCAGCTTCCACAATGAGTAAAATAAAAGGCTCTTTTAGTCATAACAAGTTTATGTATTCAAATATTTATAAGCTGTGGGTTGCTATTTTTGTGCACACACTGATGCCCTGCAGCGTGGGCTTCAGATGTAAAGTACCTGTGAGTGGGCAAGGCAGTTCTCACTTCCACTGAGCCCATCACCTCTATCCTCAATGCTACTGATCTGGGGACTGAAAGAAGCAGCAGATTTATTGATATTATGTTCATATTTTAGGAAAAAAAAATATTGCTCAAGCTGCAGATGAGCTTCCTGATAAGAGAACTGACAAAATTTCACCTATTCCAAGGATATCAACAGCCAGCCCTCCAAGTTCTGGTTATTTTAGGGATTTCCATCACATATGTTGTACAAGCAACAACATCACATTTAGCTGAATTTGACAGAAAACCTTCATTCTATTTTCAATATTCCTTCTCTCTTTTAGTAATCTAAGTGTTTCTAAAAAAGAAAAGAAAAGAAAAGAAAAGAAAAGAAAAGAAAAGAAAAGAAAAGAAAAGAAAAGAAAAGAAAAGAAAAGAAAAGAAAAGAAAAAAGCTCAGCAAACATTTACAGGCATAATGCTAATGTTATGCTGCCCTTCATGGGAATTCTTGTTTATAAATAGCTGGACAGGAAAAAGGAATAATGTCAGCGAGAACTGAGTTGCCCTTTAAATGGAAATAATCATCTGGTTATTTCAGTCAAGCAGCTGTGTGTGCAGTAGGAAGTCTCACTCACAAATATTATGATGACTCATCTACTTTCCTTTTCTAATAGTAAATGCTCTTTTCTCTTCATAAGTGCAGCACTCCTAAACCCTTCGCAAGCTGCAATTCTACCTTACATTCCCTTACCTAAATCTGCAGATTTTAAAGTGCAGATATGCATTTATATCCACAAAATCAGCTGTTATCATCACTGGGGTTACAAGGTTCTTTCACACAAACTGCAGACCTGTGAGATTTGCTGCCCTTATCAAAGCTAACATCTGAAATAGCATGCAAAATGCTAAGGCTATAAAGAGAAAAGGTGCAGCCTGGACTTCTCCCAGGTCCCTGGAAAGAGAGGAGTTAATCAGCACAGGCAGTTCAAAGAGGGTGCAGTGAAACACAGGACTGTACTGCAGATGTGTGGAGCTCTCGGAAGGTGTGGTCCGTGCCTTCCACATGCATATTTAAATACTTAAATTACATGGCCTTAAGGCTGCTATTAGAGAACGACCTCACAGAGAGGAAGAATTACACCGTGAAATGAGGCCTAGCACATTTCTTCAAACAGAGAGCTGAGAAGAAGAAGAAGAAGAAGAAGAAGAAGAAGAAGAAGAAGAAGAAGAAGAGAAGGAAAAGCCCGGGTTACTCACGATTCTTTTCACCTCTCCACCTTGACCCCGCTTTTATTCTAGGCGCGACGTCCACGGCAGCAGTTATGTCTATTAGCCCAAGCAGCAGCAGCAGGGACAGCACAGCCATGCCAGGTAACAAAAAAAAAAAAAATCACCTCTACCTGGAGTACTGCTAGAGATGAATTGGAGAGGACTTTCCTCAGTAATGAACAATTGGAGCTAACAGCACTTACTCAGCAGAGGCAGAGGGAGATGTAAAATGTTATTCCTGCTAGAAATGTTTATTAAAAATTTCCATTGCATCGCTTATTTCCTTCATCCAGGGAAAGCAAAAACAGAAGAGTTGTAAAGGCTTCCCCTAAACTAGGAGCCTCTGGCACTCAGAATGCAGGAGGAGATGCAGTGGCAGCTTTCTGTGGTCCCTCAGAAGCCACCGGCTCCTCACCTGCCTCTGCCACCTCTCAGCCCTTCCCAGTGTTTATCAACATTCCCCACAGCACCCTAGCAGGGGACACAGCCAGGCTGAAAACGGAGTTTTTTCTCCCTCGCTTCCATATTTCACTGCAGTTTCACAGGGCTGATGACACGGAACATTTTAATGTTGACACTCAAATCTCATTACATTTATCAATGGGCAGAAAAGCACAGTTTTTCAAGCTTTCCCCTCCCTTACCCACAGAGGGGGGCAAGGGCAAAAAATAACATATTCAAGATGAAAAAATGAATGCTTAAAAAAGAAACTTTTTTTTTTTTTTAAAGCTGTGCAGTAACTCTGCCTCTTATTCAGCACAAGTATCTTCTATTTCTAGGGAAAATAACACAAACAATACCACCTCCCACACAGGCTTCTGTCAGCAGATGCTGCATAAATGGAGCAGCACATCAGTGGTAAGAGAAGCTCTGAGAAATTGTGTATAGAATCTGTGTTACCTAACAAACCCTGCAGCCCAGCAGCCTTGAGGCACCCAGGGCAAGCAGATTCCAGTGCTTGCAACAGCACTGCTGGAAGAAATTTAACCCCAGATCCCTGAGTACTGGGCAGCCAGATCATGAACATCCCCACGGTCAGCGAAACGGTCTCAAGGAAGAGCTGGAACACAGCTACCCCTGCCTACCCCCTTTCTCCACAATTATGAAATCATTCCACATGAGTTGTGGAGACCTAGAAAAGCTTCATCCTGAGGGCTGAAAATCACTATAATAAGACCAGAGGGCTGTTCGTTCATTGTGATGGAGGGCTTTAGTCTGTACAAAGTCTACATTTATATCCAGTAAAAGTAAGTGCAAAAATTTCTAGTCCTTTAGCGCTATAAGCATCAGCCTTGGGAATACTTAAAATTGTTACTTATATGACAGTAAAACTTACTTCTTTCACAGAACAGCAATGAAATAGCATTCTCCAAGCTGATCTTCTGCCTCACACATTGCGTGCTGCCTGTTTTGTATAGAGGTAACCAAGCTGCAGAACTGAGGGCCTTTTTGTTGAATGAAGTACTGGAGTAAATTTCTAGATGCAAATTCAATTACCAAGAAAGGAGAGACTAAGTAATTTACCTCCATCTTAATAATGCATCTATTTTATAATTTATCTATTCTATAATTGATAATGTTCACAACCACTGCTCATTATGAAATTTGAGCTCAAATTATTAGTGCAATTGAAATACTGCACAAGAACCAGTTAGGAGGAGACCAGCTGAAGAGACTAATTTCTAAACCTTCTCATGTCAGTGATAGGAACTTTCCAAAAGAGGGCCTGAAGAATTTTCTCACCTAGAGCTGGCAGACCACAGATGATCACAAGAAAGTTTCAATAGCTATTAAAGTAGTTATCCACAAACCGTTTAAAACGGGATGTTCTTTTTCTTTGGACCAGTTAGAGAAATTAGCAGGAGAGATGTGGTCTTATTTCAATTTGGGTGAACTTTGCCCAGTACAAAAAGAAAAGTATTTTTGGAATAGGATATAAAGAATTTGTGATCTCTGAAATCTCCTGCTTCTCACATATTACAAGCAGCCTTCAGTTTTGCTCTGACCCCAGCAGCTCCTTGTGGCTATTCCCTCTGGAGAGGTGACCAGGAGGGATTCCATATATAAACCCTGTACTGTATCTGGGCATGGAGAGAGTCATCATATCCTTGTCTCAGTGGGATTTCCTTATGAAAATCTTTGGGGTTTTGTGATCATTTTATTTGACACGAGTCACATCTATGTGCCGAAGAACAACGGTGATCACTCCTACACGTGCTGTTGGGCCTTTGCCCTACAGCAAAAATAACTCCTATGGTAACATATAGTGTGAAAAGAAATGGTTGGGGGGTTCATTTTGTCCTTTTTTAAAGCACTTTCTAACTGCACATTTTTCACCATCTGAGCTCATGCCAGTTCAGTCAGTAGTCGCTCTCAAAAGATGACTCATCGTGTTGCTGGTTATGTAAGATACCTGAATGTACCACATTGTTCACTGCACCAAAATACAGCAAAGTAGAAAAAAAAAAATTAATATAAGGTAGCCCTTTAGGAGCACATGAGCTGTAATGCAGAATAGTGTAGTTTACTGTGAATGCAGAAATACTGAGTGTTCAAAAGACAGCAGCAGTTTTGAGCACTGAAACCAAAAGGTTTTGCAGTCTCACAGTTGACAGTGAACTGTTTGAAGGAGAGAAGATAAAGATTTTCAAAGAAAAAAAAATAGCCAAAGCAAAGCATGAAATTCCAGAGTGAAAGAAATTATTCTGAGCTAAAAATTCAAGCTGCCTCATAGAAGAATTCCCTGCCTTGTAGTTAATACTTGTTATGCTTTATCTGGTCCCAGATCCAAACTTCATTGAGCCTTGTGCTGTGCAAAAGTAAACTTGTACATCAAATTGGTGTTTCAGCAGATGTTGGCTGAGCTCTCAAGCCCCACAGCTGTTTTGTCTAACAGGGAATCCTACACAGAATTAATGGAAAGTTTCAGAACTGTAGGCCAGACAGCTTTTTATCTTACAAGATTAATGGAAGGCTACTTTTATAGACACAAACCACTGCATGGACACTTCTGCACCCATTTATCCTGCCGCAGCAGAAGGAGCTGTTGCCTTCAAAAAAGCTACCCCACATCCCGAAGAGTGCGAAGAGATTACCAAAACAACATCTCACAAGTGACATCCACACAAAGAAATGAAATTAGACATTGAAAATTCATCACCAAAAGAGCTTTTACATCACTTTCTCTAACATAGTACCCCATGGACAGTGTTGCTGGTTACCAGGGCAGTGGGCAATTATTGCCATCAAAGCATTGCCTTCCCCACTGGATTAATAGCAAGCAAAACCAAACCAATTAAACATTCAGAGGTGTGAAGCCAAATAAAAGGTGGCCTGCTCCTATGTGATTCAGTGTTTTATAGCTCATTTAACTGGTTTCAGTTTCTGCTGTATAACTTCTGCTCATGTGAGTTCCTCAGCTGTTTGAAAGCTTATTCAAAAGCAATATAATTAATTCTGGGAATTAGCCATGTGGATAAATTTTTCAGAGATGCAGTGGACCACTTGAAGATATTACACTAAGACTGGATGCCTTCCTGACTTATATGTTACAGTTCAGTCAAAAGGATTTGAAGATAAAATTACATAATGAATTTATGGTCTGTGTTACATTAGCTCTATCTAGATTTAATACACCTAATTTTCTCAAATCTTCAAACATATTTAATTTCTTTTCTCCTTAGCTTTCATTATGTCTCAAACTTTTAATTTCTGGTTTAGTGCACCAAATAAAAGCCATTTGCAATTTACTGCACAGATCTTTCCTTGGATCAAGTAGCTTCCCCAGAGCTTTTTATCCATATTAGCAGAACTTTTTTCCTGAAGTTTTCTCTCCCTTCATTACAGACTTCACCTTTTTTTACCTGGTAAGAGAGCTCTCTACAGCATCTTGGCAAGGGCTTCCAAGGAGAGTTTGAAATAAATTTCCTCTGCATTCATTGACAAAGACAGGATGAAAGCTACAGCCTCTCCCAATGGAAGAGAAGCTGTCCTTTGAAAAGCCAGTTCCTTTTGTGCACAGAGGACCTTCTCCAGTCCTCAAAACCAAAGCCACTTCCTTACACAGAGACATCTCTGTTGCTTCTGAAGACCCTGCCACTGACTGTGTTGGAAATTGATGACCTGGGAAAGCTTTTTTACCGCAGAAGTCAGGTGCTGGTTTAGTGCAAAGGAGGACAGACTGACAAGGAAGAGCCTGGCTGGGTACCATGCCATGGGTTCTTGAGTCATCCCTTCCTCAAAGTCACACAAGGACTGGCTCAGCCTCCCTTATCATGGAGGGCAGTGACCTGCCCTTTCCAGTCCTTGATTTTAAGGCATCTTTATCAAATTTGCAAAACAAAGCAGGCCTCTATTTGTGCAGTATGAGCTCTACTTAAATAGCTGCCAAATACAGTTCTTATACTGCCTTTGATGCCCTATTACAAGTCTCACTTTTTAAAAGAAAAAACTGAATTGGGTGGCTATCAAGGAGCCTGTGCGAGGCAGCCGTACAGAGATTTTGGGGCATGACAACCCAACAGCCACAGAACTCATTAAAGCTAAACATTACCCAAGTTTTATTTTACAAGCCTTACAAGTCTAAAAGCTCCGGGGAGATCAACTCAGATGTAGCAGCGTTTGCCATGAAAACATTGTAGTGCTGTGAAGTGAAGGGCACGCACACGTAATTCAGCAGTGTGTGCGTGGAACAGACCCACACACCATTGTACCCCTGCAGTCTTGGGGAAACACTCAAGTTCCCAAATCAGCTTGGCTGGGGTTTTTTTGTTTTGATTGTAATACAGATCTAATTAATACATCAACTAAACAAAGATCCTGAGACTGACTGGGGTTTTTTAATCATTCAAATGCATAAATTTGAAAAAAAACCTGCCAAATTCACCATTCTAACATACTTGTTACTTTTTTTCTGTTTACTTATAGAACAGCAACAGTGCACTCAGCACTCTATAATCATATAAATTAGCATTACCTCTCTCCTAAAGACTTCATGGTCCAGCATGACTGAGTCTTAAAAGTCATCACTTCTCTGAGGGCATATATTGGTTTCTTAATTTCCTCATGTTAAAGCCTTTACATTCTAAACCATAACATTATACATTTTGCTAGCTCAATTTACATTTTTGGTGGTAGAGGAAAACGAATGTGTTCTTCATGCATGCAAAGATACACACAAGTCTTTAAGTAAATGTACATCATCTCTGTGTGCACGCTTCTACTAATAAAAACCACAAACACAAAAACAAACAGAGCAGGATTTGCACAATTAGAAAGCAGTTCTGATATATATTATTTAGTCTTGACTAAAGCTACATTTAAGTAAACTGATCTTAGTTTGGATCAACCAGCCTTACACATATACTCATTAATTATATACCATTAACAAGAAATAACATTCCACTCGATGAAATTGGAAAGGAGATGGTCTGGTTTTTGAGGCAAAAGCATGTTTTTCTCATCCATGTACCTTATCAATTTGCCATCTATTCTCATGCCCTCAAGGCAACACAGATTTTGATTTATGTCAGAGACTACAATTTTCTTGATTTATTTTTTCCATGTGACTGCAGAAGAGTAGGCATTAGACAAAGCCTGTAAAGTTAAATCAGGAACTACTATGAATTTTACAAGAAATTCCCCATTAGAGGCCTAGCTAGTAATGCTATGAGAAAATAAGTTTTAGCTTTCTCTTGCTACGAGAAAAGCAAGAATTAAGACTTTTTTTTCCTTATTTAACAACATATTTTTTCCTCTTTGTTTGTAAAAGATGCTTACAGTACATCAAGAATTAAACGGAAAAAAAAATAAAGCCTGATCTAGGAGCATGTAATAAAGAAGATATTTTGTTCTTGTTGTTAAAATGCAGAGTTCCTATGAGATACCTCCAAACTTGCACTCAGGCAAAGGAACCATCCTTCCGAAGCAAACTAGACATGTCAGACACATTGTGACTGGCTAAACCTAATGAGACAACAAATCTTCAAGGCTGCTCTTTGAGCTGGAGGTGGCACCTTGTCCCTCATACCAGCAGAGTTTATGCATTTAAAGTCAATATTGGGGAAAAAAAAAAAAAGTAAAATAGCCAAAAAGCTAAGGAGCAGAAGAGCAGGACACTCCAACCCCAGCTGACCCCAGGTACCTGAGTGATGCTGATGCTATCACAAGGTAGCAAGCTGAGCTCCCTCTTGCACCACCTCCTCCTACAGCCACAAATTGCTTCTACACAATAGAGAACTAATTTTTCTTTAAAAGTTAAAAGTACCAGGAGGCTCTGGATCCCAACACACCACTCCTGAAGGAAGCACGGCTTTCATGAAGGCATCAAATCTCTCAATATGCTTTCTTAGCTCTGGCACCAAATCAGCAAAACCCCTGAGTGCATCTCAAGTGCTCTCAGGACCCTCAACCACAGCACTCCAGGCTTTTAAAGGCTCTCTGTCTCTTACTGCTGTGATCCCACACCAGCAGCCAGAGCGTGCCTTCTTCTAATGATTATTTAGCATTTTTATGTGTGACTGCACAACTAACAGCTCTTCACAGCTCTATGTGAGCTGATATTTCAACACAGCCAGTGTTTTATGTCAGCATAAATGAGAAGCTGTACGAGACTGCCACAAGAATGCTTCCCAGATCATGTTGATAGTAAAATTTTATAAGATAATGTTGGCGCTTTTAACATCAAGCTTATGGATTAAATATGTCTCAAACATTTAATGTATTCAAGTCATTTATCATTTTCTGTTCTAGCAAATTGGCAATATTTATCCTATTAATTCAGGCAAATGTAGGACTGTTTACTGAGTGGTGGAGAATTATAAGGATATGTTCAGACAAAAATAAACATAAGAAAACTAAAGTGAATATTGTTTAATGTAAAAATATGCCATCCTACTCAGCTCTCAAAATAAACTGCTAAACTGTCGTCGGCCTTCTGCTTTTCAAAAAAAGTGATTGTTAGGCTAATCTGTCAGGACTGATTTGCATTTCTATATTTACTTTTTCTCACACATTTAAAATATCATCTTTAGTGGGTTTCAAGAAAACATTCAGAGAAGACCTGGACATTTTATGATTGCAAGATCAAATACACAGCTTGTTGCATTTTCTCTTCTTATTTTTGCTACAAAAATGTATTTCCTTTTTGCTTTATTTTCCTTTCCACTGATCTCTGACTTCTCCATACTCCATCTCTGTGTACTACTCCCTTTTCTTTCCAGTATATAATTTTTCCAGCTTATCATTCCTCATCTCCTTCCTCTCTGTCTCCAGTTAGCCAAGCCCTGCTCAGAAGTGAGGTATTGCCTGGAAGAGGTGCAAAGGAAAAGGTACTTGAGCTGAGAACTGTGCCAACACAAGTGAAAAACTTATGATGAGAAACCCAGGTGAGTGTGGCATTATCTCAGCAGGTGATTTTGAACAGATAACATGAGATAAACATGTATTTTGCAAACTGTCCCTGTGATTAAAAAGATAGAAGTTGAAGCCAGCCTGCCAAGTACCTAAAACTCCATGAAATTTATCTCAGAAGATGGAGATATTCCTGGTATTCACTCTGTTCTTTTAAGAAAAGAAATTGATTTCTACACATGCTTGCTGAACATGGCATGTTGTTCAATACAAAATCAGCTAATTTTTCTTGGGGTGGGTGGCACCAGAAACATGGGAAACTATCTTGGCAGATGGGCAGAGAAGAGGAGCTATGACAAAATATCTAAAAGCAGGTATGAGAGTCTGGTTACACTTTTTGTACTCCTGCCAACCCAAATTGCAATGCAGGGAAGGCTTTACAATATCTTCATCCAGGCATATGAGGACATTTCCTCTGCAGTGTTTCCATACTGATCTTCAGAACAAGAATCAAGGTCAATGCCTCACAGCCTAATAAGAAAAAAATTCATTTGAAGGACAATTTTACCAGGCAGTTGCATTGGTGTTAATGAATCAGTTGGAGATTTTTTTAACTTTTTCAGTCTTCCATTTTTTCAGGGAAAACTTAATTCTCTAGTGTTGAATCTCGTTATTAGGAGACAAAGTAACTTATAATAACTTTAGCAGTGGCATGGCTTGTGTCCCAAATGGTGCAAATAATTCACTGACTGTACTGGATCTATAGCAAACTGTGAGCATCTAGCCTCCTCTGCTTTGATCAACATTTTCAAAGCCTACTTGAGAAAGATGGATGCCCTGTCCTATTAAGGGAACAATGGGAACTGAGTTTCTCTGTATCCAGAGAGAAGGCAGTAATACAATTTCAGCAGTCAATGGAAGTTAGTGGTTTGACTTCTATTTGTGCCTTTGAAAATCTCCCCAGTGAGATTCTTTGGGTGAATTAGAGCTATGGGATAATTTCCTAAATTGGAACAGAATCAATAAGCTAAATGAAAACATTTACCTCAAACTCTAATTTAAACCCTGAGCTGATGGAATTAAAAATGTCATATCTTTAATAGATGTACATAAATAAAAGTGTCATCATTAGCTGATATGTCATAACGAGCATGGGGCTAAAATTACGGTCTGAAACCTCATGCAAAGTCTATGTTCAAGTGAAATAAAACACAAACACATTTAATACATTTTTCTGTGGGTTGAGATTCAGCAATAGTAGAAACAGGCCACAGTTCCTGACTTTTGTTTGTATTTCAAACTAAAAATTACATTCTTAGCTGATATGGGGCAGCATCTTGCTTTATATTTCATGTTGTCCTACTGTACACAAATGTGTTAACAGAAATCAGCTGAAAAACAAAAGTGTGTTTTTAATGAGTTCCACACTTTCTAAACTAAAAAATTGCAATCGTAATATATTTGTGTTCAGAACAATTTCATAATAACTCAGACACTTGAAAAAGAACATTCCTAACGATATATGCTACTTGAAATTAATAACCTCAGTAATAAAATCAATACTCTCCTTATAGTTCTTAGTAATTTTTTCCAATATTGATTTTTTTTTGTAAGGCACTGTAAGGCTTGCTTATTATTTGGATTGCTGATATTGTTTTTATCTATCATAAAGAGAAGCATTTTAATGGAAAATTATTGAAAATGAACATGTGAAATAACCAAGGAACAACTGCAAACAGCCAAGTGATCATTTTAAAGATTAAAAAATCAAAATTTGGAGACATCTAACACTGAATCATTTTCCTTTGAAAAAATTGAATTACTCATAAAATGCAAATGTACCATTCAGTTACTGGTAGAAGTTTGTTATGGGAATAAAAAAATTGTACCAAAACTGTGACTGTAATGACCAAATTCTCCTCTCTAATAACAGGATTAAACATAGCTAATTATGATATAGAAAAGATAAATTTCTGAGAGGCAGAGCTATATAGCAAAATTTTTTACATATAGGATGGATATATATGTATAACACAAAAATAAGTAATAATAATCAAAACAAAATTAAAAGAACATCAACTTTGTTAAGGGCAGATGAGAAAGTGATTTTCTTACTTTCTCATTAGATTGGAGTGTTGATTATCACCTTTCAGAATTATCAGTATAAATCCCTGTTGATTCAAATGATTACAGCTGAAATGCTTTTAAATGGTTTCAGTGACTTCAGGTGTTGCTTCCCACAGATTTTTTTTCTCTAATTAAGTCTAGTCTATTCCTCTTCCTTCTTTCTTTGCCCCAATTTTTATGTTTCCCATGTTATCTAAATTAACACATTCACTTCTTACATGGGGACCAGTTGTCTGATCCATTTCACAGATCTCTGCTCTGTTGACAGCTACTCTAGGTGCATTCAGAGCTATTTTAAAGATGAAAGCTGCTAACATGACTTTCTCAAATATGTCATCTAAGACAATAGTTTAAAACTTTAAAGAGCCTGTAAAAATCTCAATTAAAAAGAACAAAACAAAACAATTGAAAACCACTTAAAAATAAAAAAAATATTCAGATTCGAAAAATATTAGCAGTCACAGAAATGCTGATAGCTTTTCAGATAAAAGACTAATTTTGAATATAAAAACTATACTGCTAATAAAAAATAGCATACAATCAAAATATATTTGGCTGTGATATGATATAAAATGGAAGATTTTTGCAAAGAGTAAAAATGACCCTCTGAAACATGCTGGGCTTGCATGTAGTGCATTTTTACAGCAGTGAATAAGGAGTCTGTAATCTGTAAAAAATGAAGCCTGTAAAGTCTGCAGTGTGACAGCCTGCCCATGCCTCCCAAAGTAGGTACTCCTGTCTTTTCAAAGTGAAGGCTTGACATTAGCAAGAATAGAGACCAAAAGTGCCACGGAGGAGGTGACTGAGTGCAAAGTGTGAGTGGAAGTCCTTGGGAAGGCTGTGCTCCAGCCTGACACATTGGCAGGGGATGGAAGCTCATACTGGGAAATAACTGCCTGAATATGATTTTTTGGGGGCCCTTGAAGTAGGTGAGAGCATTCCTGGCTGATTCCTGCTCCTCGTTTCTTTTTGTCCACTGTGGATTGATGCAGTTTGGCTCAAAATGCCTAACACAAGCCCAGAGGGCTGGCTCAAATTTTGGGGTTTTTTTTCACATTTTATATACATTCAAGGTTCATTGCATAAATGAATCTCAGCCTAGCTGTACTAGGACACCTTCAACATTCCCACTGGTTTTGGAGAGATCCATAGCCTCTAAAAGTGGATTTCCCCCTCCACCATATTCCAAGACCTATGATTAGCTTTTGCTATGCAATGGGACTTCATGAATTTGAGTTTTAAAAGAAAAAATCAGTCAAAGAGAAGCCACAGTCAACTCTAATGTAAACAAACTCCACAGAAATTAAAAGCATTTGGTTCACAAACCTCAGGGCAGATTTCAATCCCACATCACTATGACATCTGGAAAGAAGGAAAGAAGGGAGAGAAAACCCTGTAAAAACAGCACAGAGCTCTTCCCTTTGCTCATCACTGTTTTTATTCCCTCATCTTTTTCCTCATTTTCTCCTTCTCTCCTTCCTCTACAATTCCTCAAACAGCTCACACTTAACTGGACAGCTAGGGCAAGTCACATGGCAGAATTTCATATATGCCATTTCAGTTTGTCTGAATCAGTTACTCTTTTAACATGAAGTTCATTGATTTATCAGACTACACAATAGTAGGATTTACAGAAAGATTTGTCCTCAATTGAATTAACAAAATCTCTTAATTTAAATCCTCTTCACTCTATTTTTGCAGGGATTGTTCAACAATTTGTTCTTTTCCTCTCTTTGGAGCGTCTTTTTCTCGGAATGTAGTACCTCCTTATATGTAAATATATAGAATATATACTAGGGTTTTTTTACTAATTTTTTATAGCAAGGAAATAGATGGAGAACAAAAAGAAACAAATACCTAACATGCTGTTTTGTAACGTGATAGCTTCTCCTCTAACTAGCTGCTCCACTCTGTGGCAGAAATTGCAAGGCCACCTGTGGATCCAGTCCCAGTTATCTGTAATTTGGCCTATCAGCCCTAACACTACATGACATAATTCTCTGCTTACAACATATGTTGGCAGTTGCACTCTGTGAGGTCCATTTACTGAATCTAAAGCACACAGCAAAACTGGGCAGTGTGCACACAGAAATCCCCAGAGTAACCTGATCTTTGTAGCTCATAATGCTGCTTGATTTGGTTTCAATTAGATATATTTAAATTCATGATTCTGAGATTTTATGGAACTTTTTATATAGTACCATGCTCACTGTGCTCATTATGCAATACCAGGCAATGTAGAGCAGAAATTAGGAACTGTAACTTGCTCTGTCACAGGTTAGAAAATGGCACAAAAAAAGACTCCAAACAAACAAAACACCCAGCTGAGGTAGGAGGAGGGAACTCAGTATTTTTGAAGATCAACATGAGTTATAACCAAAATACTTAGCCAAGCAATGAAGCAATCTGATAAATTTGCAGCTGCTGGGAGATGTCTGAACTTTATTTTGTGACTAACTCCAACCCATCATATTGGCTTTTAAAAGTTAACCTCAAAGAAAGTTTGGGAAAAAAATAGGTTTTGAAAACTGATTTAAAATCACTGTTTAATTGTACCAACTATCACTAAAGTCACTGCATCAACTGTTGCTAAAGCCAATACTAACAATTATAAATGGCACCAATACAGCCAGATTCATTTTAAACAACAGAATTTTAACAGGAAGAAATAACAATTTTCATTTGTGTTGGCTTAAAATAATTAAGCCAATCTAAGAATATTTGGGTCCAAAGTATGCATCCAGTTTAAATGAAGGCTATGAGAGGTGACTGTAGACATTATGAAGATTATTACTCGAAATTAACATTTTTTTTCAGCCTGCAATACAGAAATATGAACGGCTTGGGGCATATTTTCTAAGTCTTTTGTTATCAAATACTGAGTTAGCTCTGGTACTTCAAATTCCAAAGGTAAGGATTCAGCAGACTTATAAATACTCCTTTGGTGTATAGGAATATTTTTTAGTTCTGCAACACAGAAGAATTGATGGATTAGTATTTGCAGAAGTATTAAGGCCTCTGGATAAAATGTGTGCTAGGATAGAAGCATGTGCTTTTGTACTTGAACCACCCTACACAGATGAATTAGATATTTGGCCTTGTATTAACTTGTGAAGTTCTGCATCAGCATTTTACAATTGTAGCACATATTTCATTTTCACTGGCAAACCACAACTCATTACAAGTCTAATTTATACATAGCCAAGTGGTATGGCTTGTGGAATAGGAACATATGAACTTGGAAATAGCCAACGTTTTCCAGTAATTTCAGAATTTTTCAGCCTTCTTGAAAGGGAGAGTTAACAGCCTTGAGATTTTCTAGAGTACATCTGAATAGTTTCAGGAGCCAAATCTTTTATTCTGTGTTTCAGTGCCAGCATAAGGTTCCTTGAAAACCATCCTCCCAGTTTATATCCTTGAAATAGTACTCGATGCAAAACTTCCGATTCTGGCAGCAGAACATACTTATTTTCTTTTATTCTTTGAATCTTGAGAATTTCTCCAACTCCTCATAAGAAAAGATCATGGGAACATGCTATTCTGTCAAGCGCACAGATGAGAACTGTAGACAGGAAAATCATTAGGCAGAATTTGAAAATAAAGAATAACAAGGATTAATGAAGAATGAAGAGAGTTGTGATGATCTAAATCGAAATGAAAATCAAAAGGGGAAAAAAAAATCAGCAGAAAAAGAAGACTAATTTTTGGTCAGATTTTTGTCAGGAACTTTTCTCAAGCTGTGAAGCTGATAAACTATTCCCAATGGTCTTTGACAAAACAACCCACAACAAACAAATGAAAACAAACAAAACCCACTCACAAACAAGCAAAACAAACACAAACAAACAAACCCCGAAAAACACACAAAACAAACAAAACCCAAAACCAAAACAAAAAACCCCTACAACAGTAAAATAAGAAAATGTGAGGTTTGAGAGCAAAGAAGCCTAAAATATAGTGATCAGTTGCAATGTGGTCACCACTCCTACCTGAGCAACCCTTTTTAATCTACAGCAGTTCAAAACATTAAAGCAGCAACAGTATTCTTGTCTCTTTACAATAGAAATACCTGAATTATCTGCTCAAAGCCTTCTTACTTTAGTGCACTTATTTTGCCTGAAATCCACAGGCAAAAATTTATTATTTAGTACTCTTTTTACAGGAATTCTTTTAAATAAAATTCTGCTAGACATTTTATACCAAAACTTATTTCTGAAACAGTCTGCATGGCTATAACAATCTATCATTAAACCAAATATAAAATTGAAATAATTTACAAGAATCTATATAATAGTTGTAGCTTTGTTTACCAAGATGTTTTCAAAAGCAATATTATTCACTCAAACCATACCATAACTGCTTTGTCCTGCCTCTTGGCAGCTAAAGCAGAATGCACAGGTATGTGCAAATGCGTACTCTACAAACTAGACAGGAGCAAGACTGCATTTAATTTGTTACAGCCTTTAAAACATCTAAATATCTCTACTGTGTGTTGCACAAAATGTCAGTCCAAAAGTTTCAGTGAAGTCTAATAAAGTTTTTCATCACTCAGACTATGACCTCGCTGTACATTTTGTTCTGAGAAATGTGCACATAGTTTGCTTGTTCATTTTTTTTAAAGTGAATCCAGTACATTGAATCATTTTTTATTCCTGATTTTCCAATATTAACTTTACTATGGGATAGAATAACTACCAGTTAGGAATGATAAAACTGCAAAGCTTGAACATATCAGTATTCTCATTAGAATTAGGTTCTAATTCTCAGTAGGTATTGAGCAAGATATGTTGCTGCAGCTAACAGCAATTAATAGTAGTTTAGGCTCCAGTTTTAATTTTATTAGAATGCCATATATGCTGAATAATGTCACACTGGACTGTTCATTTTTGCTCCAGCCACAGAGTGCAGTTTGGGCCATCCACCTCCTGGAGAACAGGAACATAGCAACAAGTCTCCCATTAGCCGTGGGGGCTGCTCCCAGCCCCCTAAACACAAAACCAAAACCAGATGTCAGAGATCTGCAGCTGGGATTGGAAGATATCTTGTGGCTCTCAGGCACAAAATAAAACTCCAGTGAATTTTTTTAGATTGAGGAAGTAGGACTTAAATATCACAAAATGCTCACATGGAATACTGTAAGTTGTTTCTACCTCACCCAATGCCAAAACAAATCTAAGCATCTTAAAGATGGATATGATACCAATTTTCTTTTTCTCACTCTCCCTCATTATCTCTAAATATGTGAAAATTGAAAGTTATACAGTACTAAAAGTTGGACTTCCAAGATGACTATCCAAAATAAGATACTTCAAACTTATACTATGGAACCAGGTTCCATAGCATAAACCAAGATATGTTTCTGTCAAATGAAAATTCTCTTTGGCTTCAACTAATCTTCTCTTGCTTAAAACCTGTTACACAAACATTTTGAAAGCAGAGGCTCTACAATAAAGATGGTGCTAAGCTGAGAAGCTCCACACATGTGAACTAATGATGTAGCTGACAGTCTCAAAAATGTCCTTAAAGAATACTTCACCCTTAGAGATAATTTAGCCTCGTGAACCTCAATGGAAGTTTTCCATTGTCTCCTATAGAATTTAGTCAAAAGTTTGACAAGAGAAAGTGACAGCGTCTCAAAAAGACCTTTAAATAAGATGACTGGGGAAGAAAAAAGAACTGCTTTGCTCAGAAATAATAAATTCTAGAAAATATACAGGCAATTAAAAGCCCAACTCATGCTGAAGCATAAATAAAAAATCCTAAAATATAGTGTGTCTTTCCCCAAGGACAAAGACCAACAACCTTCTTTGGCAAACTTTAGTTATGTACAAAAATAAGAATTTTTTTTATGTTTTAGATTGTTGCAGCTTTCTTTCAGGGGTTAATGTAATTTCTCAAATTTCTCAAATGACTTTGAGTGGTTAATGTAATTTCTACCCATATTAGAAAGATTAAAAAAAGAGTCACAAGCAGTTAAAGCTTGTGTGACGAAATTTATAACTTAATGTTTCATAATAAAATACTTGCTAGAGTTAATTCATTTTCTGTATTCTATAAGAATCCTAGACAGCTGCAAAATCATAAAAAGGATTATTAAAAGTGCTGAAGTAGTTTTCTCTTACTTTAACTTGGACAGTCCTATAATGCCTTTTTCTCATTAGTGTGCATGCTAAGGAAAGAAGATGCAGTCTTCTGAATAATTATATAAGGCACATCTCTCTAGCTCATCCTTCTGAAATCTTTTACGTGTTCCACCTACAATTGCAGGCAACTTAATATTGAAGTAATTTACAACAATGCATCTGATATCTTTGTTTACCAAGAGAATTTTCAATGCAGTACTATTTACTTAAACTTCAATCTGATTTGCTGGTTTTTTATAAATTAATTCTTTCAACAGAAACCTCATCCAACTAATTTAATACAGGAAATTGTGTAACAGCCTTCCTTGTTCTTAAAGCAACTCCTAATTTTTATTTAGTGAGGTTTGCAATGAACAATATACTAATAAAACACATTCTTATTTTAATTATATTAAATAGTGACTTTGATATTTATGTTCTTCTTCATTAAGAGTTTTAAAATTTAACCCTTATCCATGAAGATACTTAGATGTAAAACTTAAGTGGACTAATTCTTACAGCAAGATTTGCAGATTCATAAATAAAACAAATGTAACATTTTTTTGTGTATGTTCTGTAGTAAATAATTAAAAATATCTCTCAAGAAACAAGACGAAGGATAAGCCACATACATATGCCACAGACAGTTCTCAGTGGATTAAAAGTGGAAATTTCATGTGAATGGATAGTCAGTCCTGAAAAAAAAAATCTCAGACCTCAAAAAACGCCCTCTGTACAACAACTTAATGTACAGAAAATTAAATAAAAGTCTTGAAAATAACCTGTAAATATAATTACCTTGCAGAAGGAGATTTCTGTTTTCAACATAACTTACAGAATGCAGAAGATAAATTGGTAAAGATAACATTAAACTGATAAATCACAATTGATAAAAGAGAGATGATCTCTCTTGAATTACAACTTACAATAAACTCAGGCAAGACAAATGAGGTTTTGAATTGATACATCACAGAAGTCAGGGATGTCAAAACTGTATTTTCTAAGAGTTCATTATAAAATGTAAGTAGCACTGAAATTAATCTTTGTGGTCTTCAGAAATTACATTACAACACATAGCTCAGGGATGTAGTGCACTGGTTCATATCTGTCCACAGAAAGCAGAAGTGACTTTTCGGAGTCATTAGTCAGCCTTGGACAAGAAAAGGCCCGAGAATTGTATTTATGAGTGAAGATATGTTACTGCAGGGAAGCTTATCTGTTTATTTCCCATCAGCTTCATCCATCTCTTCTGGCTGATGCCTGGACTAAAAATGCATCAGCTCCCAGATGTCACATCTAGAGCCCAGTGTTTCAGTGTGACAGGGGACTGCACACAGGTCATGGCAGCTGCATGAGGACAGAAAGGTGAGAGCAGCAACTGCTTTGATTGTCATAAGATACATGACTGCCATTTGATTGTCATGTCTTTTGTTTCAAAATCAGCACGGAGGAAACTCCACAGCTCACTTCTGTCCCTCAGCTTCAGTCAGGCACTTCCATCAGCCAAGTTCTGAGCTCTGCTCATCCTACCATCCCTGTGGTCATACACACACTGGAGGATCAGGAATGTCACTCCCTTCACATCTTTGAAGGTGTTCTCTTTCCCCCAAGCTGAGTACATGGAGCTTGGGAGGAGATCAGCACCAGACACCCTCACTTAAACATTCGTAAGCCACTTGCATAGGCTTTGGGCTACCAGAGCAAATGAATACAGATAAAAGTTTATGACCAAAAGCTTCTGAGTCTCTGCACTTAGCCATGCTGCACAAAAAGCCTTTGACCTTGAAAATATTTGAGTGTCATGGACACCATCCCTCCCACTGGAGTAGAGACTCCCAGTAATTAAGAGCCCAAGATTTTGCCAGAGTTACTCAGTTACAGGTACATGCCACACCAGACAAATTCTGAAAGATCCTGATGTGATAAATAGGAATGAACTGAAAATTGTTTTAATGTCCCTGTCCACATGTTTTTAAGTTGTGAATGTATAATGCCACAGCAAAGAGAAACCCAAATTCAATATTATATTCTCTCAGAGAGAAAAAATTGCAGTTTTAAGCCAGCAAAACTATGACATATGAAACAGATAGCTACTGCCTGTCAGTATAATCTGCTAGGAATAGTTTTTAGGCTCTATACTTCTGGGCATGTAGGAAAAAGAAGTCATTACAGCAGTGAGAAGGGACAATATTCTTCTTTAAGGTCAGAGGGGCAACTCTCCATTTGTTGGCAAATGGACTCCTTAAAGAATGATGTGATCAAAGGGACACTCCAGAACAAAGCCAAGGCACAATGGCCTGGCTTTCTAAAGTCACATACACTTAAGTGAATGTGAGATTTAAAGAACACAGTATTAGGCAGCACATGACCTCCAAATTTTGTACATGTACAATACCTTGCTAAGAATATTAAAATATTGCTGTTGCTCTTGTGTTGTGTGCTACTAGAAGGGTAAAATCTGATTACAAAGACGACCCTGCCCATGCAGAGTCTTGTGCATATTGCACATGATGTATTAAAAGTGGAAATCTGCAACAGCTGACAGGACAGGGAAATGAGGACTGGGGATAAAAAAGAGAAGGAGTCAGGGAAATGAAGACCCCCAGGCACAAAGCAACAATTTATTCAACCTGCCTGCTAGCTGTCGGGTACTTCAAGCTCACTAGGATATGTTCCAGTACTGATAAAAAAAATGTGTCACAGGGAGGTGGAGGAAAAATGGAAAAGGGTGTTGAAATTTGTGGTCAGAATTCATAATCCATATTCAGAAATGCCTAGTAAATGAAAAAAAGAACAGGCAACACTAAATAGTTTTTACCTGACCTTCAGCTGGGATTTTGTTACTATTGTTGGGATGATTGGAGAGACTGGTAGAGATGCACCTTCATTTAACATTTGCATCTCATCTCCTCTTTTTGCTTTATAAATTCCTTGCATTCACAAAATAATTTTAGGCATTTAGTGTCCAAATTTCAGCTGTACCTTCAAGTATTTACTGGTTTTACTTGGTATTGTTTCTGTGCCCTGGCTAAGCATGTAAAATATTACTAAAAAAAATAAAATGTAAACACCAACATAATCTACAGTTTTGCATCAATCTATGCAACACATGTTTGAACAAACACATTACATTTCCACTTTTTGAAACAATATTCTGGTCAGAAAAAATATCTAGAAGAGCTCTAGGAAGAATTCAGATATGAACACAACTTCTATCTATTTATAACTTCATGCTTGTCATTGATTAATACACACAAATCTACAGCGTCTTTTTATCTAGTTATCTTACATTCATTCATGATGTTCATCATCCAAACATCTGCCCATAGCTAGGAAACACCTAAAGGTGTTTCCCTGTGTTGTAAGCCAATAAAATTATGGCATAAGGAATTGCTGGTAGTTTGGTGTTTTTTCCCTCCTAGTGACAGGTAATACCTTGCAACAGATGCTATTCATTTCTTCTGGGTGAGCTTGGTACTTACTGGGCTTGCAAGGGGATAGATTGATGAATAGTGTAAAAGTAAATGGGTTTAGAAAAGTAATACTTTAGAAAAACAGAAATGGAGCTGGGGTGTGAAAATTGTGGTGGAGAGAAAAGTGTTTGTGGTTAATGAAGAAAATAATTGGAAAGGGTCAGTTTTACAGCCTGCCTTGGCTGTTCCTATTAGAAGATCCAATCTCCCATATCCACAGGATGAAACTAAAAAGGGATCTTGGAGGCTGACAAAGCCTTCAGTGTTACACTATAATCCTACTTTCACAAAGAATTTATGAGGACATGGCAGTGAAAACCAGGAGTCCTTCCCTCCCTCTGACAGAGAGCAGGAAGATTGGAAAGACAAAAAGATGCAGCATCACACACATAAATAACCCACGTGCACAAAGCTAAGTTACAGTGTCTAACACAACACTCCTGCAAACACGCTGGAACACCAGGTGCTGACAACAGGGTGCTTGAGCAAAACTGCTAAATTGTGGCCAGAGCACCTGAAATAGGATTTTCAGAGGCACTCAGTGTAAATTTAATTGGTTTGCCAAAAGCAGCATGGATTTTTGATGCTGCTTCAACAGCAAACAGAGTTGAGTCATGTTTTCCTTTTGAATACAGCTCTACTAATTGTTTGTTGTTGACAAATTTTTCTGCTACATAAAATTATCCACACAAATACTCATGGCTTTCATATCTGAGTATAACATTGCCGTAAATCCCATGTTAGGCAAGGTGTCACATTGAAATCAAGGTAAACTTAAACCACTGCAGCTTTCTGGGACCTTCTGATTTTAGTGGATTCCTACCTGGGGGTGTTACATCAGTGCTTTGGGCAGGACCAAGGAATAAACTATTAGGATTCAATGTGTTTGGTTTAATTAGAAAAGCCTCAAATAACTTAAGAATATGCCTAAATGTGAACATGCCTTTGTGTGGTAAATACCTGAAGCTATTTTAACATGAGTAGAAGGACTCTGCTGGTTTGCATTCATTTGGTAGAAGTGCAGATTAAAAATGAATGTGACAGCCCCCTAACCATGCCCTTACCTCTGTACCTTCTAAAGATGTGGGAGAAGAGGCAGCTGGCACTCAGAAAGAGCAAAGATATCATTTAGCTTTAGCATGGTTGTGGTATCCTTCTATGCTGTTTGGTTTGCACTTGTAATTGTGGATTCCAAATTATGCTGGTAATCCAGGATTTGGGATAGGTATTCTCCCCATGACTCCCACCGCAACACTGAACTGACTCTACAAACACAGAATGACTGAAGTTAAAGCACATCATAGAAGAGTTCTTCAACAATGAAGAACATTTCCCTGTAGAAAATTCACTTTTCATTTTTTGGATCACATTTGGTTGTATTATTAGAGGATAAATGTCTCTCACATGTACTAAATTTTGAGATGCTAAAGGCATGTCAATAGATTTGATTTCTCCCCTTACTGTACCTGCTAACATATGATCAGAAAATACTTTTGCTTTCAAGTGTTATACCTTCAGCAAAATGAATGTGTTGAAGTACTAGTCTTAGATTTAACAATCATCTTCTTGAAGCAGGTACTGTGTAATATTTTACATCAATCTTTTTTATTCTTCCAGGAAATTTACAGAGCTAATTGTAGATTCAGTGACCTAGGTGCTTTGCCTTTTCTTTTGCAATCTTTATGAATCTACTCTGTCAAAAAAATTAAGGTAAAAATTCAAAGATGAAAAGGAAAGCACGCCTGCCAAAATACCGCACTAAATAGAAATAATTTTGAAAGGCGGTTATTAATACAATTGGTGATTATTAAATACAATTGGTTCTGCATTTCACATCAGTGAAATATACTTGAACATTTCAAATCCTTTCTCACCATTTTTCCTCATCACAACTTCCCACATTATCACAGTTTGGGAATCCCAATGTGTTAGTTTTGGAAGTGCACACATCATCGTAAAAAGTGACTATTCAATTTATATCATCACTGCTATGCCCTATCATTGTTCCCTCTAGCGAAGAAAAAGTTCTGTCAGTTTGATGATAGATGGCATGCAGTCAGAACAGTGCAATTAACCTTTCTTAAGCTTATTCTCATTTAAGTGAGATAATGGAATTTGATTTTTCTTTTCAGAGACTTCTGAGTTTTAAAAATTATTTTACAGTATGGAGAAGCCAAGCTCTTTCTATGCTTCTTATGAAACAATTCTACAACTTTTCTATTATGCATTTGCTTGTCATTTAAAAGAAATGCAACTGATTATAATTATTCCACCAAAAAATAGCTCTAAATAACAAGACCTCCTGAACAAAGAAAAATACAGTTCAGATTTTGTGTGCTAGTTTGTTTTCTGTTATCCTCATGATGACTTTAAAATGCATTCTCATGAAGATTTTAAGCACTCCTCTGAAAGATTACTCTGTATAGGAGAGTTGAAAATGCTTCTCTAAAATAAGAATTAAACAAGGGTTTTAAACTCCAATGTTGTTAAAATGGGCTAGGAGCTGATGGGAATTTCAGCTCAAAACAGAAGTGGAAGAGGTGGAAGTGTTGATTAACATGTGCACATCTTTTCACGGTCACGAAAAAGGGGAACAAGTCCACTTGTGACAACTCCTGCTTAAAAGGGCTAAGTGACTTTTCAAAGTCACACAGGGATGACTTTGCCTTCTGATTTCCATTCCCTTGCTCCATTAGATCTCCACAGTGCTCCACACTCATCCTGACAGGAGGATGTGCATGAGCTCATTGTGACTGACAGTTTGCTGTACTGTCACTGCTACACAAGGAATATTAAAAAAGGAACTGCAGAACTGCAGTCTTTAAAGAAGGTGGCAGAAAACCTTAAAATACTATTTCCCAACATTATAAACACATCACAATGTCAGTCAAAGGCAGAATTTTATCCCTTGGAAACATGTGGTTGCACATTTAGCGTTCTATTTTTCGTCCTAGTGGGAAGAGAAAATAAATAATGTCTCTCAACATAATAGACCTCTTTGAAAATATTTGCCCAGGTGAAAAAGTGCCTAGTTTTCGTTTTTAAAGTTTGGGTAATCTCACTGGGATGAATTTCATAGAAGAAAATTTTATCTAGCAATTTGTTCAGATGAATACTTAAATTGGCCTCTGTTGGTCAGAGCATTTCCTTTATGCTGGTCAGCCTGACTCAGATTCAACAGAAACCCCTGCCCTGCGCTGCATTGTAGGAGAGATTTTATCTGTGGAGTGTTATGACATTCCTGGTGTAAAAGAGCCAGGATATCAAAAAATACCTGTAGAGGTTGCATGGTGAGTATGGGAGGTCCTCCTGGTACAGGAAACCAGCAATGAGGCTGAATCTCCACGGCCTCTGAAGTTTGCACAGTCAAAGAAAATATCCAGGGAAATAGAACAGCCAGCTCAGAGGCAGAAACAGGGAATCTTCCCCCAGGAACTGAGCAAGATACTGGAGTAATATCTTCTGCCTCTGGCTAAAGATCCAGCAATGCCCACCTGAGCATCATTCCAGACTCCTCTTGGCACAGCAGTCCTGGATGACCAAGCTATAAATGAGCATTTCCCAGAGGCCACTGAGCTCTCTTTATTCCTTTCTAAAGTGAGATCACTTGATAAGGCAAGCACTACCAGGAGGAGCTGTAGGGCACATAAGGGTCTAACAGTGGGAATGAAATGGGAGAGCATTAAATGGATCCTTAAGAAATTAACACACTTACTGCTGAAAGGTACTGCTGGGATCCACCATTTGTGGAATTTTTTTTCCAGGACTAATGTGAGTTATGACATTTATTAATTCTTTCTCACCAAAGATCTGGCAGTGTTAAGTTCAGAAAAGAACACTAGCACTTGTAATGCCAGAGGAGAAATGTGAACTAATTTCATACATCTTTGTGTATAGCTAAAATTAAGATGCCTAACTGAACTGATTTTTCATTGCCTTGAAAAGTGGCAGATTTTGTTTCTCAGGATCTGAAATTTATCTTATTACTTGTCTCTTAATTACATGTTTCCTTTTCTTTGCATTCCTGAACTGAACAATTAAATACTGCTGATGGTCCACCTGAATGCATATATAGAAAAATAGAAAATGCATTATTTGATTTTTCTTTGCTCAAATAAGTAGAAGCAAAAGCATGCTTTACATGCTCATTGTATGGTTTGAGAGTTGAGGTAGGCTTGAGAAAACATCATGTTTTTCAGCTTCCTACACAATTTAATTAATCCTTCACACTACTATGAGTAAATAATGCATAATCCAATAGGATTTTGGTGATAATTTATCATCAATTATTGTTCCTCATTGTAATGTTAAATAATATCAACCTTATTCAACCTGTGAAATGAGTGTCATTGATTCCTTTGTCTTTGTAATTGAAAGGGACAGTCCCATCAGTTTCATTAGAGGTTATTTGTCCTCTAACACATCAAACAAGATTTAGAGCTTAAATATTGGGGGGGGGTGGGTGGGGGAGAATCCATTCTAAAACACAAATAAACTGAAAGGTAAATTCATAAGGTCAGAGAAATACTAATATTAGGTTCAGCTGCCCAAGCATCCCAGAGACAGATAACATATTAGCAGCTGCTACACGATTTCCCTGAGAAAGTTGCAATAAAAGAAATAACTGTAACTTAAAATCAATGCTAATATAGAGAAGTATGACAATACACATTGCAGTCCAGTGTACATTCCTGAAAAATGTACTTTCATAACTGCACGTATCAGTAGCTTTGCCAGTCACACTCGTGTCATGCTCTGATTTAGGACCCAGAGAATGCTGGGAGAGCAGAAGCATCACTATTCAATCATATAATTTTTGGCTTAGAGAGAGAGAATGTGCTTCTTAAGGAAGCAATCCAAGCCATAGATAAAAATCAGTCCTCCTTAAATAAGAATTGGAATTGCCAAAGGAGCTTAGAAATATGAGGCAACACATTTACTGGGCAGGAGAGTTAACTGTTTTTATGCTGGAAAGGCATGAATGTAATGTAACATCAGGACCTATGCAGATGAACAGGAGCTGTAGTAGATTATAAATATGTAAGCAATTATTTATTTCATATTCAGACGCTTAGCCCATTATTATCAATTGTTTCTAGAACATTTTAATTGTGTTTTTTAACAACATGATGCACTATCTTGACCAGAAAAGGCAAAGCAGAAAAGAAAAATAGCACTTAGCAGTCTTGGAGAAACCAATCACCAGTGTGTTCATTGAGTTCAATATTATTATTCATGCATGGAAGAGCTACTTGTGAAAAGCTGTTATGGATTACAATTGATTCCCCTCTCATTAGGCTTCCAGAATGAGCCTTTGCCTTTAAGGTGTTATCAAATTCCCTGCTGTGAGAGATCAGTTTTCTTTCTCCACTTTTTAGAGAGAAAAGAAAGTGAGGCAGAGCTGCATCTGTAATGTCATGTTAACTTGGGATTCCAATCTCTCCTGCTGCCCAAACTCCCAGATTATCTTTACCCTTCATATGGTGATTCACTTCTGCCTCTCCTGGCAAGAAAATACATCTACAGGGTAAGGACCAGCTCTACCTGAGCTTTGCTTTTAGGGGAGGATGAGATGAAATGGTTCAAGCCCAGTTATCTCAAGTATTGCAGATATATATTGCCTTCAGTTTGAGAAAGATGATAAAAGAATGGTAAAAACTCTTTAGCAATTAGTATATCATAACCAAAAAGATAAACTTTTATCAATTATTCTGGTTAATGAAACATACAAGTATAACAGAATAGCTTAATATTTTCTGACACATTTGTCCTGCTTGCCATGTGAAAGTATGTTTTAGTTACTGCACCAAGAATGCATCACCTTAGCAAGGTCTTCATAATTAACTAGAACTCTTCTTCTCATGTAGTGTGCTTTGTGTTAAATTTCTTTCTTGGAAGGCCAGTGTGCAGTTAACACTTGAATGACCTAAGGCTTAGCTTGGAAACTTTGTATCTGAATATCATTTTCATCTTGCATGTGCTTTATTTTCTCCATAAACATGTCAAACATATATTTCTGTAAGTATTGGTTCTCCTTTCTCTAAATATCCTTAAAGGATGGATTTTTTAATTTTTTTTTTACACAAAATGGCAGTGAGGAAGTTTTCTGGACTATTTAAGGCATACAATGAATATGAGTTAATTTCTTCTTTCTGGAGCAACAACTCAGCTTCATTCAACGCCTCAAGCCAAATTAGCAATAGCTAATGAGCCTTGGCATACAGAATTATGATACAAATACATGTTTACTTCTACAGCTTTATCTGAAATAATAAAGCTATTCTCCATTTCATATTCTAGGTTCTTTCACCAACATTTTAATAGAATATAAATAGCACATCTTTCAAAATAAAGAACCAACAGGAAAGGAAATAGCAGAGACAAAATTTTTCCCAGCCCTCAAATTTTGGAGTAAAAAGGGGAAGAAACATTTTCCCCTACACAGACATCTACATACTGGTGTTTCAATTTTTCCCACCTTCTGTGCAATCCCAAATCAAGTGCTACTTATGGATGGTCAATAATGGTCTTAGGCTACTTGAGGAAGAATTTCAAATGGAGACTTTGGTATGAGCCCTGAGTGATCCCTGGCACCAGGACAGATTTTCCCCCTGCTCTGTGATGTCTCCAGCATGACCCTGATGAAGAGTCATCAGCTGCTTTGGCTGCCCTTCTGGCCAGGCAGCAGAAAGGAAATCTCAGGTAAAGGTCTTCAGGGTTTTACACAAAGCAACTGCTACAATTTCCATCTGGGAGTTTGAAACAGAAAGTTGACTCCAAAATTCAGCATGGAATCTATAAATCAAACCGGAGACGCAGCAGAAACATGAAAAGGAAAGGAAAGGCAAGGAAAGATGGTGATTTAGGGCATTAAAAAAAAAAAAAAGGAGCTAATAAATAACAGCAGAACAGAGGATAAGAACAAAGAAAACAAGGTGAGGAGTGAGGTGACTAAAGGGAGTGCTGAATGGAAAGCATAAAAAAATGAGAGACTTTTACCTCCCCTCTCTCATTTTTGGTAGCACAGAAAGGTTTAAAATGTTTCTATCAAACTTTTCAAGTAGGAACTTTGTGACTTTGTATTCTTTAAATATTTTTCTAAATACTACATCTACTTTTCATTTTGATGACCGTGCTATGTTCAAGGCACTGTCTTTAAATTTGGGCTACAATACTCAGGCACTAGCTTGAATAATTATCTCAATATTTATTTAATTATTTTCTGCATTAAGAATGAGTCTTAAAAGATCTCCACAGAAAATGTAAGGGGTAAAACTGCCTTTATGTTTGGGATGTCCACTAATCTCATAATAAACACATTTTGGTGTCTTGAGTGTCAAAGATTGGTCTGTATGTTCCCTGGATCAAAAATAGATGTTTTTGTTTCTCTGCTCAAGTTTCCTACCTACAAAAAATATTGAGTCAATCCAAGAAATTCCCACACATCAAATGAAAGAATAACTTTTAAATATACTAATTCTTTTTCATTATTTTTTTTGACAGCCTAGGTGGACAAGCTAGAATGATGTAAACTGTTGTGTATAAATGTATTTTTAGTGGGTGCTAGAATTAGATAGCTTGCTAATAATTAACATCTTACATTATTGTGTAGCATTTTCCTTGTGTTCCTTGAGAACAGAAGCAAATGGGAAGTGATGGGTGTGTTGTACTTGGAATCTGAAGGAGACTTTATGTTTGCTATTGTTCCTTTTAAAGTCCCAGTAGGGCTTCTCTAGGTTATGTAGTCAGCATTCTGAATTTCATTAAGTCTGCTGGACCAGATTATGAAATATGAAACCATATAAGCAGAAATAAAAATTCCTTAACTCCTTTCTCACCATTTCTTTTATTAAAAAAGAGCACATAGATGCCATCTCAGCATCTAGATATTATGTCTGTATTTTTGTATGTATTGAGTATTTTTTACTGTATTCCAAGGACAACTTGTATAACACAAAAGCGGATTTCCAAAAATAATATTCAGTTGTCTCCATCCTTAATCTGTAAGAAAATTTGGAATATGGAATTTGAAGCACTCCCTCAGCTAAGGGATGATCCTCCCTATTTGAAAAGATAAGTAATTCCTCATTTTCATCTCTTTTTCCTTTGAAAAGGGACTTTGCATTTCAAATTCAGTAGGAATACAAAGGTCAATATCACTGTGCTCAACCATTTGCTCTGATGTAAGAGAGAAACATAATAATCCTACCAAACTAAAAATAGAAAAGTTCTGGTTTGACATAAATAAAATTTCAATTCTACAGAAAAAATTAAAAAATCAGGTTACAGAATTTAGTCTTTTTTGTGGCCCTTCAAAAGTTCCTAACTTCCTAAATATTCTTTTGATTTTTTAGCAGCTTATTATGGTCCACTGAATATTGCCCTGCTATATAGAAAAATAGGAATACCATTTTATTCCATTCTTCTGGTAATGACACCAGGAACATATCAGATGGTATGATCATTTTTGTGCAAATCAAAACTAGTAGATTGTTTTTCAAAATTACAGGATTTTAAATTTTTTTTATTATTTCTATGTGATTCTACTTAAACCTAAGTGAATCAAATTGAGAAGTAAAATTTTCGCTTCTCATCAAAGGACGCAGTGCTTTCAAGCCAATCACAGACAATCATGATATACTGACATATTTATTAACCATGTATCCCATGGACCTCCACTAATATATAAAAAAACTAATGATCTGCTTGACATTTGTACAAATATACTTTTTTCAGCTTTGCAGAAATGGATCTGAGTGTCCTGGCAGACAAGCTGGACCAAGCCAACAATTTGCCTTTGCAGAAAAGAAGGCCAGTGGCATCCTGGGCTGCATGAGGAGGAGTGTTGGCAGCAGATGAAGCAAAGTGATCCTGCCCTTTGCCCAGAGGTAAAAAAAAATACTGGCAAGGCCACATCAGCAGTGCTGGGTCCTGTTCTGGACTCCCCAGTATGAGAGAGAGATGGATGTGCTGGAGAGAGACCAGCCTGACTAATAACCAACCTAGTGGAACAGCCATTCTTCATTTTTACAAATATACAAAGAGAATATGTAAAAAAGTGTTTCTGAACTCCAGCATTTCCATGGCCTTCAGAACTTCAAATTCCTCAGGCTCTTTTAACTGTTAAGCAGTATCTCAAATATAGTGCATGTTCTTTGCAGTAAATACCTTATACAATCCCAAGGTTTATCTTCTTTAAATTAAGCTAGCCCTCAGAAGCTTAACGTTTAAATCAGGATTACTTCTCCACCAAACCAACACAGGCTGCACTTGAATATTCCGAATCAATGCATGACTAACAGGATTTTTCCTGCTGCAGACTGACTAAATTCAAATATAATCTCAGCTTCTGCTTCCTTTCTACTGATTACAGTCAAGGATGCAGCAACCTTTGCTGCTTGGGTGAACTCTTTCTGATATCTTAATGCAATTTACAGTACACCCTGGGATAATCCTTGTTCAATATTGCTGAAGTGGCTTTTTCACTGACCAGTGGTTTGAGAAAAGCTCAAGACATTATTAGTGAGCAATCATTAATTAAAACAGTATATTTTAAAAATAATTTTAGTCCATACAGCTGAACAAATGGCTTTAAATATATTATTCTGTGAATATTAGTTTTTAAAATTTATTAAAGTAATAAATTTTATCCAGACTATCAATTTAGTTAGATCCCACTACTTTATCCAAAGGAAATTCAGTCAAATATGAATGCACATTTTTGTGCATGGAAGAACTGTATTTAATGATTTCAAAGTAAACATTTATTTCTGATATATACTTGTATCAGAGGAATTGATAGCCCTGGGGTCCCCAGCATGGGGAGGACATGGACCTGTGAGTGCGTAAAGAGGAGACCACCAAGGTGAGCACAGGGCTGGAAAACCTTTCTTATGAGGAAAGGCTGAGAGAGTTGGGAGTGTTCAGCCTGGAAAAGAGAAGTTTTTGGGGTGACCTAACTGTGGTCTTCCAGTATGTGAGGAGCTACAAGAAAGATGGAGAGAGACTATTTACAATGGCCTGGAGTGAAGGACAAGGGGGAATGGCTTAAAACTGAAAGAGAGTAGGGTTAGATTAGGTATTAGGAAGAAATTATTCCCTGTGAGGGTGGTGAGGCCCTGGCACAGGTTGCCCAGAGAAGCTGTGGATGCCCCATCCCTGCTCAAGGCCAGGCTGGATGGGGCTCAGAGCAACCTGGGATAGTGGAGGTGTCCCTGCCCACAGCAGGTGGGTTGGAATGAGAAAATCCTTTACGGTTCCTTCCAACCTAAACCACTCTGTGATTCTGTCAAACACCTTTCATCCTTGCCATCAGATGAAAAACTTTAACTTAATGTGAATGACCAGCCCTGCAGCACACTCCTACCTTACAAAGCATCTCTCTTTTCTGGTGTTTCTACCTCTTCCCTGCCCAGTAGGTGAGCAAAGACAGCTTCTCTGAAAGTGCCGAGGTCAACTCACATATTTTGGCTGCAATTAAAGTGCCTTCCATCCACGCTGTAGTTTAAGGCTGACATTTGACAGTAAAGGGAACCACGGCTACTTAAGAGAGGGTCAAACCAGACACACTCAGCTATATCACCCTTCCCAGAACAGGCAGAAAACTCAGGTAACAATTCATTCTTTTATCAGCTGATATCAATGTTGCAAGTTTTGTTCCCTTCTTTGTGATAACAACAAAAAAAAGTTACTGGAAGATCTTATTATTATATTATATACACCATTCTCTCCCATTCACACTGAATTGAATTCCTTTGGGAGGCTGAATAATGACAACTCTCTCCTAGCCCCTGCACTAGGCATCTAAAGCATTGTTGATGAAACAGTCTGCTTAGTCTCTTTTGTCTCTTTTCTGTCCTCCACACGCCTTGGCCAAGTAAAACGATATTTTTCATCCTCTCAGAGACTATTTTGCATGTGTACTCACAGCTTTGCTTTCTGTGCTTGGGGACAATGCCTATTTATGAGAATTCTCTGGCAGACTCTCTCCACCCTGGGCTCTACTGTGTACCCAGGCATGGGAAGCTGCATCTCCATTACTGCTGGGTAAAAGCAGATGGAAAGCATTCTTGGGGCCATTCCTTTCACCTTCCTTAAAAATTCTTAGAATCTGACTTAACTGCTTTCCTGACCTTCAAGACTCCCCTCCCTAAAGTATCTAAGCACCACATCACTTTTGCAGCATACTTATGACACACCTGTGAGAAGGGAAATATTTTTATTGTCCTTGAGTCCTTACGTGGACTTCAAGTATGAATAGCCTAATGGAAAAACATTTTTACAAGGAACTTTCCTGTCCTCAGCCAATCCTATAAGCATTTCAATCCATTAAAATAGGGAAGAAAATGAAATTATTCATTGTCTCTATTCTTCTCTTCCAGAAAAAATCATGAGAACACCAGAGAGATAACACCAAGGTATTTTTGGATGAAGGACATTAGCTGCTAGAAAGCTGTGTGTTTCCAGAGCAAGGTCAACATGTAGAACTTTCAAGTAGAAAAGGACTACATTAAAAAACTCAAAGCTGAATTAAATTTATTGTATTCTGAAATGCTGTGACTGACTAATTCTATAAGCATAGAAAAATTATTTGTTTTCTGGGCAAAAAATACTTCAACATTTTAGTTATGAAAGTAACTGGTTGGATGACATTTTGGAGCAGAAACTGCACAGTAAAACACTCAGGAGATTATTTTCTGCATTTTCCAAAGTAGCTTAGCACAAAGTCATGCTCCAACTTTTTTTATTTTCTGTTTTACAAGTGGGAGTTTCCTTCCCATTCTCTTGCAATGCAGCTGGGGAAGGTCAGAAGCTCCCGGGTGGGCATCTTTTGAAGGCAACTATCATTCTTGTTCCTCTGAGCTCTTTTATATCAGCACACACCAATGTCAAACGTAATTACTGAAAATAAAAAATTTCCTAATCAATGAGAAAGTCTAAACCGAAATAAATGGGTGGAACTAAGCCATTAACCAAGCATTGCTCAGCATAGGAAGTGCTCTGCAATATATGTTGCAAGAGGGATTAACTTGAGATATTAGCAATGAGCAAACCCAAGATCATGTCTGCCAAATTATAAATTAATTTGTTCCAAAGCAGAAAAATTAGATGGAGCAGATATTTCCATTACAGAGAAATCTCAAGCTGGTTGTAAGAGGCTCCTTCTGCTATTATGGACATTTTTTTGCACTAATTTCTAATTTTAAAGCAGATCAACCTAAGGTTATCTCCAAAGAGAGTAGAGCTCTTCTCACAGTACATTTTACATCCATGGAATTAAAAAAAAAAACCCAAAGCTGTTTCTATTCATTTCAGTTCTTACCCATTACAAAAATAGAGAGAGTGGAATGGATTTTGCCAAATAATGGCACAGTCAGCCTACAGGTGGAAACAAGTACAGAGGGCTCCCTCAGTAGCTGTGATCAATGAACAAAACATCTGCACTGCAGCAACCTGATTGGAAATACAGAATAAACCCATAAACCCCCACTTTAATTAGAGATTTCACTCAGACAGCAGGCTTTGTACCACCTGAAAAACATTGTAGTTCTGATAATCAGGACACAAAATCAGAATCCATTAAACAGAGACCATCTGTAAAACTCAGTTTAGCCTGCAGTGAAGTATAAAGCAAGAACTGCTGGGCTGTGGATGTCCACCCAATTGTTTTTACAGAAAGTATCATAAAAAATGTTACAGTCAGGGAAAACTGGTATTAAGTCAAGCTCCAAGTAGTTCAGTCCTTTTTTCAATCACCAAAATTCAAAGTGAGTTACATAATTTGGGGGAAACAGTTGCAATTTTTCACTTCATGTTTTTCATTTCCTTATAGCAGACATTTTCTGTAAAGTTCATAACTACTTTATCTGTATCTGCAAGAATCATAAACTTACAACTGACTAAGTACTATTCCTTTCCATAAAATCTCAACCTGCTACTGAAATTAAGGGGAAAATTTATTGTGATGGACTTTCCACTTAAGTAAGGGCAAACTTTAAGAAATGTACCGTAATAAACTCTCACACTTAATTTTCATCTGCTGGGTAGATTTCTATGTCAAATATGTTGAAAAGTATCCCACATGTTAGATTATGGACTGATGGCATTTTCACTACTGGCAGAAATGGTGATAAACATCTATCAGCAACAGAGGGGGATTGGACTGACCAAAGGCTATGAGGCTTTGCTTAAACTGTTTATATAAAATCAGAGCACATGGCCAACTGCAGAGACAAGAAAGGAAAATTACCCCTACAGTGATCAAGGTCAAAGAGACCATGCCACTGAAAAATACTGATCTCATCATGCAGTATTAGGTTTTACTGAATTCTTTGCTTCTTTCAGAGAACTGAAGAAAGAAACTCCCTTGGGGAAGAGCCAAGGGATCTTCTCAGAGCTGCAGCACCTTCTGAGTTACAGGACAAAGTCACATCTTAATATTTCTACCTCAAAGCCAGGGGTAAGGACAGGTATTGCTAATAACGAATCAGTTATGTTTCCAGGCTGCTGGCTGAAGTTGTATAAGGATTTTCCCAACTACAGAAAGAGAAAGCTTATAAGATACACTCAGTGTCCATACACAGTCTGCTCTAGCAGAAAACAAACCACTTGTGGAGCTTTTTGGTGCAGTGTGAGGGGGTGTTAGCCATGGCATCTGTTCAGCTGGGGCCCTGGGCTTGACGGTGGCTGTGCAAATCTGGGATAATCAATTAGGCAGGGTGTCAGCGTGCCAGCACAGATGTCCTCAGTCAGTTGCAGATAATCATCGCCTTCTTTGAAATTTCCAGAGGAGATTGCATTACTCTTGGGACACCCTTGACCTCCCATCAGGAAAGGTTTCTCAGATAAGAAAAATAAAAGGATCATATCTTTTTCCTAGTGCAGCAATATATATTGCAGGCTATTCATAACCTTGAAAGGGTTAGAGTGACACACTGAGAGCTGCATGCATACTGCAGGACACAGGAGCAGAGCTCTGCTCTCCCTCCCCTCCTCAGAATGAAATAAATACTACAGCACCTTATGAAATACATCCAGGAGATATTTCTCCATGAACTACCTATCATGACAGCCTGTCAATGAGGAATAAACAGTGCCATCAGTGATCTCAGCAGACATTCTTTACCCAGGAAGACCAGCAGCTTTCTGGGTGTGTAGCTTCTACAAGGTCACACAAAGGGAGAGGGTTTTTAATTTCAGCCCATGCTTATTCAAGATGGCACCTGGAATATAAGGAACTGTTGGCAGAAAAATGAGATGAAACTTCATCTCACAGGGACTAAAAGGAACAATTTATCAGTGTTTCACATTTTACTAGTAGTGACTTAAAAAACTTCCTTAGTATGAACAAAACAAATAAAGTTCTTCCGTATCATCCAGCTTCAAATCCGCTGTTAGAAATTTTTTTAGAGCTGATCAAGGTATCAGTGGTAAGAGCTTGGAAGCAAAGCTTGGTTTCATTAGAAGCAGAAGACAACTTTCGAATCTGGAAGAACATCTTAGTGAGAAAACACAAATTAAGCTCATTTTGCTTAATCCATCACTGCACCAAGAACAATTATTGCAGAAACAAAGGATAAAAATGGCTATGATACCGAGGAAAGGGAGCTGGATTCAGAGGACTATTTTGAACTCTGGTGCCCATAATCTGATTCTTAGTAAAATTACAATATATATTGATTTTTTTAAAATAAAAATTATGGGGATGAGCAATAGCAACAAGAATTTATCCACATGGGAAAGAACATGGAATCAGAAGAGTCTTATATTCAGCTAAGGTACATCTGGAAGACCTAAGGGTAGAAGAACACTCCATTTACTCAAGATGCAGTTTCAAAACCCAGGCAGCTGCTGAGTGGACCAGGAAGCTGCAAAAGCAGGAACTGGCTGCTTGAGACAACCCTAATTTCTCTGATCCACACTACTTCAGGAGAAAGCAAAGGAAAAGTAACACTTCAATAGAAAAAGAAAAAAAAAAAAAAACAAAACATCAAGGCTCCTAGGAGACAATGATAAATACAGAGAACTGGGTATGCTGGAGTTAGTCATGTCTACATTGTAGTCAGGGCTGTGTAGCTGAGAGATAAACCTGCCAGTCTTTATCTGGCTTGGGTTTCAGTAGTCAAACTGTTGTGACAGCACAGAGCTCATCAATTCATACACAAATAACGGCTGTGACTGTATATTCAATATCTGTGGGCTTACTTGGGCATGCACTGCATCTCCTGTACTCTGAGTTTATTCACTCTCCACGCACTCTTTTATCACATGGTTGACCTAAAGCAGCGAGTTCCTATATTGAGTGATGTATATTTTATTATTTTTGTTCTATTAAGCATTACTTGAAGTGAAACAAAACATAAAAAACAGAATTCTTTGTCTGCTGTTCCTAGAGCCTTTGGATAGGTAGCATTAACTCTTTCAGCAAATTTTTGCTCCTTTCAGTCAGACCACTATGAAAAAGGAGGAAGCCTGTTTGAGTGCCCTGTGAAGACAATAATGACTATCACTATTTCTAAGTAGTGACATTAAGGGTCAGACTTTCCAAATTTCAAGAAAATGTTCATCATAGACACAAGGCTGAGGAGACAACTCTGTAAAAAATGAATTATTTCACTTTAAAGAAATTATATTCCAGAGTTTGAGCATCCTACTGCATTGGTCATTTTTTATGACTGTACTGTCTAACAGTACTGCCAATTTTGACACTAAAATATCAATGCATCAATTTCTCTAAAAGTTAGACTGTGTAAAAACGTTCATGCTAAAAATTGAAAAGTCTGACTTGCTAATTCATTGAAAGAAGAAAAAAAAAGCTCACTCCTCTGATGTGAGCTCTGAGAATCTGAAGAAACCCATGAAACGCTGAGTTCTGTGCCAACATCATTGATCAGATGTCAGTGTCTTGCAGGACTGATTTAATTGTTTTGGATCAGTTTGGACCACCCTGATTCTATTAAGGATGTAATTGATTTTATTGTGATGACTTGCAGACAAAAGTCCTATCTAGTGTGTATAAGAAATTAAGTCTCCTGACACAGGGAGAAAAAGGGCTAATCAAACAAAAATTGCACTTCCACCTTTAAAATTTGAGGATTTTTAAAACAGTCTGCAGAAATTTCATCCTTAAGCTGTGTAAGATGGTGTTTGGGGTGTTTTTTCCCTCCAAGAACCCTCCCAATGTTGTCATAATCTACTCCAACATGAAATTAGCATATGCTCTGCTAATGTGTGACCTTCTGACACCACACACTTTCCATAGCCATGAAGGCATCCCCAACTCGAGAATGCTCATGTTAAGACAGCCCAAGTGATAAATGAAATGCAGATTAAGCCTTAATTGTAATTAATTATAAGCGCACATAGCAACACCCATGCTCAGCGCCATATAAAATTGGATTTTTTTCTATGAACACCTATCAATGTGTAAGGTTTAGATAACAGCACAAATTCATACTGGGGAATGCTAAATGCAATATCAATGAGCCTCATCCAAGTCTGTTGTCTAAAGAAAGGATTTCAATAATAGCTTTGTAGTCAAATGCCTGGTACATGTTGCCCTCTTGTGGAGTCTGTGATAAAGCACAGCTTCCTTCAAATTTGTTAGGATTTTGCAGTGATATTTTAATGCCTGGAATGTAATGATTTATTAAATGCACGATGTGAGTAGTTTATCTTGTTAAACACTGAGTATATTCTGTAAATGGCTGCACTTGACAAGAAAACCTAGGTAATTAAATCTACTAAATCAGGCTTATCCACTGCAAATTGCACGGCCGTAGCATGTGTTTCATTTGCTCGTTTGGAAAATAAGAAAATAAATGTAATGTATGATTTTAGATCCTGGTCTAAGTTGAAGTTTTTTCTAGCCATTGGAAATGCTTTTTAGATTTTTTTAGCTGTTTCTGTTTGAAAAACCCAGGCTCACCTCACCTGTGAATGCTTGTACCTGTAATACATATGACATAAATAGAATGCCTTGGATGCTTCAGATCTCACTATCAAATCACTCACATTCTTTATATGCAGATTAATTAAAATATTTTCAAAGAACAACACATTTACTAATATTTTTTCAATACATGTTTAAGATACAAATATATTCCTTACCAACTAAGAAGAAAATCATTAAGCCTGAATTAAAAATTTAAACAAACCTTAGAGGACTAGAAAACAGATTTTAATGAAGCTAAAGAGATGAATCAAGAACTTCAAAGGCAGTCTAACACACTATCAGGATACTTTAACTGTTAAACATTGAATGGCACCTGGATTTTTCATGGGATACTCTGCTAAATACAAATATTTTGATTCCTTTTGAATGTCTGCTAACACAAGATAAGTTATATTTGACACGCTTACATAGCATTGTATTTAGGGAAACTTCAGATACTCCTAAGTGGTTGCCTTTGTTGTTTGTTTGGGGTTTTGGGGCGGGTTTTTTTGCCATTTCAGTTTGATTTCAGAGATGAGACAGTTTAGTACAAACTTGATCAAAGATTTCCATCAGCTGTGGACAAAGGTCAGGTGTCCATGTTAATGTTATCAGCGGTCTCTGATACTGCTGACAGCTAAGTGTCACTGATATGTCTGCAGGATCTGATGGATTTGGTGTGATTGCTTTATTCTTCACCCACTGGCATTTTATTTAGTTTAGAAAAAAGGGGCTGAAGGGAGGTTGTGATTAGCTAACACATTTCAGCTCACCCTGTCCCATGACCCTTTGCCTAGTGCTGGCACAAACTAAACATTTTACTTGATTTGCTTGGATGAAATCAATCCAAGAGGCAGAAGGCCTCAAAGTTTAACTGGTTGGTATTCCTGGATGGATGTTTGAATTCTTTCAATATATGGGATCATTTATGGAAACTGTAAACGACTTGGGGCCACAGTATCATTGATAAATATTGGGATGAATGGAAGCCTTCAAGCTTTTTTTCTAGCAACTCCCTCTTTTCTCCCACATGAAGTTTTTGGCTCTAATTTCTGCCTCCTCTCAGAAAACAATGAATAATGAGCATCCTATAAACTGAAGCTATGTCGACTGATAAGACCCTAAGCCACTGGTTAACATCCTCAAATGATTATTCCATATTTCTTCAAGACCAGTTTTCTAAAAAGAGCCTTGTATTTCTTGGAATTTTACATCAGAATTTTATCTAAAACATCCCCTATGTCTGCTTCTGTGCTTTTACAGTATTAGGATGTGTAGGCTTGTGTTTAGCAATAGATATTATTTGCCTTCTAATATATTTTAATACATACTTATTTGCATGTATATATATATACACATATATATAATTGTATGTATATATATACACATTTGTATGTATATATATATACATACTTTATTGTATGTAAATTACTTGAGTTATCCTTGCTTCACAGAATTGTGTTAAAGGAAAATACCTTCTGCAATGTTTAATGGATTATGGCTCATCTATTGTCAAACTCTTAGCAAAATATAATCTCAGTAATACCAATATAAACACAAAACTGTTTCGTAGGGCTTGTGTCAATATGAAATATGCTGATCTGAAAAGCAATTGACTGTTCTTTAGTGTTCATTTTTCAGTGCTGTTCTGATCAATTCTTGGAGCTGGCTGACCAGTCAGCTCCACACACATCAGTGCTGGCTCAAAGCAGGCACAAGGGACGCCTGGCAGAGAGCACTGGGGAGAGCACAACCACTGCTTCTGCCAGCAGCATCAATTCACTTTGACTTGATTGAGATGTGAAGCAACACCACAGCTAGATGACCTGGGTAAATTGAGGTTTTAGCAGCTTGAGGTCAATAAGGCCCAGACTTGAAACCCCAAACCACCTACAGGTATCACAAAGCATTAGGCTCATGTGCTCACAGAGAGCAGCAGCACTGACACAGTCCCTGCCCTTCCCACCAGCTCCTGGGACTTTGTCCATGAAGGAGCATCCTGCAGATGAGTGTGGACTCATCTTCACACCAGAAAGTTATGGATCATGGAACTTTAGCGGCACTTACCCTAACACCCAAACTGAGGATAAATGAAAACAATATACTAGGGTAAGTGCTTTTAAATTCTTGCTCAAAAGCAGACATAAATACAGCAGCAATAGCTCTAGTAATAGACAGGGCAACTGCTCTCATTTCAAATAGCAAAACATAATCTCTTCTGACTCCTTACCTAGACAATTACACCTTCATCTTATCTGTCTGGTAATCATTTTAGAAAAGTACCATTTACCAGAGTCATGAACGCACTGACAAGGTGCTTGATATTTCTGTTGATTCTGACGATCTATTCATAATGAGAAAAAAATAATCAGTGCAAAAAAGGTTTTATTCATGAAAAAACCTCCACAGAAATGTGAACAGAAGTCAAAACTGGAGTCCTTCACACGCAGCATGTAGACAGCTGCAGATACACAGGAAACAAAGTGAAAATTGTAAAATGTTTTTGGGATCTATGCAACCCAGATACAGGACAATCCATGTCAGCAGTTTGAGTCTTGACCAGCCTGGTAGCTTGTTCAGTCCAAGCTTTCATAATTTTAGCGCAATTAGCACTTCACAGTGGAATGGGCCTGTCTTCAGGTTATTTCTGCAGAGGAGAATTAGAGAATTGTAGCTTCAGAAAATCAAGGGTGAACATGTTTGGTGTGAAATGCTCTATGGAAAATCAAGGGTGAATATGTTTGGTATGAAATGCTCTATGGAAAAAAAATGTAGGCAATATCCAAGGCTGCCATCATTGTAGGTAGAGGATCCTAAGTCTGAGCATCCCTGGCTTCTCCTTTGTTTCCTCACAGCAGAAACACAAGTTGTTGCTTGCAAGACTCTTTTACTAATACACTACTTAGCCCAAGGACTATCAGAAAACTCTGTTAACAGTCCCTTGGAGGAACAAATAAAAGTCATTCTGTGTATATACAGTACTTTCAGTTGAATAAAACATCTCATGGGTCATGATCAATGTTTCATATCCTGATAAATTTAGATTAGCAGCCATACTCCTATACAAAGGTGGCTGAAAAAGGCTGCTTGTTCAGTAGACCCTCCATAGGCTGGAGGTCTCAAAAAGCTTCCAAAATAGCTTTTCTCTTTTTTTCCTCCACTCCAGAAATCAATATGCTTTCAAACATTTTACCTTCAAGAGTTATAGCACTTTAAAAATAATGAATTAAAAGCAGAACTATTCCCCCAAGATATTTTTTAATCTAGCTTCCCAACATACAATATTATTAGATCCCAAAATTTGAACCCAACTATTAAGGTTCAAAACGTATATTCCTCTGTCATGGATAAATTTTTATTTTTGATATCCAGAACTCAAATGAAATATCTTTATTTGACATACTTCAGGGGAGGTAGGAAGGGGTGAGAAGCCACAAGATTATCCTTACTGCATTCTTTTTTACTTTTTAGCTAGTATGAAATTGATGTGGTACTTCAGTCTTCTGCTGGATTCACTTCATAGTGAATGTGCAAATATAGCAACTTTACAGCCAAAATCAATGTAAAACTTGCATATCCTGTTTTATTTGTTAGTCTGTTAACACAAAGCTCATCTTGGCAAAGCAACATTTAATAAATTTTGTTATATTGAATGTGAATTTAATTATTTTAATATAAGGCCTATATAAAGAAGGAGTAACTGCAACATACTAAAGCGTTTCATCCTGTTTCACTTGTAAAACTGAACATGAGAACAATGATTTTCCAGCAAACCTGATCAGGAATACAACAAGGATGAGGAATATCACCAGCATTTGGCCCAAAATCTCCACAAAGCCAATAAAATCAGTAGGTTCTGAATTAATACCTCCAGCAACTGCCAAGGATTAAAATGAACCTAAAGCCCAGTATCAAAAAGTTACATCTCTTTAATCATGGGATTTATAGATTATCTGTCATTTCCCACAGATAATCTGCAGTTTCTGTATTTTCTGCTCTTCACTGTTGTCCCATTAACTCTTCCACATCCACTGAACACAGCTGGTGACAGGAGCCATGATCACAGTTTGAGGGAATCATGTCAAATTATTAATTAATTGTACATGAACAATATTATGCAGAAGACATCCTGGGCAAAATACAGCAGAATTCACCACTACCTGACAGCTATTAATGCATCCCTTGGAATGTAAATTCTAAATTGACAAAATTATTTGCATTAAATATAGTAACTTTATGCACTCATATCAAGACAGAAATAACAGGGATGGGAAAGGATTCGCCAGGCCAGCTCTCCCTGTCCCTGGAAAGAACAGATGTGGGACTGCTACGTTGTTACCCTATGCCACAGGCCTGGAAACCAGTCCAGGTGATAGCCAAAGGGAAAGGTTAGGGCCAGTGGAGGTAGCAGGCTCTGCTGGGAGACTACAGCTCTCATTTGCAATTTACACCCACAGGATGAGGGGGCACCCTTATACCTTTTGCTGGCTATTAGCATGGCCAGCATAAAGCTAAGTATTTTCTCTTTGCTCTTCAGCCAGAACTCTGTTAAAAGCTCTACTCCACAGCAGCTAGGAAAGGAAAATTTATTTCTGCCTACATTGTTGAGAAGCCCTGAGTCAGCTCTGCTAGAATGATCCCTCATGATGAAAAATTTATGGCTTTTGCTTTGCTTCACTCCCTGCCTTTTAATATCCTTCTCTTTTCCCCACAGCATTTTTCCCAATTGGATTTGGCAGCCTCCCCAGTTCCCGTTTTACATTCTCCATCATCATTTTCAAAATAAATGTATCTAGCCTCGTGCCTCTATTTCAAGACTTCCATCCTTGGTTTCATGACTGATGGATTTTAAAGGGTGAGCCAAGTCCCTAAATGCCCTGAATCAATATTGTTCTTTAAGAGTTGCTTTAATCACTTAGATGAGGCACCTACTTCTGGCAAACTCGTGGAAGGAGTGAGTTACACAAGACAACGCTGTCAGATGTGAAACGCTGTCACCATCTAGAGATGTTGGAATGTGCACAATCATCTAAAAACAGCCAGCTAAGCACAAAAAATTGACTATGAAAAAAGGAAGCAAATCAAGTACTACCCCTCTTTCCAGCTGCCTGCAAATTACCATTCTCTCCACCCACCACAGGGCTCCAACCCGTTTGGGTTGATGACAATCAGCAGCCTGGGAAAGGGAATGGAGCCTCCCATCAGTGCCATCTGTACAAGAGTGAAACAGGAAGGGTCAGCCAACCAATCTACTTGCTGCTACACTAAATGAGCACTAAGAAAGTCAGGGTAAAACTACCACTGGGTTTCGTCCAGAATTTTTTGCGCTTAATTTACGAGGAAATTTTCCATCTCAGAAGAAAGACACAGCTCAAAGAAACATTCAAAATAAATTTGTTTGTTCCAGCATAGTATTTTAGAAACAGCATCATAAAACACAGACACAAACATTTTCCTTTGGTTTGCCTGGGGATTTCTCTGGATCTCATTTTGATCTCTGTACTTTTCTCTTGCAATGGTTTACAAAAATCTCTTTGTCTGTGATCTCCAGGAGTGCTTCTGCCACATCAACAAGCAAATGAGAACAACTGACCTAGATGCTAACACACTTTTACATATTATTGTTGTTATTATTCATTTTTATGCATATTACTTGTTTGTGAGCAGCACAAAAGTAACTCCTGTTCACACTCCACTTTTCCTTTGGAACAAAGGAATGCTGCATCTGCGCTCAGAGGATGCCAGATTCCTGCCTAGATGTGGCTGGCAGGCAGCCTGCTAGGATGGCACAGCAGCTGCTAGGAGTTGGGACAACTCTTCAAGTTTCTGCTTTTTTTTCCCAAAACTGCACCAGCCATTGCCAGGATGTAGCCGAAATATCTCAATTATCCTAAGTTACACGTTCACAGAAGTATGGAATATCCTGAGTTGTAAGGGACACATGAGAACCTACAAATCCTGATCCAAGAATCCCAGTGTGTGCCTGAGAGTGCTGTCCAAGCCCTTCTTGAAATCAGTGAGGCTTTGTGCTGTGACCACTGCCCTGGGAAGACTGTCCCAGTGCCCAACCATCCTCTGGGAGAAGAATCTTTTCCTAATATCCAACATCATCTTTCCCTGGCATGGCTTCCTGCTGTTTCCTTGGGTCCCATCACTGGTTATCAGAGAAGAGACCAGTACCTACCCCTCTGCTTCCCCTCCTGAGGAAGATGTACATGGCACTGAGGTCTCCCCTCAGTAGTTACTGAGCAACATGCAGTTGCTAAAAGCAATGGAATGCTGATTCCAAAGGAATATGTACTGTTCCAAAACTGCCTTCTGTGAAATTTCCAGTTCCTGCCATTAACAGATTGTCTGTGTTAGCAGAAACAGGACAAGGATGGATTAGCGATTTTCTTTCTTCCTAAAAATATGACCACTACCTTTAATAAAGAACTAGTTTCAGTTCAAAGACAGAAATTCAAATAATTCATAAACAGGTGGTTACACCAGGTAGCAGAGCTGCCTGTGCACCTTCTGGGCACTGGGAATCATCCCCTCAGTAGTTACTAGCACATCATGCAACCAGTGATCTTAAAATATGTGTTTAATTTTTGTGAATTTTATTGTGTGAAAGTTATTGAGTTAGATGGATTAGCTTTTTTTTTTGCTGAAAATATAATTATGTACTTTGGGACTGGGAATCAGCTTTTTGGGGGACTGTGTAGAGCTGGCTCCCAGCTGGAGCATCCAAGGGAACTGGAACCAAGGCCACATGCAAGGACACACCCATAAAGACAATGTGAGCAGAGACAGCTTTACAGAACCTTCTTATTTTTATCTGATTTGACCACAGCCTAAATACTTAAAGAAAACCATTGAAATACATTACACCTTAATTGACTAATACGAAAACCTGTTCTCCAGGCAGCCAGGAGAGAGCAGCACAGGTGAGAGCAGCACAGAGATCTCCCAAGCAGGAGAAAAAGAAACATCCTGTGTAAAAACAGCCTGTCCAAGTAGACACTCTGAGTCAGCATTCACCTGACCTTCACACAGAATAGGTAATGTCTAGCAGCAGGGTTAGGGTTGGACTTCAAAAGAATCTCATTTCTGATTACTGATCTGTGGACAGAGGGAGAGTTTCAGAGAACAAATAATATCAAAAGCAGTATCGGCAAGCTAACCAAGATATTTAATGTAGTGCAAAATATATTTTTTTATCTTTACTGACTGATCCATGTATCTGCTGAGCTAGTATTTCAGAGAATGCTGTTAACAACAGGAGAACATCCTTGCTGCTATCAAGAGGAGCATATTTTGATTTCACGAATGTACTGATGAAGGAAAAACATTTCTAGGAAAACAAGTTGCAAGGTTTCTTATTATTTAGGTAATTCCATGCTTTTAAAAGAAAGGACACCTCTTTAAGTGAAAATGTTGTCTGTCAGCTGTGCATTTTGTCACAATGTTTTTTTTAATTAACATTGCAAATGTTTCAGATAATTGAAAAAGGGGGCAGTAATACTGACACTGTGATAATGATAAAACTTTGGCTGTAGAATAATGGAGATTAAAACAGAGTAGGTGCATTGCTAAGAAACTGGAGGGTCAAATAGAAAAGTGTATTTGTTCCATTCTGGAAACAAAATAGATTTATTGAATTTTCTTGCCCGTGTATGAGAATACAAAATAGAATCCAATGCTGACAAAGTGATTTTAAAAATACATTTTTACCAATAGTCAAACAATGTAGTCAGAGTTAAGTTTATTTACCATTTACAGCCTTGTAACTGTAACATGGAATTAAATATGTTTGAGCGTTTAGAATTAGCCAAAGAGCTTGTGAAACGAAAATTGTGGAATACATTTGAAATATGATGATGAACTCATTGCAAGGATTGAAAGACAATAAAGTTATTTGCACTTTGAATTTATTTATTTTTTTTAAAACTAAAATGCTGGGGGAAACTAAGGCTCTTTAATTATTACTGAGTAGAGCATGTTAGCAAGTGATATGAAATTTTTGGCAGTTTTTTCTGGTGCTTTGTATTTTACCTTCCTAAAGAGCAGTATATACACAAGTAAGAAAAGAAAATAATCATATCTTACTTTTTTTCCCCCCTTCTCATTTTCCTTCCCATCACACCCTCTGCTGGTGTGTTTATCTGCTCTCCCCCTCACCCCTTCCATGTTCACTCCCATGCCCAATAAGAATGGATACCTCTAGCTTATGATTTTGCTCTTCTCTCCCTACTGGATTATCAGCATAATTTGATGCACTAAAGTGACAACGAGGACAGAGAAAATATGCAAAATAAAGTCAACAACCTTCCTCATCTGCAGTCACTTGAAGACAGGTGTTGGATGAGGAGGCAGCAACAAATGTGAGCCAGACAAGCTTTGCTTGTTGGCATAGCTCCTTTTTTTTTGTTTGCTGCTTCATGATAAATGACTCGGTTGTCCTGAACTGAAGGCAGAATATTCCCTCACTTCTTTTATCTTGTACCCATTTAGAGTTACATCGTGTTTGCTTAAGGTTTTCTGCAGACTACAGGCTGTATATTTGCTCAAACGTGTGTTTTCTTTGTGCCAAGGAATGGTGAGGAAGGCACTCTCACTGAAGGGCCCTGGCCCTCTCCCACAGAGAAAATGTCCCCTTGCTCTGGACAAGAGCATGGGAGTCTGTTATTTTAGCATTATTAAAATAGACATCAAAACACCTTTAAGCCTTTTGTAAGATGGAAATGGAAATGTAGCTTTTTTTGGTCTTTTTCCACTTTTCCATTTGTTGGAATTATGCAATCATTTTTCCTTTTCACTTTTTTTGTGAATGTGGACAGTTATCGAGATACATACATTGAAAATTTTGATTCAAAATGGGAAAGCAATGGGGTGTGCATACTGGTAGCCAAAAAGGATTTGAGATTACTGCATGGCAAACAAAGCAGCTCTTTTTGAGATGCAAATTTCCACATTAAATGTAAACATTGTCTGTGGCCAACTAGAAAATATCAAAGCTATGTTGTGCCATTTCAATACACAGTTGAACAAACTTATCCATCAGAGGTTTTACTACTGCATAAGTAGTGTATTCTACTTGACAGTTCCAAATAGGAGTGTGATTTTGACTCAAAAAAACAAATAATACTGTTTATCTGTGTAGAACAGGACTATGACTGGATGCTGACAAGTTATTGTGAAAGGACTAAAGACAAGACTGGATGCTGAGTGTTACAAAATTCTGACTGAATGGGATATTTTTTGACATCTGAACCACGATAAAAATCCATTGACTGGTTGCAAGAATACATTCACAAAGACCTGGCTTATAGGATAAGGGCCTTCTGCAGCAGCAAAATGCAATTTTCTTAGATAACTTGCAAACATATCAAACATGACCACTCTGTCCCTGATTTTTATGAAGCAGATTTCTTTTCTTTTGGTCATAAATTGCTTCATACCAGAAAACAGAAAGGAAAAGTTTGAACATGGAAAGCTTTATAACAGAAATAAATGTCACATTTGAAGGTGCAAATAGGAGCAAACACTCTGCTCTAAAAACAAAATGAGCTGTAAATTTTACCAGCCACATCTGACAGAAAACAAAACAAAGCAGCCTCTATTTTTCATTTCATGCTTATCCAACATATAAATAGCAGAAGCCAGGATTATAACTTCCAGAAAGCAGGAGAAAAATCCCAAACCACTTAAAGACTGTGGATTACCATTCACAGGCGAATTGTAGAGCACACAGAACTTTTGTGTGCTCTAATGCTGTTGTGGCTGTAGTTGAATTTTTTTGAGAATAAACACTCCATGAACCAAAGGAGAAGGAAGATGGAGTGCTTGAGGTATGCTTGGACAAGGAAGGGGTGTGAAACATGAACATACCGTTCAAAATGTTAAAGAATAAAAAGAGAAGTAGGCAAATATAATTTTCTTGCATCTCTTTAAAATAGGACAGAAAAATCAAGGACAGTTACTGACATTTTAAAGGTTCTGGGAATTTTTTCACCTTTTGAAAGGGAAGAACATTAATTTTTTTTTTATTTCCCTAATTCTTCAAGTTACCACAAAGACCAAAAAGGCTCCAGATCTGAAGGAAATGTGAAAGCTTGGTATCACAGAAGAGATATGATGCAAAATTTCCTGATCCCTCCTCATGGAGATATGTATAATACTGTGCTGCTCAACATGCCAACAGGATATTCTAATCCATATGTTTGTCAGAACTATCAACAGATCTCTAGTAATAATTATGTTTTCTTTATCACCTTTCAGCTTTCTTCTGCTTTTAGAGGACAGTGCCCAGAGACTGATCAGAGATAGAGTTAAAACTGGTCAAGGAAGATTAGGGACACCTTGGAGCATCCATCATCCATATCAAACCACACAGTCTTTAGGCATTTTATGGAATTATTTTAAGCATTCCTACTTTACCAGCAAATTTTGATAGCATTGCAACATATGAAGATAGAAGTTCAGATTTTGAAATAGGAGATGAATCTACTTAGGGCTGAAGAGGTCTTCTGCCAATTGCAAAGTAGTGTAAACCCGCGTAAGCCCACTGAAATGAAAGCATGGAATGGAGTATGGAATCTGATCCTTATTAAGCATAAAATGTTGAAATTGTGTATTTATAACTTTGTATTCCTTTTATTTTTCCCCTGAAATTTCCCTCTTTATGTCTTTAAAAACTCATTTTTCTCCCATCATTTTCTTTGCCTCTCAGCACCACTGAGATAATACTACTCCCAAATATTCCCACTACTTCCATTCTTGTTGTCTAAAGTTCAATCATGATTCCTTGCATGGGATTTACTTGCAGCCTGAAAATAATCTTCATTCTAGACCTAGAAAGGCACGGCACAGCTCAGTTTCCCAGACAACTCACACTGTTTCCCAATAAGGCCAATGCCTTTCCTTCTCATAGCTGTTCCCAAATGTATTATTACTGCCAAGGTGAGGGCATCTTTCTGCTTCTCATCCTCCCCCTTTCCTCAGATATCTATCAAATTATACAGGCTTTCTCTTCAAGAGTTATACTCCACTATTCTGAAGATGTTTATTTGCTTTCTTTTTTCCTCAGTCATAGCAGCATTTATTAAAATTTCATACAGGTTTGTAAACAAGCAAATAGCCCTCTTCCTTCCCCCTACCCCCCAAAAACCTGAGAAAAACCAACAAAGACAAGCAACCAGCCAATTAAGTTAGTAGTAGAAAATAGTGGCTGTGCAATATTTGAAGATGTCTTTAAGAATCCTTGTACTAACTAGAAGATGAAATCCACTGTAAACAAAATACAATTTAAAAAATGCACTTAATTGATATGTGTTTTGTTCCTGAGTTTAATAGGGATCCCATCAACACAGTTTTGTACTATAACTCCCAGTTAAATAAGTTTCCACATCATCCCTAGGCAGAAGTGATTTGTCTGATGAAGAACACCTTGTATGGTCTGAAAGAGAACCAATAATTTTCTAGCTTTAAGAGCCCAGATAATAAAAAAGTTATTCAGATTTCAAACAGTCAAAAATAAGTAGACTGAGTAGTAATTATCCAAAAATAAAATCGGAGTAGTAATTATCCAAAGTGTCTGGTGACTACTTATGACAACAGATAAGAAACATGGTAATAAACAGCTGGATTCACTATTTAAAATTCAATTACCCTTATCTAAACAAAGGAGAATCCAAAATTGTGGGACTAATACAAATCTTTACAATTCTGCCAATGAAAAATGTTAGCCTAGATGATGACCAGTTAATTTACTCTCTACAAGAGCAATTCTATTTAGAATACAAACAATGCCATTTGTATTGAGCCTTTCCCCATCTGTGCTACAGTTTTCCACACTAATAAATGCTGGTTTTTCCACCTTTTTAAAAGTGTTTGCTCTTTCCCTAATATATACTTCAAAATCACTCTGTTAAAGTGAAACTGGCTATGTTAAACACTAGATGGCAGAACAAGGCTGGAGCTGAGCATCTGAAAAATCTTGTCTTCAAGTTCTCTGCATTTCCAGAGGTGCCAGTTGAAACATTTCACCTGGTTTTTCCTTTTCCTATGAAAGCTGCCTGTGGTTACATAAAAACCATCTCCATATATAATAAATAATATTTTGTATACAGATATAAATTATTTGTATACGCACACTGTTTACATTGCCTGACAAAGAAAAGCCAAGGGTGTCACTTAGGCAGGTGGGCACTTTCTTCCTGTGCCTACTTGCCCATGGCCAAAAGTGTTCACTGTCCCAGAACCTCTGCAGCATCACAGAGCAGCAAGGTCAAAATCTGAAGCCAAATCTTCTTAAAATCTTTAGCTGCATGCCTAAGCTGAAAATGACCAAGAACTCAATGTAGAATTTAGGCTGAAGTACAGATCAGAGAAAGGGATTTTACTTGTCAAGAAATCTAACAGTAAACACAGAAACAATACAAGGACATAAAACACTCTAAAAAAGTAATGGTGAGGTGGATTAAAAACATTTGTTCTACACTCTCTATTCTAAAGTTCAAATTGTTATTTATAAACAATATAAAATCAATTAAGAGTTTACCAGAAATTAAATTTGCATGGTCTTCCAGTTCCTGAAGGGGGTTCACAAGAAAGACGGAGAGAGATTTTTTTGACAAGAGCATGTAGTGACAGGACAAGGGGGAATGGTTTCAAACTGAGAATAAGTTTAGAATGGATATTAGGAAGAAATTTTACTGTGAGGGTGGCAAAGCACTGGAACAGGTTGCCCAGAGAAACTGTGGATGCCTCATGCCAGGAAGTGTTCAAGGCCAGGTTGGATGGAGTTTGAACAATGTGGTCTAATGGAAGGTGCTCCTGCCCATGTCAGGGGTTTGAAACACAATGATCTTTAAGGTCCCTTCCATCACAATCTATTCTATGATTCCATGAAATTAAGAGATTAAAAAATAGACTAATTCACTCTCATGCTTAAAAGAATATGACAAACAAGTGCACCTAAACAAATTAATAAAAGGAAGGGGCAATTCAGTTTTATTGCCACTGAAAACTATTAAGATACCATTTTGTTCACAATCAGGCTCACAGGCTCCTGTACCCCACTGTGTCTATGACAAATCCCACTGCATCATTTCAGTGGAGCACCTCACATTTTGGGTAAGTGGGTAAAGTGGAAAAAAAGACCTGTGTTGGCTCTCTGAGAATTTACATCCAGCTGAACTTGAGCAGCATCACATGGGATTTTTTGCTGACAGCACTGGCAGTAGGTTGCAGATTGGACAGCAAATTTCACTGAGGCTGCACTGCAACTCTGCCTTTGATTTTTGTATGCAAGGAGTCAGCTGTGGAAGCCAAAGGTTTTGCAGATGAGCAACAGTGCACCCATTAAAGCCCAACATATGTTGGGCAGCTTCATGAAACAAGCAATGCATACACGCATTATCCCCTGTTGTCAGCCTTCCACATTATTTTTCTCCCCACTCCTAGAGTTATACTGCAGCCCCTCACAAGGGGGGAATGTACACAGAAATGTCCCAAACTAAGGCAACAAATGATCATGGAGAGCTGCTGCTCCAGGGAAGGCAGAGCAGCTGCTCAGAGCTTGCCTGTCTCACTCAGAGCTGCCTCTGGCACTGCCACAGAAGGGATGTGCATGGGGAATGGCTTGGGCAGCAGCCATTTGTAATCAAATGTGTAATTCACGCTGCATTATTTCAGGCTTGTAACATATATACTGTTTCAGGCTTCATGCTGAATGATAGGCTGAGGATTGCTGCTTTGGGAGGATGAAATTGTATCATCTCCTCAGAATCACTGTACAAGCATGTAAAGCACAGATTGAAGACAGGTAAGAGGAGGGAGAAGGAGGAGAGGGGGAGAGTGAGGGAGGAGAAAAATTCATTCTGTGTATGCCACTCACTGGCTCTTTTGTTCCAATTTTGCCTCATTCTTAAAATGATACGTTTAACTGGAATTAAGCAGGAATTTCAGGCCTGCCAACTCCCCTGTCCCATGGGCAGCTATGCCCATGGCACTGCAGCAGCAACACCCCACATTTCCCTGGGGCCTGTTGCTTCTACCATTCCTCCTTCCCCAGATCCCTCTCTGCAGCCCAAACATCTAGAAATGGGAGCAATCTCCAAAATGATGAGAAAAGAACACAGGGAAAATCAGATAACTGTACCCCAGACAATTCATAGTTTTTTGCCTTGTCCTCACAGATGCCTTGGCACTGAACAAAAGTATGTCAGCAAAAAGGATGCCATGGTAAGCTAACAGGAATTTCCTTTCATTTTTATTCACACCTGAGCTATACAAGCCTTTATGGCTGGAGTTTGGTATTGCTGAGGTTGAGACACTGCAAGTTTCCCATTCATATAATTAAAAGCAGAAAAAGAGGTGCTTTCCCATCTCTAGTCATAAATCTCAAAATGTCAAATTAAAAATATATAATAGAGATTAATTTCTTTTTTTTTTCCTCTGGGATTAATTAGCTGTTTATCACCTGAAATCAGTCAAGCTAGCATAGAAGTACTGCAAGGGGGAGGAAACACAAAATCTTCATAACCAAGCAGTTTTTGGATGGCTCAATTTTTGTACCATTTTTCTGCCTTCCTGTGTCTCATCTCATGTACAAACATCCTTACACATATACTCAGAAATTCATCTCACTGCTCTCTTTCAACCCTTTCCTTCCCATCCAGGATCACTGCACAGACCCTGCAGTGAAGGTAATTTCACAGCAGCTCACATTGCTCCCATCTGTTTCAGACCTTGGGCTCTTTTTCACCCCATGAGAACAAACCTATTCATTCTTCACCTCAGACTCCAGCTTCTTTGAAAGAGTTGCCAGGTTTTTTACTGTATCATGATTACTTAGATGGCATTAAAATAAAAAGAATACATATATTCGTGTATATGTATATATACACAAAGACACACACCAATATATACAAAGACACACACACATTTACATACATATATATAGAAATATATATAAATACACACACCCACATATATATATATATATTTCAAAAATAACAAGGCTACTATGTTTTCTGTTTAAGTGTGTGAGTGAGTTCATTATACAGATGAACTACAACCCTGATGCATCATCAGTGCAAACTTCTGGGAGCACATTGATAACCCCAATTTATATATGTATATATACCATATATATACACCATATATATACACACACATATACATATATGGGTATATATACATATACATACTTCTATATGTATATATATGTATATATGTGTGTATATATACATATATGGTGTATGTATATGTATATATAATATATATATATATAATTTATATATATATCTTCTACATTCAAGTGCCTTCCCACTGAGCACAACATCCTCTTTCATTGCCAGAAATATCAGCTTTCCAGCCTGTTGACTGGATTAAAAGTACTAATAGCTATGAAGAGTTTATTCAAGCTTGGGAAAACTCTTCTCCAGATATAGCAGAGGAGCCACAGAACAGCAAAAGTAGGTGGCAGCAGGTGACAGATTTACACCCTCTGGAGGACTTCTCCTCAAAAGCCAAAGAAGCCATTGCACTGACACAAAACAGAGATGATGCTAAACGTTTACATTATCAAAAACATTTACACAAATTAATGGACAACACTCACTCCCATTAAAGACTATTAAAGACACTACCTTGGGCTGGAAATCCCCTGGAGTGTTTTTGGGAGATGGGCTTTCCTCCTGCATATGTTGCATATGCATTTGCTCTTGGCAATTTTGGATTTCAGGCATCAAAGAGATGAGACTTGTGATAGCATTTTCTACCTTCTTGTTAAGCTTCAGTGTATTTTGATCAGTGAAATGTTAACCTACAGCAATTATTTCAGTGATTACTATAGAATTTAGTTAAAGAAACACCTTTTTACACTTGTTGATTTTAGAGAAAATACTTCATTAATAAAGCTAGTGCATTATACTGTCCCTGGTTACTCAGACAGTAAAGCAAAATCACCAGCTTTTCTTGGCTTTCCTGCATTTTTGTGTCTTTTCATTCAGATTAGGGCAAGTTCCTGATTTAATAGAATTACTGCTGAGAGCATCACTTTAATCACAGGGAAAAACATGCCATCCCCACTAATAGCAAACATAAACAGAAACAGCTTTTAGTTTTATTAAACTAAGAAAGACCTCTTGGACAGTAAAATTATATTTAAGCTGATTAAGCACAGCAGAATCAGTTAGTGTATGAGTTAGTTCAGGTTATTTTTTATATTGCCTTTCTGAACATGGAAATAATAACTTCAGCTGCAATTTAACATTGATAGCTGATAGCTGTTTCTGACTTAAAAGAAAGAAATGATCCTGCTAGTCATTTACAGGAGCTTTCCTGTTTTATTTTGAACAGAAACACCTTGTCACCAGTAGTTACAAAAGCTGCTCACAGCTTTCAGTTTTGTAAAAAAATTCAGGCCCACTTAAACTTGTAGAACAGTCCCTGCAAATCAACACAATAAAAATCAAACACCTCTGGAAAGTCTTGTACATTAGAGTCTGACAGGGGGATCCAAATGGTCATTTTTCTCCTGTGCTCTGCATAAACAATGCTTTAAACTCATGAGCAGGGCTGGGGCAGGCACAAAACACCAAAACAGAATGGGGAAAAAGCCAAATCTTTGCAAGGAGAGATGAGTTGCTCAGGTGGGGATGTGACAAGAGCAGCTCACATGGAATGCTGGCACACCTGGAGCACCAGAATATGGCTCCTCCTGTGACCCCTTTGAGGGACAAATTCCCACCAAAATCCATGCACTCAGTTATTTTGAACCCTAACAACCAAATGAGTAAAATTAGATGCATCTTAGGTTGAATAAATTTTCAGTAATGAAATGCTAAATGTTAGGTAACACTACTTCTGTGTATATTGCTGTCTAAACACAAAGGGATATATTCTAATTTTAATGTGCAAGGAGTCATATACATAACCCTTATTAACAGCAACACATATAAGGAAAATCTTCATGTACTAAGAACAGATTCTATTTTTGTTTATTAGGAATACTGTATTTACCAGCTGTCTCACTGCAATGAACAAATAAATAATCATGTCTGACAAAATATATGATTGTGAATGACATATAATCACAAATTCCGCCTTGATTAGAAGTATAAGAAGGGATCATAGCTATTCTGAGATAGTATCAATTCTATTTTTTACCATATAATTGAGAGACTACAATGTTAGGTAGATTCATGAACCATGGAGTCTTGGAAGAAGACCAGTTGAAAGTGGAAACCAGTTTTACAGAATTGGAACTACTTAAAATTAAAATAGCCCAGATATGAGAATGTGGACTCTGCTAACATTTTTCTAACTTCAATTCTGAACAGAGATGGGATTCTAGGTGAAAAAAATCATATGAAGAGAGAAACAAAGTATGCTCCTTGCAAGGACACAAGGAAGAATTTTTGCTGCTGGGCTATTGAGCCCTGTTCCCAGATCTGGACATTGGGACCTCCAGCTCCCTGTGCTTTTTAAATAGACTGCCTGAGTCTGCTCTGCTCTGAAGTGCAATCACACCACTCACACACTCATTGCTTCCACAATTTCACTAAAAATTTGTGGGACTACTCAAGCACTGGTTGAACATAAATAATGGCAGTCAAAAGCAGAGACAGATGGAAAAATAACACTGCCCTTTTGCCAGTGCTGGACTGTGGTGCTGGGTGGTGCATTCCCAACAGTTTGCAAGAAATTGATGGCAGGAGGCAGAGCTGTCTGCAGCTCTCCTGAGCCTCAGCCCTGCATCTGCAGCACCAGACAAAAAACCACTGATGCTCTGGAGGCACTCACAGCTTTGTTCTTCTGGACAGGTCAGTACACAGAGGCACTACTTTCCCAACAAATGCATCAAAAAGCAATAATCTCTCTCATTAACAGATATTTCTCTCTGTCAAACTGTTTTTAATGGCTCTCCACATATTCTGGCTTACTTAAAATTTCTCTACCTCCCTAGAACACATATTCTTAGAAATGTGCGGTGCTATCCGACAGAGATAAGTCACAGCAGAGGAAAGGGAAAAGAATATTTTGCTTGCCCATCTCCAGGGGAGATTACAGCCACTAGGCTGGGTGATTTATTGTCTTGGATTGTAAACAGCATGCTGTAGCCTGCAGTAAAGACCCCTTGTAAAACAGCAAGGCATTCTGCTTTTATATTCTCTAACACATACTGCTGTCAGCTAGGACAAATTCACTGAAGTCAATCTTCACTGATATAAAACCACACAATAGAAAAGGTTAGAGCTCTAAAGATTCTGATATTGTACCAAAGAATTAAAAAATAAAACAAAAAAAACTACACAAGCATAATGACTAAAAAGTTTCATCAAATAAGAACAAGATATTCTTTCATTCCCCACTAGGAAGCCGTATAACCATATTTCTAACAATCTGGAAATAATAACTATTCAAGTCAGACTTCTGGAATATTTAAAGAGAAGACCACAAGACAAGAAAAAGCCATTTCACTCTGATGACTACATCAACTACTTGTGACACTGAATGCTCCTGAAGGAAAGTAAAACTGGAGAGAATTCTGAATGTGATGGAAAAGCTTCATGGAAGATATTTTTCTCATGATAAAACGAGATAATTTGCAAACTTTCTTGCATCTTTCCTGCACATTTAGCAAGCAAAAAAAACCCCAAAAAATCCCAACCAAACAGCAGAAAGGCACTGCTATTTTACTGTATTGCACCAGGCAAGCTGCTCAGTTACAAGTTTTGAAACTTTCTGATGTCTTTGTAGACCTTTATAAACATCTGAGTGGTGTGGTGCATTTATAAAAACATGGGAAAAACATGACAATATCATCCTAAAAATCTATGGAACAAACTTTACCAGATTGGTTTTGGGGCCAAAAGATTATGTTTAGGGGATGAAAATGGTGTTAACTCTTGCTACATACATCATACTTTGTCATAATGAGTTTTGCATCTGTCTTTAGCAAGAAAAGGAGTGGAAAATACTTCATCTCTGTCTATAGGGTCAGTGAGTCCATAATCCTCCTGACCCTTAAGTTCTAAAAATGCCCTAATTATTTCAGTAGTAAGATATCATATTCTTAACTGAGATTTCATTAACACCAAAAGTCTGAAGGTTTAGATTCTCTTGCAATTCAAATATCACAAGACGAGTACTTGTTGTGGTAATGGCACTTAACATTTACATTCTCTCATTCACCAGCTACTTCACAAACATCAGCTAACAGAGCAGACTTGGAGGTGTTTATTTTCTTCACCTTCTAGACTAGAAATCCAATCCAGGGAAGTGATTCATTAGTCAAGAGCAATGTGTGCTAAAGCCTGCAGTGTTACTTTCCCCAGCCTTTTTTGCTACCTGAAACCACTCTGTTCCACTTCTTGGTATATATCACATTTCAGGACACTGATGAAGTGAATGCACTGCTTTAATTTCTACGATATTTAGTACTTTCCAGAGTGCTAAATGCAGTTATCTTATGTCTTGATCTCGATATAAAGGGTTCGTTATTTTTGAAATATTACCAAAGGATAATGTTAATCTGATAAATGCTTCATAATGTTCACCATTTGGAAATATGTTACTGGTTTTAAGCTGATACGAATAATGCTTATCTCCCTTACATCTTTTCTAGGCAGAAAATTTCAAAAATAGGTGTTTTGTACAAAATGGTGGATTTTTTTTTTAATCCTGATTTGTACTCTCTAGAACCTGTATTCCAAGTGATACTACAGACACTTCTCAGCTCTTCTGAATCTCTCATATTTCTCTTTCATGCACATCAAGACATTTCCCTTGCTCTTTCTAATTTAATTCTGTCAGTTTTGAAGACTGCTGACCAAGCCCTTGGCAAAACACCCTGTTGGTATTTATTCTAGCCTTAATGCAAAATGTCATTAAAATTCACACACACACACAAAGGATCAGCACAGACATCGCCTAAGAGAGTTTACATGACCCTCCAGACAGAAAGGTCATCACTAGAAGGCAGAATAGGTTGGGCTGGGTAAACAGTGAAGGCTGTAGCAAAAATTGCTAAAACTGCAGAGTGAGGACTTCATTCTGACTTAAGACTTCACAGCTCTCCCCAGGCCTTTTGGTGAGCTTGCTCTGAGTCTTTTGTGGGCAGAAGGAGGGAAGGGTCCTTTCTACATGAAATCATTTTCAAATTCATGCTTCATAGTAATAATAATACACACTCTCTAAAGCAGAACTACCGTGATTTCTGCACCCCTCCCAATGAACTCATTTAAGTATAGGAAACAGGATGAAAATATAGTACCATGCATCACAGCCAGCAGTAAAAATGATACAGAAATGAAATATAGGCTGGCTGGCAGCATTCCAGCCTTCTTGGCTACTTATCAACTCTCTGATGTGATGATATGCTGCATGAGATTTGCCCCCCAATCTTCCACACATAACCCTTATCTGACTGGGGCCTAAACAATGGTCTTCAGAGGAAAGACATTATGAATGCAGCAGTTTGCATTTCAAGCTGAAATCCACAATTAAGTATAATTATGTGCCATATGTTTTCATCCTTTCAATTTTATGCTGTCTTCAAAACTAAATAAATATGTAGGCCCATCAAATAATGGACTGTGTCACTGCCTTGATGCAACATCTGTGGTACACTGCTGAAATTCTAAAACAAAAACACAGTCAATGTAATTATTCTGAACTAAGCTATCAGAATTACATGGATGTGGAACAATTTTGAAAGTTTGCCCATTTTACTATGTTCAGGTCCCATTTCAAATCCCATAACTGTTGTAGATCACAAAGGATCCAACAGTGTATCCTAAAGCCAGTACAATTTCCCCAGAAAAAAAATGAAGGTACAACCTCTGCTCATATATTCACACTGAGCACTATTGACAAATATAATTTCCTTTTTTCTTATTCACCCATTCAACAACCTGAACATGAGGAAGAGCTCTGCTCTGCAGTAACTGAGCACAGGAACAGGTTGTGCAGAGAGGGCATGGAGTCTCCCTCACTGGAGATTTCCAGGAACCCTCTGGATGCAACCCTGTGCCATGTGCTCTGGGACGGCCCTGCCTCCGCAGGGAGAGGGGACCAGCTGATCCACCGTGGCCTCTTCCAGCCTGACCCATTCTGGGATTATGCCTCTGCAAGGTCACATCCAAAATAATCTCATCTCATAAAAAAGCTAAAAATCAAAAGATACTATAGAAATTATTTCAATTCTTTTGTTTAATTTCTTTATTTGGACTTGGTTTTAGGGCGATTTGCAAGGTATTTGCTCAGTTAGAAAGAAAAATGAGATTAAATAGTGGCCAGATACTTCAGAAAATTACGATATTTTCTCCTTTAAAACAATGAATTTTGTAATACCATGCAAACACTGCAATGCTAGTCCACTGAAACACTAAAATTTGGAAAGCTGTTTAATTTACAGAAACCAAGTCTCCAAGACTGAAAATAAAGTATTTTAAAAGAGGATAATTCTAGTAGAGCAGACATGTAAGCAGTTAACTTATTTGACAATGCAGCAAAGAAATTGTCCTGTTTTTATAAACTTAATTTCTTTTCTATATAAACTATGTAACTATGTAGTTTTAATGGAACATGAGAAAATAACAGCCCTATACATGAACAATGTTGCCCTATTTCCAGTTGGATAAATATTAAAACGTGTCCTTTTTTGACTTTTAAGAATTGTGCAAAAACTGGTCTCACAATGGAAATGCTACAGTATCCAGAATGACACTACAGCATCAGTTATGGCCCAACCTGGTCTGATGCATTTCCTCATAGAAAAAACAAAAACAAAACCAAAAAATTCTAATTATTTTTATCCTATACTTTAAATGGCACATTTAGGTCCATTGTTAAAGAAAAAAATATATTTAGATAAATGCTTCATCATAAGGAAGATACTTAAAGACTATGCTAATTAAGCATTAAGGGCTCTCTGTGATTAGTGAGGTTTTTTTCCCCAGAAATAATTTTCCACAGAATTGACAACTACATACTTATTATTAGTTATTGCATTCTGCTAACAACTAACATTCACTACAGTAGTTTGTGTACACAGTAACAGATTAAAAGATATTCCTACCAATGGAGTGAGACTGCAGAACAAACCAACAATGCTCCATTGTCTAAATCAGCAATGAAAGACAAAAAGTGCAGCTTTAAAGACATTTGGAAATCTTTCTTCCATAGTGTACATAGTCCCAGAGTGCTGCTTTTTGGTTATTCAACATTCACACTAGAAATAATATTCTAGGAAAGAAACCAACAAACCACAAAGACAAATTCTCTGTGGTGACCTTGGAGTCCCCAACACAGTTAACGCTCTTGCTACAGAGCAGCACCAGTAAAATAGAATTTTAAATTAAGACTGAAGAAATGTACCACAGCTATGGATCAAAAATAAATTTTATGCCTACTTAAGATTCATTGTAGCAGTCAGAAGTCAGATACAGGTAAGAAAAGCTCTTGTTTTCAGAGTTTGAACAACTAATACTCTTGGTCAATTGGAACGTCCAACTGCTACCTGAAATCCCCCTGATTGTTGGCCTCTACTCCAATAATAACCTTCACAATCTGCTTTGAGCATTTTATTATGGAATAGACCAAATCAAGATTATTATTATTATCATAGACTTTATTGAAGCACTGCACTTCCATTAAGCTAATATGCTTCTGCTGAATTTTTACAGTTAGCTTAAAATGCTGCACTTAATTTGTAAAGATGATACATCTCACACATCATCTTGCAAGAGATTCTAAAATGAAACAGAGCTCAAGAGTGAACCTTCCAAATGCGTTATAAACGTCCTTTTTCTGATCTTGTACAAGCTGTTCCATCAAAAAAGTAGTCAAGATATCATGTGAGTGGAGAAAAGGGACAAGAGTAAATCAAAGAGGTAAAAGAAATGAGAAAAAATTTATCAGTCACAAGAGAAAGAACCAAGCAGAATGAGTCAAGGCAAATTTGGGGCTCAGCCAGGAAACAACAGATTCGTGTACCATGCATGCAGCTGTATATCCAATATGACAAAAGAAAAAAAGCAGGACCTTACAAAATCGTATGACTTCATATAATGCAAATGATTAGCAGAGTCCAACAGACCAGTTGACTTTCTCAGCATTTTCGGACACTACATGGCCTGCACACCCTGCAGCTGTTTCTGGAGAGATGTATATCTCCCTCCTACTCTTACTCAAGTAGAGAGCCCCTGCTATCCTGAAATAAGAACATGCCTAGTGGCCAGCAGCAGAGTTCAAGAAGCATTTCATGGCTCAGAGCCCAAACTGAGAGCTCACAGTCAGCCTGGACTCTCACTGATAATTCTAAACCTCCACTCAGTAGCATAAATCTTTAAATAGCTTAAACTCTCTTCCCATTGATCACTGACAAGGTATTTAACTAGTTTTGTCCAGGGCAACATTCACTACCTATGATTTCTTTACACTATAAAGAAGAAAATAAATGACAATGTGGCAAACACATAAATTTATGATTACCTGGAGTAAGTTTCTCTAATTACTTGCAGAGAGGTTATGTCAGCTTCTGTACCACCTTGTTTGTTTGCTTGTTTACAAGGCCATAAAGTCTCCCCTTTCTGCTCTCCCTCCTTATTTCTTTCTAGGGTACTAAAAGCAATCTGAGCTGCAAGGGCAAAGATTGTGTACAGTGAAAAGGAAATTAAACTCTATGGTCTTGGCTGGGCTATGAAGTGATGCACATCAGAATCAGAAAGCAGAGCAAGGTACCATGAGATGTGCACAGGGACACTTTGCTGCTTTTCCAGCACTGTGTGGATCAGCCAGGGAGGGATTTTGCACAGAACATTGTGCTGAAGATCCCTCTTGGCTCTTCCTCCCTCAGTTCTCACTGGCCAAGGAACAAAATACAGCAGGTGGCTTGGGCTCCATCTGGATCCAGTGCTTAGCATTATTATACCACAGTAGAAAACCACAGTGAGTCCACAGCTTGGGTATTATATACAAATCAAAGGTAGTGTACAGCACAAATAGAAATAATACAGGAAAGCACAACAAAATTGATGGGAGACAGGTCGCAGAGTTTACATGAGGAGGGATAAGGTAGCCTAGGATTTTTCATGTGGTTTTTATTCTGAGACTTGACCATTTTTTTGATGCTGTTGATTTATTTTAAAATAATTTCCTGCACATTTTCCTTTTAATGCCTTTCAACTGTTATTTCCTAATAACCGATAACTGTTATTTCCTAATAACTCGTTTTCATAAACTTGTTTCATTGCTTAAATTACAGCCCTCCTTGCCACAAAATGTTGGGAACATCTAAACCAAAAATTGTGACTGCAATTCCCTGCAATGGAAGACAGTTCTGAGGAGATGAACACGGGCTTTACATTGGTGGCACTCGTGATGGGATGTGGGAAGGGATTGCCCACCCCTGGTGCAATGACAGCTGAGCTGCGCTCGACACAGAAGGGTCTGAGGTGCAGGTTGACAAAAGAGCCCAACACAGACTACAGAAGTGAACAGCTAGGAGAACCTAGAAGACAGCAAAGGGTTTGTGATGGTTTGAGCCCATGTTCTCCTTCCCAGCTGCTGGGAACACTCAGCCATTTCACTGGGATTTATGTTAGCTGTGCATTTCAGTTGTGGAGTCTACTTACATTTGATTACTAATACTACTGCAGCACTGTACTAAATCAAAATCCCAAGCCACACCAGGCAATGCCAAATAAGCAAATATAATATTGAATATCAAACTCTTCACATGGGAATATAAAAGAAAAAAGCTGGTCAGAGAGAAATGGACTCTTGACATTAATGCAGCGGCGATCACTGGCACTATTCAGCGTGGTCTGATCACTTAGTGTAAGTAAAAGCCTTTATGGACTATTAAAAATTATTATTCAGTACAATCATCCACCTGAGATTCCCTAATCTGCGTGCGAGGGGAAATACCATTTCACAACAATTCTTCTTCTCTAAGGTGCTGGTCATAAAAATCCCAAGTTGGCCCCTTGGCCTGATCTGGCACATTGCATGGGATAATTCAGAAGCTCTAGAATATGTTTCTCTGCTCATTTAATGTGCTTGTTTATTGGGAGTGCAGGAGGTCGACAGCGAAATCTGGTCATTTGTTCTCAATTTTCATCTTCTGCATTTAAGTCAGTTTTTGTAAAGATCTAACACAACACTTACAGCTTGCATCCCATGACTATTCAATATTTTTGTTAAGTGTTGCGAGAGATCTCTTCAAAGTCTCGGTGGAGTCTAAACAAAATGTCAATTATGATCTTCTTAATATTCTCATTTATTCATGTGTTTGTAAAGATTCAGCAGATCAAGAAGGGAGAGTTGTTCTTTTTCACACAGCCTGTTCTGCTAAGGATTGCCACGTAGCTGTCTCTCAGGTTTTCCCTTGCACTAACAGTCAAGGCTGACATACATGGTTTGGAGGCCTGCAGCCCTTTGGTTCACAGACATCTGTAAAATGGGAGTGCAATATTTCACTCACCACCCCTCTAAATAAGAAAAACTCAGGATTTTTTTTTTCATTTTATACTCCACTTTTTTTAGCAGATTTTGATTTGTCCTATTTGATTTTTTTGAAGTGTAAATAGCCCCAGAAGCTCTCCAAATTCTCAGTTATTATTGCCAGAAAAGGGAGGTATTTCTTCACACCCATGTGTCAGCAAGTCATGCACACAGTCCATTTAGCTGCTTACCACTTCGTATTGCTCCCATGATTTCCATTTCTACATAATCAACACATTTCTTACTTAAGCATCACAGAAAGGTTTCCATATGAATTCTCCGTGTAAAACAATAGCCCTTTTAATGTGTTTAAATGAACCTCAATTAGTCCTAAATGACAACATTAGGAATCTATTTTCTACTCTCTTATAGCAGTTTTCTAAACTGGCTTCACCACTGGTGCATACGCTGATACAACAGTTCCACCTAAAAGGAGTTTATCTGTTATTGTGGCAGAGAAGTTTTATATTATTGCTGCTAAAGACATAGGTAAATGTCAAACACTCTCTCTGACATTAGAACAACTATACTTCTGATTAAAAATGGAATTAAAAATCATTAAAAAAGAAACCATTCAAAGATTAAACTAGACAGAAAACAAATGAAATTCTACCTTATTTTCTGACAGTTAATAAATCAGCTTTAAATAAATTAGTACATGTGCTCAGATCAGCCCTGTTTGAAAAATAATCTTCTGAGCTCACGGGAAGTGATGCTTTAGTGAACAAAATTAATTTCCATGTTTTCACAAAGAAGGAAACAAAATACTTCCTGCATATATCTGTGGACTCACACCTTCAAGTTAAATCCTGCCATAATCAACAAGCAGAACATTTGACAAATTCCATTTTCCAGTTGTTTTTTTTTTAATCTCTTGCCACCCTGCAATTCATCGTGCTAAAATCTTTGATCCCTAGCATTGAGCAGACATGAATTTCCTAAATGACTAAAACTTATGGGTAAGTGTTTCCTTTTAGAGCTGTATGTAAATGCAATGTTAAATTTTATTTTTGTAATCTCTTTAATCAGAAACAAGGGAATTAGCCAGCTGTTTGGAACTCATGTTAAGATCTAATTAAGCATCTGATTGGATTTCTGCGCATATCAAACAGCAAAGGCTGGTATTTGCACACAAGACCGATTGCTTTCATTAAAATAAAATCCCACCAAATGACAACAGAAAGGGTTTACTCCAGTGGTGGGTCTCAGAGATATCCCTCCACGAGAAAGCACACATTGGAATGGCAAAAAAATTTGCTTTATGTGTCAATCATACCAACAGGATCCTTTACTGAGTGACACCTAGCTTTCCCCTACATCTGTACTGCATGCTCCTGCAATACGCCAAGGAATTGCCTGTCTTGAAGGCTTCACACAGGGAAAAAAAAAATCCCACAAATTGTCAATTACTCCAGTGTGGAAAGAAGCTTTACTGCCACCTGTGCATGTTTTATTTTATTTATTTGGTGAGGAATGCCTTTTGGTTTTTAATTGTTAGTGAAAGACCTATTTAAGAGTATTACTGCTGAGGTTTATGTATTTATACCACGAATTGCCAGGACTATTATACCTGGTAAAGTGAAAATCAAGTTTTCCCCTTTTCTTAATGCCCAGAGATGTCCAGAGCCATGATTAGTTGAGGTGATACTACAGCATGGATTGGACTTGATGATCTTGAAGGTCTCTTCCAACTTAGTGATTCTGTGATTCTTTCCCGGATACTGAAGGGTTTAGAAACTAATATTCTAGATAACAGCAAATGATGACTGAACTAATCTTTGCATGAAAAAAATCAGTCCCAAACCAGTTCTGATTATTACTTATCAATTATGGTTCATAAACGAATGTTAGTCTGGAAATTTTCCTTTTTCCTTCTTTACTCAGTCAATTTAGAGAATATATTCTTTAAAAAGTAATTGCTTTTTCACATTGTAACTTTGACTAAAATACTTGCTAAGGTTTGATCTGTGTGAAGAGAGTTTAAAAACCTACTTTACATGTAGAGCTCTCCATGACTTTAATTTGATAAAACTCAAAAAAAAATAAAAAAAAAACCATGAGGGAGTCAGCTATTTTGCATGTTCTTATTGGCTTTCTTCTGAGATTTGGACAGAGTTCCATTCAGTCTAGATCTTTGCAATCTTTGCTCTGAGTGGAATCTAATGATTCTGCTGCTCACTGTTAGTGAAAGACTTAGACCTGGATCTCTTGTGATGGAACAAGGTCCAGTCAAGATGTGTCTTAGTGAACAGCAAGACAAAAACTGCTATGAAACTAGGAATTTACCTGAAACTGCCCAGCATTTCATTAGAGCTTCAAATCCTCAAGTTCTGGAGTCACATGATTCTGTCAAGCTCTCAATTTACTTCATAATTTGTCTCAAAAGACTGAAAAAGAATTTGAAGCTCAAATACAAATAGTTTAAATAGTTGGAAAGGAAAACAAATGGAATTTTTTCTCAACCTATACCATGATTTTTTTAAAGCTTTAGGTAGGCAACGTTGTACATGAGTGAGATTTTTAGCTCTAAATACTTATCTTAACAATAACTGTTATTACGGTTCCCAAGTGAAGAGGGGAAAAAAGAAAGCAAACCCCAAATATCAACTGTGATGCAATCATGCTTCAGAATAGACAGGGAAGCCTCACACAGCCCACAGTGACTGTAATAACCATTCTATAAATCAGTTATGAACCAGCACTGACTGCTGAAAACAACCTTGTAGACAGAAATCAGAAAAGATAATATTCACCTGGGAACTCTGATATTTTCATAGCCTATGGTTGGACTCAATGACCTTAAAGATCTTTTACAGCCTAAATGACTCCGTGTTTCTAATTGTTACTGTACAAAAGGTCTACACCTGTTTCCTGAATTCTCAGTTCAGAGAAAATTTCCTTTCCCTAGTTGTTATCAATATTTGTCCATAAATAGTTATCCCAAGCCAAAACAAAACACCAGAGGCACTATCTTTCTCAAAATACCTTAAAACTTAATTTAAACATTTGTCCACAGGTGAGTACAATATTTGCTAGTACATCTGAAATCAATTCCACTTTCCATGGTCTGCTGGCTGGAGACTAAACTGTCTTAATACTCACAGGTATTAAGAGTAGAGCTTTTAATTCAATTTAATTTTAAATGGAGTTGATTTTAGCCCTAAGTGTAGGAGAGCACATGTCCCTGTGCAATGGCATCATAGGCATTTCAGTCACACTTCACCTTGGAGGCTCAAGTACTTGTTGCCTTGGCAACACCATGCTTAATGTGTTTCATTCTGCCTTTCTTCTTCTTTTGTGAGTATGCACTCAAAAAAGGAGGAGAAAGTAATATAACACACCTTTTTCTAACCAAAATCCTATTAAAGTAAATTTTAATAATAATACCACCATAGGAGTGATCATTTCATAGGCAAACCATGAAAACAATATATGTAATAGAAAAAAGACAACCTGTTCTCTCAGAACTGAACTCAGGTATTCAGTCTTTTAGCTCTTTGTCAGCACCAGATGCTGTTTCCTTCAGAGGATAAGAATGAAAAATATCTTTTTTTCCTTTGTTGTAGACATGTTATTAATTTTAAAATTATTTTATAACTCTCTACACATATGTATATTGTATTTTTATAAATATTAAAATAATTTCCTAATATTTCAGATTTTACAGTTTATGTCAGTACCTTCACTGAGATCACTGACAACCTTCAGAACCCTGCAGCATCTTTGCTGCTCTGACAACACCTTTTAGCAATGGATAGGGCAAAGGCCCTGTATATCTGCACAAAAAGATGCACATACTCTTCTCCACTGCTCAACACCTGCACTCACAGCTGCAACTGAGCACAAGGAGACCAGAGCTCTTAATTGTTCAGCTGGTACAAAAATTAGCTCCAAGAGGAAGACACAAAGTAGGCACTACTGATCTAATCCTCTCAGAATCTCAGTTCCTCATTTACAAATCAGGATAGTGCCTCTTTTACCTTGTTGGAGTCATCTGAATAGAAGTTCAGTGGTATTTCTAAATCACTCAGATACTTTTGGAATGAGCAAACTGGGAGAGACCATTATAAAATTAATTGCTGTCTTCAAAGCTAAGCAGTGAATTCAGCCTGTGTCCATAAAACCATGAATATTGCGTTCCACCAGTACTTTTAATCACCCTTCAAATTTGCCATATTTCTGTCCTTTAGAATAGCTCCTGGTTTATATGAGCATTTCAGAAAGAGTAGCTGATGACATGGTCTGGCACACAGATTTTATGAGTGTGCAGTTGGGATTGTCACTCATGGGTAGCTATGTCAGAAATTAATTGTATAGATGAGCCTGAACAAATGCAAACAAAGTGTTTCTGTTGCATTGTTATGTGTTATGTGTTTCTTATGTGATGAACAGAACACTATTTGAATGAGCTATTTGACAAGGACCTAAGAGGTTTCAGTAGTTTTTAATTTTAACTATTACACTCATCTCACTATATGGTGTACAATTTATATATAAACTATATATACAATAGTTTAGTTTTGCAATAGACACACAAGGTTTACTTGAGTCTACTTGACTTGGTCTAGCTGGAAGAAAAGGATCTAAGTGAAAAGGGTTTTTCCTTTCTCTAAAATACAGAAGAGATAATGCTATGACCTTATTTTTAAATATAATTAATGTTTTCTTTGGAGACATTTCCAGGCTGCAGTGTTTCCCAACTACAACTACCCCGAGTGATGTGTATGCTCTGTTGGAAACCGAGATCCTATTTTAACATTCAAGATATTATCCAATTCACATATTCATTATTTAAAATAATTATCAATTACTCCTTTCCTCTTAAAGCCCCATATTTTTCCCTATTTCCTCCTCTTTGGGTTTATCTTACAGTTACAGAAGCCACATTAATCTAAATACAAACTTAAAGTCATGGTGGTATCTAATGCTCCTGCCTCTTTTCTTTTTGGGGACAACACCTCTACTGGTTTTTTAAAAAGTTCTTAGGCTTTTTCCCAAGATTAACACTCTGCTTGCTACCATGTTCTCTGTCCCTTTCATACAGCCAGGTGCACACATCTGTACACACAAAATAAAAAACACTTCTAGCATCAAACAAGCAAAAAGATTAAGTTTTTTTGAAAAGATGTATTATGTTTTAGCTCTGCAAAATTATATATGCATTTAACCAGCTGTACCAAACCTAAGTTCATATAATAACAACTGTAAACCCAGCAATTAATAAAGCAGTGCTGATCTTTGACTGTGAACCAGACCAACCATTTATATCCCCACCCTAAACTAGTAGGAATTGACACAAAAAGAAGCTCTAAGCTTTTATACACTATATAAAACTTGCTGGTAGTTTCTGCTTATGTAGGCAACAAGAACAGCTTTCTTCCATAAGCAAACTGGACATGGAATGTCTTTAATGTTGACTTATGGGGACAGACAGTTAAATATCCTATTATTTGAGTTTGACCATATACCCTCAAATGCATAAAATACGATGAAGATAGAAGATACAGAACAGCACATTTTCCAGAAAGCATCCCACTAAAACATTTCATCTCTGCTATTGAAGGCATGATACAAGTGCCATAAAAAAGTTGCTCATCCATTTATGCTGTCACTAAATTGATTAATGATGAAGAGGAGGTGAACAGTTCAGCAGAGTTAAGCCTGAATCTAATACATACCAAGGCACAAGCATTTGCTGAACAAAAATGATCTTGTTTTTATTAGTTAGGTTCAGATCTGATGGGATGAACCATTCACCCAGACACAGTCATAACTCAAGAGAATTATAAGCAACAATAAAGTGTCTCTTCTACTTTAGCATTTTATATCCAAATGTAAAGATATAACACTGGTCAAATCCTACTCTTTATAATTAAAATACTTGAATATATATTATAAAAAATATTATCAAATAAAATATACTCTCATCTGAGTAGAAGTACTTGCCTGCCATAATGCGGCACAGTTTTCCCATTCAACTGTCTTAAGAAAAGAAGTAATTCAAATAAGGAGGGTTTTTTTGAATATTAGTAATGAAACAGGGAGCATTCATAGCTACAAGAAACCTATGAAAAATTTGTATAATTAAATTTCATAATACCTTTAAGTTTCTCTGCCCATGGAACACTGGACCAGTGAGTTTACCTCCTCACATATTTTTGGGTGTGAAGAAACATGTAAGGGGGAAATTTGCCCTCTTTTTTCCTCATTTCTCTCTCACTAAAACACATAAAATGTGCAGAATCTAACAAATGAATGTTTAAAGGGCACTGAAAGGACAATCTAGAAGCATATTTGCAGTTCCTAAAAAGATGTTTTTAATCACTCATCATTAAGTAGAATTATCACATTAATCTGTAGTGTGAACCAGCAAGGATATGGATCACGGCCAAGTACACTGGCAGAGGAGTTAAAGGGCCAATGAAAATTTATAAGGAATATGTTACACAGAAAATAACTGAACTACATTATATGATCAAAGCCAACAGAAGTAAAATCTGACACTTGAATTGTTTGAATATTCTAAAACTCTGGAAATCTTCAACTACAAAAGTATGAAATAAGCAAAATATATTTCAAGGTATATTCAAAGTATATTATCACAAACTTGCTCATAAATTTTCAGTTGTTAGTGATTTTATGTGTACCATAAATTTAGTGTTATTAATAATTTGTAATAATTAATAATTAAAACCATTAATAATTTATTAGCTTATTGATAGAGGATCAGTGCCTATTATGATCTGTTCGAAGCAGCAGTAATTGTCAGGATGCTCTTGTCTCCTAAGACTGGTAAATTGCATATAATCTTTATGTGATTATAATTATTTGTTTAAGGGCAGTTATTGTAGTTTTTAACTAGAATCACTGTGATAGTTACTATATAAGCACATATATCTCTGATGTGATCCTTGCCTGAAAACTTTGACATTCCCACTGAAAGGAACAATAGATTATGAAACAAACAAGGAAAAAATGAATGCAGAGTTCAATAACAAATATTTTTGCTTGTAAAAACAACCATATGCATAAATAATATATTCCCTACCCTTTAATGTATTCTGCTTTCAAATGCAAGCTTCTATTTGATCTGCTTTTCCCTGGTTTCTCACTAATATCACTACTGAAATAGATTCTGATGCAAACTAATGTTCCCAGTAAAAAAGGAACAGACTCCATGTTTAATTTGGAAACTTTCTGAACTTCAGGTTTCAGTAGACCTGTCTTATGAAGGAAGTGTGTGCACTGCAGTTACAATGCAAAACACTGCCAAAAGTGATTCTCTGGTCATTATAGTTAAGCCTTGTACAAATAAAAATGTGCTTAACATCTGAGAACCAGACCAGTCTATTAACCAGGACACACATACAATGTGTATCCTGTGGTACTTAAGGACATTAAATAAATTCCAATAACCAAGTTAAATTAACATGCAGAAATTATGCATGAATATCTGAAAGTACTTTAAACATGATTAATGAAGTCTGGATGATAATTACATTAGGAAACCAGTAGCATTAAACAAAGATAATTCTGTGTAAAAGAACAAAATTCATCAAAATTTTTAACAAATGGGTGAAAGATTAAAGATAAAAAATCCAACTCAGTTATTGTCTGTGGCCCCAGTCCAGCAAACCACTTAGAGCTTAAGTTTAGTTTTATCAAAGTTAACAGACCTCATCAGTCTGAAGATAAGCATCTGCCTGGGGCACTTTTTAAACTGAGGCCTATGGACTCTGTGCAACTGCACCAAAACACAACATACTTGCCTGGCAATAGTTACACATTTGACTATTAATGAAAATGCTATCCTTGTTCAAACAAAGTGTACTCTAAAACGTTTTAGTGAAGCACAAATGATGATGTTTCTAGCCCTGTTACATGCAGCATGATCTGGAAAATTTTCTAGGAAGCCAAGAGGTCTCTGATCTCTAATTGCAGAAAGAGACAATTTTATCAGTTTTTTTCCTTATAGTTTATGCCTCTTAGAAGCACATTTAACTATTGAAAAAAAGAAATCTATGATGGCTGAATGGAATTTAAGCATAGCCATTCTGCCAGCACTTAGCATTTGCTTCAGCTTTTTAGGATAAAAGAAATCTAAACAAAAGGCAAAGTCTTTTGGGATAGTGATAAGACCACTGTCATTGGCTCTGGATATCAGTAGAGAGCTCTGCTGAAAATGAGGGAGTAAATCTCATTAGTAATTATGTTTTACATTGGAAATACAGCTTAGGGAACAAATACTGCCCTTGGGAGTAGGCCTAACTGCATGTGAAATTTGATGAACTCTTCACCACTAAATCTCCTCACCAGTGGTGAAGAGATCCTGAAATCCTGACACATTTTTAGACATGGCTTAAATAAGAAAAATAAACAAACAGAACAAAGTAGTTTAAAAATAAACTCAATTAATTATATATTGATTTACTGTAAGAACAGGTAAATAATATAAAGTGAACCTGTAAACAAACACTTAATCACAGTCAACTCAATACAGGACAAAGTGCAATCAAAAAAACCCAAAGATCAACTTTGATATTGCCCTGGAATATTGAAGACAAAGAAATAAAAACAGAGAATGTTTTTTAGATAAGAGGTACCTCTATCAGAGAGGGAGCAAAGGAAGGACTAGCTGAACAAAAGCAGGCAAATCTTCTTAAAATTGCTTTTTGAGGTCATAAAAATAGATAAAATCAGAGAAATTGTGACTACATTAAAATATATTTTTGTGTGTTTTAACAGTACTTGACAATACAATATAATTCTACATTGAAATTTCACTTGAATTATTTTTTCCCTTTTGGCAGTTGTAAAAGCAAACAAAGTTTGACTTCCTCCAGTGCCTTAGTATCTCAAGATTTGATTCTCTAAGGAGAAAACTGATGTTGTTGATAAAGTGCTGATGAGTCAAAGTGTGGTATTGCTTGTCTTATAAAAATCCAGTATATCAAGTACAGAAAAGTCTCAAGAAACATTTCAGTTTCTTCTCTCTTTGAACAGTTTCAAAACATGAGATCTTATCTCAAGGAGTGATAAATGTTTGAAGTACTAATGATGATAGGACTAATGATGGAGTACAAATGGTGGACTGGACATGTTCCCAACTCAATCCTTTCAAAAAGGAGCAGGGCTAAAGCATAACCTTCGGAAAGAAGTCCTAACCAGAAGATTGGACAAAAAGTGTCTTCTAGAACACAAACATTGTCACAAGAACACCAGAGCACAGACATTTGTGGTGGTTTGACCCTGGTTGGACATCGGATGCCAACCACAGTGGCTCCATCACTCCCCTCCTCACTGGACAAGGGAGAGAAAATAAAACCAAAGGTTTGTGGGTCAAGGTAGGGACAAGCAGAGATCATTCACCAGCTGCCATTACGGACAAAGCAGACACGATTTGACATACTTAACTGAACCGATTCCACATCAAATTAGATTATGGTAGTAAGAAATAAAACCATTCTTAAAACGCCTTCCTTCTATTCCTGTCTTCATCCTGGTCTTAAGTTTATTTATTCCTGATCTCTACCTCCTCCTCCCCAGTATTGCAAGGGAAGGGGGTTCATCGCACATTACTTCTGCCACTGGTTCCTCTGCAGGATATGACACCTCACAGTTGCCCCCTGCACAGGGGGCTCCTTCCACTACAGCACAGGCCCCTCCATGCTCCAACATGGGTTCCCTATGAGGTCACAAGTCCTGCAAGTAAATTTGCTGCAGCATGGGATCCTCTCTCTATGGGTCCATGTGTCCTGCCCAGGAGCCAGCTCCAGTGCAGGTCCCCCTTGGGATCAGAGCCTCCCTTGGGCATCCTCCTGCTCCTCTGTGGACCTCCATGGGTTTCAGCAGCACAGTTGCCTCACAACAGTCTTCATGGCCTGCGGGGGAATCCCAGCTCCTGGACCAGCTCCTCCCCCTCCTCCTTCAGTGACCTTGAGGCTTGTTCCTCTCCCATATCCTCCAGCTACAGTTTATATTGCACAGTTTTGTCCTCCCCTTCTCAAATACATCACTCCAGAGGCACTAGACTGTCACTAATGGGTTTGGCCCTGGCCACTGGCACGTCCATCTTGGAGTCTCCTGTCATTGGCTCCATCAGCCACAAGAGAAGAGTCTGGCAGGTTCTTACAGAAGCCACCCCTGGAGCACATCCCCCACCAAAACCTCACCATGCAAACTTAATACAACGTTTGCACTCAGTTCCATACAAGGATTAATTTCTGGTTGTAATGGAGATTCTTTTGCTTTGCACAGTATCATGTACAGAATTTGAAAACATATAGAAGCATTACAGTTAATTAAAAGGTTTGGAGCTATAAAACGTGTGCAAAGAAAATATTCTAAATGCTACTCATTATCCATAGGAAACAGGACTGTACCCATTACTTAGGTTAATTCATTGGACATAGCTGAAGTAGTCAACCATTAAACCTTTTTTAAAAAGAACATTCATCCTATTAAAAATTATTCTACTTTTCTGTTAAATTTTTGATAATTCACAATTTTTGTGCATTTTAATTTCAGCAACTCGCAAAAAAACTTCATGGGTAGGATCCAGGCAATGTGTTCAGTGGAACTTGGATGTAACAGTTCTCTCTTTTTAGTTGGTGGCAAGACAGAACAAAACTGTTGTGATACAATTCCAGGGGATGTATATAATCTGAACTGCCAATCCTGCCCCACAAAAACCCCACTTTGTAGCATGCCATTCTATTTGAGATTGCTGTCTGTGAAAGCATTGTTTGTCTACACTGACAATGTTAAATTATTTTAGAAAGCATTTGGGTTAGGGTGTCACTCTTCTACTAATGCATATTACTTCCAACTCTAAAAGAATATTCTCTCTAAAAAAATGCCAAGAAATAAATAGGTGAACTTGCCATGAAATCAAGTATAGATCTATTAGTCTTTAGGAAGTCTAACAATTCTATGTAATGCATCAGATACACTCTACTGAAGTATTTTCCTTTTTAAGAACCAGAACACTTTTGGTGTTTCATGAGTTCTTACTCCTAGAACATTTACAAACATTGCTATATCTTTTTCAACAATAACTCGGGGTTTTTTTAAGAGCAAGCATAACTTTCAAACAAAATCCACAAATCACTTTTGTCCCAAGTTCCCCCAGCTGGATTTTAAAATTTTTAGCCTATTTAGTTATAATTGAGGAAAAAAAAAATTATGTCAAATAAACACATGGAAGCATGGCTTTTTAAGGGTTTCATTCCTTCCTGTTGCAAGTCAGAGACTGCTAGTTGGGCAGGTGTGAAATTCCAGTTTAAGTACAAGCTACTCTAATTTCACAGTTGAATCACAGAGTTGCCACAGAGTCCCCATTGAGTAAATTCCACATTTGCATGCATTCAAGGTCATTACTGAAGGTGATTGAAACAAGACTCGACACCTCCATTTATTTATTGTCAGAAAATGGATCTGAAATTTGCACCGGCTCTAATCATTCTGATTCCACGTCTAAGTCAAGGTTATTGCAGTCTCATCTTGCCTTGTCAAAGAAGAATTTCCACTTCTAAAACATTAGCTTTCAGTAAGTCCCATCTTTGATCAGATTTCAAGCTCAATAATTCAGACACAGGTACTGCACAGTCTGCTTGTACATTGCTTCATCAATTCATATTATTACCTATCATTGGATTAAACCAGCATCTTTTTCTTTCCTTTACTATATTCCTGAACACTTCATTCAATGAGGCACCACAGCATCTTATATAACACAAAACACAGTTTTAAATAGATGTATACTCATGTCTGTGTTTAACAAGACAATCCCTTCTTTGCATAAATATATTTACACATATAGGCATATGGTACATATAATATGTATTCATAAAAATGCAAATGTGCATCTAGAGAGACTTGTATAATGAGAGAATTTAGACTTTACACCCAGATAGAAAAGAAACAATGTGTGATGACTAACAGTAATTTGAATCATGGTTATGGTAGAAACTCTATAATGAGAATGAAAGTCATCCAAATATCCAAGAGTACTGAAAATCTTAGTAATTATTTCAAACAAAAAATAATCGTGTCCAATAACTGTTTCTAAAAGTGACGTCCTCAACTTCTACAAAATATGTTACGAAAAAAACCCAGCATATTTAATCTCATTTTGATTAGTCTTAAATAAGAAAATTCCAAAGGTCTATGAGCAGTTCACATGAATGGAACTGTTTTACCTCTATCACATAGATGGAAAAATTAATGCACAGGAAAACTGGAATACTTGTACAAAATGACACATTAATCCTGAGGTGTTGAGAAACCGCCACAGACTGTAGAATTTCTTACTCTAAAAATTATACGATTATAACCAGGTACTATTCCTTTCAGAGCTTGGTCAAGTCCCAGTAATCATTAATTTCTTTTCTTCTCTAGCATCCTGACGCAGCTCCTGAAGTCTACAGGTTTGTTGGTTTACTTTAATAGCATATCTTTCAGGCTTTGAACCTGAACTTGGAACATGCTTAATTTAGTCTATGATTGATCATAGGTAGTTATTTTGAAATGAATTTATTATGTCAGACTAATTCATGAAGCCAAACCACCCTAATTTGAGAGGTCCAGCTATATATTCTTGAATTAACTTCCATGGCTAGATAATCTCTAAACAGACTGGAGAGGCAACTGCTATCAATTGATTTCCTTTCACTCATTAAAAAGCTTTCTGTTGAGCTAAAAAATAAGCAGTGAATTGGTAAATGTGAAATCAATTCCTTTTTACTCTTTGCAGGCCAAAGATAAATACTTGTAATAGACTTGGAAGTTACAGCATGTGGCTAACTTTTGATCCTTGTACTGCCCTATATGTCAGAGTTATCAATCAGAGTTTGTCTGATTCACAGATCCATTTCTCTTCCCTAAAAAAATTAAGTTAAAATGTCACAATAAGGAACCATCAATAAATAGTTAATTTGGTCACTACATTCATATAAACTGGTCTTCCACTAGGAATTTTGCTGAGCTGAATACAGTGTATTCTTCATGTTACACGTTTAAGGTCTTTTCTAGGTATGCAGACATAGATAATGACTTTATTATCAGACTTTTTTGGTTATTTCTATGTTTATTTTCACATCTACCTATCATTCAGGAGTATTGCTATCTAACTTTACAGAGTAACAGAAAATAACCTAGGAGTATTAAATGAACTTGATTTAGCTGCACAAGCAGGCTACATAAAGGCCAAGGAAAGAATACCCAACACTGAGGGCTTTGCTTATGAACATTTACTGACACTTCCTCTGGGAGACATCATCTATCCATCAAGGGAGTGTTCAGCACTAGTTCCCAGTAATAGGGAAAACATTCCTCCTATACAGCAGAGTTTTAAAACTTGTTCCTAAATAAACATTTTTATTGCTCCTTAATTAATAGTTCCACTCTTGAAAAATTTTAAATAATGACTTAATAAAATAAATTTAGATATAGATATTTTCTGTTCTCAGTCCATTCAAAAGGAAAGATCAGATTTCTTAGTCTTGCTTCAACTATTCTAAGAAAACCTATTTCTCCTGAGTGCAGAGCTGCAGAAACAAATCTTATGTAGAAAGGAAATTCTGGCTACAAAAGGGCAGAGAAGCATCCCAACTATCCTCTGGTCCCTTTCCAGCTTCTCTTTATTAGTATCACTTCAACACTTTATTCTAAGAGATTCCACAGCTAAAATCAACATTGATCTCTAAAAGGTGCTATCTGGTTTCTTCCTGAACTTTAGGTATTTCTGAGATTCAGATTTCTTCTTTTAAGAAACAGACAACTATGAAAGTGTTTATAAAATCTTTCAAGGACTTGTGATTCTTGTGTGTCTATGACAGTGAATTAAACAGTCCACTGATGTCCTTCCTCATGGTGCAAGCCCTGTCTGTGCTACCAAACTGCTTCAGTCTTCAAGGGGTGGAGAACTCCAGGGATCACTCTCTGGGCAATGTTAATGTCCAGTCATGACTCTTTCAGGATATCTAGTTTGTAAAAACTTGAACTGAGCGTTGACATTCAGAAACTCAGCACATTCTCCCATTGATATGTAATGTACTAAATGATTACTCAAGCTAGAATTCTCTTATCAGCCCTGAATATTATTCTTGAAACTATTATGTAGCTAATAGTATATGCTAATAATAAGCTAAGAGTTGTAGGGAATGTGTGTAATTTTACATTAAGTAAATAAGGCCCTTAAATTTCTATTTAAAAATATGTTTAATATTACAAAAAGCCTAAGCACTCAACAGGTTGCAGCAACTTAAGACTTTGGATGACAACTGCCAGGCGATTATTACTTTATATTAATATCTGATAGAACTGCAACTAAGTAATATAATATTTTGTCTTTTTCTATAATGCAAAACCTAAGGAAAATTTTTAAAAAGTGAAAAAAGAATTAAAGTACAAGCCACACAAAGTCCTAAAATGTGCTCATGTTTTAAAATTGCCTTTCATAAAAAGCCAGTAGAGAACCTGCTTCTGAATGATGTTTGTCATTCTGAATGACATGATATCCCTTTTTAAAAAGACATAAAAGTGTGGATCACAAACACTACTCTTCTTTCTAAAATACATTGTAGATAATGATAAACTAATTCTTGAAGTCCTGACAATTTATTTTTCTGAGTCTAAAACTGATTTGTGTTCCTTGCCCATTGATTTCATAGCAGAGGTGAGAAATGTATCTGGGATGCATTGATATTTAATGATTTGAAGGAAAACATATCTTTTGAATACAAATCTCAAGTTTTATCTTGTCTACCTTTGTTGCTCCAAGAAGTTTTTGCTACTTTGCTTTAGAAAAAGGAAAATTTTAACTTGAATTCTAGGTTGCATCTTTGAAAAGTAGAAACGCAACATACAGAAATCTATCAGGGAAACGCTTAATAAATTCAAACTGTCTCAGCAAGTGAGAGGGCAAATAGTACCTTTACCACTGGATTTAAAGAAATATGCCTTGTTCATAGACTAATTTTTCTCATTTTGACATATAAAGCCAATGAGAACTTGTTTATCTTTCCTCCTTTGCCTTGGAGAAGATGCTACCAAGACTTTCCCAAAAACCCACTTCAGGGTAATGTAGAGCATCCATAGTCCAGGATAAGGACGAGCCTAAAGTACACCTTCCTCCTGCTTTATGTATTTATCTTCACAACACATCTATCAGGAAGTATTGTACAGCTCTACCTTTCTGATACAAAAGTCAAAGGTCCAATAATGAAAATTTAGGGACATATACTAAGTAGAACTGAGGTGACTGAAATTTGTTTTTCTTGTCTTCCAAGAGGGGAAGAAATGAAGCTGTTCATGTAATCAGTTCTGAAGTTCCTCTAGAGTCTGGAACCACACTTCTAAAAACACCTGAAGTAGCCTCTAATCAAAGAAGCCCCTGAAGATTAATTCAACACACTGAGACTGCTCAGCCAGGATGGAGTCAACATGGATTTGTTTCATGACAGAATATTTCCTATTCAGAGTACTCCTCCAACCTGTAAGAGAACCTTTCCTGCAAGCCCTTAAGCCTGGCCTAAGAACCTCACCAGGGCAGGAGCTACCTGCAGAACCACCATTGACTGCGATTGTGGCCCACACAGAGAGGACTCAATGCACAAATATCTTTCAAGAAAAGAGTAATATTAGAAGATGTACATTATTATCTTCATTTTAAGAAGGAAATGGCTACAAGAGATCATATTAAAATGCTTAACATTGTGTAAAGGGCTCTGCAGGTACATCCTGGCCAGCTGCAGTGAGTGGGCTCATGCTGCTTCTGGGCCATGCAATGGACCTCAGCAGAAATTGTTTAGCCCTGCATGACCAGAATGAATACTTTGGATAGGGAAAAGAACCCTTACTATGTGTCTTTCAGGTGTCAGAAACTCTATACAGGAGTTATAAAGATACCAGTTCATGCTATTACTCATATTTTCCTGCTTGTCTTAGCACACGCAGTATGAAGAAAACAAAACATATTTCTGAAAACAAAAAATATTTCTGTCACCCGTGATTTCTTGGACAATTTTTTGGCTAATGTACTTCCAACCTCACTATTTTTTTCCCATAAAGATGACACTACTCTCTTACACGTACGTTTACTTATCAAATACACTGTAAAAACACTAAGGCACAGACACACTAAAAGCATGTTGCTTCCCAGCTAAAGAGTGAATTATTGGAAAAAGATACAGTGCTCCTTCCATAATATGTTTCCTCTATATTCTGCAATTACCAGCTCATGGACTTTTCGCGCTAAAAGTAGCATTTAGTATGAAAGGGGTTTTTTAAACCTATTAGTTTTTCCAGTTAATTTCTGACATATATGATAAAAATAAGTCCCTCAAGGTGACTAAATGTTACATGAAAGAAGAACAAGATTTTTCATTTTCATTATAATGGGGTTTTTTTTTGATCAATAAGTCTTGCTTAAAACATATTAACTACAATTAAAAAGAGAAGACAACATTTCGTTAACTAACATTTTCCTTTTTTTGTTGTTTTTAAATTTTGGGCAGGGAGAAATAGATGCAGAAAAAAAATGTACTGGCTTTATAATTGTGGTCTTAGTCGTCTGTCCTAGCTCAGAAACTGCCTTCAATTATTAAGCTGCAAACCATAGAGCTGCAAGTCCCACATTAGCAATCACAGCCTATGTAGCAGGTGAAGGAAATAGCTGATTCCCAAGCTGAAAAGCAAGTATTGTTGTGTTTGTTGCTTGTGGCTCTCTTCTGCTTCAGCTGAAATCAAAACTGAAATATCCATTGACTTCAGTTGAACTGGATCAAATGGAAGTGCATGTGTTAATATAAATGCAAAATAGGGCTAGTACAGAAAGGAGTTGCATGAACATAAGGAAGGGAAAGCTCAAAAAAATCTGTTGAATGAGCCCGGGAAAGGTAAAACTTTGGTAACTTCATGAGCAAATCTGAACAATCTGAAATATACAATATCGTGCTTCAAAAGAGCAACAAAATGATTTTGGTACCTTGGTTACCATAAGAGCTTCTGATAATGGTTTTAATTTTTTTTCACATTAAATTTTTCTGAGAAATGGGGGGGAAATTCAGGTAACCAGCAAAGGCAGGTAACCAACTCGGCAATCTGCATAACTGCTGTTTTAGATATCACTTTAATACACAGTCTCTGACAAATTTTATACATATTAGTTCCTGGCATCAGAAAAGTAAAAATAATTGTTATCATAAAACTGACACTTTCTAAAGTCTAAGCACAGAACTTTTACATTTAGCGGTACAGCCAGCGGAAGAAATAGCTGTCACATAAATAAATAGAGAAGTGATTTCATACAGGTCTTGCCTAAAATCCCATTTTATATAAGAACAGCTCACCAAGGTCTTACTTCCTGCCTCCAACAGCAGACAGTGATCAATACCTATCAAAGCACATCTCTGGGCAAAGGAATAGTGCTCCCTCCTTAATGTGCTTTGCATACATTCAACAATTACCAGGTCATGGGCTTCTATTGCTAAAAGTAGTATTTGGTATGGAAGAGCACTTTTTCTCCCTTTAATTCTTCCAGTCAGGTTTTGACCCGGTGTCTTGTGGTAATGAGTCCTCCAAGCTGACTAAATATTACATAAAAGAGGAACAAGATGACTTGCTCATGGAGATTTTATTGGGTTTTTTTCCCCAAATTTTTCTCCTTTCAGCAAATATTACTGAGTGTTTCCAGTTCTTGAAGAAAATCTAGTGGGCAACCACTCCAAGTTCTCTGTTACAACCATATTTTCTAAACCTCCATCCTTTCTACTTTTAAATGTCTCTCTCTCAAGGGCTGACTAGTCCTAAGCTGACAAATCACAGTCTGTCTTTCTATTCAGTCACACTCACTGTTTTGCTCCATTTTCCAGCTCCACTAAAGACTTTAGAGATGACAGGACTAGAACCAATTTCAGACAGCACCTAAAATTTTAGCACACTGGAGATTTTTATATCTGCATATGAATGTTATTTGCCTTATGCTAGAGTAGTTTCCTAATAACATCTAATATCTGATTTGCTTTTTTCTTGACTGTTACTGAGCTCTGAGCTGACATTTTCACAGAACTATCAACCATAACTCCAAAATCTCATTTGCTCATTTCCATGTGATAATAGTCAGCTAGGAATCCATCATTACATATGTAAAGTTGGAATAGTTTATTTCCCATGTGCATCGCTTCATATTTATCTAGATTGCGTTTCTTCTGCTGTTTTACTGCAGTTACTTTGCATGGTAACGTCTTTCTTCCCTTCATCACAGTCAGCCTTTGTTCCTATTACCTTAAAAAACTTGGTGCCATCAGTAAATTCTGTCTGCTCATACACACTCACTTTTTCAGTATTAATGAAAACGTTGAATAACTCAGACAGGTGTGACTCTGCTGGTGACCTCCCTTCTCTCTCAAACCTTTTATTTTTGTCTTCTCATTCCTGACTGACTTGACCCTGCCTGGAGACTACAGTTCTACTTAAATTCTTTATTTTTCAGCTGTTTCCCTTACCCCTATTTTCATTATTTTGCTAAAATCTCTTCAACATAATTCTATAATAATCAACACTGGTGTCCAGATGCCTTCTACAACAAAACCAACAGCACCTAAAATTGGTAACTTCTGGATAGGAGGGCTGGTACTGCTCAATCAGGAATATGCAACAAACTTAACCCTTATTGTGTGTATTGTTTTGATTGCTATTATGGAGGTAAGCAAAAATAAAACCCCACACATAAATCCCCAAAATATTTTATAACCATCAGATACATACAAATGAAATCTCCATGTCACAAGTAATGAGCCTAAAATGACTGCTGCACACTGCAATATATCACCATGTTAAAGAACTGGGGTAATTCCTCAGTGAAGAGCCATGTGTTGGGCCACTTATTTTTCCTCTTTTAATGCTTTGCCAATTTCTTTAGAAGAGTAACACTCATTGTGAATCATATTTCATCTGTATCCCTTTAGAATGTGAGCAACTCCAGCTTCAATATCTGGCTATTAAAAACAGTCTGAATCATTCTGCAGCAGTTTTCAAGAGTATGTAAAAACTTATATATACTATGAATGACCATTTCCTTATAACACATTGACAATACTAATCTACCACAAAATAGATTTCCCTCTCTTTGGCTTTTATTTGGATAGCCATGAGACTTTCAAATGATATCTATTTACAGTAAGTACTGGGATAAAAATGGATCTTTTTTCCCATTTCCCTGCTGAGGGTGATTCCAACATCAAAATGAACAATCAAAAATCCATACAAAACCTAAAACAAACAAAATAGCTGAGAACTCCACTTCCATCTGAAAGTGAGAATACTATTTTTAATGTATTTTCAAGAAATGTAATAGATCCTTCCAAAATGCATTGAATTCATTGCTTTCTTTCACTACATTGAGCACTTGAGATTCTTAGTTATCATAGGCATTTTTGTATGCATATGAGGAGGTTTTGAATGTCATTTGTGAAAGACTTTCTATAATGTTTTCCTTAGTCCACTATTAGGTCTCCTTTGCTTGATGTTCAAAATTCATTAAAACCAGAAAGCACTGAGCTAACTTGCATTTGACAGCTCATTTAAAATAATCTAGTATGACATCTTATATCACATCTCACATTTATAGAGAAAAACACCAATTATGCATCCCAGCAATTTTATGGATTTTATGAATTTTCCTGGGTGACTTATCCACACCAGTAATTTTGTACATGTGAATGCATCCCCAAAACAATATGTAAAACCATTTCAGCTTTTCAGATCTTTTCTTGCTAATCTTCTAAATATATTTTGCTAGCTCTCATTCATTGCTCCCTAAATGTACAGGCATAAAACTGGAGTCTGGATCACTACATACACTCTGTACAGATAATGCAGATATTAAACACAGACATTCATTATGGAGTTCCAATGTCTTCTCTGCTCGTGAACTCTCACAGGAATTAGTACCAGTAGCAACATAAAATGTGTTAAACATAGCTACATAGAATCTCAAATAATTATTTTAAAATTAACTTTGTCAAAACTTATTACAATTAAATTTGCAACATGCCATACAAACACCTTTCATGGCAGAAAAATTTCCTTTTCTAATCACAGGAACAGCGTCAATCCTGTGAGTACAATTAACCTTTTGCTTGAAATCTCCTTTTAAGTCTAGAATTAAAAAGAACAGATGAAAGAATCTATCCCATCAACCTTTTCCCACCCTGTACATGAGATATTCCGCAGTAGGTAAATGGAAGGGGGTAGTACTTCACCCAATTAATTTCACATCATGAATATTAGAAAGTGGGTCATAGTAGCCGAGTAGTATTTCTGCATTCTCTTAATTTTAATGAAAAAATAACAAGAATTGACACAGTTCAGTACTTCTCAATATGACCAGCATCAAAACATATTGCAGAAGTCTTTCATTAAATGTATGGGTTAATTGCCAACAAAGCATCATTTATGACAGTCCCACATTGGAAAGACTGTGTGACCACTAAGTATATGTTGATAAGCCATGTTAGAAGCTTCTGTTAAAAAATATTACTAAGAATTATCAGTAAAGGCATTCAATTGATTCTTCTTGTTACTGTAAAAGCTACAGAACATTTTTTCTGACATTACTGGCAAACCTACATTACCATGCTGGTGCACTAAAAAAGTCAGGATGCATTTAAAAGGAGGGAAGCACTTTGCCTGGATGGGAAAACGAAGATAACAGACACAAAACTGAAAAGAAAGTAGTTTTGACTGGATACAAGAAAAAGCTTTCCCCATGAAGACACTCCAACTTTGGAGATGACTTTTCAGCTAAGTTGTGCAAACTGAGTCTGGACATTCCCCAGAAGTGACAGGAAAGCTTTTCTGACCTGGTGGCTGACCCTGTCTTGAACAGTGACCTCCCGAGGCCATTCCAACCTGAACTATCCCACATTTCTGTGGCTGTCCACTCTGTCTACAAGGTGGTGATGCCATCAGGCTCCCACCTGGAGCCTGATCTTGGTTCCTTCCCAAAAACAACCCAGCTCCTGGGTGCCCAGAAGAGCTGGCACACGTGTGTACACGAACACACACACATCACACACTCTCTGCTTTAATGATGCCTGATGGACCAGAAATTCCTCAAAAACCCAGCAGTACTGGGTACCATGTTCTGATTTATGTTGCACATGTATTAAAGCACCAAGGGTTTAACTTGAACAGAAGGACTGTCTATGAATCCCTTGTCACTTGCCTGTGTTTTGATATCTTCTAGAGTGGGGGAGAAATTTAAGTATTAAGATAACATGAATAATAGATTAATGTATTTCAGCAGGAGATTTCCTATCATATAGTGACTTCACACTGTTCTGGTGGACTGAAATACAAGGATAAGAATTTTAAGCTGTATGATGGAACATTTTAAACTATGCCAAATCTCTTCCACCTTTAACCAAAGTACTTAGGTAGCTTAGTCTGCAGGCTGGAAATCAGTGGCTTGACTGTGAAAAATGTGTGTCAGGGTAGTATTAAATAACAGGAATCATGATGAAGCACATTTTCAATTGGCAGATTGGCAAGCAAATATATTTTTTAAAACTATATAGAATATGTAATAGTGACAATTTCAGAAACAGATATATAAAAGGAACTGATGGTTTGTTCTTCCATTTTTCACAGCTCACTTTTTCACATCCAAGTCTTTCCTGCTTTTGGTTTGAGTGATCAAGATTACTTTATTACTACCTGGTGCTGCACTGCTACCTTCTCTGAATGCTTATTTTTATACCTTTCCACTACATTGTGTTTCTTCCCAGATAAAAGACCTTTCTCTGTTATTTCCCCACCCTTTTTTATCCCTCACTGCAATTACAAGAGGAGAAAGCACTTTCTCCATCAAAACAATTACAATCTGGCAACTCCCCAGTCTGAACTGATTTAGTTTCACTCCTGTGTTCTACAAAAACAAAAACTCTTCATCCCACAGTACAGGATCTTTTAGAATGAGCTCTTTACTAAGGTTTCCTCCTGGTTTCAGAGCCTATCAGGAAATTTCATCTTAAAAAGTTGTGGTTTATACAAAAAGCTCACGAGATCTCTCAAACAACCTCTTGAGAAGCCATGCTGTAAAATCTGAGCTACCCTGGAAGTCAGTCTTGGTACAAGCTTATGGAAACTTGGCTGGGGAAAAAAGAATCTCACATTTAGTGAAGCTCTTCATTTCAGATGGTGGATTTCAGCGTTCATTACTGTGTAATTAAAGAGCTGAACTCATGCTGGATTCTTATTTTACTGATTTTCTAATCCATTAGTCTTTCTCATTGCTGACTCTATGCCTTAAAAAATAAAGCTAGGTGAAGGCTAGGAAAATATTTGACATGTAGGATAGATTAAAACACATTAGCTTGTTTATGACTTCAACAGTTACTTTCCACAATGCTGATTTTCAGAAGATAAACTCAGCATGAAATTATTTTAAATCCAACATAATTCAATCTCTAGGTGTGGAAAATGCTACAAGACATTTATCACCGTGTGATTCTTTCAGAGCCCTGAGAAGAGTGGCTCAGAGTATCAGAGGAGTCAATCTGCATCTCTGAACAGTGCCCTTAATCAACTAATTTTGCAACCAATCAGTTAACCTATTTGCTCTAAGTAATAATCCCTTGATTATGGGATAAGTTTCTCTATGCCAGACCCTGGCACAAAACTCATAGGTCTTCTTTTGCAATAAAATGTACTAATATGTATTCATCATCTTGCTTCCTCTTGAGCTGGCCTTATGCTACAGCTGTATAGTTTCAGCAGTAAACAAAATTCCCAGCTTTTAAAAATATATTTTAAAAACTTCTATATTCCCTATTACTACAGTAATTGAGACAGTATACAATTTATTATTCTGAATTAATATAAATTCAGATAAAGCAACTAATAATTTTCTGAGGAATCCATTTAAAGCACATTTCTCGCACACTTACCTGAAAACACAGTAGTTGCCTGAGCTACTGATGTGTTTTGATATAAAAGTATTAAAAAGATAGAGTGACTATAGTGACTTCTGAGAACGACTCAGTGTCTGTCTGACACGTTTGAATTGCACTGTGAGTGCTGAAAAGTCTCCCTGAGCGGCACACGGGAGGTTAATTCACGTCACCAGACATGTCACCACACAGAGCTGAATCCTTTAGTCAAATGTTCTTTTTACTTTGCTTTTCTCTTAGAAAGTAACTGTATTATTCCTGGGGCTCCTTTCTCCTTTTCTCTTGCCTTTGGGCTACAGCTCTATTTCTCATGTTAGTTCTCCACTTCTCAGGCTGCTCACTCTAAATTTCAACAGCTACTGAGCATGTACCTCAAATATTGCTGTAAGGATACAACTTGTAGGACTTCTACCTTTTATTCTCTCTTCTCTCTGTTACTGCATTTCTTTAATTTCACTGATGTGTTCAGTAAAAGCCTCTCAGCGATTTATCTAGCAATTTCCCTCACCCTTAACGAGTAATCTCCCAAATGCATGCATTTTCTCTGCTCATTGCCCTCTGAGTTCAGAGAGTAGAGCTCCACAATAAAGGAATCTGCTCTTCCTTCCAATGCATGAGTCAAAAATTTAGACTCAACGAGAGCAAAATCTCTTCTCTCTCAAAATGTACTCAGCTCATAATAAAAATTAGATATTATTTGATGGATTTTATGCAGCTGTAAAAATTTCAGTCTTGCAAAGCTATTAATAATAGTTCAGCAAAACCAGTATTCAGTGCCCCCAAAACAATACTCAAACCCAAAAGGCATCAGAGAAAAATAGCACTCGAGTGATAAAAAAATGGCAAGTTGTCTGTAGTAGAAACCATCCATCTCCTTTTCATTATCAGTATGTAAACTGGGATCACTGCTCCATTATTCACATGAATGAGAGTTTAAAATTTGATGGTTCACTTGTGCAATATAATTTTCAGAAATCAGTAAGCAATTTGGCATTTCTTATCCTTAGGTAAGGATGCTTACTGCTGCAGCAAACAACTACACTGAATTATAGCCCTAACATGGAAATTACCTCTGAACCATGCTGGGGCAATGACTTCTGTATGTGCAAATTAAAGAGGCTTTTAATAATAGAGAAATAAAATCTTTCATGCAGAAGTCTGGGTAATAAACAGTATCAAAAGCACAGCAATAATAATATGGATGTTTTTACTATGCTTACAACATTGGATGGTAACTACATCTCTAATTCACAGAGCGTGTAAAAACACAGGAGCAGTAAAACACTAACATGAACATGCTGAGTCATTAATAAGGAGAAAAGTTCAATTTATGAGTAGCAATTAATCGCAAAGGATTGTTATCTCTGTTGGTCCAACAATAACTCCAGGGTTGAGTCCCTGAATATTTTTAGACTCCAAAGAACACCAAATATTTATAATGACAAGTATGGAAAACATGAAATCTCTACGTTCCATTTCACTTCAGTGAGCCAGTCTGGGGCTGATAAATATCACAGGCCTCTGATAATTGATGTAAGAATTCATGAAAAACTTTGAGAAGATAAAAATATTTTCAGGTGTGGTTTGGAGTGTAGTAGAGATTAAAAAAGCATGACATCAAGAAATAAAACATTGTTGTGGGAGTAAAATACCTATATGTAAAACTATGCAAATGCTATCTGCATGTGCTATAAATCAGGAAATTGGGATGTACCTGTGAAGTTGGAATGTGAAGGTTTACTTTCATGCTTATGAAACAAATAGATTGACATTTGAATTACAAGCAGCATGTAAAATGAAGTACTTCCTATGTATTCTTTCTCAATTTAAATTTAAATTAGTTCAATTAAACAATTTTAAATTAGTTATGTTAGTTCTAATTATTATAAAACCCATTTTCCCTGCCTTTTTTGAAGTCATTCCCTAGAGCAAGTCTTGATATGACCAGGCATGCCCAAACCTATGTTTGTGTACACTCTTCTACAAACCTGTAAACACCAGTGTGATTTAAAAAACAGCAGCATAAAACAAAATTTAAAATTACATTTGAAAATTTAATATTCTGATTATCTTTTCTAACTATCATGCAGGAAAAAATCCAACCAAATTAATAACTTGGCAAATACGAACATTCTAACAGAAAGCTTGGCTCTTAGCTCTGCAGTGTTCTTGACCCCCTGTCCCAGGCCAAGGATCTCACAATTTTATTGTCATGGTAGTTCGTAGCAGAAAAGGCCAAGCAACTTTCAAAATAGATTATTTCAACCTCAACATTATTTTACTGGCCTTCTACAAATCTACATCATCATACATGTGTTTATGTCTTGTTCTTTTTTTAATTTAAAGAGCAATTATAAAGAGAAACTCAACATTTAGGAAAAGTCAGCAAACAAATTCTATGCAAAACATTAATTTCTTTTATTCTTCTCTAAATGCAAAGTGCATTCATGGGATAGAATATCTCTTCCAGTGCAAAGGCTGGAGATTGATCATGATACCTAGCAGCAATACTTCATTTTGTTATAGTCTATAAAACTGTGAACCCATTTTATTTAAGACAAAGTCTGGTAAATAATTACTTTCTTTGATGGCTCCTGTGTTCTCTTAAACTACATTCTTAAGCAATTTTTTTTTTTTGTTCCTGGAAGAGGAAAAATTGTAGTCCCAAGAAGAAATAGCTTGTAATTTAATCTAACTCTTTCACTACACACACATATTCTGGGACAAAAATAGAATAAGGGAATTCAGGATTGTCCTCAGAGCCTGACACCTGGAGAAGCTCAGGGGTCTGAGGAGAGTGTAAATAATTGCTGAATCCCATATTAGAGCAAGTGATGTCAGGGCTCCTTCACAATGCTGGCACTGTTTCTTATGTAGCATACAGATTTCCTGGCTCAATAGAAAATGAGAATGCAGGTTTTAGCCTGGACAGTGTGGCTGGATTATTTCCTAAGAAGCCTCAGGAGTATCTATACAAGAAAACAAAGGGTTCAATTAATTTCCTCTAAAATCAGACACTCACCCATGTCATTACTGTCTCCTTCTATAGCCATGGTCAGACAGAGGTAGTCAAGCAATAATTCAGCCCACTTCCACCTTGGCTGCAAGGGTGCCCTAACTCAGATGCCCCCACTTAACATAAGCTGGAACGAATTCAGGCCCTCATAACTATTCCCTAATTTATTTCCTTGAGCTTTACACAGTTGAACTTCTGTCTCCTGAGCCTGGTTAACTTTCAGGCACCATGCCCAGAGTTAAAGCTCCAGGCATAACTCTCTTTCCTCCTCTGAGATGCGAGATGCTCTCACCCAGCTGCTGAAGCTTGTGACTCACAATTCAAGCTTTTCAGCAGAGTCACTCCACAGTCCCTCCCAAGAGGATGCAAGGGTGCTGAAGACTTCACAAAGGCTTTCAAATTTCCTCATTTCTTACAGTGTCATGCTCAAAAGATGCCATGGAAATGCATCATGTGTTTCCACAGCCTTGCTTACCTTGGGGAATGCTAATGAATCCCTGATATTTTCACTCTCAGCACTAGAGCTAGGAGCTTTCTGCACAGTTTGGAGCTGCTGCCAGAATAGGTTAAAAAAAGTACTTATAATACATCATCTTTAGTTCTCTTATCAGCTTGACAGTGAAGTAGGTCTCACATGTAAAATCTAAAGACTTCTAAGCTACATCAAAATAAGTGGGTCTAACAGGACATCCTCAGACTGACCGCAATTTCAGGCTGGCAACAAAGGCCTTTTCCCTACACTTGGGTTTTCCTGGAGAGAAAACAGGATCATGCAGACCACAGCACAGCCATATAACATTTTGCCTTCAGCCTTCAGTTTGGATAATTATAGGACAAATAGGTGCAAGATCCACAACAGCATATCCACTGTTTAGTCTAGAGGCAGCCCAGTTGTCAGAAGAGAATAAACAGACTCTGAGGATGGGATTTATCTGACCAAAGGTAAACCAAGAGTCTTAGCTGAGGGAGAAAACAGACAACCAGAGAGGGCAACCCCCAACAGTGCACCTAGAATGTCTCAACTCTACTCTGAATTGCCTCACTTTATTTGGTATAAATTATGCAGAGCCTCAGGGTTCAGTTCAGATGCAAGTACCTACATCATTAGATCTATGTGTCTGTGATGCTGCTTAGATGGATAAGGATCATCAAGTGTCAGCACAGAGATGGAAAAATCTGCATATTTGATTTATAGCAATTTATTGCAACCTTGCACTGTGCTACAAAACAATGAGATTTCTTGGTTAGGATGTTGCTCAAAAACGTTAATTTTTTTTTTTGCAAATATTTGGGCATTTGTTAAATTTGCAGATAAAAGTTACAGCACTGTTAGGCCACTGTTTTTGAGCACTTACATTCAGAGTTCTGCATACAGCAGTACTGAAGGTTAATTATTGGTAAACCCCTATTGTTTTTTTCCTCCAAAAATTTGTAAAACAAATTAATATGCAAAAATATAAAACAACATATGAGGATTTTCTATTGTATTATTTTAATATTGCCACAGTACACTATACTCTCAAAGTATGTGAACTTGATAAATTTTCCCCATGTAAAATATTATTTCTTCCATTCCACAGAAGTAGAAAGTATAGGGAACTATTACCCTTATTACCAAGAGTTTCCACCAACACTGCACAGATAAACTAAGATATGGAGGTCTCATTTTTAAAGAATATTTCAATATATTCAACCTTAACAAGCTTATTTTGTGGTAAAAAATGTCATTATATGTAATTCTAACTACTAAGTGCTCAGACCTGCTGGAAAATGTGCTCATGGAGTCAAATTCGATAAGCCATGGAATGAGACGTGGACTTTTGATGTCTGTGAGTTGGTAATTTGTTTGAGGTCTTTTGTGCAGCAGCGCTTGGGAAACCTGTGCCACATGCATGGATGGGCTCCAGTTCTCTGTGGCTGCACAGGAAACAAGACAGGCATGTTAAAATCTGCAGTTCTTTTTTATATTACCCTGACTGCAGCTCAGGAGCACTGTGCACTCAAATACAGGTGGGATATTGTAGAAAAATATACTGTTCCATAAGCCATAAATCCAACAAGACTTCACTCCTCTTACATTCTCCCAACATGATATTCCCAGGTCTTTATGAAATTCCCTCTGAAATCCTTTTAGTGGTGACTCATTTCTGCTGCACTCTGTCTACAACCTTCTCTACATAGCCCAATTCTCATGTGAATATCTCACCCCTTCAAATTCTCCTTTCCTGTTACAGCCAAAAAAATTGGTGAACAGATTAGAAGACTAGTAAAGGATGGAGAATTAAAGAAAACGAAAGGGCAGCAAAATTTATATTTTACAGATATACATTACTATCAGGTAAGCTAAATCACACACAAAATATCAAAGTGCACAGAAACAAGTCTGCAACAGGAGTTTTGGTAGAATGGACACAGAGATGATAGCATGAAATGCTAACTGATGTCATACTAAACAGGATAATGACATGAAGCAAACAGGCTTTGAGCACACCTAACATAACATATTCTATTTTCCTAACCCTTTAATACAACCATGCTCTGACTTTTCCACATTGATTTCAACAGACTGGCTCTTCCACTCAGCAGCTCCCTCTGAGAAATTTATTTGACATCACCTTAAGAACAAAAAAGACTGGGTAATCTTCCTGATCAATTTAGTAGAGTGCAACTCCTATTCTTCATTGGCAATGGTCATAGGATTGACAAGATTTTCTCTTCCTAATCTAAAAACACAAAGTCTTCTTTCAAATTCCACCAATATATCAAATACAACATCAGCTGTTGAACACAACTCCTGGTCATATACAACTGGAGTACATTTAAAGTAAATTTTCTAAGAACTGAAAAGAAGACACCAAGCAAGTCCCATGGCCAGTTTTAAGGTCTTGCTCCAAAGATTTAAGGATTTATTAAAGATTTATTAAAGAGTTCTTTTATCTGACTTTTTTTTTGAAAGCAAATAAACAAACTAAAAGCCACACAAAACGCAAAAACCCTGAGCCACTTCTTCTACATTAAATGAACATGAACTTGGTTTACCTGGAAACATAGAAAATTGCAATCTAAATGATTAAGCCAGTCAAATGATAGCTCCTAATAAGTGCAGCTATCAATATGGTGGTGTCCATTACTTTATCACTAATGAAGACTGAATAAACTCTCCAAGTGATGGAGAACTTCACTGTATGGTTGGAACTGAACAGGAAAAAGATAAAATATATTTGCACTTGATAAAAATATCATACTGCTCCTGCATATTTTAGTGACATAAACAGGCTAAAAAAATTAAAACAAATATTTCTGTAGATAAATGTGAGATAAAGCAAACAAAGAAATATACAAAAGGTAGGAACGAAGAATCCTGCAGTGAAAATGCAGCAAACCAGTCTTTTACAGCTGGGAAATGAAACAATGTACCTCTCTGAGTCTGAATGGAGACACTGAAATAGGAGGCAAGACAAAGGCTTCAACTGAAGAGGACTCAGACCACCTAATTCCTCACTTCTGCAGAACTCAATTCATGTATAAATTTTAATGGTGATTGTCAGTGTCCTGTGGCCCTTCAGAGGAATTTTTTACTTGGTTAGTGTAGTATTAAAATATTGCTTATGCTTAGTTACTTACATGAATGTTTATATCATCAACTATCAGAATGAGGATTTTACACAAGTGGCCAGAATGGAGCAGTTTTACTCTAGATCTTCCTTCAGATTCAAAAAACATGGGAAAAACATGCTGTTATGAATTTCAAACATATTGTTACTGTAGCCATATACATCATGCATTCTTTAATCCTCTTTTTTTTTTTTTTTACAAAAAAGATAGTAGACTAGTGAATTTATTTCTATTTGTGCCAGTCTTCCTGAATTAGCCCAAAAGACTGCTCTGCAAGTATTTATCAAGGGATTTCAGTTATTTCTTACAAGGTGACTGCAACACAGATTGATTGGAATTTCTGCAGTAAGAGAAAGGTTAAACATTTTGAACTAGAGCTCAAAGTCAGACTTGGCACTGACTGAATACCTTCCTAAGCTACTACTGAGCTCAGACCATCCTTTTTCTCACTGTACTAAGTTTCTTAGAAATACTAGAGGATGCAGACTTTCCTGCTAAAGCACACATAATTTAAACCATTTAAAAACCCCTCTGCACAGCCTTTTAAAAGCCAGAGGAGACAAAATCCCTTAATAATAGAATATTTATGGGGAGGGAAAAAAAATCAGGAATCAGAAGCCAATTTCATTTACAGGCTCTGTTATAACTTCTAAAATGTCTACAACAGGACAAAACACCAGAGCCCTGCAAGAAAAGCAGCACTATGAAAAAAAGACAGCAGACAGTGAAAGAACAGAGACTGTAATGTATAGTCAAGGTGCCAGGCTAGCTTTAAATAAGCTCACTCAGGTCCCAGAAGTAATATAGCCATGACAGCAGGGAGCTCAATTTGGGAAAGCTGTCTGAATGCAGGAAAGAGCTGAACCTAAGTTAACATTTTGACCTCTCCATGTAGGAGAGATTTTTTTTTTTTAGACTTTCAAGGACAGAGAAACTTCATTTTTAAAAAATGCTTTAAAGGAATAGAAAATAAACCAGGCAGGCAGTAATCATTATCCTCTTCCAGCAGTAAGTTTCATGCATTTTAGTTCAAATGCAGAATTGTCCGTATATTTTGAAAAATTTTAATTAAATTCACACAGCAGTTGTGATCAGTATGCCAGATTGCCATGATTAACTTATGAGGCCAATCCAAATTACTTTCTTCATCCCAAGTCCTAAAACAAAGTTATTGCCTAACAAGTTTTACTACTGCAATAGCTTCAACTTAAAACCAGAAGCCCTCCATGAGTATTATTTCAGAAACAGGCCATCAAATACCCAAAATTTAAAAGCAGATGTTACTTTCCTTGTGCAACGTGGCTGAAGTAAACATTACATCCGCAGAAAAGCAAATCAGACTGTAAATTGTAAACAAATTTAAAAATTGAAGGCTAGAATTCTAACATGTTTAAACTGCAATTTGAATCAGCACCATACCCAGACTTCCTAATTTCAGAGGCAGATAAAATCCAGGGGATCAGTTCCCATTCATGAGCAAAGACGTACTTAAGAGAGGTGGCAAAAAGAGATGATGGAAACATGTGAGCAGAAGTGGTCATGGGCACCACACCCTTCAAAAACATGATGCTTCTTTATGAATTACAGGTCAAACAAGCAAAGCGGTCTAAGTGTGATTAAATTTCAAAAGTTCACCTGTACCAGACATTTTAAGTAGCATACACTCCAAGACAACACATTCACTTATTAAGTATCTTCAAAAAGCACAAGTGATCAGCTCTGTGCTAGGTCAGTGCCATGACCTTTAATGAGTCTTAGTGAATATAACAAAGCATATTTTCTGAATCAGTATTAACACATGAACAGAACATTTGCATTTTCATCTCTATTTTGAAGTGCCAGATGGACGTAAAGAGAACTGGAAATTGTTTAATCTTACTGTGAGTACTGCATGTGAATGCAATCCTGAAGGGTATAGCTGATCCATTTTATAGAGACAGAGAAAAGAAGGTAAAAAACCCCACAAGCATCCTTTTGTTGCTTACCATAAACCACCTTTTTATTTTCATATATTAGAAGTGTGACCTTGGTGGTCACCTGTGTGTCAAAATGAAGTAGGCTTAAAAGCTCAGCCATTTATGATCTGATTTAAAAACAAAGTTCTAAATAAAATAATTAAATTTTACCTTTAGGGTAATACTGGGGAGAAAAATAAAAATTAAAAAAAACCCAACAAAAAGCCCCAAAACCAAACACAAAGAAATCACACACCCAAAATGTAATTAAAGCAATATCTAAACATGGAAACTAACAGCAAATGGCTAACCAGATGTGCTTCCCAGCACTTTTAGAGGTTCTTTTATCTTTGTGGTAGCCTGTAACAATGCCTTGAGCAAAACAATCTGTAAAGGATAGGTGTGTCTTTGTTTTCATGCAGCAGAGGAAAGGGGACTTACTGGTTTAGTAGCAGCTATTACACAGAACACATATAATAACAATATTCTAATACATAGAATATTTGACATGTTATTTTAACCATTCATATACAATAATTAATGTAGGAATTTTAATTTGTATTAAAAATAGAAAGTCACTGAAACAGCCAGCACCTACAGCCTTACACGGCTAAAATTTATCAAATATAAAGTACTGACTCCTCTGACTGTGGGCTATATGCAAGTTTTCTCCTGGGTCAAAATAATATGTGGTAATTATTAAACCTTTACTTTTAGAGAAAAGTAAAGGATTTTGATGAACATTTATAAAATGCATTAAAAATGGTTGGAATAAAGAAGATGCAGCAATTGTTGCACAATGCTATACTGATAATACCATCATAATATAAACACTTGGAATAAATTTATTGTCACTCTAACTCAACAGTTGAGAAAAAAGCTTAAAATAAGACTTGTTTCTTTCACCAATATCACTTTGATTTAAAATTCAGATTAGTCAAAAGGGAGTAATTTCCTGTTTCATTTATGCAAAAATAAGGTGGCAGACTGACAAAAGGATATTTTTTCTGCATATGCAGATACAGGTACATATAAATCACCCTTTGTCAGGGCATGAATTCTGCAAATATGTTCAACACTTATTAAAATATCTAATAAAGCATCTCTAGACACTCCACTGCACTGAAAATAAATTAGCAAGTGCAGATATGTCTGCAGTAACCCCTTGAGTAGTCATAAGTGAAAACACCCTTGTAAATTGTTTCATTCTTTTACTGATATGACTGAAATTAGTTTTATAATTGATGTTAAAGACATGAGATTGCTTTGAAGCATTAACAGATTGATCATCTAAATAAATATTAGAGTCAAGAGAGACTATGTCATTTTGCGCTCTACTTTTCCAACTGAAAATCATTCTCAGGATAATTGAAAAATTATGCAAAGAAACAGTTATTCTTGTTAATTTTAAGACGGGTAGAACAGCTTGTTAGGAAAATTCTATTTATATTACCTCCAAATACAGACAGAGCATTTATGCCAGTTTCTCCATTAGCCCTATGAAACACAATCTTTACAGAACATCTTAAGCAAATGGATCATTCTCAGATTCTAGTGTGCAAATGCTTGTATAGTAACCTTGTCAGCAAACTAGGAGTGTCACAGAGCTAAGTAAACTAGGAAAGCTTTGCAACCTAAGTTTATGGTGCATGTGAATATGCATTATAAAGGTATGCAAAAACTGATGATACCATTTTCACAACTGACATATTTTTTGTCTCCAAGAGGCTAAGAGCATCAAATAAAACTATTCATGGTACACAGAATGAATATTTACCAAAATTTACCAATAAAAACTTCAGATTCTGGTCCATACACTTACAAAATCTTCAGCTGTGCCCAACCAAGTCCATACAGAAAAACTGATTACGTGCTCATTATATTTACTCAAACTTTTTTTTTATCCCCATGATTGTAATTATTTTTTTTTCTCGTTCATCTTAGATTTTATTTTAGCAGGAAGAAGCCTTCCCAAATCCTGATTTTGAGATCAGTTTTGGTGAATGCTCTGTCAGTGCGTCCAGAACAAGTATATATCAATACGTTATGAGGAAAATGACAGGCATCAGCTTCTCAAGGAAAAAAAAAAGGCATGAAATGCCTCTGAAGTTACATCCTTCAAAATTAAGCGAAAAGAAAGACAAAGCAAACTCCTTCTTACACACACAGAAACAGCTTATAAAGGCACCTACCTACAGGCACAATGACAGCAGCTGTAGCATCTCACCTCTATCAGTCAATCTAGAACAGTGCCACTTTCTATTAACCAAGCAATAGAGGAACTAAAATTACTTCTCATGGTCTACACAAGTCACTCTGGTTGCTCCAGTGCATTTTGATGACTTAATTAGGAAGATGGTGCAGCACATGTGGTTTTCCAGCCAGGTTCATCACAAAGGCCACATCATCAAAGCACAAGAGTTGCGTCTTCTACAGCTAGATTAAAAATAGGGATTTCTTCATTAAGTGTCTTGCAGCTGACTGTGCCTCTTGATTTGTCTCCGTCTATTCAGACAATTAAATAAAGCGTCATGCTTTATTTATTTCTTTTTAAAGGCTAATAAAGAAGCTGTGAATTCAAGTACAGCTGGCAATCTTTTTATTTATTAAGACCTCAGTGTACACAGTGACAATCTCTGGAAGGCAAGGCACGTGCTGGGATTCTTTTTCCCCTTTTTAATGTATGTTCTCTTTGCAGGCACATCATTTCGTCTAATAGGAATTAGAAACCTTTGTTGTCCTCTTCAGCAGGGAGAGGAGTCAGAGAAAAATCATCACAAAAAGTCCAAAACAATTAAAAAACAAAAAAACTAAACCTACCAGGGAACATGGAAAACCTAAGGTCACACAAAAAAAGTCCACAAATATGAAATCTGAGTACAGAAATCTCAATACTTTGATAACGATAGATAAATGACAAAAACGTAAAAATCAGCTAGCATATAATCAAGTCAAAAAGTATTTAAAATTTAGTCACAATACTTCAAATTAATAAAAAAATAGCTATTTCCTTTTACTTCTATCAGCAAGGATGGATGACTAAAGAAATTACATGACTGTTATGTAGGTATATTAACTGAAAATATTATACAAGATATACTACGTGCTTTTCATTTCCTGATAACAAGAAATTATTCTCTTGTGTTATTAAGTAATCTCATTTGTATAGCCGTAATGGAAATTATGCATGGTAATGTCATACCATGGAAACACCATAATATTTCCTTGATAACAAATACATTGTATCACAACATAATGGGATCTAGCATTAGCCCATGACTATTAGGAAATTTTAAAAATATTCTACAAGGAAGGATAACATACTGCTCTGCACTTCAAAGAAAGCTGAATGTGCCATGAGGCAAGATGACTTTTCAGTCTTAAGAGTGACTAACTGATAATTGTATGTCATTATGCATATTTACAAAGGCATACGCACATGAGCATAAAAAAAAGCATTGGAGAAATGAGATGATCTCAGGTGCTAATTCTTTCTTTTTGCAGGAGGTTTAAGGATGGCCTATGCACTTTGCAGGGATAAGAGAGAAGCAAGAGGCAGATGTGAACGCAAGCATGGTCTTTTACCAGAGCAGAGATTTCAGTTTTTCTTAATTTCTTAACTCTTTTTATTTACTCAGCCTAAAAAAAAAACCTTCCTTTGGAGCCAAAATGTGAGGGGGGGTTTCTGATTTGGGTTTTGGTTTACATTTCCAGTTCTGAACTGACAATATTCTGTCCATTTCAAGTTAAATGGATGTGCATCATAGAAGCACATCTTTCTACGTGTTCCTTGACCCCAGCAAGGCCTACACTGTCTTTCTATTCTCCCTTAATGTGACCTTGACTTCCACAACCTACAAACTTGGTGGCACTTACAAGTGGAAGCAATACATTAAATCATCACCCCTTGCTACACATCACTTACAGATGCATTTGTCACCGTTATATTAAATTAGGATCACAAAAATGTAATTTATGGCCAAGAGTGACACTTCATAAAGCCTGTGAAAACAAAATTACCAGAGAATGTGCACCAAAAGACATTCCACTCCAATCTGGCAACAGAACAGATTCTCCAGGACTATGCTCTCTACAGTAGAAACTATGTGATAGAAAGTTAAGAGCATGTCAGGATGAATCTGGGAGCCTGGTTGGTGAGCTGGATTTGAGCTGGCACTGCACCCTTGACCTAGGGAAGGCTACCAACATAGTGGGATGCTTTAGTGAGGGCACAGCCAGCAGGGCAAGGGGCACTGGACTCCCTCCTGTTTTTTCCTAAGTGCACATGGAAGAAAAAGAAAAGAAAGAGTGCATCCAGTGCATACTAAATTATTTCCATGTGCCTTCCAACCTAATGACTTGCCGGATCCCATGAGTGTTTCTAAATCTGAGCTACTCACTTCAACTCATATCTATATGGATATTATAAATAAAAATATAGATAAACGTTATCTTTCTTTGGGCTCAGATTCAAGGACAGAAATAGAAATTGCATGGAATTTGAGGACTCCTTTTTGAAAATCTGACTCTCTTAAATCATATCCTTCCTTCTTTAGAGTCAAGATTACTCAGAGATTTATAGCTCAGATAAAGTTGCACATTCTCAGGTACAAAGTATTTGTTTGGATTTTTTTGCTTTTGCCCTTACCTTATTTTCCCTGTGACCTAAAAATCAAGCTTTGGAAGGCTTACTGACTCATCTCACAACAGTTACCAACATCACTTTACTTTCAGATGCTACAAATTTATAACAAGAAACCACAAAGCCCTGCCATTGTTTTTTACTATGAACTTTGCTGTTGGATCACTTGCTCAGAAAAGGTGAAAACTATTCTGAAGTACCTCCCAACTGAAGGAATTTAAATCCATATCCACCACTCTTCAAGAAGTGCCAAGATCACTTAATTTCCTTAGCTCAAGAAAAGAGGCCTCACTCTTCCTTCACATCTTCATGATCAGGGGCTTACATTAAAATTTAAGCATTCAATTCTCCTTGACTCTCAGCCTATGCCAAAAGACAGCATGGGTTGGTTGAGATTGGCTGAACATTCCCTTTTTTAAACATTATTCTCAAAAAAAGACCTGTGTAACCACAAAACTAGCTCAATCCTTCATCTGATGTATTCAATGCCTTGTTCAGCCATTAACAGATTTACTTTGAATATTTGACTGAAAATCCATTCAGGCACTCAAAAAGTACAGAAAAATGCCTGAATGCACATTACAAGACCCTGGTATTCTTCATGAAGCAGCAAATTAAGATCTTCAAGTGCTACAAACCTTTTATTCAATTCTCCTTCACAGGTTGCAGAGAAATTAGAAGAATGTGGAATTTCTTGTTAAAAATGTATCAAACAGACATGTAAATCCTAAGTAGCATATAAAGAGAACAAGTTCAGTAATGTTACAGGTCAAAATACAAATATTGTTTTCTCTAGCCAGATGAGCTGGAGTATTTTGAGTACTAAAAAGTTAACAGCAATTAAAAAAGAAAAAAAAATAGACATGAAAGAATTTACTTATGTTACTGAATTTTGATTGACTTGACAAAAGCTCTAATGAAAGAGTATTCGCATTCCAAAACAATTGCCTCTTTTTCACTGCCTCTAAGATGCTATAGTAAGCAATCTGAATTTACGGGAGTTTCTTTATGATCAATTGTCTCCTGTTGCAAACAGGCAAACAAGGTAGGAGGGTGAATTTATTTCCTGTAGTGTATCAGTAATGAGCCAGGAAGTATTAGGGAAAAGAAAATTTAAAATATTACTTTCTGTACAGAAGCTCTTGTCAAAAATTTCTCAAAAATCTGGGCCCAAAATACGTATTTTCCTTATCTTCCTCTCCGTAAGACCTATAGAGAATTCTGTTGCAAAAATCTTTTATAATCTATCAGAAGCACTCAAAATTTTGTTTGTTTTCAGCACTGCTGACAAATTTGTCATGTTTTCACAAGGCTTTCTTTGTGCAGGTATCTCTGTGAAGCTCAAGGATTGACAACAAACAACACAAGTGGCATCTACTCCAGTTCAGATGGAGAGATTTCCACAACAGTCACTGTTAAAGAATGAGGTTACAAACACAGCCAAATTCAGCAGGAATGCTCCTGTTGTCTCTATTAGCAGTCCAAAAATTTGTAAGTTTTCAGTTATTGATATCAAAAAGAAAAAAAATCAGTTCAAATTATTAACATCTTTTGCTGTATGTCATGTATAGTTCTGTTTTTTTGGTTTTTGGCTTTTTTGACAATCTAGTAACTGGTAACTTTAAAACACTTTAAAGACTTAACTGAAAACACAGAGCTCAACACATGCATCTAAATATAACGTGGCATTAGTTAATGCCATGTTTTCTTAGATCAGTGCACTTTAAAATCAGCTATCAAGTTTTCCAGCTTTAAAATATGCAGAGCAACTGGCAAGGAAAAAAAAAATCACATCTTTCCCAGATAACGTTCAATCCCTGATTAAATAAAGATGTGCCAAGGCAGAGATACTTTATGCCTCAGGAGACAGCCATGGTGGAATTGTGAGTGTATTTTATATGTGAATTAGAGGTAAGATGTAATGACATGAGATGAAAGGCTCAGCCATGATTTTAATAAAGGGGGGAGACAGTGCTTCCCTGTGGATCCCATATGCAAAAGAGTGAGACTCAACAAGAATATATGAAAAGATTCAACAAAAACTACAACAAATGCTTCAAAGTTATAAGGCCACTATTAAAATTCATCACATTTTACTGAAGCTGAGTATTCCAGATCTGAGGGTAAGCTCTAACACATTTCTGATAAATTTAATTTCATATGAAAAGCTAAGTCATCAGTAAGGCTGGAATATTTTCAATTTTTAGATAAGACAGAGTTATGTGTTTTGAAACCATAACATTTCATTTTTTAAAGGCTTCTAATAACATCACCTAAAAATAATTCCATGTAATTTGTTATTTTAAGAGCAAGGTTTTAATTGTAATAAAATATCACAATTTAGTAGTACTATGATAACAGACATTTCAGCTTTTTAGTGCTTTTAGCAATCCTCAGGAAAAGCTATTACCTATTGCTCTATTGATTTTTTAAATTTTTTTATGGCTGCAGCAGAATTCTAAAGAACCATTACTTAATTTTCTTTCATTAAATATAGGAAATAGTTTGAGATTTTTCACAGTTCTCTCTCTTCCTGTGCATCGAAAAAAAAAAAGACGTGCCTTTGTAAGGAATAGACATGAAAAGAGCAAAATGAATGGGATGAACTGCTTAAAGGAAAAAAATAATCCTGCTTTATTTGATCTTTTGTGATAATCACACTCCTGGCCCCCTGCCAGTAAGGCTCAGCATGCTGATGTCTGGCCAAGTACAGTAATCTCTTGGTTCAAGTCTGAGGTCTGTGATGAAAATTACAAAGCAGGGGCAAAAATCAAAATGCCACCTGTGATTTTATTCTGAAACTAATTTGATGGAAAAAGTAATACAATGAAAACAGTCTTTTTAGTAAAGACTATGAAACTATGACTAAATTGAAACCAATGCAAGTGGATGGAGGTAGCTATCAAGCAAATACATTTGGATCTGCAGGCATTCCTTTTAAAATGAGCAGTAGATGTCTTTGTGACAGGTAAATTGCTTTGAGATTATGTTTGAAGTCCGAGGTCAAACTTTTAAAATGATAATTTTAACTTTCATCTTCCTTTTTTTCTGGAGTCTTTCTGCATTTGAAACCAACAAAACAAGGATAAATCCCCCAATAATTTATTTCCTTATTTTCTGTGAACCACCATACAATACAGGCGAACAAACAAATCCTTGAGGAAGTCTTCTTCCTTTCTCTTTTCATTCAGAAGTCTGTATTTGAGCTAGTTGCTCAAAGATATAGGGAAAAGAATTGTATAGCCACAAAATTCTGTACTCACAATTTATTCAAATTAGAAATTAAGCCAGTAAAGTCTTCTAAATTATTATTCAGATTGAAAGCAGAAAAAGCAATCAGTAAAAACCAGCATGTCACTTTTTTTCTATATAGTTATTGTGTCTTCCTGAAAGGTTGTACATCATTAGTAGAACTGATCAAAGTTTGTTTAGATTTTTCTTTACAAATATTGAAAATTATTACTTGGAAGCTGCTTTTGGAGACTTATTCTTCAGCAAAACCCCAATGCAACATTTTCTTTCTTTTGTGTTACTAGAACAAAAATCCACTATTTGCTGAAGTGATATGGGTTCCCTATTTTACCACCACCTTCTTTATAAATTGTATCTTAACATTTTTATATACACTATTCCTCTCTGAACTGGTAAGAATTACCATATGTAAGCACTAGGACAATTCCTGATCTCTGGGTCTCACTGAAACACTGCATTTCAGCACTCCCCAGCTGCTATTTTTCTTTTCTTCAAGAAGGTTCTCTATGGATTTCCAATTCTCTTTGATATTCAAGTCTGTTTCTGCACTCTATCTCTTCCCCTCACCAACTGTGCTAATCAAAGGAATGCTTTAATAGCCACCTTAACCTTCTCATATTTTCATGCCACTCCTTTTCTATACTTTCCTTTGCAGTCAAAAAAAACCAAACATTGCAGCACAGACAATACAATTAAATTGCCAAATTCTGTGTGTCATGCATGCAGATAGGCTCACAACTTCCTTAACTCCACACATACACATGTTTTAACACCCAGAGAGAACTTCAGGTATATTCATGCACATATTCACATGGACAGGAAAAAAAATCCATGAGCATTTATGTTTAAATAAAAGGCACCTACCTGGAATGAGCTGGCCCAGTAATTGATGGCATCTGGAAAGGCTGAATACAGCTACTACAGCCAGAAAAGGATAATGTTTCCATTTCATGATGCGTCCCTCCTTGCATTACACCAGCTCAGCAGCACTAACAGTAAATGTCACCTGAAATACACCATGGAAATAAGAAGAGAAGAATTAATGACAAATTGAGGTACTAATAAATATTTCTGTCCAGAGTAACTCTATGAAGAATGCTGGTTCCAATACAGCTCTAGCTATTAAAACAATGTTAAATTATCTAACAGTTAGGCAGTGGAAAACCACAACCAGAATATTAGCTATCCTTGCAGAGCAGACAACCCCAAACCAGATGTTTTAAAGGGAGACACAAGGATCCCCATAGTGCACATCTGTGTTTTAAAGTGCTGCATGTTGTTTGGTTAAGTTATTAAAGAAATTGCTCACTTCAGCAGGATAATTAAGCACATGTCTAATCCATCTCAGTGCTGGAAATACTTAAACTCTTGCATAAGTTGAAAACACTCTCAAGGCTATTCAACTTACTATGAAAGGAGGGTTAAAACTTCACTTTAGTCTTCTTATGAAATTATGTTTTGCTGAAGGAGGATTAGGGATAATTTTACCCAGTAATAACTTGAACAATTAAGACAATTTTCTGGTGAGTTTCGCTGTTCTTAAGGGCAGAAAGTTTTCATCTGATTGACAGGAATGCAATCTTATGAAGGAAGACAATATTTTGAATTTTTAAAAAATTAAATATTTTTAACCAAAATATTACTTTCAGATGCATCATTCTGACCACCACATCTGTAGATTAAAAAGCATTCACAGCTCTACCAGTGCTTACAAGCCATCTCTGCTCATCCTACTCATTTGTTTACTCTTCACCTATGTTAGCGGTTAGTATAGACTTGTCCAGAAATCATGGAATTGCTGGGGTTGGAAGGGACCCCTGAAGTTCATCCAGCCCAATCCCTTGCCAAGGGAGGGTTACCTGGAGCAGGTTACACTGGAGTGCATCTAGGTGGGAACAGGAATGTCCCCAAAGGGGGAGACCCCATGGCCTCCCTGGGCCTCAGGCCTTGTTTTCAGCCTGTTCCAAAGGCCTTTCCTCTAAACTTTCCTAAAACACATATGATGTTTTACAGATTATTTCACAGTAGATTTCTAAAAGCAGTAAGATGTTTTTTAGATAATTAAATACACACAATCTGAAATAGAATTTTTTCATTTTGGGGGATTTATTTTAGGAGAGGTTCTTGAGTGTTTTGTTTTGTTTTTTTTAAAGGGCCATTCTCTGAATACAAACACAAATGCATGTGAATGTAACATTCCATGTAACATATTCCAGAGTATCTGGGTTCATGACAAGCTCTTGATGGTGAAAACAGACAGTTTTAAGTGTCTGTCAGGTTATGAGATGTGTCAAATTGCTCAACCCTAACCAAAAATTAGAGACCACCAAGCAACTGTAAATCTGATGAACACTGACACAACAAAATCTACTCCAGCAATAAATAATTATGTTAGACTTTCACAATGTTATAACTTCACAACTACACTTATTTCGCTGTTCTTGTTGTTAATGTACACTCAGAGATGGCCAGTTTGAATTATGAGTCCTACATTACTTCAATGCCAGCAGACATAATTGCAATGGTGAAGAAAACTACAGTGACACCAGTCACTTGTTCGTGCTGTTGGGACAGAGGAGTTTCATCAGTAAATCTAATACATATTTAATGACTACAGATGAAGAGTTGCATGACTACTGGGAGCACTCAGTGCCACCTGACACTTTTGGATGTTCAAAAATGCATAAATAAGTTTCATATGAACAGGTTCAATCTCCCACCCATGTTGCATTTTAAATTTTTTGTGTTGCACCTGTGCCTCTACTATCTTAGTAACTAGAAATAATAATAATAATCCATTTCCTATTATAACTACCTGCGTCTTACAACATATTTTACTACTTTTTTTCCCTCTCATTTCAACCACACTGCACACAAAAACTCCCTATTCCTTCCATTCTCATTCTTTTAATTTCCCCTATCATTCATATGGCTGCTCTTCTGTTGCAAACAGCTTGACAGCTCTTAATGGCAGAGTTAACTGCAATTAATGGCCAAGGTGTTACATGCTGCTCTAAATGCTGTTCATGGTAGGACTCCAAGACTGAAATTTGCAGGTTCAGGCCCTTAGAATATCCATCTCTTTTTCTGTACAGTAATATAGGTTTACTCTGTAAAACTATTTACTGCTTTGGTTTCAGACTCCCATTGTTTCTTCACCTTCACTTTCTGCTGTGAACACAAGACTGAATGTTGTTTCTAACACAAAGATGAGGATGCAGCCCTTGGATTTTCCTTCTTCAAACAAAACCAGGACAATAACACTTTCAGTTCAGGATTTACTTTGTCATTATAATGTGAGGTAAAGGAACACAGGTGAAGGAGGAGAGTTGAGCCTAGGAAAAACAACAAGGTAAGAGAGGGAGGGTTTTAATTTTTGTCTTTTTCTCACCATCCAATTCTACTTTAATCAAAAATAAATTTTGATTTTTGGCCAAGATCAACTGACCCCAACAGTGAAGTTGCAGGGAAGAGATGAATGCCAGGAACATACCTGATGGCACTCACCTTCTCTGTGAAGGTAGGCCATGCACAAATCCATTTCATCTTTCCTTACCTCTCTCTTGCATTTACTTCACTGGTAGACTCTGATGTCTTTTTAATCTCTGTATGTGACAGAGCTCCACAGAGGGCTCTGACCATGAATGCTTGGCTGTTTGGTTAAAAGCTTTTTCACCCTCTTATTCTTCTTGTAGGCTTATACTTGAAATAAAATATTTCATTCTAAAGCTGGAAATTATCTCAGCATCATTAAAAATATTATTCTTACAGAAAATTTCAGTAGAAACAGCTTTCATTAAGCCAGATAATTTTAATAGGAAAACAACATTTTTTAGTCTACAGTTTAAAAACAAATCCTGTAGATATTCCTTGAAAACAATCCTCAACAGGAGGCTAATTCTCTTCATTTGGGGTACAGAGCTTCTGAAAGAGTAGCCCTGATCACAGGAAAGATAAAGTAGAAAGAGTTGTCATCAGAATGGTTTTCAGATAGAAGTTGAGTCCAGCAAAAGAGAAACAAGATCTTTTCATCATCTATTGCCACATTGCCACAATTCTTGCACTACACAACAACAGAAGAAACACCCAGAAATGCACTGCAGCCAAAGGGTCTCAGATGAAATTCTCTGCAATTAGTTTTTCAGTGTCTGACCTACAAAACTAACGCTGCAGAATGATGACTGGCACTAATTAGATGTTGCCAGTGACAGGAGAAGGATGCACTCACCACAGACACTTCAGCTTTTCTGAGACCTCACCTCACTCTGCATCAAATGACCACAAACCTTCACTAGAATGTGCAAGAAAAGATTCAGACCCAATGCCTTGTCCAGGGTGCACAATGAAGATAAACACTGGCTTCTCTATGACATTATAATCATTAAAGAATCAATGGCAAATTAAACTGCACAAGCCCAGAGGGGAAAGGAGTAGCGTGGTAAACGCAGGGAAAAGGTCCAATCAATTTTTTTCCTCCACTCCCAAAGTCTAGTGCTATTTATCACTACAGCCAGTGTAGAAGCAAAGACACAGACAAGATCAAACCAAAGCTGGTTTTATTTTCACGTCTTTAGGGGCTTTGTTTGTTTGGGTTTTTTTTCCCCCAAAAATGTGATAACTATTGATGGTTCTCTTAGGTAATCAGCTTCCTAAGACTAGATTTTGACAGGCTCTTGAGTAGAAAGAGTGGACACAAACGTCAGGTAATTAAGATTCTAGCTTGTAAAAATAACCTCCCTTTATAAAATATATGCACTTTGGTAAATATTATGTTAAAGAAGATTGCTTATCTACAGAATGCAGCAGAATTTTCATTTGTCTTGTACCCAGCCATTTAGGAGTGGACTAACAAAATTTCACCAAAAAGAGAAAAAAAACAACAGAAAATATTCCTTTTGAAGCAAGGTTCGCTACTTTTGGAAGTGGAATTTTTTAAAGCTTGCCATGCATTTTTAGGCATTCTGGCAGTGGAGGGTCCTTCCCTTACTTTCAATCCCCATGCCCATTAGTCAGACACTCAGTTATGTGGTCATCTCTGTTTAGACTGACACTACTTCTGAACTTACTCCTCCTGTGCCATAACATCAGTACAATTACAGATTACTGCAATTAAGAACTTCCCTTTACTATTTTAAACATCCTGTCTATGTTAAACTAAATTTACTTCAAGTTCCAGAAGGAAGCTCTGCCCTACATTGTCTCAACTCTATCCATTTAGGAGCAAAAATGACAGAGGTGATGAACTAGGGGGAAAAGTCTGGTTAGCTCCTTTTTTGCTGTAAAGTAAACCTACTCTACCAAGATCAAAGCAGCTGAAAAATATAAATCTATTTAAACCAAAGTAGTTATCAGTATAACTCATCTATGGGTGTAGACTGTCACCCTTTCAGTGACAGTTTCAACAGACATTCATGAAGATCATCTTATTTAATCTTTAGCAGTCCCAGACATTTGCATTTTTAGAACCAACTGTTAACAATTGGTTTTAACAGTTATGATGCAAGATTTGCACTTGACTTACTTTCAGCTGTGGTTTGCTTGCTTCTTTAATGCAGTGAGAAACCCAAGAGTAAAATATTTGTTGTTAATAATAGCAATGTATTGAACGTGCTCAGTTTACATTCCCAAGCTGGCAGGTGACCAACTTCTATGTAAAGCAGTCTTACCTAGATTGTGACTTGATTTCTGTATGGTAGTTTCGCTGCCTAAGCAATACAACAGGAATAGCTCATCTACTATAATTAAAATTGAAAAGAAGCTGTGTCCATACTCATGCCCTTGTAGTTAAGCATAGTCTGAGGCATCAGACACAACAAAAGAACCCAGTTTTTCTGCCACCAGCTCCTTGGACCTGACAGATGCACAGGAGAGACTGCTGAGAACTGGAAAAAAGCAAGAGATTCTCCTATCTTCAGGATTAACAATTCAGGGAAGAACAGACCTCTTAGCCTCATCTCAAACCCTAAGAAGGTGAGCAATGAACCCATTCTGGAGACCATCTCCATATGCATGGAAGGACAAGGAGGTCACCAGTAGTCAGCATGGTTTTATAAAGAAAAAAAGGTATTTAACCAACCTGAAAGCCTCCTGTGATGATTGGCTTGGTAGCTAAGGGGAGACCAGTGGGTATTGTTTATCCTGACTATAAGGAGGCCTTTGATGATTTATTCCATAAGATCCTGGTAAAGAAGGTGATGAGGTACAAACTAGATCAGTAGAGAGTGAGATGGACTAAAAACTACCTGAAATGTCAGGTTTAAAGGATTATCAGCATCACAAAACCCAGTTTGCAGTCCCTTGAGGTACATCCCAGGGGCTGCTACTGGGTCCAACACTGTTTAATCTCATTACCAGTTAGTGGACAGTAAGACTGAGTACACCCTCAGCAAGTTTGAAGGTGGCATAAAACTGGGAAGAGAGGGAGCATGGTTGTAGTACTATCCAGAGAGACCTCTGCAGGTTGGAAAAATCTCATTCAATTCCAAGAGTAATCCTAATTCGAATCCTGCATTGCGTGAGGAATAATCTAGAGCGCAGCTGGCTGGAAAGCAGCTCTGCCAAACTCAGTGCTCCTTCTGTACAAAAAGTTGAGCAGCTATGTGTTCTTGAAGAAAAGAAGGCCAAAGATACCCTGGACTAGTCTGGGAAAGCTGACAGCAGGTAGGAGGAAGGGTTCCTTCTCCCTCTCCCAAGCAGAGGTGAGGCCCCACCTGGGGTGATTTACCCAGCATTGGGGTCCTCAGTACAAGACTGACAGTGGAGCAAATTCAGCAGAAGAGCACATAAATGTTTAAGAGTTAGGAAAATCTGTCATTTGGGAAGAGGCTGGGACTGCTCAATCAGCAGAAAATCCGGGGAATCAGATCCATGTGAATAAATCCTTCCTGAGATGTAATGAAAAATAAAGAGCCACTGCCTCTTGGCAGTGGTGGCCATTGACAGGGCTAAAAGCACAAGATGAAACGCAGAAATTCCACTTAGATATAAGAAAAAAACTTCTTTACAGCAAGGCTGAATGAATGCACAGTGGAATAGGCAGCCTGGATAAATGTGGTTACTCCACCTTCAGATGCAAAAGATAAGACATTCCCAAGCAACTAAATTATCCTCTCCCTACCTCATCTTTGATTATCCTGCTTCCAGGCTTAGGAATATTGCATCAAAACCAGCAATCCATATTCTGTTTTGGGAATAGAATATTAAAAAGTGTCCAGCTCTGAATAACGAAAGGCTTTCTCACTGAAAATTGGTCACAAAATGCTTAGAAGCTGTAATGCAGGGTGACTAGAAGAGCTGTCAGCATCAAATAGTCCTGGAGCAGGGGCAGACTGAATGAAGAGAGCATGCTGGGGATGCTCTTTAGGGCTTAATAGAAAAAAAATAATTAAATAATATGAATACAAAAATCACTTATTCTGTGAAAAGCCCTCAATTCACGGTCAATAAATAGAAAGTTGAGGAGGTTTGTGATGACATTTTTAGGGGAATAACCTTATGATCCCACAGGGAAAGAGAACAAGCAGACAGATGAATGTTTATACATGCTATGCAGCATTGTAAGCTATGGCCTGTCATCAGTGTGATAGTTGTGTTCAGGTTGATTATTCCCCCGGAATGCAAAAATCAATTCTAACTTGCAGACTATTATTTTGCACAGACCTTCAGTATTGCAGATTTTGTTCTCTATTTTATCTTCAGGCACTCTCAGGGGAGCAATCAGAGGCCAAAAGGTAATTGGTAACAGTCACCAGTGAATTCACTGAACAAAACTTTCCTCAAATCCAGAAAGTGATTTCATTCTGCTAATTAGCCTTTTTTTTTTCCTGTGGAAACTGCTGATATAGCTAAAAGCTGGGGGAAGGGAGGGGAGTATGTGTGTCATCACTGTCAATAAGCTATTCAAGGAAGGGAGAGAGGGAGAGCCATCAAGGTCTTAGCTAGGAGTTTAACAGTGCAGGGTAGCCTGGGTGTGCACAAAAGTGCCTGAGTGAGAGGAGGTGGTGACGTGGCTTTAGAGGTCTTTAATGTGACAAAATTTACTTCAAGCCAAGAGGAAGGAGACACTCCGGGTTGTTCTCCCCAATAGAAACCAGGCAGCCTTACATAATTCATGCTCAGTAAACACAGAATTTCTCTATAATTAAAATAAATCTGGAACAGAACTACCATCAACAGCAGCTTCAGCTGACTTGCTCCATGCAACTCTAAACCACAAGACTTTTGAAGCAACTGTCTGGAGTGGCTTTTCATACAATTTCATATTTCTCAAAATTTTACTCCCTGTGATCAGCCTGGGTCTCCCTTTTTGCACAATTAGATGCTGTTTATTAATGAGGACAAGCAAGCAAATGGGAAACAAATCCTGTAGTAACTAACAGCACTACAGAAAACCCCATGAGAAAATGAATGGAATTCAGACTTGGATTTGGATGTGGTACCACATCCAAAATATAAAGCTGACAAATCTTGGTTAGCAGCTGGATCACAAATGGAGGCAAAGTATCTGCAAAGAAATTGCAGATAGTCGTGAGACTAAAAATGGTAACAAAATAATAGATTATCTATAAGGTCGACACATTTAAAATTCTTTGCCTTGTTATAGTGAGGTTTTTCTTTTTCTGTGATTCAACAACCAGGAAATAAAACTTGAACATGATTTTGAACCCAAATTGCAAGACTGCCTAACATCACATACTTGTCTATACCTACTCAGAAGAAAGTATGTATGATACATGTAATATGAAATATATATGATATGAAATAATTTTCTCATCATTTCTCAAGCATGGGAGTTTCTCAGTTCAGAAGTCTCCTACTGAATGTCAGGAAGAAAGTGGCGCTTTACTTCCTATTACGTAATTCCACCTTTCCATTCTACAAATTCCTTTTGCACATAAATGGTGCAAGAATTAAGTACCTCCAGTTCAAACTTATATAGCTTCCTTCAAGGAGGTTTGAACTTCTTGTAAGAAATGAGATCTTTTGAAAATAATCTAAATCTATGAGAATTTTAGTAACAGTGTAATGAGACCTGTGTTTTTCCACCACAAAAATTTGAAAATCTGGCAAAATGTTTAAAAATTTTGTGCACAACCAAGAACTGATCTAAATAAAGCAAAAACCCTCATACTTTGCATTCCTGGTGCACTATCTCCTTTTGTCCTTTGGCAAATAAAACAAAAGACTCACGTCTCAGCTACCAAGACTTTCAAGGGAGTATTTGGGACCTGTGGTCTCTACATCTGTACACTCATCAGTTTATTAATAGGAAAAATATTAATGCCTTGATGTAATTAGTAGTTTCTTGACTTGTAAGAAATCCTGACAGCTTTCAAACACTATTAAGTAGTGGACATTTGAAGAAGTGGCTGCTGTCAAAAGTGCTTCCAAGTACAGTCACACCAGAAAAGAAACATTTGACAGAAAGAAAATCCAGTGCTGAAAAGTTAAAAAAACCCCAACAAAAACAAACCAGTCATTTTAACTGCATTTTGACTCATCTGCTATACCTCATGTAAAAAACAAGGGTTTTTCAAAGGCATTTAAGATTTGAGCATTCATAGTATCTTTGAATGTCCTCAGCAGCACCAGAAAAGAGGGATTCAATTTTCAAAGATAATTGTGTCAGATAGCTGTCTCATCCCTTTTCAGAAACAATCTGATAAATACCTAATTACCAGCCAAGTGATTTCAGAGCCACACAGCTGGGCCTGAGAAAAGGCTACAGGGAATGACAAGGTCCCCATAAGCCATCAAGAGCAAGAAGCATTTGGCTTGTGAATTGCTTCATTTATTCAGCTGATAAAATGCATAGAAAGTCCCCAGAGGAAAAAAAAAATCATAAAATATTGAAATAATACATAGAACTAATATTTAACCAGAGAAGTAAAATATTTTCAAATAACACAGAATTGCATACTACAGAACAATTACATTCCAAAATCCACATTGGTAATTAGACCCATTAAAACCACTCATTTTTTCCAGAAAGCATTTGTACAGTACTCAGACTAACCTTGTCTTTTCTTGACACTGCTGTGCAAGAGGAAAATTGCTTTACAGTAAATTTAAATTGCAGTTTTGTTGAAAACTAGAAAAGAATTCTGATATTAATTATATCTGCCTGGCAGCTGACAAACAGGAAAGAATTTATAATTTTTCACCAATGTTTAAAAACTCTCTCATTCTTCTTGAACAAACTGGTAATACAGCAATGCTTTCTGAAAATACCAAGTTTCATCACTTTTAAGTTATCTCCACAAATTAAAAAAACCCCACAGGTATTTCATGTAGCACCTCAGATTTCAGTGAATCATTTGAAAATCTACATTGTAAAAGCCAATCCTGTAAACTTGCCGAATTCCTGGTGCTTGTAGAAGTGTGGGCCCCTATTACATAACCTAAATGTCAATGGATTGGAGAGCATGAAATATCAAAGTCATGATGTGTTTTGTTTTAAGAATCACAGATGGGAAGGAGAACATTACTGATAATGCTTCCACAACATGAAGTTGAATAAGTTATATATTCCTCAGGCTTTGTGCAAAAATGCAACAGATCTGGGGTGGTGAAGTCAAAGTACCTATTTTTCACCTAACTCTGCTCCCAGACGGGAGCAAATCGATTGGAATTCTGCAAATGCAAGGAAACAAGGATGGATCTATGCAATGCTGTAAATCTCACTCACTGAATTTAAGAATGAGGACACCAAATCTTGCATGTACATACCAGAGATGTGAGCCACTGGCTAATGTGAGGGATCAGGCTGCCCAGGAAAGCAGTGGAGGCACTATATCCCTGGAAGCACTTAAAAGACATGCTGATGTGGCACATTGAGACAGGGTTTAGTGCTGAATTAAGTTGGACTCAGTCTTAGAGGCCTTTTACAATCTACAATTCCACAATTCTACAACAAGTATTTAAGCTAAGTTGGCTTGCCTTTCCTCTGCTACCTCCCAGCAGCGATCTCACAACAAACAACGTGAGAGTTTTCAAACCTGCTCCTTTCTGATGCTCAGCTAGTAAGTCTGAGCATTTCTGCACATGCCATTATTCACCTTGCACATAAACATGAAGTAAAGCTGTCTGGATAGAGCTGACCCTCTGTTAGCATTTCAGTTCCAGTAGTCAGGTGTGCATATGCAGTGGGGCACAAAGCAAAAGGTCCTGAGCTTTTGCCTGCCTGAAAATTAAGATGCAACCTCAGGTCACAGCTTTGGCATGACCACTGTTCTGAAACCGTTTAAATTATGGAAGTAAAAGTCCTGGATGAATTCTCCCCCACAACTACATTTGAGGAAAGAGACCTGAGTGCAAATCACACACTGCGAAGAAACACCCAGACTTCTCTTCAGTATATGGTGAAATCTTTGCGTTCATTTAGTTTCCAAACTTCTCAGGGTTCTATCTATCATGACAGGCAGGGACATTAAATACCCTCCCAAAGAAAAAAAAAACTTTGTGAAATTAAAAAAAAAAAAGGGGGGGAATTCTAGACAAAACAGGGACCGCTTTCTACTGCAAAGCTATGAAACAATAAGCATTTTGTGATTGTGGGCTGCAGCTTCTGAAAGAAATAGCTTGGCTTCCACCCTTAGTAAGAATAAGAGTAATTAGCAAGGATTTCCACAACCTGCCTCACCAACAAGCCTTTTAGAGACAAATGTACATCAGGATTTCAAGAATATTCAGCTCTCCCTTACAGTACACTCATCCCTCTGGAGCCGCCAGGAAAGGTAAAACAATACAAGGACTTTCAAAACCTAGTCTGCTCCTTGGTTAAAGAGTGAAATGTTAAATGTGAAATGCCAACTCCTTGGGGGAAAGGAAGAAGATGCCAGCTTTCATGAAGCTTCTGCAAGAGTGGCAGGATCCCTTTGAAACTGAGACTGATCTGATAAGGTCGTTATGGTTGTTAATAGCAACTCCTTCCTCTGCTTCCCTGGAAGAGACTCTGGCATTCAGTGGCAGCTCAGGGCAGCCAGCAGCCGAGCTGTCATTGCAGGGCTGTGGCTCTGAAAGTCTCATCATGTTCATATCTAGCAGACAAAAGAGCTTCTCCCTGCAGGTGAGGAGTACTAATGCCTCCTATTGTTTCTGGAATGAAATTAGTAGCTTTTTGTTATGCCTCTGCCATAGAACATATACCTATATGTTATACTTAAAGCCATCTCACTGATTTTTATTCCCACTAGAACCAGGAATCAAGAGAAACAAAAATATTTAAAGTAATGGCATTTCTACAGCTCCTGGGACTGTATATCTTTAGGTCAAAGGTAAAAATCCTAAATGTCACCACTCCCAGACACAGGAGGAATGCAGGGAGGATGTAACCCTTACCTCTCCTGTCTGGATAATGGGCAAATTTCCACATTATCTCCAGGGAAGAGAGATGCAGAGCAGTGCAGTGGTGGGCCTAAAGTACATGTGAGGGAATGAAAACAGAGATGTGGGATTATTGCAAAGAGAAAGTTTAGAGATGCAGGAATCCTTCAAATCATTGTGGTCCTGCTACTTTTGTTTTAAACTCCTACAAAAAGAACCAACTAGGCAGTGGGACCACAGACTACACGCAAGAAAATGCTATTCTGCAAACCCTAATAATCCCTCGAGAATGCTGAATGAAAGGGATTCGTTTAGTGTATGTGCTGTCAACAACCCAAGAAAGGTTGAGGTATCACCAGCAAGAACAGGCTTCCTGTCCTTAGAAGTAGGAGGAAAGAGAAAATCTAAGGCAAGACCTAAAAACTCATTTTAAATGTGTCTATGGAATCACAGAGAAAACATATGTAAAAGCTGCACTAAATTTGATGAAGAGCAGGATAGTCTAAACAGTAATTTGAAAATTAAGATCGCTCCTAAAAACAATGTCTCCCTGCTTTCTCCCCCATCCTTCTTCCTCTTTTGTTATTTTCCTTTTGAAAAAGTCCTTTACAGCATATTTTTAGTCATCTCAAGGTCTTATTGACTCATAAGTTCTGGCTCATAATTTAAGACCTGAAGTTATCTGTTACAGAGTTAACAGTAGAAGAAAACTCAAATGGATAGAGCATTCTGATCCTGGACAATTTCCCTTGGGAACATGCTCCCAGATCATTAATTCTGTCTGTTAGAAAGACAAAAGCTGTTAGTGTCCATCAGGATATGAAATGCAGTAAACAACTGGGTGCTTTTAAAGTTTTGTTCCTAAGCATAACCGTAAAAAAGTAAATTAAAATGATAAAGCTAAAAATACCATGACCAGGAAAGCACAACAGATACAGAAGAGAGAATGAAGGACTTATGTCTTAAGAAGGCCACTCAAACTTATAAATTCTGTGCAAAACTTGAAATAACCTTTACATACAAGGACAAACAACCGTACGTGTCTCAATAACAAATTCTAGAGTTTCAGATAGTGAAATAGTAAAGCAAAGATTCATACATATTTTCTCCTATCAATACAATGCACTTTTCAGAGAGAAAACAGTCAAACAAAAAAGATTTCATCAGAATACAGATAATCTACTAAAAGTTAACCTTAACTGGCTATTATTTTGACTGTTCTGCAGCTCCTAGCATGGGTGCTCAGGCATTTTGCATCTGTCAGATGCACCATCAGATGCTCACACATGTATCACACTCCCTGTAAATACAAAGGACACCAGCTATAAACATTTTTAAAAGTTATGGATGTGCCTGACATAACTGGTGTGACCTTTCCTGATAGAAGAACTGCTGTATAATCAGTCTCATGTGGGCAGGAAAATACAACATCTTGAATCACTGAATTCAGTCACAAGAGCAGGAATTTGAAAACATAGACCAAGCAACTAAACTACATAAGCTCCTAAACCTTCAGAGGCTAAATGAGTTGAAGCTCAAGTTTTCCCAAGCTTGACAGAAATAGACAACTAGAAATTTACAGAGGTGGACAACTGGTTTCCTAGCAGTAACCCATAATAATGGCACTAACCTTTAATGGACAAATAACTAGTTAGTGATAGAAAAAATTACTGAATCCTCAGGAATTGTGTCTTCATGGCTTAATAATCAGCTGTATTTGTGCATTTTTATTTAAATGTTTTTTGTGATCTGGGACTTCTAGAGCACTACTAGGTATTTTGAGACTGTAATTTTAAAAAAGCTAAGATTCAAGAGGAGTATCACTGTCTTTGACTTCAGAAAACTCTATATTTCCTTTCCCTGAAGTGGCTGTCTCTTTGAAAATACCTGAAATGAAATTCAGTTTCTAACAAGCCCTGTGCTAGTAGAAATAAGATGTCAGTGGAACATAGGAACAATATCATATTCTTTATCTCTGAACTGGAAACTGAATCAAAGAACATTAGTTTGATATTAACGGAAATTCTGTATGTGCCACTGGCACTTTTGGAAGGCAATATTTTCTTTCTAGGACTCAAAAAAGGCAACATTAACTCAAAGAAAATCACTGTAAAAATTGACTCAAGATATTTTTACCTCATTCACCCCTATTTAAAACAAGAATGTTGTTCTAGTATTTCCATTGGCTTGGCTTTCCAACACTCACCCATTCCCCTCCTTTCCTTTCAGGTAAGTGCAGGTAGATGAGTGCTTTGCTGATGCTGCCAGTGAGAAGGCAGTGGATTAGATGTTCACATGGCTGCAGTGTGAATTTGCTCACATTTTGAGCACATGAGTTATCATACAGTCAGATGAACTAATTGGTATTGATGAAGAGGTTCATAACATGCCTTAAAGTCCCATCCCTAGCAAGCATTAAACTGATTCAGAGCTACCCTTCTCCAGTTATTTTCCTGTTAGTGAAAGGGAAATAAATTTATTTTTAATCATTGCTCTCTTCTGCACCAACCTGTATCAAAACCATTCATTTCCATTCATCTCCTGCTAAATGGATATTTAATTTGTTTTCAGCGTACCTTGGAGATCTCCAGTATGTATTGACAGACAAAAAGCCAATGTTGAATGCCACAAAAAGCACATTCTATAGAGTACAAAGCCTTCCTCAACTTTATCACTAGAAAAAAGTAAAGTTAACATTTTCCTGGAGAAATTGGTATGCAATAGCAACTTGTATGTGCTTATAGAAGAAAACTATCTTGCACAGCAAGCACTAAAATTGAAACCTCTTACAATGTATTATCACATTAATAAATTCATACCAGTAAAGCTGCTTTTAACCACAAAGCAATTCAAGAATTTTTGTACCTGAAAAAATAACTTAATTATTCCCTGGTACTCTTCTTATTTCTTTTATGCCACCCTGTGTCCATAATATTACTTATGCCTTTTTCACAGGTAGCAGCATCACAACTTTGGCCAAACTTTGCTGACTGAGCTTTTACTGACATGATTTCCATGGGATTATCTACTCCTAAGCATTAAATCTACAACTATCCTGGTCTTTGCACAACAGTTTATATCTTTTCTTTATAAACAGTTCCTCCTCCTCAATAACAACTTCAATTTTTCCCTCCCAGCTGAGGCAAGGTTGCCATGAAAAACTTTCTCAGTTCCTCAAACGTCTCCCAGCTCCACATCAGCTCAGTTTATTCACAGTACTCAGCCAACAGATGACAAATCAAATCTCATTTTCACAAAATGAACACCATCTCTCCTGGCATTTAAAATTCTTGTCGAGATTGCCTTCTCTAGAATAACAAAGTTAAATTGAAGCCAGGGAGAAAGAGCATGCTAAAGCACATTGTTATGCTTGCCAGTGGACCAAAGATACACAGTGGGACACCGTGATGTGTGTTTTTGGAGGAAAACACTCTCTTCAGTACACTGGGAAAAATTTTGCCCTCATTAATACCTACAAACAACTCCCTCTGCTTCTCTCCTCCAGAAATATCACCTTAAAAGATACTCTCACAGATAAAACATAACCAAACACAAAATAATTCATGACTGACAAGTTGTTGACATTCTTCAAAGCAATATATGATGCTCTACTACCGCAAGCAAGGAAAGCTAAGTTAAATAAAAATAAAGGGCATGAACAAAAATGACAGCAAGTTTGATTACAGTGAAAAATAAGAAAATCCAGAGCTTCTGAAAAGCTGTTTGAAAAGCAACACTCCTTGGTAAGAAAAAAAAAACCAAGACAGACAAACACAACCGGTTTCCCAAATGTCATTCAGAAAATCAAATCTCCCTGCAAAAAAACTTTTCATTTTTAAATATTCAGACTCCAGTCTTCAAAAGCCAATATTTATGAGACTCCTATTTAGCAATTTGCTGCTGTAATCTAAAATAGCATTGCTCACATTTACATATAAATTAAGCCAACTGCATCACCACATTCTTTAACCAGTTTATTTACTGTGTACTTGGCAAGGCATCTGTTTTAGTTTTCCATAAAATAGAAAATATTATATAGAAAAACATACATCTTCTCTGAACAGGGAAATGGAAAAAAACTGAACTGTATGCTCAGTGTGATGCAGAAGACTCAGACACAACATCAGAAGAAAGGAAATAGAAAACCAGTGCAGGAATGACATTCTATTTTTACTTCCATTTAGTGCAACCTGTCAGTCTAAAAGTGAGCCTAAACCACAAAACTCCACATATGAAGGCCAGTCTGATCTGTTAGGCAAACATTCTGGCAATTTATTTTAGTGGATCACTGTCTCCCTTCAAACATGAATCACACCCCATGTTGTAAGCCATAGAAGATACAAGAACAACTACTGGTAGCAGATCCAACTTCAAGTCATGAAACCTGCAGTAAATGCACCCTTTATTAAAACTATCTTGTCTCTGTCAGTGGCTTTTGAGGGTTCCTTGGGAGGAGTTTTGTGATTCTCATACAGGCTTGATAAAAGTATTTACTAAACAGAATACACAATCAGCTGTACTGACAAATATGAGAGATTAACCTCTCCACTCCTGACCTTTCCTGTACCTAATCCCCCACCAGAGCTGTCTCACCGATCCCTCACCTATCTGGCATGCCATCAGCTTAACAGGGCCAAAATTGACCTCTTTGTCTTCCCACCAAAGCACTGCATCACCAGGATCTCCCGTCACTCAAGCCTGTAGTAAAAATGTCATTTTTGTTTCACCTTTCCCTAGCCTTCCTAATCCAGGTCATAAATAAATCTTTCTGCAGCTTCTCCTACACATTAAAGACAATTTTCTTCCTTTTTGCCTGCACAGCTAAATGCTCACTTAAGCTCTTGGTTCTCATTTAGATTCATTTATTCTCAAGCTCCATTACATCGTATCAACCATTCCCTTTCAGCCCATTTTAAATGAAGGTTTTAGTTTTATCTCCATTTAGGTTTCATCACAATGGGTAAAAATTCCAAAGGCATAAAACAGTCAAACCCAAAGATCCTTGAATCCATTATGGATTCTGAATGAATATGGATTATTTTTGTAAGCATTCATGCAGCTCAAGATGCAGATTATTATTAGATACATGAACATCTACAAAAGCTTCTCCTCCTGACAATGGCACATAAGCACCTAAGTATCTTGGAGATTGGACAATTTTACACTTTCATCCACTCTTGTAAGCCTTCTGCCATCTTCTTACACTTCATACATCTATTTATTTTGATATCATTTCTTAATTTTGTCCTTTTTTGCCTCATCTTATAGTTGGACATTTTAAATTATACTTCCTCTGTTACCATCTATTTTAAATACAGCTTTGCCACCTCACCCCATAAATACCTAAAATTCCGTTTCATATCGTGCCTTTGGCATAAAGCATCTTCTGTATACCTCCTCCTTAGTGGCACATCTAACTCTAAGTAGCAGTTCACTAATGCCACTTCATTAAGATGCTTAAAGCTACAATAGTAACAAAGCAAGGAACTATTAATACAAAGAATGCATATGTACATAAACAACATCTATTTGATGGCATATTGTCACCTTGCTCACTTTACATTCTAATCCATGTCATTCCTGTGCTGTACCATGACACTGAGTCTCCACGGGGACAATAAATCTTCCATCTGTACATATATTGAACCCATAATTTCTAGTAATTCATGCATAGAGTCTATATAGAAAATTATCAAACACTCAACACTAAAATTTTGAAGACAGACATGCAGAAGTATAAATGAACAGTATTTCATTCTTTCTAGATTTTCTTGCCCTCTCATATACGACAGTAAAATTTTGTTGAATTTACCATTAGAAATCTAAATTTTGGGGAGCAAGTTAAAAAAACAACAAAAGTGTTAATGTAGACAGAAGCATTTTTATGTTGTTAGCCAGAGAAAATGCATGAGGGTACTGCAGTGCCCCCTGAGGCAGTAGCAGATTAACAAGAGTGGTTCACAGCGGACTCAAAGAGCAAAGTAAGCCAGAACCTGTTGATGTTCCAACAGCCTGATCTGAGTGTCACAGAGGGATATTTCTGGGCTGTGAAGGACACCAGGTCCTGTGTTGTGCTGAAGTGACAAGCGGTGACAGGACTGCAGATCAGTGGGCCATGGCCCTCAGCCTGCACCCATCCACTTCCATTCTGGAAGGGCAAGAGGATTGGCTCCCTAGGAACACTGTAGTTTAGAGGTTCTATTAAAAATTTTGTTCTTTGATTCCAAATAAATATAAACCACCCAGGATATCAAAATTCCAAGCGCAGTTTTTCCGGTTTGGTGGCCTGTCCTGTTCCCTCTGCCCAAACTATCATTATTGCTAGGTTTTGTTTTCAATGTGTCCAAGTCTCTATCCCTATAAAGAAAGAACATCCCCAAGCTGTTGGCTCAGTTTTGGTGATGCTATAATTCCTGCATGCACCCAGCCAGCCACTTCCTTTTTGTTGGATAAGGCTTCCACTCAGTCTATGGTTTAACTTCACAAATGCTACGGGGAGCATGAAGGGCATAATCAGAGTAGGCAGCCGTGACTGTGGAAGAGGAAGGAAAGAACTGCTTCTGCTGGCATTTGTGCCAGACTAAATGACTGCTATGACCATGGCTTTAGACCGTGACCAAATCACAACTCTAACTTGTCAGCTATTCTTAATTACAAATCTCTACCTTCTGGATTAATTTTTAAGTCATATATATGCAAATTAGCACTGCACAACAAAACCCCAAGGAAAAGGCATTTAGCACCCACCACAGGTAAGCTTTATACTTAACTAAATTACTAAGAAGAAATGTAGAGTTCTTTTCTATCCACAACAGAAAACACATATGCTCTTCTATTTACACATTCATTTCACAGCTATAAAATAAAGGAATATTTAATTATTCTAATCAAAAATCAGAGCTTTTTATTTACTCAACTCTACTGCATTTTTATGGCTGTTGCTATTAGAATGCTTTTGAGAAGCATTAAATGTGACAGCAAAAACTATCACATCTATTTTATAAAAAGAATTCTACCTTAAAGCTTATATAAATTCATCCCATAAAATACTTGGAATTTTTCCTTCAAAGAGCCACTAAAACTTCCCCCTTTAATTCATTAGTTTTCATTCAACTTGACTGCTGCTATAAAATGCTATTCCTTTTTTATGATACCATGATCGGGTTTTTTGGCTTACCATAAAGTAAGAGAACATCAATCAATTGTATTATTCTATCATGATCAGTGCTCAGGTGGGAATGCTCAAGTAATTTTATTAAATCATGCATTACCTACAGCTCTCAGTTAAAGAAAAACAAACCACTGAATCCACAACTGTGGTTAGCAAAGAAATATGAATTGCCCTTTTTTAGTATGTATTATTAAAAATCCTTTACAAACAAAGGCCTAATACTGAAGCCAAAACCAATGCATATTAGATACATTTAGGGATGAAGCACTAAGAAATTTCTGGCAGAAGTGTTAATTCAGCACATTTCAGTGGTGGAATAAAATGGCCAGCACAAGCATTAATCACCTGATATTATCTTTTGTATAACAGCACATACTCCTGTCCTACTCTTTAATTGTTGCTAGCTGAAATGGCATTTCAGCTGAGGAGAGACATGAGGATTAAGGTCATAATGATATACAGCCAGAAGTGCTTTGCCAGGTGCTCTGCTGAGTATATCTTGGCCATGACTGTCAAGGCCCTGATTCTGCTACAAGTTGTAATCAAGACAGTTAGAGAAACAGAAATGACCCCCAGTCTAAGAGGCACGTCCCAGTTTCTCATAAAAGAGCATCTGTAAGCAAGAGATCAAGAATGAACATGACCAAGAATGGGTTTTTCTTCTGTCTCATGGCAGAAAGAGAAACCATGAGCACAAGACACTTTTCCACATGGGAGTATCACTATTAACAACTATTAACAACTCCCTCAATAAAGGTGTTCCTCATACTAGACTTCTTACATCTGTCCAGAAGCTTGGAGACTTCCTTCACATACCTCCTTTTACATTTTGGTGAATGTATTTCCCACAAATGCATCTGGATATTCAGCCCCAGACACAACTTTGTTACCTTGGGGTGTACCACAACAAAAAGCACTACAAATAGTGCCAGTAACACCAGCTTATTTCCACTGGTCCTAAACTTCAGCTGCAAGTCTGTGGGAGTAAAATTATGGGCTTTTCTGCATAAGCCTTTGTCTTATGTTGCAAGATGTGGCTGGGAGTGTGCATTCTATTGCCATCTATTAGAGGTGGGGCAGTTATCTCCGGTTAATTGGGCAGTTTTCCTCATCTCTTCCACAACCAATCCTCCCTCTAGGAAATATCTTCTGTTAATGGGCCATGGAGCATCACTGCATATCCAATAAAATTCCATCATCACATCGGGAGAAGCTCTGCCCAGGGGGAGGAGCCAAGCATTCCTACCTGGATATGATCTGAGATTTGGAACACCACAGGCAGCCTTTTCCCACTGGGTTCCCAGAGGAGCAGCTTTCTTCTCTACTGGATTCCCAGAGGAAGACCAGACCCATCTACACCACCACTGGACCTTCAGAGGAAAACTCCACCCTTCTACAGGATCCCTGCTCCAACAGAACCACACCTGTCACTGCAGGAGGGCTGCAGCCACCATTTAATGGGACTGCTACCAACACCCTGACCAACAGGGTGGCAGGTTGTATTCTGACTCTGTCAGTGTTCTTTAGGGGTTTTTTTGTTTGTTTTTTACTATTACATTTGTATTTTTAATTTTCCTATTAAAGAACTGTTATTCCTATTCCAACATCTTTGCCCGAGAGCCCCTTAATTTCAAAATTACAAGAATTCAGAGGGAGAGGGTTTACATTTTCCATTTCAAGAGAGGCTCCTGCCTTCCTTAGCAGATACCTGTCTTAAAACCAAGACAGCCTTGGACATACATTTTTGTTAAACTTAATCATCTTCTACTTTAAAAATTAAAATGGAAATATGCAAGCATGTTTCTGCATTCAAAACGTGCCATCAAAGAGAAAGAACAGGTTAAAGCCAGGGAAAAGTAACGTTTTAGACTACATCTCTGGACAAGTAAAAACAATATAATTAAGAGCATTTATCCTCTTGCCTGCAAAGAGATACTGAGCTAACAAATTTATGAAAATGCAAGAAACTCACAAGTAGAGAAAAATTACCAATTAGTTGCTTGCATATTTAAGAAGATGAGGGAGGAAACAACCTGACTTCAGTCCCCAGAGACATACAAAGAATCTCTGCATCTAAAAAAATCACAGTTGCCTAGGGGTTTGGGCTGGGAAAGTGCCAATCTTTAAGTGGAAAAATACATCCCAAAGTCATACTACAGAACACTGGCTCTAAGGAGCACCTTCTAACAGAAAGCCACACTTTAGTTTTGGTGATACCTGGATTGGTATTACAGGAATATTTACTAGAGCATCACTCTTCCTTTTTTTTTTTTTTTTTTGTGGGCTATAGATACTGGGCTGCTTTAATCCATGTTTCTTATGCCATTTGGCTTGGGGTGGCTCACATCCACGCTGCTCTGTGCAACCACTCCCTGATTGCTATTACACCATGTGGAGCTCCATGAAATCTCTGGATTGGTCCCTACAGCACAGATATTCAGGGATTGTCATCTTTAGCATATCTCCAACTGCTCAACAGCCACTGGATTTTGTCTAGGGATGCTCATGCCATTTCACACAGGGGTCAGGGAGTGGTGTGGCACCACGGAGTGAAGATGATCCAGGCCACAGGTGCCCAAGAACAAAAGAGGGAGGGATGCTACCTGAACCACAAAAATAGGAGGAGTAGTTAGGAATGTACTGAATCCATTTGTCAGACCTGGACAGATATGTAACACAAACTACAGAAATAATAGTGCAAACTACAGTACAGTACCAAGCAGTGTGATTGATATGCCGGCCCATCTCACAAGTCCTATTTGTTTTCCAAAAGATAGCTCAAATACTGAATCAACCTCTAAAAGACATTCCTGTTCTACACATTCCAAATTGAAAAGGAATCTAGGTGTTGAGTTTTAACAAACAAAAATAAAAACCTACATGCAACATTTCTCTTAGAAGTTTTTAAAAGATTTCCATACGGCACTGGGAAAAATTCAAGTCCCAAGGTGAGGAGAAGCTACAGCAACTGACTAGGAAAAAAAGTTTTTTAAAGATCACTAGAAAAAGCAGGCCTGTTTTTCAACTATGGTTGGAACTGACAATATTAAATTACTTGCAAATTCCATCAGAAGTCAATAGTTTTTTTCTCCTTACCATGTTCATATACTCTGTTACTAAAATGGTTAATCCTTACTGAGACTGGGTGATTGCCGGCTGGTAAGGGTGACAATAGAAAATCAAGTTACTGAAACATCTTGAGAGATGGTATAAGATGCTACAACTAGTCACAGAGTAAGTAAACAGCATTTTATGGATACTAGTACGGGTAAGAGTTCCTCTTATTTATTTCCCTATTTATATGTTAACTTTCCATATTTCATTGGAAAAAAGAAAAATAAGTATCATTAACATAAGTAACTGGAAATGTGATGCCACCTATTATACATTTGCAGAGAAACTCCCAAAGCACACCTTGCATATCATAGTCCCCATATTAGTTATTTACTTGTGCAGAGTTTCATGCATGTAGGGATATGATTTCCAGGTAGCCAGGAGCTGAGATAGTTAAGGGTGAAAAGTGCAAGCATGCAAGCCCAACTGTGCCACACCTTGGGGCTGCCAGGGTTGTGTCTCCTTGAAGAGACACTCTGACTCAGGCGGTTGCATTTCCTCTTCCAGGCAGCATTATTCACCTTCCTGTGCTGGGCTTTTTTGGCATTTGCATCACTGCGCTTAGCACAGGAGGGAAATAAGACTAAAAAAATAGTTATAGACATCTGGACCTCTCTGCCCACAAAGGCCTGGCTCAGCTGCAGTCTTGGACACACCCCTCCCATCTTTTCCTTGAAGAATTTGAGACAGGTGGACTGATTCTCTCTCCCCCTTCCTCTGTGACCTCCCCTAGTTTATTGCTTGGGCCTGGCACATTCTGGCACAACAATTAGAGCCTCACTAGTGCTGGGCAGAAGAAGTAAGCAAAACTTTCTCACCTGTCTACTTAATTCTAAAAACTTTCCTTAGGATTAAGCCAAGCCCTTTATTTTAATATCCACGAAATAGAACAAAGTGTCAAGAACTTTGAAGTTAGTCCTGGCTTGAGCAGGTGGTTGAACTGGCTGCCAAGTACTGAAGTTTGAACACCATCTTAAGTGCATATGTTCCAACTACAAAGACATGGGAAAACAATCTCCCTTTTCCTCATGGTTGCAACTCATTAATCCTTATTCTCTGCTTGTCACCTGACCAAAAAGAAGATACTTGGCAGCTTTTAGTTTTCAAGTTCTACACTGTCTAAGAAACAAAAGATAATACGCATGTACTTTAAGTGTGTCTGAAATAAAAATTATCTTCCTCAGCAGACATTCTACACCATAGCATTAATACATATAATTCTGATGGAAAGCCATTTACATAATTTCATAACACTTTACTTGAGCCTTCTTTAAGTTTTGGTACTGCAAGTGCAATTGTTACCCGAGTTTGGTAGATTTTATAATCTAATTGTATGAATTTCAACATTTTAATAGGAAGAGTTGGAATCTGAAATAAGTTATGGTTAAGTTGAAAGTACACAACTTATTGATTTAAGGAACTTGCTGAAATTATTTTAATAAATTTAGTAACCTTATTTTGGTCTTCTATTTTGATTGAGTTTAAATACACAGTAATAATTATTCTACAACTAGGATTATATCCTGCATATGTAGAGTAGTTGCACTTAGGTTATGGGAAAAGAGCCCCTGAGAATAAAGATTATTCCATATTTGTTTCTGAAACAATGAGAAAAAAATGCATGTTTTAAATAGAGAAGAGAGACAGCCCCAACAAAGGGTCTGAGATGCTAGAACACAGACAATAACCGAGGTCTCATCATTTCCCATGTTTCTAAAAATATCTACTGTCAGAAATAGTTTTTACTGCAATATCAGTAGATGTTGCTTTATAGTACTGCACTCCTTCTAGATGGGCAATAGGTCACACACACCTAGGAATGTCTTTGCATCCACTTACAATAACCATACATAAAGCTCATTTATCATGCTTTCGTAAAGGGCAGGTCTTTCTGCCTGCTCTTATTTGCCTTTTTAGTCATGTTAACAAGAAAGCAACCAGAACATGGCCACAAAAGAAAAAAAAAAAAAGCCCCCACAATCCTAATCCTGTATGGACAGGATACAAACACATACAAATTTGTTGAATCTCCCTCTTTAGCAGTCTGCGTTTACGCAGTTCTCCGTGCTTTCATTTGCATATCTCTGTTCCCAGTAGTAACTTGGGCACTGGAGAATTTTCTCTTAAGGAAAGCAGAGCTGATTGATTGCTGCCAGCTCCCCCCACTGCTCCTCATGCCGAGCATGGCACAATGGGCTCATTGCTTCCTTCCATCACCTCAGCCTGAATGCCTGAAGCAATGTATCCGTATCTAAGCTTCAGATCAGGTTTTCAAGGAGCAAAGGACCTAATTAAATCAACTGGAAAAGGAGTTTAATCAATAGCAAGCTATAAACTCACATCTTTGTTTTATCTGTAAATACATAAATTACAAAAGAAAAGTTGAATGCAGCAAAAGAGATTGAGAGAAGCACTATCCAATCTACACTACCTAATGCTTCCATTAAATTAAGCCTCAAACTATTCAAAAAGAATAGCTTGAATTTCAATCAGGAAATGCAAGATTCATTGTACGCTTTGATTGAGGCAGGTGAAAAACTATAATTTATTCCCTGTTTTCAGCTTATTTCAGCTTGCAATTTCTGCTCTTTAACAATTCCTTCCTTCAGCTATTCAAGGTACAAAATCCTATTCAATTTCCTGTGGTGTTAACTGTACACTTCAATCTCTGCCCATTTGACTGGAATGCAACATAATAGATACAAATACTGGTCAAATATATCTTTATTATTCACAGTCTTAACAGCATTTTTGCAATGTGGTATCTCCACAGCACCTAGTCTTTTCTGTGCTGATGAGAGGGACTCCAGCCACCCAGACAGCCCTGATAACCAGAAGTACCACTATGGTTTCCCCATTGCATGCAAGCTCTGTTCACATAGTTCATAGCATTTATGCCTTTGTAAGCCACAGGCCCTTTCACTGTTTTCATGGTGTTGTGTTTGTAAGCTCTTGTTCTAGACCACCAGGCTGAAGCAGCAGTGAGATCCATCACACCACACATGGTGTCCAACACCATTTACCACACTCAGACATACTCAGTCTTAAGCAGCTTCTCAAAGAGTGAATTTAAAAAAAAATGTAGGGTGAACTTTATATAGCAGGCATAACTCAATACTGAATTTCCATTCCATCCCACTCTGCCTGCATTGCTTGGTTTAGCAAAGTACTAGGCAAACATTCTTCTCAAATTTGCCTTCTTGTATCTGCATGCTGATACCCTCATATGCAAAACCACAAAAAAGGATTCCATATTTCTAAAATATCATATAGCATTTACCTAAAGAACCCTCCATCCTAGATTTGCAGCTTGCTTTCCATAGATCTATATAGAGGTTCACTTGTAGACAGAATTTCACTCAAACCTCATGGACCCAGATACATCTGAAAGCAGTTTTCACTTCTGTTTAAAGCAAGCACCAAACTGGCATGGAAATGGCAGTAAAAGTGTACCTGAATGGATGAATATAATCTTTATATAATAGCAACTTTTTTTTCCTGGTAATAGTCGCCTAAACTAAAATAAATCTGACTCCTTTTCCCTCTCCTGGCATGCATCAAAACAAGATTTATGCAAGCATATGCCATATACTCTGAAACCAAGATCATGGCAGGTGTTGAATCTGCTCATCAACTGCACCCAAATTTAGGGAGATGGGGGTCTGAGAGAGAAGCTCCTCCTGGGTGCCCTTCAGTGAGAGCACTCATGGACCTCTCTCTTCAGGTGCCCATCTCCACCCCATGGAACTGCAGCAGGGTCCCTCCTCACCAAACACCCCCTGCCCAGCGCAGCCAGTGAATTGGCACATCTGAGCTCTGGGCAAACCACCACTGTCAAACAGGCAGGTAGGGAAGGCTGGACCAGGCACCTGACAGACAACATCAACTTTGGAAGGATGAGGCTGCACTAGAGGTGGAGCTGTCAGGATTGGAATGGGACAAAAAAACCTGGAAGAACACTCCTGATTTCCCTAAAAAAGGGCTAAATTGCATACTTGCCAAAAAACCCCAAAAAACCCAAAGTCTAATGATGTTTCAAAGGACATTATTATGCTAGTGACAGACACCAATTCCCTTTTCTCATCATTCTTAATTCTGCAAGGAAACTGCAATGAGACAAATCAAAACCTATGCCTATCAGTAAATCAAGTTTTTCTACAACAAAATCTTAGATATTCAATGGAGTCAGATATTGAGTTTAATAAAACAAATTATTCAAAAAGAACATTGCTGCATAGCATTGGCTCAGTATTTTTTAAAACTGCTATTCATCTTCAAAAAAACTTAGGAACCCCATTGTTGTATTTGGCCTACAAATCACTGGACTTCCATTAAGCCTGCAGTAATATTTTCTCCTCTTCCCATATTGCAGGTCTCATTTTATTACTGCCTATATAAAAAATGTGGAGAAATATAACTTCATATTTTAAGCCTTGCTTAATTAATTAAATGTAAAGAACTCTATATCTTCCCACAAAACCTACATCTTATTGATGGTTACAGCCATGCCATTTGAATATGTGATTTCAGAAAAAGAATGAGGAAGATACTTGTCCTTCCTTTCTAATTCTCTTTTAACATCAGCAAAAAAAAAAAAACACTCAGAAGTAACAAACGAACAATTCTAGGGAAAGTTAATTAAAATTTATTTTAAAACCAGCTTTACTTAGTAAAATCTCTTACTAATGTTTTTGGGCAAACAGAAAAATGAAATTATTCATGCTTATAACTGATAAAGAGAAGAAATAATTTACATCTTCATTACAAGAACCATTAGGCCCCTGCCAAAAAATACCCACTTCTGCAAGACAAAATGGAAAAAGGCACATCTGAAACACACCCTCCACCCCTAACTTTTGTAGTTATGAAAAATAACTGATATACCTGGAAACTACTCCACTTTGCATATAAAGAGTTGAATTTTGCTATTTTCTTTTACAAGTTTGAACTACAAAGAAAATTTGCAATTTTGATGAAAACAGCAACAAACCAAAAAGGTAAATTACACAGCACATAGTCAATTGTCCAGCTTTCAAGTTACAGTAAACAACAAATCAGCAATTCCATCTGCCTGTATATCAGACTGATCACATCATAAGGAGCTGAGCTTACATCTTGAAAATTTAATCAACGGTAAAATCCGAGAGCCACTTTAAATAAACAGACTTACTGTTGAGCTTTCTTTGTTTTGTCTCTCATTTTTAGGTAGAAATGTCCGTGGATAGGAAACTCTTATTTATGGATCATCAGCTATTTTCACTTTGGATTCTGTTTGCAACTAAACCTTGGGTCACTTACAAATTGTAAGAAAATAATTGTTCCATGCCTACAGTGACACTTGAGCTTGTATATTCAGTTTGAAAGCTACAATCATTTTTATGGAAGTAATTCTTTGGTCTTTTGATCCAAAGACATTAACAGGCAGATCCTTCCAAGCGTACGTCCCTAAAAAAATAAAATTGACTAAATGGCAAAAACGAAAGTCACATAAAAGGTGTTTGAAGAGCAAAAATCCAGCCTAAGATTCTCATTATATGCAGAAAAACATGCTACTTCAAAATAAACACTTCATTACAGTAGTTCAAGAAAATGCCAAGAGACTACAACTGTTGACATTTATATAAACAATTAAATGTGATTAATGAAAGGCAGAGTGGCTAAATCAAATCTAGTTTATGATCACTAATTTCCATGTCCTGATAAGGTATTGGCAGCATTTTTTATTTTGATGAAGTAAGTTTTTAATGTCTGTTGTTAATTCCTGTTCAATGCCCAGGTTTCCACCACATCTGGCTTCTAATTACACATAAAGAACAGCTGCTAAGATGTGCTCTACCATTTGAGACAGGAGATGTCATTTTCACTCACAAACGTATCAGCTCTATGCATCATTTATGTTTTGTGACAGCCAAAACCTCTTCAAAATTACATTTCCCTATTCCTAGCAGCTGGGTTGGGCTTGTGTTAATCTGAAGAGTCTTTACAAGATGCACCAAAGAGCAAAATGAACCTACAAGGATCTACTCCTCCTAGAGTGTCAGCCTGAACCTCACAAAACACTGAACACTTACGAGGCCTGTTGAAGCAACCAGGATGTACAGATGCTTGGCAGTGCAAGAAAACTGATAAAATAATTTAAAACAAATGTGAAGGCTTAAAGCAAATTTTAACCCATTTAATATCGCTACAGTCTGAGGAATGGAACAGACACTCAAGTTCCCAAAGCCTCCAAGACAGGTAACAAAAATGACACAGAAAGAGGATAGTATTTTTCACTTTGTATTAAAAAAAAATCCTCCATAAAGAAAATTTAATCTTATATTTCCAAACCAAACACCAGAAAACACACCAGAACTGTAACATTGATAACAAGTGCGTAAGTATTTCCTTAGTTTGCTTTCTCCCTTTGGGTGATATTTGACTTCAGTATTTTTGCAGATTTTTTTTTTATGGAAAAATGAAATAAAAGATTAAGTTTTATTCTAATATTCTTTCACTTCCAACCCAGACTTCTCTTCCTGGTGCTTTGGTCAGGTTGTTTTCTTTTTTAACCTTCCAGAATCAAGTCCAGGAATTTTACTGCCTTCAATAACTACTGAAATTTTCTGCCTATGAAAATCTAAGCCTATAAATCCCAATGAAATTCTATGGTCAGCTGGTGGTACTCATAATATAGACACACATTTAACTTACTATTTGAAACATTGCAAAGTAAAAAACCAGTTATTTGCTGCTAAAAATCACAGTATTTATATAAATACTACACCTGTTTAAGCATGTTGTTCTCAACATTAATTTGTACACACAAACGAAGAGTTCTGGAAGTTACAACTTGGAACTGACACCATGACCTCAAGGTTATGATTTCAAAAGAAACTATTGAAGCTGTTTGCCCTTCAAATTTTTCAATTTTTATTCTGCTTTACAAAATTAATGTGGCATTTTTACTCCATATTTACTCATTAAAAGCATCCAGTAAAGCTTAGCTACAGAAAGGTCGATGTCGTCTCTTTGCTATCCTGAATAAATTATCAAGAAACTGAACACAGCAAATGGCAGAGAGAGGTGATACCTCTCCCTGTCTCAGGGCTTTCAAATATCCTTCAACTTTGTCCACAGAGCAATATGTAAAGAATGGGAAAGTTCAAGCGTTCTTTACATTTGGTATTTTAATACTCCCCTTCATTGTCTGCAAGAGTAAAACAAATTATTAATATCCCTGTGCAAATTGTGATTGTCTGAAGGATGTCAACATTTGGATAGCTAGAAGCCAAAGAAACTGGATTGTGACAATTTTCCCATTTCTCATGGATTATGGAACAGCTGTCAGATGGTAACTACTTACACTATTAAGCTAGTCTGCATTTGAACTGGTGACCTAGGAGTGAAATATTCTCTCTCTTATGACTGTTCATTCTCTCATTAACAAGGCCCCTGAGTCTTTTGCTTTCCACTGAATAGTTCTTCCTTTCCCCTCCTCTTTTCCTTTTTTTTTCCTCCTTTCCCAAGTCAGATGTATTTTCCTGATTATCCAGTAGGATCACTTCAACTGGTGCATCTCTTTCAGACACCTGTGAGCAGGGACAGAACAACTGCTGGCTAGGAACTTAAAATGGAGAAGGTAAAAGACAATAAAGAATATGTACATTGTACCACATAGGTGAGATAGAGGTTGTAAATAATTTGAGGACTAAAACCCAAAATGAAGGCTAGGATGTAAAGCATAATGCTACATTTTTACAGATGTACATATCCACACATTAGCACTGCCTACACCACATTTGTCAGCACTGAGACTGAACAAGAAAAGCAGAGTTCATCCTGATGGAAAAGCACTGAGTTCAAAGAAACTATATATCAATATGTCTGCCAAAATGCCACAGTAGATGAACAACCTGTCCTAGAAATATCACACATTCTTGCTTTCCAAGTCCTGTAACATTATTAACAAGCTGATACCGCTTAAAGACTCAAACTCCTGCAGGATTTTACTGAACATACCCTGAGGCAATGCATGTTGTAGAACTATAAAAATCACAGAAAGATATGCTGGAGAGAAACAAAGCCACAACCCCACTATCAAAAGCCACAAAACTGTCAAAGTGACTATATATTTATTCACCAGAGATGCAGAAAACTAGGAGAAACATAAAAGAATAGGCAGCAACCACTTAATCCTCAAAGCAAGGAAGAGTGGATGACAGCCAAACAAGAGGAGCAAGAAGAACAAAAAAAAACTATCATTAAGAAAGGATAACAGGTATTTAGTAGCCCCAAATCACAACTAGGTTTTCATTAATCCTTCTAGGCATAACGGACTAGTAGGAAAGTGGAATGGCAAAAAGGGAAGGAACTTAGCCATATTTAAAAGGGCACTTGTATTCATGGCACTTACGCATATTTAAAAAACTCGTCAGAGTTAACTCTGTGAATATGCAAGACTGTTTAGGATTTAGCAGTAGAACAACACCACAAAAGTAGGACAAATTCTAATCCACACTTTTGTCAATTTTTTTTTACAAAAGCAAGTGAAATAACTGGTTAGTGGCTTCTGTTATTTTTTATAATCAGATTTCACAAATAAGTATAAAATTAAGGTCCCAACCAATATATAACAACTACATATATAAATAAATACATATTTCATCCAGCAAAGGGTCTGACCTGAAGCATATAAACCAGGCATCTTTTTCAGTCAACTAGGCAATTAATTTTGGACACTCTTAAAAAGTGAAGGTGCCACTTCATGTTTCAACATTTTCTTTTAACAGGGATTCTAAGTGTGCTGGTGTTTCTGCAAGCTGGGGGTTAAATTACTCTCTCCTCCATCTGAACCATAACCAAAAAGCATTTTATAAGTGCAATAATGCACTTCAATAAATGGAGCTCACAATGGATACTCACTTTTCTCTGGGGAATGAAGAAAACTTGTGTTCTCTTTCTGCTTCACAACACATTGGCAGTCTAAGGTATCCTTTGAAGGCACAGAGCCCACTGTAAATTACTGGATATATTTCATTTATAGAGATGGAGGAAACAGTTAAGTACAGCCCCTCACCTAAGGTCTAACTATTCTATCCAACTGTTACCTTTCTTACTTGTACAGAAACTAACACATTTTTTCTTAACTCCATCTGAGCTCCCATTTCCATTTTGGGAAATAAAAATTGTGAGATAATCATAGAAAAGGGCCTTAAAGTTAAACCCCATATATTTAAATTCTCTTATTTAGACTACAATAGCCATTCTATTACCATAATAATAGGTATATGAATATAAATAAATGCATCACTTCATTTTTGTCAGCATTTGCAGAAAATAATATGACAGAGAGCAGGGCTCCAGGGACTCATCTGACATTATTGAACAACCTCTTTGCCTAGGATATGCCTGTAGCTGCCTGGCTACAGACAGATTACACAAAGGAAGATCTGCTGTTGGCTTTTCAATGGAAGTCTCAGAGACTTACACAAAGAATTCGCTAATGGGAATGCAAATAGCATCACCTGTATAAAGCAAGAAAATCGCAACAATTCAGCACCCATTTAAATACTTTCTAAAGGGTGCTTTTCTGAGGGGGCCCTTGTGAAGACTCTTTCTGCAAGCACCAAGGAGCAACAGCTAAGATTTCCCATATAAAATCTCTATTAATACTTTATTAATCCATTTCAAAACCAATGAAATACAAGAGGTTTTTAGCTTCAGAGGCCATGAAACTTAATAATAATGTACCCTAACAAATAAGTTGGGGTACATTATTACTACATGTATTAATATATAATAATACATGTAGGGTACATGTATTATTATACATAGCACAGTATCAAGTGCTATATTGCTGGATGGAACTCACTGATCTAATTCCTGAAAATCTAATAGCAACCTACATGTGGTAAAGCATCCAAACTAATTTTAAACAATTCTTCTTAATGGAAGTGCACCATATATTATAGAGCAGTTTAAAATGTCAAGAAATTTGGGATGCTCTGCTGCAAAAGGATTTCCAGTATTCCAGCTGGGGAATATCCTACATTGCCAATGCTCCAGGAGAGAGCTTGTTACCACTTTAAAGTGCAGAAGGAAGAGAAGGGGTGTGAGGGTAAATCAAACCTCTCAGTGGGACTCCTTTAAGGACAGACTCCTGCTGGTCCTGGCCATATTGGATAGCACCTCACGCCCTGAGAAAAGTCAGGAAGGTCAGAGTCGTTATTCATAGCAGAAGACTACTAAAGTAAAGATTTAGAAGGTCATTAGAGATCATTTAAACAATAGCCTTTAGTTTATTCAGCAAAATAAGGGGCACTCTCATTTCCACACGTAATCACTTGGAGAAAGATACAGCCCTGCAGTCTACAAGCAAAAAATAACTTCCAATTTTTTTTTAAATGAAATGTGGCCAATTCACAGCTTTTCATATTTTGCATTTCAAGCACACTTGAATGTCAAAAAACCACAAATTTCCAATACTTATAAAGTCTCAGGGGGGGGAAAAATTTAAATAAGTACAGTATTAACAGCTTGACCCATAAATTTGTTTAAAATTAACATGGGGGGAGCAGTCTCCAGAAAACCTATGGATCACCTGGCACACCTGAGGCCACCTAGATAGAACTACAAGACAAAGGTTCCATGCAAAACTTCCCCAAAAGAAGTTAAACTAAAATCACAGCTCTGAAAAGAATACTTTTTTTGACTTTTCAAAAATTATTAATCACTTGATGTGAAGAATTCATTTAGAGTCCTAATCTCAGAGCTGAATTTTTACACTGTTCCACTGCTGAACGTTAATAGCTTTTTATATGTGCATCAATTGAGGATGATTTAAGAAATAAAAGCAAGTAGAAAGTTACATGGCTGTATAAAATGGCAATATAAGAAAGCCATTTGTGAATATATTAAGCCTGACCTTAAACAGGTGGAAATCCATGAAGCTTCCTTTTACACCAGCTGAGAGTCTGACCTATTGAATTTAAGGTGACATTTCCCATCAATCTTTTTTTTTTTCATGCCCACAGACAGTTTTCTATGTATTGTATGAACCAATGTGAACTAAATCTATTAGCTGCTGTATTCAAGAGTCAGCATGATGACATTAGAAATAATAAGGATCAAGTTCAGCTCTTTCTTTCCTTCTTTCTTCTTTTGTCACGCTTTACAATTCTCTTTCAGAACTTGATAATTCTCCTTAGCACCATTTAGGCTACATTGTCTTATTTCAATAAATAAAACAATCTGAAAATTAAAGTGGAGTGTGTAGAAAGAAACTTAGAGATTCAGGATAAATTGAAGATGCTCTAAAGCAGTAAAAATAAATTGATTTTTATTGCAATGAAGCCACCTGTAAAAGGCTCCTTCAGCAATCTTGCACCATGTGATAGAGGCTTGACCTGCCCACACATCAAAGCACAGAGGGTGAGGTTCACTACAAAGCCATTTCTGAACTGAGGACCATCCTTAGCACAGGTGGGAGGAAAAGGGAGGGAGGCCTGGCCCTTGCCTGCAGCATTCCTACTCACTCAGTAAGGCTGTTATAGATTCTGAAGTCCCTTGGAAAAGCAAAAGACAAACAGGAAATTACCTGCATTTAGATTTTGCTTTTATTTCCCAGGAGCATTAGAGACACTCCCTTGTATTTGGAGTGAATAATGGGACAACCATCATGTGCAGAAAGATCTCAGGTGTGGAATACAGGGGTGTAAAATGTAAAGAGTAACAAGTAGAAGAAGGGGATGTAAGAAAATTAAATGTGAACTGCTGATAAAGAACAGAATCGTAGTAAGAAAAAACAGCCTTCTTCTACAAGGGGATACAGCCAGTACCCATTTATTCTACAATAAAAAGTCCAGCTTGAAATGGAAATCTTCTTACTAACTAACAAACTACAGCAAAAAAACCTGTAGTTAATCCTTGCATTGTGCCACTGGATGTTACTCCATGCCATTAATTTGGCAGTGTATCTACATTTTAGTGCACTCAAAACTGCAAAATTCTTTGAATGTATCACAGAATGTGGGAGAGGGAAGTAGGAGATTGTGGCAGCTGCGAAGGAAGCAGTTTGGATCTAGCATTTGGGAGCAAATTAACAAATAATACAAAGTAGCTAATTGATCATTGAGAATGCACTCTCATGTCAAGAATCTTGGCTAGTAAACCAAGCTGATGAAGGCATCAAACCAATCTCACTTGGCTACAGCTCTTGGGCTTCCAACATCTGTTACAAATAAATTCACCCTGCTTTCTGATGAAGTTTATCCTCCTACCCTCAAGAGCCCTCAAAACTGGTCTCTGAACACAGCAAAATAAAGTACAAGTTCTTTCACCTTCCACATGCCAGTCCCAATCTGCGAGCTCCAGCCTCAACTCCTCAGATTGTTGAGATATAACAAATTTCTCATCCAAGTTCAATCTATATATATCCTCAGTAAACATTTAATTTCAATAAAATGTCATGTTTGCTGCACAAGTACTTTTGTTGAAGCAGATTCCATTTCCTAAATACATTAATTCATTTCACAGCCGTAGCTTGTCTTGAAAAAAAAAACAGCAACAAGCACACACAACTAGAAAAACAACCCAAACGCTTATCAGTACCCACATCTTGGAAAAATAACTTCACTCACAATTTTCAAGTAAGACAGCATATCCTGAAATGCAATCTCTAGCCTTTGTTTGACCACAGGCAAGAGGGGCTTTTAAGTAACCTTGAGTGTCTGTCACCAATAAAGAAATACTGTTGTCATCTTATTGCAAAGCTTCCATACCTTCTTGGTGATTTTTCATGGGCAGCTCCTCACAGCACTGACTCCTTCTTCACAGCACAACCAACAAACTCCATCTCTCTCCTCACCCAGCTAAGCCACTCTCTTGTAGCACTCTTATTGGACACAGCTGTGGCCTATTAAGGGCAGACCTATTCCTAATCTTTGGTGATTAGTACAGCTGCAACTCCTCAGGTGTGGGACTGCCTTCTGCACTATTCTCTTACATTCTATCCCCCCCACAATTCCCCCTTTTCTTTTAATTACAAAGTTGCAACATCTCTGTAAAGATATGTTTGAGTAAATTGATATTATAACATTTTCACATATCTCACTTAGGACTAACAGTATACAAATGTTCAGGCAACACATCACATTAAGAACGTACATTTCTAAATTCTGATTTAGTTTTGCTTTTCACAGTCTAGAACACCAAGCTAAGGCTTTTCATAAACTAATGTTGTGTTTACTATCTTTTGCAGGGCCCTTTGCAAAAGATAGTAAACCCGGTACAAACATATTTTGTATAATTTCTATTTAACTTTGGAATATGCCTGTGCCCTGACCTTGATTCATTACTCAAACTTGCATTACATATCATCAGAGACCCTTATACTTACACTTCTAGAATATTGACAATATCAAGAGCTGTATAACTTTATGAGGCAACTCACAAGTTAAAGGCTATATATTAGGGTAGTAACAAATCAACAGTTACATAATTTTATCAATAGCTATAGAACTTGAACAACATCAATCCAGTATCTGTTGAGTGTACTTATGCTTATGGAATATAAACTTTTACACTTATACCTAATCAAAGATTAATAGCTGCAATTCACACACAAAATGCATGTTTCATCACCAAACAAATACACCATACTGAAAGATAGAGCTACTCTGTCCCCAGCTCCCACTGCTGGTTCAATAATTCTCTTCTTCCTTTTACAGTTTGCTATATCAGTTGGCCACTGCAAGCCTCTCTTGCCCTGCTCTGTCTTCCATGTAGATGAAACAACCTGTTCTTCACTTGATATGTTATTTCCCATTGTGTTCCCAGCAGCTCACCTGTGCTCCAGGTGTGGAAATCTGTCAGGTCCAGACCAGGCAGCCTCCCCTGCTGCTCTCAGTGCTATGCTGGGCTCCATCTCCAGCTGCACCTCGCTCTACAGCCCAATCCTGAATCACATCAGGTCACTGTGGAGATGGCCACTAGACAATTTTAGAGGGCTTCTCTTACATATTGTCCATGCAGCTCTGGCTGCCTCTCAGAGCTCCATGTTACAGCTTGGGTCCTTCTTCTTGGGGGTGGTATCTCATACATTGTCCAGGCTTCTAGGCTCCCAGGTCTGCCTGGCTGTAACTCATCTGGATTTTTAGGCTCTCAGGTTCTTGGTCTGCCTGACGCCACTGTCTTATTTCTCTTAGGTCTGCAGTCATCTTCCTGAATCACCTTGGGCTTAATATTTAAGTCCTTTTCCCCAAACCACCACAGGATCATCTCCTTACTGCTCTCTCTACAGTTCTCTAACCAAATCACCATGGGATTACATTGGGCTCACCAACTGCTGTCATCTTATTGCAAAGCTCCCGTACCTTCTCGATGATTTCTCAGGGGCAGCTCCCTGTAGCACTGACTCCTTCTTCACAGCACAGCCAACAAACTCCAACTCCCTTCTTACCCAAGCCACTCTTTTATAGCACTCTTCTTATTGGACACAGCTGTGGCCTATTAAGGGCAGGACTGTTCCTAATCTTTGGTGACTAGTACAGCTGCAACCCCTCAGTGGCGAGATTACTTTCTGCACTATTTTCTTACATTCTATCCCCCCACAAAATACAGGCACCTTCAGGTACATGCCTCACCTTAAATACAAATTTTTTAGAGGAACCAACTCTCTGGACACAGTCATTGCTCCTCACTGACATTTTGGTCAAGCTGCTGGAGTGTAGCAGTGCAATCCTATCCTGAAGATAACTGACTTGGGATGGCAGATTCCCTCCCGCTGTGGGCACCTGGTTAACATTTCAGTACGATCTAAAATTGGAAGGAAATAAAGCTGTTCTTCTCAACACTTCCAGAAGACATCTGACACACAGCCTGCAAGGGAGTCCACCAGAAAACTGCTAAAGCAGATGGTTTTCTCCTCCATTCTCTGCACATTGAAGGCTTTGCTCATTCCCAGTCAGTTCCTCATTGTCACTCATCTGTGACTTCACTCTCCATCTGTATTGCCGTATGCTGAGTGATAAGGTCATATCAAAATCCTGTCCACAATTAAATAAACCACCCTGCTATATAGCAGCTTAGGCAAACAAGATAAAATTTAATAGCAGTATTAAAAACTAACTCCCATCCCAAATGAAAACCACTCCACAAGTACACAAGTATAAAACTAGGGTTACTTTTAAATTCTGCCTGTGTTAAAGCTCATGGCTCTCAAGCAACCATACTCTGGATTGCTTTAGGGTGTTTTTTTTTCAAATCTGATGTAGAGTGTTTTCTCTTTATCATGCACTTCTGTACAAAGAAATAATAGACCATCAGATATTCAGTATAGTAACCATATCTGGACAAAAAAAGAAACCTGCAAAGTGGCTGAAGTAAACTATTTCACAACAAAAGGGTTTTCTCTCTCTTTCTGTTGCATGTTACTTCCTCACCCTGGCATTCTAAAAGACCCAACAAAATGGTGGAGAAATTTATGTAATTACTCAGACCTCCAATGTCCCTAAAACTGCTGACACAATATCCTTCTCTCAGGATGCTACTTCTCATGGGTGATGAAGCAAAGAACACCTTAATCTGCACATGTCAAGATAAGTAAAATTCATGTCAGCCCTTGCAAAACAAAACTACTGGTGCAGAAGGTCACTAACCACTTCAGGCCAAACACTGCACTAAGGAACTTATCCTGCAAACTTTTCCACTACAATGCAGGGTCAATGAAGAACATGAAGAATATCTGAAAGTAAGTGAGGATAAATCCTTGTTGAGGGGCTTTTGCATGAGCTGGAATTACTATCCTGAATATTTACTGTTGTTCTGGAGTACTGAAATTGGGTTACATAATAAAAGCTGTTAGTTATTCCCCTCATAACCTGGGAATAATTGTAGGTGTGAATATAGGCAATGGACTACCAGTTCAGCAAGGCATTTAACCTTGTGCTATGCAACTATCCCTATTCAGCAAACTCCCTGGACTCAGATGAAAATTTTAAATGCTCTAGATAATAAACAGCAGTGGGGAAAACCACTAGATACTGAAATGACAAGGTCAGAGGGATCATTTTTATGCTTATGCAAACTAATGGCAATACTAGAAATAACATTGACCCACATAGTCAACCAAGAGCTATATAACTGCAAAAGAGGAAGGAAGAAACAGCTGAAGTAAAAAAAAAAAGTATAAAAATATATATATATCTAAAAATCATAAGCCAGAATGCTTCAAACCAGTTTTTTGTGGCTTAGTACTGAACAGATCAGTCAATGGGGAAATGGAAGGACAAGAACAGTTCAGGTACAAAGAGCTGCTTCTCTGGTGACTGCCCAACTTGTAGCAGTTCCTGGCTGAGGAGGGTTCTAAGTCTGAGATCAAGTCTGTATCTTTACTCATTATGTTTTATATAGACTGTTTTTTCCTCATTTAATTGATGTTTTAATCCACTTTGGCCACTGCAGCATTTGCCAACATGGTCCACAGACTCTAGAAACAGTTCCTTACATTTCATAAACATACTGTTTAAACAGATAAATCAGATTCTGTGAATCAAACCACTATCTGGTTAGTTTTGTGCTCCTTACAGATAAAAAGCCCTTCAGTTACTGACTTCAGTATGGATGGTGCAGGGTACACCAGCACAGGCTACTCGTGGATCCACAGGTATCACAATGCCATTCCTGGAATTTAGTAAAGCTGTGTGAGAAGCACAGCTTTACAGAGAGGAAACTTCTACATTTGTGCATTCTCAAACACTTTGTTCAATCGCTTTTAACACAAATCTGAGCGTATTCCCTTAGCAGGTGAGTCTCAAGGACACTGGGTCAGGACCTGTGGGCAGTTTTTGTCAATCTCCCTCCTGCTGCTTTCAAGGCAAAGGGAGGGCTGAAGCACTTCCCACTGAGGCCACTTCACATCTACAAATGGGGACATGAAAGCAGGTGTCCCTGCACCATTCTGTCTCCACAGCTGCAGACAAGGAAGCAGGACAGTATTGATATTGATTATGTTACTTTCAGCCATCCCATGGGAAATAACTTCATCCAAAAACCACAAAAAGTTCTTGGGCATGACAAAAATCCTTTGTATTTGTTATCACAAGATATAGCCTTCCAGATAGATGAATTATCACTGCGATTAAAAATAAAAAAAACAATTTGACCTTCAATCTCTATTTCCTCTCAGTATTGCTCATGAGCTGCAACCTAAGATGAACATAAAATTAGAGAAGAAAAAACCCAGGCTTCTCTGTATGAAATAACAAAGTTAGCATTAAGAAATTAAAAATAAACAACCCAAAACAACAGAAAATAAAAGAAATTAAAACCATAAATGTAAATTTAAACTTAAGAAAACATTCTCAAGACTTCATCTGCAGAGTCCAATAATCACCAACAAGCTAGCTGCAGACTACTCTGAAGTGGATGGCGTTACTATGTCAGGGTTTCCACTTTCTTGGTTTTATGATTTCAGACATCAGGGCTGGCTAATACAAAATCAGATCTTGATAGGGGCATGCAGAGGAGGAAATCACATGAACAGCACAATCCAACAAATTGTGGAGTCTTGCAATCATAACATACCACATGTCAATACTCATGGAAATTTTCCATGTAATCAGGGCTAACACAGTTTTGGTGAAAAAAAAACCCAACCCTCAAAGGCTATTCTCAGTGTTAATTCTTAAACTGAGCTAGTTATTTGAAGTCTTAAATTACTATGAAGCATGTTATTACACTTCAGATGTAGCTTAAAGACTTTCAGGAATGGTAAGCATGGATTTGTGAATGAATTTTAGTCTGCTTCATAAAGAGCAAGTAATGAACAACAAGCCTGATTGTATCTTAAGACTTGATTAATATTAGTTAGTTTCTTTAATTAGAACCCCAATATAGCTTGCAAGGGTGATCAGGTAGAACTCCAATTTGAGCTTTTAGTTGATTTTTATCTTTTGTTCTTTGGAGAAGTAGCATATTTCTATGGGACACTGGGCAGATTTCAAGGGCAGGGAAAGGGAGTAGGATTCTCCTCCTCTGAGGGATTTTCAGAAACAGTTGGTCTAAATTTGCTCCAAAATCCCTTTGTATGCAGATTAACACTCTCTCATTTACATGAGAAAAATCTTTCCTTCAAATCTCGCAGTTGTCATGCACAGTAGCGACTCATGGCTGTCCCTTTGATTACATTATAAATTAATATTTGCCCTTGCTTTCCAATCAATAGGAAAGAGTATTTTGTCAAAAGGCACGCTGTTGGCAACACTCGAGCATATTCATGAGGGCTTAGTGGTGATTAGGGCGCTCAGGCACAGGCAGGAGCAGCAGAGCTTCTCCCACCCTGTGCGCTGTGAAAAACACCAATTACTTGTTTTTAGAATTTTAGAAGTTTAATAGTAATAAAATTGTTATAAAAATAGTAATACAATTAGAGTAATAATAATTTGGACAATTTGAATTAGGACAATATGAGACAATAGAAACAAAGTTACTGACATCTGGGTACCTTTTTCTGGGCAGCATAAGCCCGAAAAAGGACACACATTAACAGAGGACTAACCCTTAAAAACAATAACCTGTTGCATATTCATACATCTCCTACATGATGCATAAACTCCCTTCAAAATACAGAATTCTGTCTGGTCATCATCAACTTCTTCCTCATAAGCCTAATAGTGTTGTCCTGCCCCAGTGAGGTGGGAAGAAGTTCATTTCTCCGGATAATGGAGCAATAAATTCTCTTTCTCTGAAAGATTTAGGTGTCCTATGACTGCTATCTCAGCGCTAGTCCTTTCTTTAGGAAAAAGTATCCTACATAGCATAGTTCCTATTTTCACATTTTGTTATAACCTAAAGCTATATTTAACACGCTACTTAAGAGAATTAATACAGCATTACTTTCTAGCACAACACACATAATATTCATTTTAATATTTGCAAAAAGCCAACCATAAACTACACATTTTTCACATGTCTTCTGCACCTCGCATCCTTCCTGGATATTTTCCACAGGCTCTAATAGTTCCCAGTTGGCCTCCCCACAGCAGACCTTTGCACAGCTGGGAAGCCGACGTTGCTATGGAGCACCACCACCATTACTGAACAAAGGTGCAAAACAGTGCATTACAGCTGACACGCGGCTCGGGAAGGCATTAAGTGTCTTTACCGAGCTGTCACTTACAGCCCTGTGGGAGACAGAGCCAAGTCATGGGTCCAGGAAAATAATATAGTGCATTAGCAATAACTGTGACAGAAAGCTGAAGGGGTTACGCAGAATTAGGTGTACCACATATGGCCGTGCTTGGCAAAGGTTGACTGAACTAATATTGACTCTTTCAAAGCACACAGCTCTGCTCCAGCCTCTCAGAAACTCAAATGTGTTGCTAGAATGGTGATCTGACAAAGAGTTATTACCTGTTTTAAATATAGATATATAGTAGACATTATACATCTATTTTGTATATACATATATCTATTAATCTATATGAGAGTGAATCACACTCTTTTGAAACTTACATATGCCAGCCTTATTCACTGCCCTATGAGTTGTGAATGCACATCCCTACACCACAATTTATGCCTTATCAGCACATATAAGTAAGCCAAGCAGTGCTCTCCACTGTTTTGTATTTCTGACACTCTCTTCTGTAACCTGGAAAAATTTCCATACAGTCAAATGTAGTAAATTAGACAACATTATGATCCATCCAGTGTCCCTGCCCCTGTCAACATCTTCAGGTTTTGGAGTCAGTCTACGAAACATGCTTATTCATATACATTTCTAATCACAGGTTTATACATGAGAGAGGGAACACTGACTTGTTCTTTCACCTTCAATTTTTTTTTCAGAGGAACACTATCAAAAGGCAGGTGGCCATAAAAACCCACCAATTGTTGCTTGATAAAAAAGAAAAGTCTGTTCTTGTACTAAAATGTAATTTACTTTGTGTAACCTTCCAGTTTAAGCCCTCATATTCCTTTTACCTAAGTTTGAAACTCCCTCACTAAATAAAATGCTCCCCTGGGATGTAAGTATGCATCTTACATAGACACACAGAGGAAATCCTGATCTTCATATGACCGTGTGAAAATACTCACTATAAATTAGGGTCTCAGAAGAATCATTTTTAGAGCTACCATTACAGCTGTGGTTACAGGTTACCTTTACTTAGCATGTTGGATCCAGTGTTACATGAGGTATGAATTCAGCTGACCAGTGACAATCTGGCAGAGCAGAAAAACCAGCTTCTGATCAAACCAAGACATTGCTCATCTGCTAGAACTCCTGCAATCAACACTACCCATATCAATCCATGAATAATTCCTGCTATAGATCACCACACAGGACAACATTAGCTTATCCATTCAGGGTTTTACTGCATTCTGGCAATATTTAGGCATTTGCTGTAGATCAGGACCTTTTCCAGAGCAACACATGCAGTGGGAGCAAAAAGTTTTTATGCCCCAAAGATTTCAAGACCTTTCTTTTATACAAAGTCTTTTTGTTTATGTTCATCGTGGCTCAACACTATTTTATATCATTATTCCAGAGTGGGTTTTGTTGTGTTTGGTTTTTTGTTGTGTTTGTTCAGGTTTTAGTTTGTTTTTGGTGGTTTTGTTTGTTTTTCAGGGTTTTTTTGTTTTTTTTTGAAAATGCAAAGTAGGTCTTTGCTACAGCTAATGAAAAGAATTGAGGAATTGAGGAGTTGAGGGGCTTGTTTTAAACCTCAGAAAAGTGGGGAGACTTGCTTTGGTAAGAAATCACTTCAATTTTATGGGCCAGATGGATAAGGTTCTGCAGATCTATGGAAATGTAAACCTGTTCCACATTTCTCAGCTAACAGAAAGACACATAACATGGAGTTAAAACTGTATCTCCACTATGAAAACAGCAAATTAAATCAGACTATTTTAAATCTATGAGCTTAATTCAATCTTCAACAAAGCTATTGCAACTACAAGTATAGGCAGACTTTGAAAAAGAAAATATACTACTAAGTAAACAAATTCGAACATACAAGTTATGCTAAATCAGTAGAACCTGGCTCAAATGCAAACAGTGGCTGGGTTCTTACTCAAAAAAGAATTCCCAAGTTTAAATGAAAACACAGTAGGGGGGAAATCACATGATATTACATATTTAACAAGGATGAAGAAAGCAAGCTCTCCCTTCTCCAAGCACAGCTCCTTCCAGTGTTCCTGCTGGAAATGTACAGGAAAGATTTCACACCTATGGCTGCCACCACATTACAAGATGCTTTGATGCACCTTGGCCAAGCTTTTTTTCTGCTGTTTACATTTCACCCATTGTCTGACTTCGCTGTCCACTATAAAAAGACCTGCTAAAGAAAGTGTACCCACATAATTCATGGAGTGCCATGTTCCAAAGGATGTAGGGAGAGACCTGGTGAACTGCTACCCAAAACCAATTAACTTTGACTTTTAAATATGCGACACAGCACTTCTGTGACATAAATGCTTACAACTATCCATATCAAATATGCTTACAAAAAAGGAGAGTTTGGATTAATATTACCTATGAAGGTGCTGTTGCTTGACACCACATTAATTCAGTTGTCTCCAGGGGAATCAGACACTGCAGTGGTGCAGTGAATAGGAATACTACAGTAAGTAGTTTTTTAATAATTTCTGATAATTGAATAATTTCAAGGCATGCTCTGAAGATGTTATGGCTATGGATAATGAATATTTTATATATATTTTTTAAGGATTTTTTAATTTCATTCAGTATGGACATGAAACAAAAAGAATTTAAACTGAGGCTTTCTAAAACATTGGAAAGGAGCAAACAAGAGTTATAGAGTTGCCAACCTTTCTCCTAAAGTAACATTGTCTTCCCGTTAATAAAATATTTCAAGTCCATTACTACTAGCCAAATCTAGGTTTTTGTTAAATTTTGGGGTTTAAGTGCATCATACCTTCATTTTACCATTTGCCCAAATAATTCAAATCAACACTGGTAAAAAATGACAGATGTCCATTAGCATAAGTGACCGATCGAAAAATAACATTAATGCCTTATTACTTATAACATATTCACCCAAATGTTTCATTAACTTCGTAATGCAATATTAATGAGAAAGATAACTAAAATTTTCTGGACCCAGCAAGAGCAAACTGCCAGCTAATCATTAAATCCCAGCTCTCCTTTCACTTAGTTTCATCTGCACAGGTTCCTCACAAATTCCCATTCACAGATCACAAAAGAACAATTTGGGTTACTTCAAGAATTAATTAGACATTTGTATGAAAGCCACTAGAACAACTGCTCCTCCTGCGAGTTCATAAAGCTGTTTAATTTGCTCTTGTATTTTCATTCAGAGAAGCTGGCAACACCACAATAAAACGCAGCATGCAGAGATAGCAAGCCAAATTTCTTACTTAATTGTTCACTTTCATTTACCATTCTCATTTAAAAGAAGCAAGCACTAACACCTTTTAACCTCAGCAGTGACACAGCTGGGGCACTCTTCACACATAATACCGAATGACTTGGAATAACGCGCCCCTTGTCAATCTGTAAAGAGCATTCAGGTTGAGATTTAAAGTCTGTGCTTGCATTAGCAAAAGGCTGAAAACCCCTCTCTTGTACAGTTTAGCTTTTATTATGTTTATGTCTTGGCAGCTAATTGCCCGAAGAAAGGAAAAGAAACGCTGAACAGGAAGTATTGAAATGTGTATTAAATGCTGAAGAATAATAAGACAGCATAATTACTGATTTCTTTTCTTTTTCTTTTCTGGAACATCTTACCTTCTTCACTGAGGAGTTAAATAGCCATTTGAAGGATGCTCTTTTGCAAAGCCATCTTTATAAAGCTTCTATTGAGCAGAAGTAATAGACAAGCTCCTATACAGGACACAGGACATATCGGATTTCTGTATTCAGCAGAGGTATCCCACAAGAAACTTGGCTTAGCCATGGAAATAATGTCACTGAAAAGTCAGAGTGAGCCCTGTGGAGAGCTAATTGAGGGTGGAGATGAAGATAATCCTCCCCCTGAACAGCAGCCCTGGCTAACCATAGCTAATATCTGCTTTGTACTACTAATATATTTTCCTAGTCTCCCACCACAGAGCTGGAAAGCACTGGTGCATCTTTTCTCCCTCAACCTGAAAGTCCTTTTAAGATTTTCAAATTTGCTGTCTGCAAAGGAAAATGTAGCTACTCAGACTCATGTGCAATGTGAAAACTGGCTGGAGCATACCAGCACTGATGTCCATCTGTCAGCATGGCACTTAGCCCACAGACAAGGTGGGACTCCAGTTCCAGCAGGGCGTAGGTGCCAATTAAATACAAATTTAGAGTGATAGCCTGCAGAAGGCAGAAAATAGCACAGATTCTGCAAAGAGGCATTACTGATGGTAAATACTGCCAAATGTTCTATTGTAAGGGATCACTTGTGTTTATGATAGCAGGCATTACGAGTCAGATCCAAATCCCATGAAAGTCAAAGTAGCCTTCCAAACACTGCAGAAAGTATACATATGTAATATGTGTCACAGTCTGCTCTTGCTAAGTTGAATAGCAAGACTATTTAATTCATCAGAACAACTGAGGCCTTAGAGAACGTGCCTTTTCCCAATCAATCTGCATGACAGTGAAAACTCTCTCTGCACAGAAAGTACTAATTATGTTTGACTGACAAGGTAAAAAGACTGCAATGCTTGCCCTAAAAAAAACCCCCACAACACAAAAGTACACTATAAGAAAAGCTTGGCTGGTTGTAGCTCTGTTTTCACCCTTCCCCATGGCAAACAGGTTGCAATTAAGTAATACTCATTTCAGCTACCTCCTAAATAATTTCTGAAACAAATGTGCTACTACGATAAACAAAATCTGGAAATTTGCATTTATTCTTTAGTGAATAGTGTTCAAAAATAAATGAAATGCATTACGACATTGCTATTATTGTTATTTTTCATTGACAGACTCTCAAATTTCCTTCTCAATTCCCTCCTCCTTTGTTTCATTACCTACCTTCCAACCTCTGCTACTCCAGCCTTCCCCTCCTCCAGAGACAAAGGAAGATGGAAAAAAAGCACAGCACAAACCCCAGTGGCTCCTGTGAGCTGCAAGAGGTGAGAAGGGAAGGGCTGCAAAGGCCAAATAAAGAGAGGCAGCAGTTAAGGACCAGCTGATACCAAACAAGCCAGTGTTCACAGGTGTGGATCCGAATTAAAGCCATTGGAAGCAGCTGGGTGTGGGAGGAACTGAGAGGGCAGTGGCTCAGAGAGGTCAAACCATGAGCAGGTGTGGGTTGTCAGAGTTAGGGACTGTGGTGCTGGACAGCACATCCAACCAAGCTTCTGGAGCTCTGTGGTGCCAGACTTGGAAGACAGGCAGATGGAGCACAGAGGAGGAACACGGACCACTTCACACCAGGCTTTCAGAAACAACCACATTTCCAAATTCAAACAGCTCTTCCTCACTTACCTTTTCCCCCTTTCAACCTCTTACCTAGCCCTGCTTCCCCCCATCTCTATCTGTCATCTCTAGATGTTGGTAAATGCTGCCAATAAGCACAGATAAAGTGGTCTGAAAGTTTGAGAAAGAGATAATACTGGGGTTTATGCAGCACAAAAACTCACCCTGCCACTTTGCATGGAAATATGTTGCACAGGCACATTGCTACAGTAGGAGAGTTGAGCACCTTGGTATTAATATAGTTCTTATGGCTTCTTATGGCTTGTTTCTGTGAGGTGTATCACTCAAACAACCTTCCCCTTCTCAAGCTTTACTTGAAACTGTCTGATCAGGGAAATAACACCTCATTTCCAATACCTGTCTTTGTTCTTCTGTCAAAATTACAGCATTTCAAAGTGTAAAATTCAGCTATCAGGCAGATTTCTGCCACTACAACAGTTGGTTTTTTTCTGTCTTGTTGTTGTAGTATTATTCAGGGACAGATTTTTTTTTTAAATGCCAACTAAATAAAAATAATATATACAATCTCTTCAGAGTACACTTCATAAAATATTCAACATTAATTTTCACTAATTCATGTAGGAGGATCGCTAGTGTCTGCTTTACAAGAGACTGAACTTTAAAGGGGCATGTAAACATCTGCCCTGCATTAGAATAAGACATAAGAAGGCTTTTCAGAATCCTTATCATCAAATGTTTGATACATCCAGCATCTTTAGGTGCCAGCTTGGACTGCAGTACTTTTTCTATTCAAATCTTCCCTTAGAGAAGCCTTGAAGAATGAATTTTGTATTTGGAGGAAAAAAAAAAGACAATTTAAGAACTCTGCATTTGTTTTCCATTTTCTTTCTCTCCTAGAACAACTCTCCTTCTCTCTGAAAAATATTAACTGCAGCAACTTTCTTTTTATTGTGTCTCTATACAGTCTCATTTACTGAAAATGAGGGAGTCAAGCTTCTGGAAGGTTTAGGGATGGGGGAATTGCAATCTCATTTCCAGTTGCTGCAAAAGACCCTGGTAAAAATCACTTTTGCTGAATTCATCACTGAAAAGCACAGAACAAGTTATCCCTAACAAATACACAGAACCTCAGGTAATATTCCAGTACAGAACAAAATTAGTCACACTCTAAACCACATGAAAACTTCGCAAAAGACAAGAATCTTTCAAAAACTGGAATACAAACAGATGATGGGTACCAGAAACAGCAACCAGTTAATAACAAAGGATTATAAAGCCCAATGCAGTCCTTCAGTGTGGCCTAAGCAGTGCATGTCTGCAAATTTGTCAGTGAAGTGTAAAACCAAAGGCCTTTTATTGAAATTATCTTGCAAGTGGGCTTTCCTTGCGTTCCTTGTAACGTATGACAGACATGGCTTAACAGATTTAAACTTCCCAGACCTGAGACAGGAGAGAAACTGTGCTCAAATTTAACAGGATCCCAAACCATTAAAGCTCATTAAATTATAATGACAGAGAATTTTAGTTGATTCCACCGCATTAATACACAGTGTAAAGTACAGAATTTTGATAGAGGATAATTTTCTGCCTTTGCTCTGCCTGAGTAACAAGTTTAAATACAGATAAATTTTAGCATTCCATTGTACAGACACACCCTCCCCCAAAATTAAGACCTAAAATTCTGTGAAAGTCTTAATTCCTTATGTTCCTTATTTCCCTATATTTCCTCACATCAAGAACCCTTAACCTTGTGTGTGCTGTCTTTAGGACAGCAAAAAGGCTCCTTTCCCTCCAAGTGACAGGGTGTGAGCACAAATTTCCTGGTAGAGGCTCACAGAGCCTTCCCTAGAGTTTAAAGAACATCTGCCATGCTTTTCCATAAGTAGATGAATTAAGAGGGGAATATTAAATGGTATCAAATCAGAGTGCCCTAATTTGGCTGCCTGGGAAACAGACAAAGGGTGATCTCTCCAAGAACATATAAAGCATGGAGACAGATTATTGTTACACACTAATTGTAGTAGTATTAATTTTTAATAAGAAGTAGGGATAATAATATTAATGTTATTAATAATATGATTCCTATTATGTAATAAGGCAATTCAGCCACTTTTTGTCACAAATGAGTAAACTAGACTTGCTAGAAACTAATTTGGCCAGAAAATTACCTGTACTGAGATGATCACCAGCTAACATTTCCTGCGTCAGTGTCTAAACTAAAATGGAGCCTTGTTACCTCAAGGGCTGCTATTGGAGACAGATATTACTGGAGCAGCAGACAAATCCATAGATTTAGGGACACATTTAATGAGCTCTCTGGATGCAAGACTACTAGATGAAAGGTGTTTCACAAGTGGACTTCAGGTAGTCTAAACCCTAAGCCCACCCCTAGCTTTGGAGAGGTGGATCACTCTCTTGGCATCCTCAGTTCTGACTTCACAGCAGCCTGACAATCCTTTCACCACTGGTGTGACCTGCAGAGGTGCCAGAGAGGTACAAAATGAATGCACTAACAATGGCACAATGGCTTGCTTGTGCCTGTGAAAGTAGAACAAGATCATGACAAGAAACTGGAAAGATCTCTCCGCACTACCAGGGCATTACTGAATGCCAGCTGTGACACAAGCCCTTAGAACAAAATCCGTCATAGACTACAATAAACGCAGATTTTGCCTGCTTAAACCTCCTCCTACTAAAATACTGATTTTGCTCAGTATTTGCTGTTCTGGAGGAACCTAAAAGGAGTACAATCTTTCCAAAATCTCAGCCTCACTTCCTGCATCTGTGCTGCACATCCAGTCTAGTACGACACACAGTGTCCCTAGTACTGGATTACCACAAAGAGTCTTTTTTTCTGCCCATTTAACAATTCCTTAAGGAAAAGTACCCAAGCAGAGGCCCTTCCTGACTAAGATGGGTCTGTTGCAATGGGTTCATGGTTCTTTTGATCCTCTCCTCTGGACAGAAAGTGCTGTATCACCAGTGCACCAAGCAGGGGCTGTTTCCCACATCCTGCCTGCTCTTTTACTCCGAGCCACAAGACCCTCCAAAATCCAAATAACTCTAGGCATGCCTATGGTCATTGCTCTCACCTCACACTGCCAGGGAAAAGGGTTAACTGAGGATCAAGCATGTCACTGTTTCAAGGAAAACTGATTTGCTTCCAGCTGTAACTCCAGAAAGTCTCGCTTGGTACCAGAGCTCAGGCAGGAGTAAGTTAATCAGCCCTTTCCTGCTTTGGGAGGTGTTGCATCATTTTAGAAGCACACAGTGAGTATGAGAGCCTGTCAAAAGGAAAATGCTAGCCTAGCTGAACCAGATCCAAACTGTGCCAGGCAAACTCCCATTGTTCCTTAAGCTACAGTGATGAAAACATTCACTCAGGTTATGCAAGGTACTGAAAAGAAAAAGAAAATAGAAATTGATATTTTGCAGCTAGAAGAAGTTTTACCAGTTTTACCAACAGGCAATATAATGGATCATTAACCATTACATCCATATGCAGAAACCCAACAGATTTACAGGCGCAGTACAGCTCATTAGCACTAGAGATAATAGCTGTTGATTAAAAACTGACACATTGATCATTCGTTCAAGGTTTTTGATTTGCCCAAAGCTTCCACACAATTTCTTACAGTCTCCTGCAGCATTCTATCCCCCAGATCATGAAAACTGTGGTCTCAGCTTCACGAACACACATCCTTAGTCCATCTATTTATGGTATTTATGCAGCATGTCCGTTGATAGGTTCCCGCCCATATAATTTAGTCATAAAATCTTACCAGGTCCATGACATGATTTGCTTCAAATTATTAAACCACTTTGTTCATTATTTATTATGGCAATATTGTTTGCCCTGTAACGGCTAAGGTTATGTTAGCATTTCCATTACAAACACAGATACATCAAGGGATTTAAAACTTGACTGTAAAAATCTTGCTTTAGGCTGGAAAGCTGCAGACAAGGTTTCAGCTGACAAGAGTTTTTTTTTTTAAACACTTTGTATTAAGAATGAAAACAAAATCCATCTCCTCACAATTTGGCTATAGCAACAAGGAAGAAAATAATTGCCATTTGCTATCAAATCACTTTCACATAGACACTTCCCTAAATAAAGATTTTTATAGCATGCCCTGGGTCATTTTGTTGTATTTCAAAATTATAAGGCAATTCAGCTTCGTAAAGCTGGCCACTATATCTTCGTAATAGTTTCATATTTTATGTATGGAGCTGAGAAATTGTACAAAAGCATCATATCCTGCACATGTAAATGTAACAAATTGCTATTTAAGGACACATAATGGACATTGCTTTACCTCTACATCCATACAGAGGGGTTTCAATACAACTTTTCAACCAAATTGAAAATCCCAAATTAATAATAACATTTTTCAACACTGAATAATTCATTGATTCTCCATAAAGTGCTGATCCTCTTGCCTATGCCCACCTCAGCAATGTTTATGGGACTAGTGTACATTTTTTAAAAGCGTGGCTATTATTTGTGTAAAGATGCAAATGCCTAACACAGTATGAAATTATAGTTCTTACCAGCATTAGGATTAAAAGAAAGAATTCAATTTTGCCAGTGCATTTGCACATAATTCAGATGCAGAGCACATCCTATTCTGATGGATTAGAGAGACAGACAATTCACCTTCAAAGAAGGTGGAAGTAATCTTTGCTTGAGGCACAGCAAATTCCAATACAGTTTACTTTTTCTATTAATACATAAGCAGATATATGATAAGGATTAGTAATAAGGCCATATGGATTCCTGAACTAGGCTGTCTCAGAAATCTTAAGCAGAATTTCTCCATCTGCTTTTTTATATAGGTACCTATCCATATGCAGCTCATGGGTTACCTAAATTTAATGTTTTGGTATATCAGCTATTTTCAGTTGCAACGACTGAATGAACCTATCTCTGAGATAGGAAGCTGGAATTTTAAGTAATCATTTGTTTTAGACTTCCAAGTGATGCTACTTTATAATCAAAAGGATCCTGTATTGCACACGATTGCAGTTTGTGGAGTGTGAATTTGAGACTGAAATGGAGAAAGAGGAAGAAGTTCAAGCTCACACTTGTCCATTCTTCAGTATTGAATTTCATTTCTCTGACAGCTACCTAAAGTAACCAGAAGACTACTGTTTCTAATAATGGAAAGGTTACAGCAAAATTGTAAGTAAAATTTAGAACTCCATCTTAAAAAAAAAATAATGCTTGGTAGATACACTCTTCCAGAGATATTCAGAACAAAACATTTTCATCTTGCAACAGCAAAAAGAAACATGAAGACTCTAATATTTAAGAAAAAAAAATCATTTGAGTCACATCTCAGAACTCTTGTTCCTATGATTTAACATGTGTACTTTGTCATCCAGAGTCAATAATGTCTGCATGTGAGCAAATTTAACTACACTTTGAAGAGAATGGTTTTAGGGTTAGGTACAGATATTTTGCAGTCACTATAGATACATTTGTGAACTTATCCTTTCTTTGTTCTCTGTGGTACCTTTATCAAATTTGGCATTTTCATATAAAATGCTATCATTTGTCTCTGATGCACTTCTTCCCAAATCTTTTTCACACTCACTTCACTCTGACCTTCCTTTAGCCTTCACAGTCACACACAAAAAAACCCCAGAGGATAAGACACCAAGAAATGACTCAGTGTAGCCCTCTGATCAAAGGCTGCAGCAATTACAGAATTGTAGAATCACAGAATGGTTTGTGTTGGAAGGTGCCTGAAAGAACAACTCATTCCAACTCCCTGTCATGGGCAGGGACACCTTCCACTATCCCAGGTTGCTCAGAGCCCAATCCAACATAGCCTTGAACACATCCAGGGATGGAGCAGCCACAGCTTCACTGGGCAACCAGTGCCAGGGCCTCACCACCCTTACAGAAAACAATTTTTTCCTTAAGAAATTTCTTCCTAGGTAATTTCTCCCTAATATACCTCATGGCATTCCCAACAGATGTGTTCCCAAGCTATTTTTGAGGCTTTTGTACCATGGATAATTCAGTTGTCCCAACTAATCTATTTCAGAGTTTTATCATCTCTATCATTGCAAAGACTTGCCAGACATATAGACGAGTCTTCCATGTCACAGAGAATTTATTTGCACCTGTCTGCATATGCAAAGACTGATGGGGTGACTCTCAGTTTTCTCACCTCCTCCATCATTGAGTCTACTACCTCCTTCTTTATTTCAAAATCATGTTCCTGAGTTCATCTGATTGCTTTCCTGTGTATAATTCCACTTCCTTGGAAATGCATTTTCATATGTACCTGTCCCAGCAGATTCTCAGGCTCATTCTGAATAGTTTAATTTAATCCTGGAAAGGCTGAAAAACCTTAACTTCCTTTCTAAAGCAACCCAATACCAGACAAGTCCCAAAGAAGGGAACTTCCTGACTGTCACTTGTGTGACTACATTAAGATTGCTACTAATCTTCTTCTCAAGCAGGCCATAAAAATGAGAGAGCACAAAATTAGGTTTATCAAGATGGGGAAAAAAAAAAGAAATGAGATTTTATTTCCTTTTTATTTCCTGTGAAGTGCAGTTCTGTCCAAAAATCTTCTTAGTAATATTTAACGTATTTAAAAGAGAATGCTGTACCAAACTTTGCAGTTCAGTGGAAGACACTTAACCATTAGCTTGCTTCATGGTCCAGCAGAGCTGATGTAACATCAGCCCATGAGCAGAGGGCAGTGATCCAGGTGAGGCTGGATAATAATGCGCTGAAAGCTTGGCTATTACCGGGGGCACTGAGCGTGTATCTTCAAATTGATTTGCAGGTCACCTTTCTGTAACCAGCATACTCTAACACTGTTCTCCTAGCTTTCTTAGCTCTCTTCCTCTGCCAACACTCTCTTTGAGTGGGGAGAGGCAGCAAACATCAAAGAGACATGAGTTCCCATTAATCACATAAGTCCATGGAAGACAGTGAATTTTATCTGCTTACTTTAGATGAGAAACAGGTTCTTACTCTCCAGAAAAGACCTACAGTTGGTTTTCCACACCTTCCAATTTTATTCCCTACCCCTCCACCCTGCTCTGGCTTTTGAATAGTTTACATATTTTAGCACTCAAAAGCTGTAAGAGGGGTGTACCCTGACATGCAAGAGGAGCACAGATCACAGGTATGGCTCAGAAAGAATCCAGCCCAGGTAGCTAAACCAGAGGAACTGCAATAACAAATGATTCTGATTCTTTCACCCCCACTGCCCCTGCTTTGCTGTGTTTCTGAGTCAGCACAACACTGCCTGCACTCAGCTGCTCCATAGTGCCAGGACTCTTCCCTCTGGAGAGAGGAAGGGTTAACTGGTGCTCATGGCACCTGTTTGCAGCTCTAGAAACCACAGCACCCATGGCTTTCCTGCTCTACCTTGTGCTAGTCACTTCAGTTCCTCTGGAAAAATCAGTCTGTGGATACACACATGCAATATGCGCTGCAAAAAAAAATAATCGCAAGATCGATTTTGTCTTCCAAAGATCATTAGAACCAGGACAAGTAATCAGGTGCTTTAAAAACCCCCATTAAGTATCTTCAAGTAACTGAACATTTGAAATTTGAAAATGCATCAATAACTATTTCAGTTTCAGCCACACTTCCTGCCACACAGTGGAGGTGACAGATACACAACAGTAGCTATTGATCTGGAGAATTTAGTTCCTGCTCCTTCTCTGGGCTTATCCCCTTTGACTGATTTACAGAAAGACATTTCCACTATTTTTCTTGTCAACAGGATACTATGTTATTAAAGGAGAGGTTATTGATTGAAAGCCACGATAGCCTGGGCATCCCAGTAAATTTTCACTGAGAAGGTTTTAAATTACTTTGTGAATGCATTCTAATCGACAAATACAAAATAGTGTCTGTAATTATTAGGTAGATTCAAAATTAAGATTCTGAAAAGTTGCTAGCAACAAAATTGAATGCCTACTAAGCTTTTTCCATATTTTCTGTTTGCTTGTTTTAAGTTGGTTTTTCTCAAAGTGCTGTCCGTGCCTGTGAGCTAAGCTGTGAAAGAACTGCCTGGAGACTTTGGGAGTAAAATTCAAACTTGTTTTGTGAGGCAGCATCCATTTCCCTGTCAGAAAGAACTACCACGGGACCTCCTTCATGCCTCTCAGCACAGACATGAGATTAAAGTTTTCTCTACAACACCCAGGGGGAACACTCCAGAAAGCAGTTTAAAATTTAAACAGATAATTCAAAAGGAAGCCGCAATGCAACGGCAGGGTCCACTCGGATGCTGAAGGTGAAGTGGGTTAACCAGGGGCTGGAAAACTCCCCCTTTGGAGTACAGTCCTTTCCCACAGGACCTCTCTGTGCTGTGCTGGAGGTACATGGCTGTGTTTCAGGGAAGACCCTAATTGATCCCAGAGCTGGGTGGCCTCTTGGCCCAGAGGAGATAAGAACTGGGTTACAGGAGAGAGGCAGAGATAGGTACGCAATAAAAAACATTAGGTTTTAAGAATGACCAAAGTTGGGATTACTTAGTGATATTGATTACCTGTAAAGTTCTAAAAAGAATTTCTCATTTAAAAGAAAAACAAAAAACACTTAGGAAAGGCACTTCTTGTAGAAGTCTCATTCTCCTCATAGTCTGTAACACAGCAGCCTGAAAAATGTCTGTGTTTGAGACAGAGTGAGCAGGTAGGTGGGAGCCCTTTAGCTTGTATTGCCACTGACATTTGTGTCTTATCCAGCTACAGCCTGGATGGTCACTCCTGAACCACATGAACACTAATCCAATCAAGTGGCTTTTGGATGGTTTAAAAGTAAACTCCAAATTAACAATTAGCATTTTTTTCCTCATAATATGCTGCCAGTCCTGTACAGATCCAAATCAGAAATGGTCTAAGTCTACATAAATTTAATTAGCTTATCTGCAATCACAGTGCTAAATAATATAAGCCTCCAGTTGATATTCTTGATTTCATTCAGATGAAGGTCAGTTTGATTTACCTTGCATTGGTAAATCAACAGTCACCAGTTATAACTATTCAAATCCTGATCCCTCAGTCATTCAGCTAAACTGGTGTTTAAATCTAATTTATGTCAATTGGTGAAAATTATCTTTTTATCCCTCTTAGTTTGTTGATTTGAAACAGAAGGAACAGCTATATGCACACCAGAATCAGATCTTTTCTTGAAATCCATTTGTCTGCTCTTCATTCCCTTCCCATTTTTTCATTTCTTATACAACACTGTTTTATGTATTCCTCCCTAAGGCATAAAAACATATCATATGCCATGTGTGAACTTATAAACTCTTTTGAAATACAGGGATAGTAAATTCTGAACAGTATCATTTCTAATGTCTGAATAACTCTACTGAACAAACCATCTATCAAACACACAAGAAAAGGTCCTCCACAAGGTAAGAACTAGAGGAAGAAATAACAATATAAAACTTGTCTTACTTCCTTAAAAATCAGATGTTACAACAAACACACTTATTCATTCATAGTAAGGTGCAAATAGTTTTTACATTCATATTTAGTACAATGTCACAGTCATCATGGTATACAGCTAATTCATGTACCATATGGAGGGATACACTGCTGATTATTGCACCAGCAGCTACACCACAAAATCAAACCCCATAGGCCTACAGAAAATGTCTAAATCATTCTTCCTTACTGTTATCCTTAAATCCAGGAACAGCATGCTTATAAACAAATTTCTATTAAACTTTTCTTCTCAATTACACTATAATGAGACAATTTCATAGAATCATAGAATGGTTTGGATTAGAAGGGACCTTGAAGATGATCTAGTTCCAACCCCCATTTAAGGAAACTTCTCAGTGTGACCAAACACAATCATTCTCTGTCAATCACACTCCCAATGTCACAGACTGTCACTGCTGGGTCTGGGAGCCACTGGGATGGCTCCAGTGACCCAGTGGGCCCCTGCCTGACTCCCTGCACATCCACTCACAGTCAGACCAGGCTTCCTCACCAGCTCAATCCCAGGATTTCCACAGCAGAACCTCAGACATCTCATTCCACAGTGCCATTGAGTCATAGAGCAGCAACACACAAACAGCCTGAGCTGGTGCCTCCAAGGAGGGACCCTGAACAAAGGGACCCCTGGGCTTTTATCCCCCCCACAGTCCAAGCATGTTGCCATTTTATTTCAAAGTTCCCATACCTTCTTGGTGATTTCTCATGGGCAGCTGCTTGCACGACCAACTTCTTCTTTGCAGCACAACCAACAAACTGCAGCTCCCTCCTCACCCACCTAAGCCACTCTTTTGTAGCACTCTTCTTATTGGACACAGCTGTGGCCTGTTAAGGGCAGGCCTGTTCCTAATCTTTGGTGATTAGTACAGCTGCAACTCCTCAGGGGTGTGACTACCTTCTGCACTGTCTTTATTTTCTTACATTCTATCCCTCCACAAAAGCACGCCAGTCTCACTGTTTCTCCCCAGCCATCAGCTCCTGGTGTCTCTCAGTGTCCCTCCCCTGGCTGTGCCACAGCTCCCTGTGCCCTTTGCTGTGCACAGGGTGGCAGCTCACAGCCTCTTGTCTCAGGCTCCCACCCAGAGGTGAACCTGCAGCTCCATCTGCAGCTGCACCCCGAGCTCCCTGCACAGAATGTGTTCCTCAACACCAAATGTGTTCCTCAACACCCCTTCCCATGAGCAGGGGCCCTTTTGTGAGACCAGGCTACTCAAGGCCCCACCAACCTGGCTGCAGGGATGAGGCATCCACAGCTCCTCTGAGCAACCCATTCCAGTGTCTCACCAAACTCACAGTAACGAATTTCTTTCTAATATTTTATCTAAATGTACTCTCTTTCAGTTTGAATTGATTGCCCTTTGTCCTATGTAAAAAGGGCATTCCCTCTCCAGCTCTCTTGTAGGCTCGCTTCAGCCACTGAAAGGCTTCTATAAGTTCTCCCTCAAACCTTTTCTTCTAAAGGCTGAAGAGCCCCAGATTCCCTCCTGTCTTCACAGAGAAGGTGCTCCAGCCCTTTGTAACTCTCCTCTTGCTTTAACAGGTCTGTGTCCTTCTTATGATGGGGCCAAAAGATCTGGGCACAGTGCTCCAGCTGGGCTCTCACAAGAGCAGATTCTAGTACTTTGATGCAGTCAGAAAAACATAGTACTCAGACTGAACCACAGACAACACCTTAAAAGTGTTTAAAGAGCTTAAAAACAACTAATTTTAAATTCATTTTAAATTGATTTGTCACAAACTTACCAAGAAGCATCTTCAAGCCATAAGAAGTTCATTGCATTTTGTATCAGTAAGGCTGTCATTTTGGTTGGTAAACCAGCACACCAATGATTTCTATTGCATTCATTACTGCATGTGAAAGTGGGATAGAAGTATCTTTACAGATCATTACTTTCTAGATGTTTATTCAACTAATTATAATCATCCTTTAAGGAGATCTAATCCATCATTTTAATAAGTAAAAATCTCTTTTTTTTTTCTGCACTGCAAACAAGTTAGATGAAACATTAGCTTTCCATTTCACACAGAGATCTTTATTTTAAAATATATAATGATGGCAGAAGCACTTGGCCATGAATATTTATTAGGTGCCAACCACAGAGATTTCTGTGATTAACTGTGCATGGTGACTGCTTTGCCCTGTGTGCCTTGATAGGCTTGACCACTGTGGATTTGGCTGGGGGACTTGAGTCCCTGACAGCAAAGTTTCCAGAAGGCTCCAAAGCTGTTCTTTCTCCTTGCTTGCTTGGATGAGGCTTGGATGAGGCAAGGAGGGAATGTGGGCTTGAATCCCAACAGGACAGGAAAGGCTGGAGAATGAAGGAGTCTGGTTCCAGCTTTGCCCGGCCCAGGGAGGGGAGGGACTTAATTGCCTGGGTTTGCTTCAGGGCTCGGTTGTTTATCTTTGTTTTCATCCCCAATACCCAAATTGGTCATTAGAAGCTTGTGTTAATTGGCAAGAAATTAAGTAAACTATCCTGTGGCTAAGACCATTTTGCCTCCCCAATATGTTGGATACTTTTATAGCTAGTTGGGTGTTAAAGACCGAAGGAGGGGGCCTTGTCACAAAAGACTCCTCTTTTCTAGACTTCAGCTTGTAATTGTTGGCCCTATTCATACCCCATATCCTAAAAGGATAAGTGAATTACAGCCTGAGGGCTGATATTGCTCTGCAAACTTTGCAATAGATTCACTGGGCACACGGACTCAGAACAGTCAGACCTCCTCCCTCAGCTCATCTCACCTCAATTCATCATCAGGGGATGATGGAATTCGCCCTCACAAGAGAACTGAAAACTGTGTGGTAACACAGAAACATTTAAAAAGCTAAATGAGATAGAAAAAAACTAATCCTAGAAGTATTTAATTTTGTTTTCCTCCTGTTTAGCTATTTTTTTAGTGCTCAACTAAAATCTGGGGTCTGTTGAATGTGGCAATTTTATAAATAGGGATTTGAAAGTATTTCCATTCTGCTTACTCACATAAATTAGCAAGAAGTGCACTTTCAATTCTAAGTGGTTCTGTCAAGTTGGTCAAAGTCAGATTTAATGCAATTGATGTTAAAAGCAAAGACCAAAATATCCCCAACATTTCAAAAAATTGACAAAATGTTCAATTAATCACATGGTTACAGAGCATCAAACCCAAAAAAGCTCCCTGTAATGAATGTATGATACCTCTTCAAATGCCTTTAGGGGAGATTAAATAGTTAGAACATAATTTCTTGTCAGTGTGTCCTTCATGAAGGCCATTCAAACATCCCAGAATCTTAACATAGCATAAAAATTAGTCACAGAATCAAAATTCTTATGAAATAAGAAAGGACAAAGAACTAACGTGCTAACCTCAGAGCAAAAATGCATTCTCCATATTTCAATAGATTGCAGGGAATCGTAAGATACAACATTGGTGATTTCCAAATTACATTGTAAACTCACTACCCTGACAGTACTTCATAACCATGCATTATATAAGTCTCAGATCTCATTAGCCCTACAGAGTTTAACTCTTCCAATACCTCAAAAATCAGTGCAGACACATGGTTCACCAACAGTGCCGCAGAAAAGTTTCAGACATGAATTATTAGAATGAAGAAATCCTGAGAGGTTGCTTGTTTTGTTTTATTCTGGCTAATATCCATGCTCATAGCAGCTGAGATAAATGTAAATATCTCAAAAGTTCCAAATCTTACAGAGGTTTTAATCAAACTCTTGAAAGAAAAGGATTATTTGATAGGCTTGTGATTCTCTTTCTTGTGGAAAATAACAACAAAAAAACCAGCATGAAGTTTGCTGTGCTTGCAAGATTATTATGAATGATAAAATAAGACAAGACAAGCTCCCCCACTAGGTTTTAATATTAAAACCAGAAGTGTAAGCACAGTATGTTTAAGGCATTTGTTTAAATGTCAATATCCTGTCTGCTTCAGCAGCGATGCAGGTTTTTGTGTCACTTCTCCTGACTGCTATCGATTAAACGATCATGAGTGCTAATGAGGAAGCAAAAAGCACTGTTTTTAATTCCACACTGCTTTTTAACTCCAGTATTTCAAATGTGAAATTACCTTTGTTGTTTTAAAAATCAGTATGTTCTTTGTTATAGACTCTGAAAACTATAAGTGTGTACATTACAGTATGTCTCAATAATTCACACACACATCCAAAGGTTATTTTTCCCTTCCCTCAGAATTCAATTAGTCTTAATGAATTGCCCTACCACAAGCTGCCAGTGAAGCAGAACATATAATCACCATGAATGAAGTTTTCAGGAAAGGCAAGGTCTAAATATTCAAGTGCAGTCTGCTCACCCTCACCTAACAGGGGTAAGGAAAATGTATGCAGCTAAACCCCATCCAGTCTGTTTGCTGGAGGCACTGAAAAATGTCAGCACAATGTTCTTTCTCCTTATTTCTGTGGAAGACTTTCATTCATCCTTTAATACAGATAATAAAGTCATTTACCCATTTACATTTCTGTCACATTCTTGTGACAGAGGTAGGGTACATGAACAGATGACACCAAACTGATGTCCTGGGTTATGGAAGGGGAGCAACTGCTCTTTGTAATCAGGCCCTATCTGTACACCCCAATGGTGTCTCATTTCTAATGAATATTAACAAAAACACGCAAGCTATGAATCCTGGAGGTAATTAATTTAGCAAGGCAATGTTCTCTGGAGCTAGATAATCAATGTAGGCTCGGAAGTTGTAAAACATTTCCCTTTATTTTACTGGAGTGGGGAGTTGGGGGTTTTGAGGTTGTTGTGTTGGCAAATAAAGTGATAAATTTCCAAGCAAATGTGACTGTTAGAAAGAATTGCATTGGGAGGGCAGTATTTTCGATATTTTAGCAGGATCTTACTACTTGATTCTCTCCTCCCTTCTGAGAACTCACTTCCAATGATTCAAGAGACTTTCAGACAGAACGCATCAAGCGGTTTATTTCCTGATGTCAGGAGGATGATCTCTTAAGGGTTTATCTCAAGTACTGCTGTTGTACTGAGACCATACTCCAGCCTCAGATGCCTTAAAAAGACTCTGTAGTACATGAAAAGCATATTTTGTAGTAAGAATTGACATGGATGCTCAATAAAGTCAGCCAGACAGTGATTATTTGCTGTAGAGCCAACATGCTTTGGTCTATAAGGGATACATAAATACCATTCAGCTTCTGACAGCAGTTTCATGGGAGAAGTTGGAGGGAGAACAGTCACAAAGTGGAATTATCTGACTTTAACCTATTACCAGAAAATTCAGTCTAATATAACCCATAAAGTATTAAGACAGAAAAAGTAAAACACACATATCTTGAGCAGTACTAACATTCAGTGAGGAAAAAAAATTAAGATTAACTGGGTAGTAAATTATTCCTTCAAACCATAAACAACTCTCTCAAGAGCTCTGAAGGCAACATTGGTGACACCTTTTATGGTGTGAAACCCACATAGGTGGATTAAATGGTTATTCCAAAACATTTATTTTGTTCAAAACAATGAACTTCAAGACAGGCATAAAATGCATGCAGGGCTGTAGCACAAGACAAGTTGTAATGGTTTTTGATGGGGTTTACAGCACCACACTTTACATACCTGCTCTCATCTTTACTTCCTAGTAACTGAATTCTCTAAAGTTACTAAAGGTGAGCTTCAGGTGTGCACCACATCTGCAGGGTACTGCTTCTTTCAGACAGCACAGTGTGAAGAGCTGCTAGTGCAGAGATACCAATGCCACCTTGGGGCTACATCAAAAAAGCTTTCTGGTGCAGCAAATGGGACAAGAAGAAGGTATGCCAGAGCTTTTCAGCTTTTTGCCAGAATTCCTGTCTCCTAGCAAGTCTGACAAGGGAGATTGTTATCCACAGCATCCCTCTGCTAGATATAATTCCCATCTGGAGCCATATCTTTCACTGATCTGTTCTGCAGGACTCTTCCTGCCTCAGCTGAGGATTCATGTTGTATTCCACAATTCCCTGCCTCTCTCTGGCCCCCCATAGGGTATTTTCTGGAGAACACAGCTGTCAATATGATTTCACATGGTGTGTGGTATTCCACTTGAGGCTGGGACTAGAAGCACTTCGTACTACAAAAATGTGCCTCTTTAAACAAAAATCTTAGCATGCTATAGTAAAAGAAAGCGCAGTGTCATGATCACCAAAGAAGAAGCTGGAAAACTGTTCATGGAGAGGAACACAATTCTTTTCTCCAGTTTTGCTGCTTTTCCCTGAAAAATACCTTAAGTCATTGGCAAAGATGCTTCTCCATCACCACCTCCAGTGCTTTGACAGAGGACAGGTAAATCAAAGATCCATAAACACCCAGTCAGACTGATTACATTTCACTGGGGGCCAGATCTTTAAAAAAACCTCTGTATTTATGCCATGAACATAAAAAATGAAATAAAACCAGAACATTTTAAAGCGCTTAACATAACCACCATAAATTGTTACCAGGAATGCAGAAGCTTTTAGTTTTTTACCTAGTGGAGTGTGGTCAATCCTCTCATCTATCATAGCATGTGATTAACTGGTTAAATTCCTACAGTCAAAGTTTTAGGTTGAAAAAGAAATAATTTATGAAAACTCAGAATTGCTTGAGAGAAAACAGTGCAAAAAGTCTTCACTAGAGTTTCATGTCTTATTCTAGCAATTTTAATGCTTCAGATAAAATCAACTCTTCTAAAGCTGCTTGAGAGAGTTAGTTTGGCTTATCTGTAAACATCTGCACCCTATCCATGTAGAGATATACCATATTTGTGGTGAACTGCCTGTGCCCTGTGCTTGATTGACTTACCTGTTACTCACACTGATAAGGTACTTGATGACAACATTCTGCTTGGTAATCATTTAATGTTGCCCACTAAATCACTTGCCATTACTTGTGCTATGGCATTTCTGGTATAGCTCAGATTAGCAATATATATTTTCATATTTCTAAATTCTTATCTAAAAACTCTATTCTATTATCATGAATGTCAGCTGTTACTTAAACTTCTGAAAGCTGATATGGCTGATACTGCATTCAGGTATATAAGCAGTAGATATGAAAGTCACATACATAGGATGAAACCACTACTTCTCATGTCCTAATGATTCCATGTTGACAACCCTTTGTATGATGTAGGTTCCACTACAAGGAATGTGTTCAAGCAGATCATGTCCAATGAGAGACTGTTGTTGGTGCAGAAACTTTGAACACAGTATTTGTGAACCATCTTTTCCATAAATGAAAAAGGAAAAGGGAGGGGTAGGATGGGGAACTGCAGGCCCAGAGCAAAATTTAAAATATAGCAATCAAAATATAGGGTAAACATGTGCTACTTATCCATCCAGCTTGATTTGTCTTGAGGCATTAACAATAGAAGTGCCCATAAAAAGGTGTGGCTGTTTGGCACACTAGAGATCAAGAATAAACTCATGAAGGCTCTGGGTAAGTAGCTCATGTTGAAGCCCGGTCAATCACATTATTACCATGATCCACATTATCTGTGGAAGCTGACACAGGAAACAGATGCTCTAACCACAAGGATTTTGGCTGTAGGTCAGCTATTCTGCTCAACATAGTTTGTAATATCATTAAAGACAGTGGCAAAAACAGAAGTTACAGGTTAAAATTTCTTTAGAAAGTCATACTGAGCAAAAAACCATGCCCTCTATTACATGTAAACATTTTTCACCTTGTTATTTTTCTCTTTAAATCATCTTTTAGATGCGGATGTTGTGAAGACAGGAAAATAAATTTTGTATTTCCCAGTTGTTTATGACCCAGAATTTAACCTTAGAGTTTTCAGTGGTTCTATATGGGAAACTACAAATATATGAAGATGTTTGGGGGTTTTCCACAAGGTCCAAATCTGCACACAAAAGCCCAGCTTAGCATTCACAATGAGCTGCTGTGGAGGCAGGAAATGCTGATATGGATCCTACGCTTAGATTTTTATTTTTCTTTCTTCCCTCAAGTGACTTTTCAAAGGTGGATGATTTTGGCTCTTCCATCTTTTGCCATGCTGACTAAACCTGCTGTGGCAGGAGCGACCTGTAGACAGCAGCACCAGTGAAAATTTGGTAACAGGTCCCTGTATAATACTGAATAATGATTAGAATCTGCTCATGTGTTGTTAACAGGAATTTAATCAGAGATACAGACAGGCAACCCTGGCAGTTGTTAATTTGTGAAGAAAAGGGGTAGAACAGAGAAGTCCCCACTTTCCAAATATTAAGTAAATATGTAAATCTGGTCTATCTACAGTGCATGCAAGCCAGAGCTGGTCTTTGGGAGTGCTGCATCGTGCTTTAAGTGCATTCAAATGTCATTATCCATACTCACCAAAGTACCTTTCTCACTTTCTTTCTTTAAATCTTTTTGTAAGCTATAATTACAATTAAGGAAAGACATGTTTATTGTCACAAAATGTATGCCAACAGCTCACACTAATGCAATCCAAACATTAGTATGAAACATTTTTCCAATTACTGCACAGACTCCCTATAGTGTTTCAAGCTGCTTTATGACATTTTAAACTCCACATATACTACAGTCCTTTAGAAAGCTGCAAAATCTTTCTATTTCTTTCTTATGACCCGAGAAAACCTAAATCTATTAAAAGCACATTTTCATAGCAGCAGGATAAAAATGCTTTTACTACATTTATTTCAAAATTGGTGGTGTTAAATAGTGCCGGGGGATAAATAACCATAAAATATCACATTAGTGTACAGGGTACTGCTCTAACTAGGCATGAGGGGATGTCTCTCTCTACCCTTTCATTTCTTTTTTCTATTTGTCCCATTAGAGCTATGCAATCATTCATCAGTCACTGTGGCAAGCAGTGCTGCTCCATCCTGACTCCTGCCTAAAAAGAGGCCCAAGAAATAGAAGAAATAAAGCCGCAGAGAGAAAATTGAGTTCACAGCATTCCAGAGATGTCCACACCTACATTCATAACTGATTTTCTGCCATAACACTCTTGCTATTTATGGAAATAATATTTTAATAGCATCACATATTGAGCCTTGAAGTTATATTAGAGAAACACTCATTTTGCACATTAGTAGAACTAGTGAAAAAGTCTGAATAGTTAAAAATCAGGCCAAAAACCCCCAGTTTTCAGCTCTGATTTAAAACCCAGATGTTGCAATCAGCCTCTGCTAATCTATTTTGCTTTAGACTCCTGGCACTTCCAGCAAACTTATGGTAACTTAACACAGATGAGCTGTCAAATTGTTTGAGGTTTAGGCAAATGCTATTATTCCAATCAAAATACAAAATCAGTAGCATTGACTCCTAAAATAAACTCAATGAAAAATTGAAAAAAGCATAATATTTATCCATGGTAAAGTCACACTTTTTTTTACTAAGAACATTGAGATAAACAATACAGCTTGTGGAAAGGTATTGACATAGATTTTGCTAAAAATGTATCTAGCAGTTCTTTATCTATTATGCATCCCCCACAATCCCCCAACTAAATAGGGAGAAGTAACTCACAAGACATCTGACACATTTTTTCTATGTATCTTGTAGGAATCAACCAGAATATTCATCTTCTCATAAGGGAGATTTTTTTCAGAAAAAAAAAAAGAAAGATAAGTGTCAGAATTTGGGAGCAAAACTAGAATATTTGCTATGTGTCTTACAGAAACCCATTCATAATAATACCACCTAATAGTTCATACATGTTCTTTGCTTTTCAAAGGACAACAAATATCTTTACAATACTTAAAAATAATGAAATTGATGTTCAGAAGATTATATTTCTTCAGAAAATCTTGCAAAGTTCTCCTTGAAGGATTGAAAACTGCACAATCATTTTGTATATTCTATCAGACACTCATTAAGCACATACTCATTACTTCCAAATATGCCTCTAACAGACATTTTAAAGAAAATAGATCTCTTAAGAAAGAAACTAAACAATAAAATCCCCGAACTGTTAAGCTCTGAATAAAATGCTGAAAGAACTGAAAAAGTATAGAGTCTTCCTTTCAAAGGTCAAAAAATTCTTGAGCTTGTAGCTACTGGGAGCTCTAAACCATCTGGATTTTGTTAATCTAAATTATTTATGAAATCAAGGAAAAGAAGTATCGTGCTTCAAACCCATGATGTCTGAAGTTTAGAGGTCAGTAGACATGAATTTCTAAATCACTCTAGCAAGGCTGAGTCTGACTCATAAAATTACCATTTTATTTCACTGAAATTAAGGAGTGATCTCACTAAAATAAACAGCAGAAGGCCTATGTTGATGAAAATGCCCATTTTCGTGTTAAGACCAAGAATCAACGTACCTGTAGCCTTGATGACCTCATGGTCACAGTACGTGCTTTAGATTTTTTACTTGTTAACCACTTCTGAGTCAAAGCCTAAATCCACAATGCAATGAGCCTAACAAAGTCAGGCATTTATTTTAAATTCAAACCTTTTTTTTTGGCTAACATGAGCCAGAAACCTTCATTTATCATGGAGACAAGTGGAATAGTCATAATGGCAACTCTTCAACATTCAGATCACTGGCAGTAAGGGATAAAGGAAATTCATGAACAAAGCAGAAAAGGACACTCTCATTTGAAATATAATTTCATCCACAAATTCATGCATCTTGTATTGACACTGCATCTGTTGCTGCAGTGGATTTTATGAAGTGTCTCAAAGCAACTTGGAGATGGCCCTTCTGTCATAGGGAGTGCCAGATAAAACTAAGAGAACTGACATTATGGACAGTCCCTTTGCAGATAGAAAAACACACCTTCCTCGCTTTCTCTCCAAGCCTGACACTCATGCTCCACTGAAATTTGTGGCTGTGCAGCTGTGGGAGTTTACTACATTCCACAGTTCAAATGTTTGGATGGAAAGAAAAGCAAAATATTTAACTAAACTTGTTTAAAAGAGCAGCAGATCTCTAGGACGCTATGAAATATACGGTGTGTCAAACATGCAGTGTTTAATACAGTACAATCTTTGAGTGCTCCACCCTAAAATAAGTGAGAGGACAAAAATGAAGTCCACATCAGCCTCACAGTAGGGATGTTTCGTTCGTGTTATCAGAAAACTGACTGTTTCACAAACTTTTGAGGGCAAATATGCCAGTTCCTATGTTATCTAATAAAACCATAGCAAAAGAAGAAGGTGAAGGTGTTGGATCCCATCGTGAAGAACCACCATTCCCTCAGTGCTGAATTCAGCCAATACATTAACTTTGAATATATATGTTGAAAACTTCCAGCAGCGAAGCTTAATTAGAAATATAAGCAGATCAACATTCATCACTCAATTCCTAATTAATCAACACCTGAAGGCGGGGCCATCCCATCAGAATGGGAAACCAAGAGCCCAACCTGCTGGAAACATCTGAGAAGCACACACTAGCATTATGCCTTTGAGAGAGTCTGCTCCAAAATTACAGTAAAACTCTATACTTGACATAAATAAATTTTTAGGAAAATAAATTTCAGCACTAGCTGGCTCCAATGACTATGGTTGAATATGTGGTAAATTGCCATTCAGGCTGGTTTCACTGTATCTTTATTTATACTCTCCAGATCCGAATGCTATATGGCTCACAAAAAATACTTCTATAGGCTGTTCAGATCTTTGGCTTGTCTCCAAGAGTTCTGCTGGTTTAGATTCTACACACCCAGGAGGAACTATTCACGCCTCAGACATTTATATTAGCACTGTAAATATTCTGTGCTGGAGAGAAAATGTCAGGGCACTTCACAGAAAACTATTTCAGAGTTTCATAGCCAAAAAAGACATCTCTGCTGCTCTCTTTTCCACATTACTTTATTTTTTATGAATGACAATAAGGACATGAAATAATGTCTCCACATAAATATTCAGTAATGGATTTTTGACCAGCTGAACTGAGACACAGCAGGTTTATTCCTTAATCAGAGCCGCATAATGATGGGAACCTTTAATCTTGGGAGAGGGGTCACTAAAACACAAATGCCCCACTAAGACAACAAAGCCTTTCAACTGACTTCAATAAGGATTTAGAGATGGGGACAACTGATTTAAGGGATACTATTATCCATACTAGTATCAGATTTTGGTGGGGGGTAGGGGAGTTGTATGGGTTTTTTGTTTCTTGGTATTGAGAAAGATAAATGAAATATCACACTGAAGCTTTTTGCAGAACCTTTCAAGTTTAAAACACTCCAAGTTTTCTTTAAAAAAACCAATGTGAGATGTCAGCACCTGAGTAAAGTCAAGATCAACCCAATCTGTATGCAGAAGTTAAAATCCAGTATATTTCATGTGTACTTTCTGACCATAGGTTCTAATGATATTTCAAATATTGTAAAGATAAAGTTTTCCCCTACATTTAGCAAAAAGATTGCAGGATACAGGATGGGACTCTGGACATAGAATTCTTTTTCATATAATTTGAGGTTATGTAGAGAGGATGATTCCCATGGTACATGTACAACTTATGCTCTGTCATGGGAATCATGTGGTTTTACTTCTTGGATAGGAAATATGATCTAATATGAACAGCAAAAGATGACATCAACAAGCACTTTGCTTATGAACCCTGTGAGGGATTATAACCTCCATTATACAAGGTGGATGGAACTTCGTATTGTTAATGCAGATCACTTCAATTTCTGAAAATCAAAATCTTTTTTTAATATTGAAAATTTTTCTCACAGAATTTTTTCTCTGTAAAGAACTGGACACTGACTGTTCAGGTCCAGGATGAAAAAGAGTTGAAATCTATGGTTCCAGGACCCTATTTGGTCCTCATTTAGCCAGCAACAGTTTCCAGCTACACACGCATGATAAAGAAAAATTAGTTCTATCTACCAAACATGTAGATCAGAATTAGAGGGCATTATCATATGTTCTCTTGTTTTGGTTTTTTTTTTAATGTATAGAAAATCTCATTTAAGTATAAAATTATGTCTTTTACTTTATTCATAATTTATTCATGATCTTAAAGAGCATTATCACAGTCTTGCTACTTATTGTCCAGGTCAAATACATTCTGAATGTAAAAGAAATTAATTTCATAGACAAATTTTATGTCTGCTTAAAAAATTTCCTATCATTTGTTGTCTCAGTCAAAACAAATCGATATTTGTCAGACTCAAAATTAAGACTTCTTTTTCTTCTTACATAGATGACTCCTCTTCAAACGCTTAAATCATCTTTAAAAAGATTTAAAATTACAATAACAATGTCTCATTATTTTTCCGTGTATTATAGCCACTAAAGACCATAATCATTCTTCTCATAAAACATTCTTTTGCATAAGTGTTATACAAATATACAAGTTCTACATATAAAAATATGTTAACTAAAATATTTCTTTTCTATTCCCTTATTGGCACCTCTTTCCCCGTTTCCCTCTTTAAGCCACTTGTGGAACTGTCAGTGTGTTTCTATCAAATTGTATTTGACAATGTTTATGTTCTTGCAGTCACTTGGAGCCCAAATTAAGAGAGAATTGATTTGCTCTAGAATTACATCTGGTTTATGCCAGCCAGAAACAGGATCTGCACTATTTGATGTCACAGAGGTGTGGGTTATCCAGCCCATGGCACGGTGCTCTAGGAAAAGTCTATGATTCATCCTCCTTCCCAAAACTTAAATTACAAGAAACTCAAACCCTGTTGATACTTTATTAATCATTATGTTTTAAATCTTAACCAGAGTTCAATTTAGAAGAATAATTATTTAGTCTCTTCTATCTTTGGTATGTTAAACCCCCTACCTGGGGAATATTTGTTCCATTAAGCAAGTTTTTGCCTAGACACTGTGGTTCAGAGAAGAACATCTCAAATAGAAAAAATGCTGTATGAAACATATAAGTTAGCAGAAGAATCTGAATACTACATGGTCCCATATGGTCTCCTCTATTAAGCAAATTATCGATTTAGCTGAATATGAAAAATAAGGAAAAGAGAGGGAAAAAATGAAAATATTTTGGTGCATTATTATTTTTCAAAACAAGACAAAGAAGGCTAGATCTTATAGGTAAGGTAAAAAAATTATATTTAGGTCAAGACCTGCAAAAGCAAAGTTGAAGGAATTTTTTTAAGGAATTTTTCCCCAAATTCATCTTAGTTAATACTTACTAAAAAGTTTTCCTATCTAGATGAAAATTCTCTTTTTCAGGAATACAAACATGAGTCTTCATGTTCTAGTAAAAATTAGCCATTTCTAAATACCTTTCAATGTAGTTTGTGATTTTGTTTTTTCTTTTCCAAAGTGAGCGTTATCCAATACTGAACTGCTTTTCTGATAGAAGTTACCGTCTAAAATGAAAATGCTTTCTGGTTAGTTTCACAAATTCAATGAGAAGATGTATTAGGTTAACTGCAGTGAATGTTTATTACAGCTAGTCAGCAACTTATTTGTTTAGATTACTTTATAGAAGCACAGTTCTGTAATCTTTGTGAATGTCACAAAGATAAATAAACATACTTATAAGTTTCTGATGCAAGACAGGAATGCTGAACATTTAGAAAGTAAAACCTGCTATGGAAAAGTTCCTGTAATATACATGGCCTCAAGTGGACTTAAAAAAAAAATTAGCCAAATTAACTTTTCTGCCTTAACTGGGTTTTTTGTTTGTTTGTTTTGTGGTTAGGTTTTCTTAATCTTGCAGTGGTTCTGTAGTTCTAGAAAATCAAGCCTCTGAGGCTGATGGATGGATGGATGGATGGATGGATGGATGGATGGATGGATGGATGGATGGATGGATGGATAAAATATTTTCACAAATCACGGTCAGATTTCATTTATGATTTTTCAAGGAAAACTTATTTCTCTCAATAAGCTCTGAACAACCAACTTAGTGATACATTATTGGAACACACAATGACATACATCCTCTATCACTTCCAGAAACTTCTCTGAGAAAACCTAGTGTATTTTTATCTCGTGTTACCACCACTGAACATCTTGATTAAATTAAACATTAAATACAACACACCTGTCCTTAATCTACATACTCTAGTTCTGAGTCTTGGTTCCATAAACCACCTTTCTCCTGAGATGTATCTACTTAGGTCATGACTAGATAGAAATTAAGTGGGGATTATTCTGAGGTTAATTCATTCAGTAGAAACCTCCAGATATTCAGCTTTATGATTCTGGCATGCCAAAGTTTTCTTTCCTAAGTGGTCTTAATATAACAGAACCAGAAGTTTTCATGGCTCCATTTAAACCATTCAAAGCCACAAACTAAGTTTGTAAGCAGAATACATCCTAGAATATTGTAATGAAGGAAACTTGTTTCATGTCATCCAAAGATCCATGACTTGGACAAAAGAAGGGGAGATTTAAAAAAAACACAGCAGGAAGAATTTCTTTCATCCTATTGTATCAGAGTAGTTTATTCTCATTAGGCTGCCTCTGGCTGCTGATTCTGCCTGCCAATACGTAGCTGGTTTGCCCCATACTCCTTTTTAAGCATGTTTCAACCTTCTGATCTGGTTTTCATTTACCCTATTAACAGGAACAGGAAAAGAAAACCAAGGGAAAATCAAACCCGAAACAAGTATATCTATTCATTGGCTCAGAAGATAAACCAAACCAAATTCCACATAGAAAGTCATAACATTTTACTCTTCCAGTACCCCAAAATACCAATTACAAATTGGTATTCTGGAGACAGAATGGCAAATATAAGTCACTGAAGTTCAATATATTTATTAACCTTGAGAAAGTAAAGTTGGCTAATAGTGCTGTCTTTTAGAAAATCTTATTTTTGGAAAATATAGTGTAATTTCCATTTTAAACTGTTACCTTATCCTGAACTGGACATCTAAGACTAGAGGAATATATACTCCTGCAACTTTAATTAGAGAATCAGAAAAAGTAATGAGAGGTAATTTTTCCTACTGTAGGGAAGTAACTTTCCTACTAAGTTACCCTTTACACAGATCAAGTTAAGTATGCAATCAGGTTTTTTCAGAATATGAGAGAGGCTGAATAATTTCATTTTAAGGATATAAGCAACAGTATAATTTATTAAACATTTCTTAAAAGCTCAAATTTCAATGCTCCTGTGGCAGGCATTTGAAGGCTTGGTGTTGGAGCAGATGGAATGCTTTATAGCAAGACTTTAATTCTCAATCCAAAAGGCATTGCTTTTGCTTCTGGTCAAAGGTGAATTTATTCCCTCTGCTAGCTCTGTCCTGGGGCTCTCCCTAGGCAAGGTCTGTCAACTGTTCCATGCTTCTGCCAAATTACGTGATGATTTTGTCATGTGGGCTAATATTCCCCAGTGATTCAGTTTTAATCAAATGCATAATAGTGAAGCATTGTTGAGCAGCGTGGTAACAAAACCAAGTTCTTTAGAGAGATATGGAAGAGGTACAGCTGGGATTTAAAACTTGTGTATGTGCAAATTTAAAAAACCCTTCCCCACCTCAGAAAGGCTCTGCAAAGCAGTTACTACAGACAGCAACTCACATTTATAAGTAACTTTATAAATCTGTATGTTTCTCACCATAATAATAGAAAATATAATTCATATTGGAATTTAAGCTGTGGAGCAAGGGATTGAGTTCTATATGGGTGAATTTTAGGGCTGCTATTTCATACATACTCCAGCAACATCCAACTAGCTCTGTAGAATTGTACAGCAGCTTGAATAATAACCTATCCAAGTGCTGGGATAAGGTTTTAAGAGACAGTGGCAGCAGCAAGAGATGGCTCCAACTACAGAAATGAGTGTCTGCTGAGGGGTACAGATCATGCAGGTTTTGCAACAATCTAATATTATACAGTAATGAAGCTGTTGTAACTGGCCATCTCAGTGAATACATGTAAATGTTTATTTTGTGCTGCACTATAGCAGTGCCTGCTATAGTTGTGTAGGAGCAATGTCTAATCCTTCACAGAGAATCATAAATAAGACAAAAACCAAGCTAAAATAAAATAAAATAAAGAACATACAAAAACTCAAAGGCCATTTCTAGGTTAGCAGATGGTTTATAGATGAATAGTGGCAATCCTGTAGAGAGAAACAGTTGATGCTGACAACATGTGTCCATAATGTACACCTTTCAAGGCTTTTTATTTCAGATTAACTCTAGTCTGGCTCTCTGGACTGAATGCCCATTTGCAGCTGGAGTGCATTAGTTACACTCCTGGAGTGTGCTAAATCTTCCAAATCTGAACCCTAGTTTCATCTGAAAGGAATCAAGTTGAGGCACTGCAAAAGCTCCCCATGACATGAGCCAAAGCTCAATAAGAAAGAAAGGAAAATATGCACTTCAAAAGCATGCTCTTGATTCAAACTAGCACACTAACAAAGATGTGCCCTGAAAATACATATGCATATCTTAGCCCACACACATATGCATATAACTATATATGTATTGCCAGCTAAAAAACAAAATAAACCAAACCAAAAATATTTCTAGCATAAATTAGTGGATATAATTAGTCTGTTTTCCTTATGAGTTAATTTACTAAAAAGCAGCATAGCTCTATCAGGATTAATTTGCCTAGAATTGTTTTTTAAACTTCAGTCTAGTTAAATTTTAAAATCTTTTAATGAGCCTTATCACACAATTTTTTCCTCCATTAAAATTTGATTTCAGAGTAGCGATCCAGTAGTTTGAAACTAGTTAAAATTGTCCATTGGCTTGGAATTTTGAATACTGAATTTCATGTTGCACATACTTGTAACACAAATGTTGCATGCTGAACAAGTTTGTTTTCTGTAATATCACTAAGTTTATCAGGGAAACTATCTATGTACATTTACCATACAGCCTTGCCAAGTGCACCAGTTGAGTTGCATTGGCAGTAACTTTCTCTTGGTAAATAACAAGTGTTTTTTATTTCTAGGCAACAATGGGAAAAATAGCTTGAAGTCTGATTCTACAGCAATAAACTCGAAGATACATATGAAAATACTCATTTAGAAATAAGAAGGTGTAGACCCAAAAAACATTCAAGTACTACTGAAAAGACTGACAAACATAACTTCTTATTTATAAGGCTAATGCAAGAAGGGCTTGTGTATTTAGTCACTCACATTCAGAGTACAACAGTTAGAAGACAGAATTTAGGGATATTAAGTGCCTGATGTTCAAGATTTCTGTGTTGGTTTAGAAGACCCTTTACGCAGTTATAAGCACTAAATATTTGGATTTTATTTAAACTTGGCTGCATTCTCATTTCCCAACAGTTTCCAGTAAGCATCTAGAGCACTTGCTAACTGAAAAATGTTCTCTTTTTAAGCATGCTATATTGCTCAGAGTTTTGCATTGCACAACTTGGGAATACATCTCCTTTGTACATCCTGAACAGTACATGCTCAGAACAGCAGGACTGTAAACTGAAAAAAGAACAGTGCAATAGCACTGGGCTACAGTAGGCACTCCAGAAGGCACCTTCCTCAGCACATCACCACTTCCTGTGGAAAGCAACTCTGTTTATCCCTAAGGACCTCAGCTGGCTGATGCAGAGCAGGACCACATCTTATTAGGATGTCTTCATCAAGTAAGCATCCCAGAAAAATCAGGACCTGGCCATAAATTCTCGGCTACTCTGCTACTTTAAAGTAGCTTGTGTTTCTGCCTGTATGTATGGGCTGTGTACTCCACAACAATATTTATATGTTCATCCCATTTATATTGCAGTAGCTGACTATTTTATAAAACTGGATGCTGTGATATTTCAGATACTCAGAATCATTTGATGTTTACAGCAGCCAATGACATGTAGGATAATATGGTGATTGGGTGAGTACCAGCTTTGAAAAGCTCCTGTCCATAGTACAAGTCCACAAGTGTCTTCAGCTGACAGCATTGTTGGGAATGAAGGGAGTTTCATTTAATATAGAATATGTTATTTCCTCCATGTTTTCCATGAAGTTCTGAACAAAGAATTGTACTGAAAACGCATTTCTTTTAATGTATACCAAAGAAGCAGAGCAATGACAAAAGCTAACATTTAAAATGCAAAACAGCCAGCGTTGTGTGACACAGTGTGAGATGCATCTCAAAGTCTTAGGGTTGACTAATTGAATTGCCATTGATAAGATGTCACTTAAAGAGACATCTCTGCAGTGAAACATGGGCTTGCTGTAAATGACCTGTCATTAGAGCCATGGGTAATGTCCGTGTCCAGACTGAAAAATATTGTAGCTCCCAGCAATATGCTCAGTAGGAATTAAAACAGCAAGAATGCTAAGAAGTCAGTGTACACGAACCACCAGAGAATTATGCCTCAGGCGCTATGTTAATTTACTTGTTGGCATACATTAATTGAAACCAATCAATAAGGCTGGTGGGACAACAGAGGCAATGCAAAAGGAGTAATCGATTGCCACACTTACTCATTTTAAACTTGGAAAACAGGAATAATTTGGTCTTAGATTTTTCATTTCTGTCAATACAGATAATGAAATTACTTATTTATTTTCTATTCTTTCAGCACTAATTATAATAACTATGATGTCTTTCAACAGCCCTCATGCAAACACCGGTATTCTGATTCGGAGCTGTTAACTTGCATATAATGGGGGTGACTTCTTCCAACTGAAAAGTTAGAAATTACATGGTTTTGATATTACAAATAGTGTTAATCATCTTGTCACAATGAAAGCCATTGCATATTTTAATAGTTATAAACTTGAATTCAATTTGATTTTTCCATATATGCCACAGTAACTTTTAAAATTTTTCATTCCCAAAGATAAATATATTCAAAGTAATTGCATAAAAAGAACAGAAAGAGCTGTGATTCTGATTTTTTTTGTTTTCAATTTCCTCTAATATATTCATTCTATATGTCCAGCATCAACTGATATAACTTATTATTTAATTTTTAATGTAGGTTTATTTTAATGTAAGTTCCTGCGGCTTTTCCTTTTTTGTTTTTCTTTTTGCTGTTTTATTTTCTACAATATTTCTATGAGCTCCAGCAGTCAGTTCTCAAGACCGCACTGCCTAAAAAACAAGATAAATAGGACCATTGCTTCCTATGTTGCATTTATCATCCTCTTTTCACAAAAACTGCTCATCCTTACTGATCATCTGTTTCCAGAGAGATCAATGGAAATCAGCACACTGCTATTCATAACTGTTTTGCACTAAGAATGGGAATTTATTTTGTGGTAAATGTGGTGCCAGGCACCATCATTATGTCTTTGGTGGCACTGAGCTTCCTCAAAATTTTTCCATAAATGATCTAAACCTAAACATTCAGCCTCTCACAAATCTGTAACAGCATTGCTTTCCTTCTGATCATGCTCAAAGGCATTAACTCCACATAATAGCGCTTAATTCAACCTCCAGACAAAGAATGGATCTGCAACAGTTGTACTTGTGCTCACTGAAGCCATGGATGTACAGATTTGGATCAGGTTTGATAATGGCCAGCTGATTCACTAAACATTGTTTGCCATGGTTTTGGAGGGTACACGCAAGACATGAAAGATGCTATGCAGAAAAAAAAAAAAAAAAAAAAAACAAAATAGACAACCCATGCATATTGGTGGTCAGGATGCTTATTAAGGGGCTTCCCACTGCTGGCAGATTTTCCCCACACTGACATTTTTACCTTGTAAGTGAACTGAACCATCCAGCTGCAAGTTCCATATATATGAATTTTTGTCCAAACTCTTGCTTAATTTGGTTCTAAAACATCAGATCTACAGGATTATTTTCTACTGTAGTCTAATTACTCCTTATTCTTGGAGGAAAAAAAAAAAAACCAAACAACACAACAAAACAAAATAATAGGAAAAAAACCACGTACAACTTCTACTTTTTTGTTAGACTGGAAATACCATAACCCTGCAGATATTACTTTTATCAGAGACTAGGAATATTGGTGAGTACTACAAGTGTAGACAGTGAGGGTGGTGTTCCTGCTAGACAAGCCTGAAAGCAAAATAGTAATTAACATCCAACTGGAAAACCAATTTTCTGTGAACTCAAGTAAGTTTCCTACAGGCCTTTAAAATTACCTCTGGACTACTAATGTGGCAGAGATTTGTGAAACACTGAGAAACAGTATCAAACTCAGGCCCTTTTCCACCATAGTGCTGTACAACAGTGTGGAGCTATGGATTATACATTTTTCAACAGTTCTCCAGCCAAAGGTCAATTCAATTCCCAGAAAGGAGAAAGTCCTGTCTGCCAATTAGTGTGTAATGTGTGAGACTGAAACCAAGTGCTGAATCCCAGGTTGCTGCTTCAGGAATTCAAAGTTAGGCTGAAGCTCATTTTCCCTCTCATATTCTCTAAATCTTATTCACAATTAACAATTTCTATAGCTGGAAGCAGCTTTTTATTTTGAAGATTGAAAGCAAGAATACTGAAATCTCCTGTCATAAGAAGTTAGAATTGTAATATACAGACTATAATTACAGAAGTGGAAGTAGATACTTCCATCTCAAACTTTATGAATTTTTTTAAACACTGGTAACAGAAAAATGTTTTATAGCAGGAAAAGAAATAGAGTATTAGATTACTTAAAGTTTTTGCTGTTTACTTGCAGCTACAGTGTAGAATTCAAAGACAGTTATTAAATAGATCTATTGAAGTAAAAAAAAAAATCATCTTTATGTAATTTACACCACTCAATTAAGATTCTAATAATGTATGATAAAAGCTAAAGACATACTAATTCTCCTTTCTTACTGTGGTAAAGGCTAAATACTTTGCATTTTATACAGTCCTATATAGTTGGTCAAATGCAGACCTAAAATTATGTAATAAAATTTCTCCTATTTGAATGGAGAGATTTAATAACTGCAATTGTGAGGAACGGAACAACAGCCAATTTATTGATTTGTTTCCTGTCAATAAATCTAGGGGATGTTCTCACATTTTCAGGAACTACTACTGATGGCAACTACACCCTATTTTCTCTGTGGTTTTCCCCTCCCTTCCTTCTTCTTTGCAAATTGTGTCATTAAGATTGTGAAAAAATGCCATAGGCTGTCCCTGCAGATGCCTGCAATGAGCAGCCTGTGCTGGGAAGGGTCCCTTCCTAAAAATTCAGGTCCTCAACCCCTTCTCCACCTCTATTACCACACTGCTGGTTACAATTCATCCACCTTCCTTCCAGCCGCAGTGGAAAATCGTACACATGAGCAAGTCAGCTCCATGTTCCCCAGTTTCCCACCAGCACATGCCTAAGTCATGCAGAGGGACAAAACAGGAAAGGATCTGGGACTGGTCTGGAGCAGCTTGCTTCTCCTGAGCCAGCCAAGAAGTACACACTGCTCAGCCACTCAGTGAGACTCACAGAACAGATAAATACTCAGGTCATGTGGACTTTAACTTGGGTCTCTTCTCCTCAGTGCTTGTAGGAACTTGGGTATCTTTGAGCCCTCAGCCTTTCAAGCAAACTAAACTGCAGAGTCAGATAGCAGATTCCAATATTAGCTCTGAACACAGAGTGGCTGTCATTGTTATTGCTCATGTGTTGTCTTTACCTGTTTGAAGCATGTGGGAAGAGGACAATGTAAAATCGTCCCAATTTCAGGTACTGGATCCCAACTATGTTGGCCAACACCACTGTGAAACCCAGCCTGACAACCAGTGTGAGTGAGTCCCCTCCTTTCAGATGAGTTTTGTCTTAGAGTCTATGGCCTTATCAGACATGTTTTAAATAGAAAAACTTTGCAAAGAAGCCAGCAGAATGTGTCCTACTCAGAGCTGTCGAGTGTCCTAAGATAAACAGCAATGAAAGAACAGATTTCTTATCAAAAGGAGACAAAATGGTTAAACAAAGGGGTAATAATAATAATAATAATCATCATCATCATCATCATCATCATCATCATCATCATCATCATCATCATCATCGTCATAAAAGGCTAACTGCAGTTAGCCTTGCTAAGGCTAAGGCTAACTTTAGTTAGGCTTACTAAAAAATCCCAGCAAAAAAGTGCTAAAAATACAGCAAACCATGAGCAGCTTTGTAAAGAGAAGACAAAGGCCAGAGTTTATCCAGAGTGCTTCAGCTGTACTTTTTTCTTTGTCCTTTAACATACAATAATTCACTGAAGTTGCACTTGAGATGCAAAAGTATCCTATGAGCAAGTACAGTACATTGTAAGGACATATAATGCTTGATTATCCTCAACCCAGTGTCTCAAATTTACGTTCGAAGATCCACATTTAAAGCATTGTGTAAATGGCTTCTCAATTTAATTAAAGGCTTATAAGCTTTATTGAATGAACTCTTCAGCATGCTCTGCTCACCAGCTTATGACTACAGAGACATTATTTAGGGAACATTAACCTCAATCCTTCATTTGAATCAAAACTTATAATTTTAAACTTTTAAAGGCAACTTATCTTGCACATAAAATTACAAACAAAACGTGGATTTCAAACATGATGTAAAATAACTGCCTATCAATCTTCCCTAGCAGACCTTCCAGGCTCATACTATCTTAGCCTGCAGATCCAATTATCCTCCAACATTTGCTGCTCAACCATGCTGAGATTATTCACCAGCCCTCCAGTTAGGCTGTAATAAGAGGTCTGTGGGTGCATTTACACTCAGAGAAATAAGGTATAAGTGCTGGAATTGCCGTCACATCTTTTTGAGTTACATGCACAGCCATAAACTGTACAGTAATGAATCAGACTATTTCCAGCTGCTTTATCCATTCATTTGCATGATATTTGGACTTGCTGATTCAAAAAAAAAAAAATCTAGGTGCAGCATGCCTTTAAGATGATGCATCTCTTGACCTAAAGGCCTTACAAACAAAGTACTAATATCCCAGGGAAGATATTTCCTCCTGTGCCCTGACAGCCAAAGCTCCAACATGGATATGTGATTATCCTCTGTAAAGGCAATCTCAGCCCCTTACTATTTTTATTATTCTTTTAAGCTTTGCATCTTAAGAAAGTAATCATACACACTGAAACTACATTGACCTCAAAGATTATGTTCTGCACAAAATTTGGCAGACTTTCTGCTGCTCAGCAAAAAAATATAACAGCAGATTAATGATAAAGTGGTTTCTGATGCTCCAGTCTTCATGGTGTTTTCTCACTGCAGTAGTTGTACATCATGGCAAAACAAAAGCCCTCTGCCACAGGACATCAGTATACATTGCCAAAAATGTCAGAACCACAGTTTTCATCCCAAAGCTGCAGCTACTTGAACTGCAGGAGTCATTTCATTAGCTGACAGCTGCAATAAGCTGTTCTTTCTCTGTGTGGAGAAGCTACTGGTGGGAGGTACAATTCACACAGGCAGCCTCCATAAATCATATACCACTTTAAGAAAAATATACTTAAGGAAACATTCACAATGCAATGTGCATTTCCTATTTATTGTCCTTATGTTCTCAGTGCATTCATTTCTTAACATTCTGTATTTCAAAAACTCTCAACAGACTATTAAGTCACGGGCAAAGTTCAGGAAAATTCAAACATTTTGCTCCCATTTGTACTATTTTTGATGATCTAGAGAATCTAGAGCCTTGGTGTTTCTTTATGACTTATTTCTAGTCAGTGTACTCCTACTGACTCAGGGAAACAGAATTAGGTCCTTTAGTAACAGATTGAAATCCTGATGCTGATGTTTATTTATTGTGTTGCTACAATGTAAGGTAACAAGAAATGGAAACTGGAAATGTAATCAGCTGAAAAAGCCGCTAAGACATTTCAAAACCATAAAGTATTAATTAAACACAGCATATCATTGCATAATTAACGTACATAGACATTTTAAAGTCTTGAATGCTGTGATAACCTTTAGCCTCCCAAATGTCTAAGGAAAGTTGTAGATGGATATGAGGTCATGAAGAGGGTGGGAAGAGGCTTTGGGGTCACAAAGGAGGATTTGCCAGCTACTGCTGAGCCAAGCAAGTAATAGGTCCTCACATCTACCTCCTCAGACGTTTTCTCTATTATTCAAACAATTTTCATGGAAACCATTGAAAATTGCTGGCAGGTAATACTGCAGCTGGACACCCAGCTTTGTTTTGCTTCTTTAAATCCATGTCACATTCACCATGTGAACCCAAATCAGGTGTGTAATCTCCATTCTCACAGCGAATCCCCTCTATTCTTCACCAGCAGCTTATTGCTAAAGAAACAGAAATGCTACATTTGAACAAAAATAACATTAACAGAAAGGTGGGTTGTGTAATATTTTTGTATTGCATTTACTGCCCCTTTTATTTTTTTTTAAATCACACAACATTATACCAGCAATTACACAGCTTGTAGTTTTGTTTTGGGGTTTTGTTTGTTTTTCTTTTGTTTGTTTCAAATTTTTGTTTGCTTTTCTTTTGCTTGTTTCAGTTTTGTTGTTTGTTTTTCTTTTGTTTGTTTCATTGTTTTTGTTTGGTTTTCAGTTTTGGTTGGTTGGTTTGTTGGTTGATTTTGGGTTTTTTTTTTAATTTGGAAGCACACTGAAAAGGACTGATGTGGACATTTCACTTCTGAACTACAATCGTTCTACTTGAAGTTATTAGTACCAACCAATTAAAAAAATCTACTGCAGTTGAAGCAGATTCTTGGAGAGGGGTGTCACATCTCTGTGACAGACACATAATTACCTGTCACATCCCCCCGTGCTCCCAAGCACCAAGGAAAAACAACAAAGCAGGGAAAAACAGGCACCTTCCTCCTGCATGGCTCTAACCAGCAGGTGCTCCAGGTGGAGCAGCATTTAAGTTCTCCTAGCTGGCTACGTAAGCAGTGCTTATCCATTCAGCTTTCTGAGCCAGCTTAAGAAGTCACAGAGAAGAAGAAAAATTCACTGCCAATGTTATGTATTTCCGTTCTTTTTTTCCAGAATTGCTGATGAGAAGAGTATCTGTTCCACTAGAGGGAGGAGCAGGCTCAGGAACTGAATTTCCAACTAATATTCCAGTGCCACCTACAATAACAGATTTACTCCTATGTGAAGGATGGTCTGTGGTCAGAAAGTGTTGAAAAGGCACAACTGGAATAGGAAGTTTTGTAACAAGAAAAATAAAAGAAAAAAGAAAGAGGAAGAATCACACTTGAGGTACATTTGGATTTCTTGTTTTGTCCCTGTTTATCTTGAAAAGGGGATGTGGTTTTAGTCATAAATAATTTCTTTCATAATGTATATAAGTTTCTCGAAGATGCTTTTCTTTGACGTAGAGATAAAGCTACCTGGAGCAGAGAAGCAATTTATAGTTTCTCTCCTTTCCTGTAAAGGGCTTCATGTAGATATTTATTTTCTTGTATTCTGTCACATTGCTTCTTATTGCCAAGGTTTGGTAGCAAGGTATTATCTTCATCTGAAAACTGGTATATTTAAGAACTTATAGATTACTCATACCTCTCAAATATGAAGATATTAATATTTGTAATTCTGGTGCTTTTTCCCCTGAAATATAGTTGAGATAGAACAGACCTAGAGGTTTCAAATTTTCATTTTTTCCCCAAAGAAAGCTCAAAAAATGCAAAGCCCCCATGTCAGAGCTTCTATCTGTTCACCTGCATATAACAATATGGCAAATCACTGTCATGGAAGGATTTAAATTCACTCCCTGCAGAAACTATTTTTAGTGACTTTGGCTGGGACAAGTCCCGTGACTCTTCAGTGCAGCCCAAGGAGACAAAGGAACAGCTGTATCTTATGCAGACAAGCAAGGCTACAAGGAGACATGGCTGCAGTCCAACCTATCCATCCTACCTGGCAGAGAATAGCTGTGCCAGGAGAGGAGGACACTCATGGAAGAGATGGAACCTGCCACACATTCCTCTCCTCCTCCTCCTCCCACTCTGAAAGAGTGCTCAGAGTGATGCTCAGTTTCTCCTTCAGGGCACTTTGTGATGCCATCCATGCAGAATGCACAATACTAAGCAGGTTTCTGTCTTCTGGGTGGGTTTGACCAGCAGCTGTCAGGTTTGACTCTCCCACTGATGACTGAGAGACAGTCTTCAACCAACCAACCAACCAACCAACCAACCAACCAACCAACCAACCAACCAACCCCCCTCTGTGTTGTGCAATCAATCTAGACATGACTCCAACCTAGAGGAGTGCCGTATCCAGAGAGGAGGGTGCACTTAAATGAGTTTTTAAGTCCCCAGGGAATAGGTTTCATAGTGCTTTAGCACACACCCCTAGAAGATCTTGTGTCTTGCAGAGGTTTCAATGCATTTTACATTCCATCAGGCCAGAAAGAGGCATTATCTACAGAGCTTAAAAAAATTCTGTTTATCCTGGACCAAAAACATTAAAATCCTTGGATATTAAGACAGAAGCCTTGAACTTGATGGGATGCAAAGAGTAGGGTCAACGTGCTTCTGGCAGCCCCAGCAGGAAATGTGCTGCATGATTTTATATTGCCTAGTGTTTTCTAAATATTTAGTCTCTCATGCTTCTCATTACTGTAGCTCAGCCAAGAATCAATGAAATCTGAGTAACTGAGGTCAGCTGAAATTTTCCTGCCTTCCCAGAGATGTGTGAGGGTTTGAGCCATTCTCCCAAGCAGCATGTTATATTACAGTCAGAATAAAACCAGAAAGAGCTTTAGAATCACCCATGATCCTCTCAGCAGAAAAGGGCAGAACTGTCTTGTACTAAACTGCAAGAAATATCTAGTGGTTGTCTTATTATAGGTTACTCCTGACAGCAGGATAAGAAGATGTGTGTAGTCTGAGATTAGAAATGCATTGCAGAGTCATATAGAGGTCAGTGAGGAGAAATTTGCATTATTTTTCTATTCCCAAAGTATATAGATTTCCCTTCTGACTGTCTCGATCTGTGATGATAAGCAGATGAGCAGAAAAGCTGTAGGATTCACACTTGGTTCCTGTTGTCAGACAGAAACATTCTGAATAACATCTTCCTCCTATGGCTGGGCTCTCTCTGGATCAATGCAAGGTTATGGCCACTGCCTCTTTTGATCTCTGCTGATTAGAACAGAACTTGTGTCTCATTAGTCAGAGTTGGGTGACGCTGGGCACAGAGGGCACTTTAGCAACAGCAGATTATGAACTCTGCAGCCTCACAAGAAGTATCACAATAAAATGGATGTATTTTGCTTCTCAGTATTCTGCATGCCTTGGCATAGATCAAGATCATTTTCACCTGATTTCATCTTTTAAAGTGCTGCCTGTTGCTGGGGGTTGCATAAAGTGGAATTGTTTCATTGGCACCAATCAATGGGAAAAGGTACAAAAGAATTATTGTTGTTGTACATAAAGTTATTTATCAAGTAAAGCAAACACATACCCATTAAGAAATGTCCTAATATAAGCAAGGAGGGTAACCATCAGCAAAAAAATCAGGAGTCCACTTTGAGTCTATAGGCATTTTTTTCCTTACATATAAATATCTGTGACCTCAGATAATGAACTAGAGATTTACCCTAATGAGAGTAGAAATCTATTCTAGCAGACTTAGGATAACCTTTCCTGAAAAATAGGCTGCAATATTTAAATAAACAATATTCAGAGTACATGTTTTTACAGAAATATAGTTGTGAGCTACATTGCCAGTGTGAATGGGATATTGCATATTTTCACATTGGCTCTATCATACATGACATTAAAGGAATGATATTGAGAGAAGATAATGAAATCATTCAGATCACCTACTTCAAATTCCTCCTGGTAGAGATTTTGAGAGACTTATTTCTTATTTAAAGAAAAAAAAAGGTCACAGTGAGGAGGGTTGCTCATATTACATCTACAGTGTGAGAAACAAAAAAAAAAGAAGAAAAAGAAATTTGCAATTGCAATTGACATGTCAATAAAAACAAACCACTTGTATTACACAAGCTAGTGATAGAAACACAACACCCTTCTGCAATCGAGTTTGAGTATGGCAAGACATAAAAATGCCCATTCTTCTGTCAGCCATTTATGCTTACTATATTTTAATATTTGTTATCAGAACTTTTAAGATTAAAAAACCTCACTATCTCAAAACATGTCCAAGAGCTAACTTTGTATCTTATACATTACATGTGCATTTCAAGAATGAAAACTTTGTACTTCTCAAGTTGAACTGTTATGCACAGAACCCTGTGCATTTGATTAAAGTATGGTTTTGATCTTTTGCAACTGAGATAATGCTTCAAGATAGAGAGATACCTCTTATCCTCCACATTGCTGAGGAACTAGAAAATTAAACTGCGTGTTTGGATAATGTGTTGAACACAAATGATGTAATAATCTTCATTTCACCTTGGCTGTAAAATTACAGAAAATGTACTCTTTTCCTGTTAGAAGAGAAGAAAACTGCTTCTTGGTTTTGTTTGCCATCTAGTAATTTTCATTATTTAGATATATATTATTTATTTGGTGGTACTTTCCTTACTGTGTCTGTTTTCTGATATGAGGTTCACTAATAACACAAAGGCTCTGGGATACTCCAGAATACACTTCAGCAAACAGAGACAAATTTAACTCACAGTGTCAAATCTCCATGCAAGATGAAGAATATTTGGACCTCATAATTCCTCCTGCCATACTTTCCATTCTCTCATTCCTCTCGTATTGCACCCAGAGGAAGTGTTCCTATCTTTGCATAACAGAATGGAGATAGTTCAAAAGAGTGCCTTGCTTTCATCCATGGACAGCACACCCAAACTGAAAGTCATTTGAAACAGTTTCTTCAGCACTTCATTTTTGAGCCATAGGCAGTTAAACTTGATAACCATACCCTGATATGGGAAACAGTGACACTTTTTGAATTTCCTTAGACCTTATGGGTGCCGTGTTCTCAAGAACAGCTTTTTTCTTCTTTTGAAAAACATTCAGAAGGGTTATTAGCCAAAAATACTTAGCTGCATCAGGGGCTTATCTGGGGACTGAAGTTGGCTTTATTACATTCAAATATTTCAGTTAGAATTGTCTGCAGTCCTGTCCGCCTGCAGACAATTTGTTTAATTTTTCTGTTCAATTTTTTAACACAGAAAAGATTTTTTGTTTCAGTTGACAGCTACAAAAACTCGAGCGTGGGTTCAAAGAGTCAAGACATGTCCTTAAATTCATTTATCACTAATAAAATTCTTTACACAGCTAGGGTGGATTTGAGACAAACTTGCAGAGTAATTGATCTGAGTCACAACTGCCACTGGTGATAAAAAAGAGAGTGAAAGAAAAGCATTTCGCTTTTACATCTTATGTTGGGTGTGGTAGGAATTGCAGTTAGAAGTTTAGTAAATTGGAGAGTTTTATGAGGAATCAAAATGACGTTACAACTCTTTTGTCCAGCTGTTCTTAGTAAAATCCTAAAGTATTTGCATTCTTGGAACAAAAGCAAGTTACAAACACTGTTGCAATTTGTTCAGATTTCCATATTTGCCAAGGGCAGCACCATACGCAGTGAATCTCCTCCATAGTTAGGTAATTTGTTCTTACACCTATATTGGTTTGGAGGATCACTTTACCTTTCATCTTTAGGGGTGTTTTTGGTGCTTTCTATCACTAGTTTATTTTGAGTGTTGAAGTGTTAATGAAGACTTTAAAAAGTTCCTTAAGGCTTGGGTTTTTTTTTAGAATGTACTGCAGGACAATAAAAAATGTGATTTAGCAACAACACATTTGCTCACAGGGTCTTACAATGACAAAACTTCTTCCCTTACCTTTCTACAGTTAGTTTTAGAAAGAAAAGAGCTAGAAGCACAAAAAAAAAATTAAACAAAACAAACCAAGTGTTTAATTGACACTTGTATCTGAGGTCAAACAGGCATATAAAATAGTAGAAGCATAGGAGTGATATATTAGGCGACATAGTCAGATATGGTTCTTTTTTAATATGGAATCACCATTATAGCAAACTTAGTGTGTAAAGTCAACATTGTTGCCAAGTGAATTCTATTTTAACAGATGAGTCAAATTCTTTCTTACGTTGCTTTTAGGAGCAGAACAGACTTGACTGTTATGGGGAATAACAATGATTAACACACAAGTTTATTTTTTATGCCTCCCCATTTCTTCTATCACACAGAGGCTCTGAGAGGGAAAGGCAGAGTTTATGCAGAACGATTTCCCCAAAACTGAAGAAAGTGATCTAGAAAAAGCCACATTCGAATTGCTACTTAAGGTGTTTCTTTCCTCAGCCTGAAAATTTCTCCAGAGGGATGGGAATGATGCAGAACTTTCTCAGATGGGAGCTTGAATCAACCTCACAGTGATGCAGAATTGGGATGAAAGGACTTTTGAGCTCAATGCCATGCCTCAGCTGAAGGAAGCCCTACGCTCTGAGCCAGGTGAAGATCCAGGCGGAGTGAACTGCAATGCAAGCCATGGCAATCTTAAAAGACTGAGGAGAAGGAGAAGGAATTATATATTGGGAAGGAATTGCTTCATATGGAAGTAAGGGACCTCAGTTCCTGCTCTTGCCAGGTTTCGAGACTGTTTTAGGTATATGATACCTCCTCAGCCCTAACAAACTATTCAGTATTATTATGGTTCAAGGAAGATTATAGGAAGATGAACAAGGAACATCTTCCATCTCTATTGTCCTAGGCTGCAAGGAAGAAAAGATGACAACTGGGGATAAGAAAAGTCTGTGGCTCAGAAACTCAAGCACTTGTCTGAAGACAAGACTTTCTGGACTCTGGCTCCTACTCTGCTTAAATTAATTTAAAACATTATAACCACAGAGTTTTTGTCTGAAACCAGTTGTATTACAAAGTCAGACCAAAACTAGCAGTATTTCCCCTCAGCTGGGGACAACCAGTAAGTCACCAATGCACACTGCTGTTGCCTGCCAACTCATTTTCTCCTGCCACATTCATATTGTTGGTAAAAGGATCAAACCAACTTACTCCTTTTAATAAGGAGCAAGAGATGATCTGGGTATGAAAAGAGCACAAATACAGTCAATGTGTCCACTAGTAACAAAGGAAAAAGCTAGAGGACACCTAGGGAAAAAAATTTACTCTATGAGAACATGACTTGGCAGACCTGGAGAACAGATCTGAAAATGGCTGAGAAAAGGTGGATGATACAGGATTGGAAGGAAACAAAAACGCCCTTATGGAATTGACACAGAGATGGCCAGGGGAGGGAGGAGGATGGTCCACACTTGGATCTCACTATGGGCAAGGACAGATTAATGAACGGAGAAGCTTGTAGGAGAGAGTTAATTGAAGCAAAGGATTGATGTGTTTGGACAGACTATAAACTGGCAATGGTGAGAGAGAACTGATGGGGCTGATGATTAGAAGAAGGATAGGGAATGAAAGATTTATAGACTGAGCAGTTTAGACACATAGAGTATTACAGGTGAAACATAGACTATCTATTAAGTCTCTTGTAAATTGGAAGAAACATTTCATTGTATCTCCCTGCAAGGTGAGGATTACTTGAGTCTTGTGAAATCTAATGTGCTGTTTAACCTACATGCTCAAGTACAGATCCTTGTTTTACAGTTCTTTCAAGGGCTTTATGGTTATTTATTTTCCTTGTCCTTTCTACAGCTTTTTTTAAGTCTATAATGTAATTGCTGGGGAGGGCACATGATAATTCTTTTTGTATTTCTGTTATGTGATGGATCATTTTGGTGGATGTAGAAATTTGAAATTATCTAAACTTTCCTTGAAGAGACTCTTTTTCCTATAACACAGGCAGATATGTGCACAAATCCACTCAAATTGCTTTAGTTATCATGTTATGAATCATGGAAAGAGGTTTAAGAAACATTAGGCCATATGTTCCTCCTGAACCTGGAACCAAGGCCTGAACTATTTTCACAGGGCTTGACTAATACAACTCAAAATAAACTGTTGACAAAAAGTGTTACCCAGAAGCTTTAGTAGTGATATGCAATTATTCCATTCTTTTCCTCAACAGAAGAAACACAAATATGCAAAGTTCCTGATCTTGTATATTAACAAAGTTAAGGAAGTAACAAGGCTGTACAGAAATACATAAATACAACGGCATACTCTATATATGTTAAAAAAATATATAATTTGCATTTTAAGACACAGAAAAGGGCATCTGGAAAAGACACACACATTGAAAAAGTAAAGTTTAGGCCCACTATCTAAATCTCCATCTCTTTCTTCCACAAGCACAGGTTTGCAGTCTCAGATGCATTCACACATTACACAAAAACTTCTGCCACCTGCTACCTGACAGTTCAGGTCTGGCTCTAAAGCAAAGCAACATGAGATTGCTTCATATTTCTGAGGACACAGAACACATTTAAAAGGGCAGGTGCAAAATTTGGGCAAACAAAAATTAAAATAATAGTCATGCTTTTTTACCTAAAGACTCATTTGCTTGACAACTTATTCCACCACAGAAGCATCACAGGCCATGGAATTGCTCTCAAATAAAAGATCTAGAAAATATAAATCCCTTCCTTTCTCACATCATTCTTTTTTATTTCTTTCTCCTTTGTTTACACACTTACGTGTTGACTCATACAAGTTTGCTAAATCATGCCACAGCAAACATGTCAGGGAATCCCAGAGAGAAGACAGACTTGTCAAGTCTCAGTTCTGCTTAATACTTTACACATGGGTAAAGCACATTGCATCTGCTTATCTGTATACATTAAAATTTCCTATGGTTTCCTAGAAAAACAATGAAAATCTGAGCCTCCTATGAATAACATATTTGCCTCTATTGCTTAGATTGAAGACTGGTTGTGCATACATGCCTTGAAAAGTTACTTGAAGGAAATACTTTTTATGTATAAGGTCCATGTGGATTATGTTGCTTATTGTGGTCCAAACTCAATTGTATCAGAGACAATATAAAAAGTCCAGAAAGAAGGGGAAAAGAAAAAAAGCCCCAAACAAAAGAAATAAAGAAAAGCAACAGGACTCAAATAACCTTGCCTATTTTTTAAAAGCCTGTTGGGAGGTCTTTGTCACCTTGCAGATGCCTCATTGTAAAACTGGTTGAGTCCTCCTCATTTCTCCAATATTCAACTAGTCAATACTCGACACTGAGGATTCAATATTACCAAGGAAAGCAAGAGGAAAAGGTTGAAATTTTGTTTCACTGACTAAAAAGTCAATCAACAATCACCAAGCTAAGCTGTTTCAAGTTTCCACAATGGCATCCTTTGTTTTTATGAGGATTCTTATGGAAATCAGTGCAGCTTCTAGGCAAGCATCACCCATGGCACCAAAGATGCTTGCAGAAACCTGTTATTGTAGAGGGCTGGGACAAAATTGCTATACAATTTGCAGAAGTTTGGCTGGTTTTGCTGTGAGACTGAAAAGCAATAAATTACTCTGAGAAGCATTAGAATTAATTTTACTAGCGTTCTGCCTCCTTTCCTTGCCCCTAATCACCAAAAGCTGTCTCTCTTTCCACACTCCTATAGCCTCTTCATGCCAGTGTAATGCCCCTGGAATGAACAGCAGTGCAAGATGCAAGTAGAAGACACACATGCAGACAAATATAAAATGAATTAAGAGCAGCAGCACGTAGTAAAAGTCGGATGTGACGTTTGGAGATTAGCCTTGCTACTCCATAATACAACAGGACATTCTTTACCTGTTTTGTGTACAAACTCCATACAACAAAGGCTGATCCTTCCTTAAGTGAAGAAGATGAACTTCAGCTTAATAAGAAACCTTCCCAAATGTTACTTCTTGCCTATCAGTTGAACCTAAACATGTATTTACACGTAATGCTCTACTATTAGAGAACTGTCCCTTCTGCTCACTTATCTGTGAAACATGGGCATGACATGAAACATTTTTTCCTTAAAAGAAAAAGAAAAAGCCTCTAAAGATCTTCAATGTACTCAGCATAACCAGCAACTTAAAAATAATTATTTTTTATAACTAAAATGTGAAATTGAACTGAAAAACATCTTAACTCCGTTTAAATCCATTTTTGAGTCATCAATCATTAATTAACATACATCCCAATGAACATGAAGGAAACAAACAACAACCAAAAAAAATATTGGATTCTGATCTTGTTATAGGTAAAGTTAATTGCATCCTGAATTTCGCGTGTGTGTTTTGCACTTCTCTCTCCATAAGTCTTTTTTTTTTTTTTTTAATACTTTCACACTCAGGTGCGGCAACACTCCTGCTGCCAACCCTGCACAGAAGCAGCGGCTCTCGCTCCATCCCCCCCGTGGCAGAACCGCGCAGGGACCGAGAGGAGCCGGCCGAGAGCCTCCCCCCGCACCGGGACGGGGCTCGGTTCCCTGCGGCGGCGGGGCGAGGGCGCGGTACCCTGCGCTGGCCGGGCGGGCACCGCGCCGAGCATCCTCCGCCAGGGGCGGGGGAGACGCGGGTCTGCGGCACTGCAGCAGCAGGAGCAGCTGCTGCAGCGGAGCCGGAGACGACCTCCCTCCTTTCTCCTTCTCCTCCTCCTCCTTCTTGTCCTTCTCCTCCTCCCCCCGCCCCGCCGCGCCGCTCCATTGTGCGGGGAGGCGGCCGCACAGCCGCGGGATGCGCATCCCCTCCGCCCCTGCGCAGGGGGAGAGGCGCTCCCCCCGCCCACGGCTGGCGGGCACGCTGTCACACCCCCCTCCAGGGCTGCGTTTTCCATGTCTAAAAACGCTTATACATCTACATATATGTATATACACACGAACAAATATATATGCACATTCCCCCCCTCCCGCGCAATTTCGCTCCCCGTCGCGGGTAGAGGAGGGCGCTTGCCCCGCAGCGCTGCTCCTCGGCGGCGGCATCCCCACCAGAAGGGAAAAGGTTACCGCAAGCGCGGCGAAAACAAAGCCGGCGCTCCTCGCCCCGCCAGAAGTTGCGGTGCGGATCCCCCGCTCCGCTCCGCGGCGGGACCGCCGGAGAGGCACCCCGAGATCGCCCGGGATGCCGGCTGCGCAGCGGCCAAACTTCTTTGTTAATCGCACCCGAGCCCGCGGGCGGCCAGAGGAGCGGGGAATGCAATCCGCAGAGCCCCCGGCAACTTTTTCCCGACGAGGCGCCCGCCGGCGGTACCCGCGCAGAAACTTGTTGGACCGCTCGCCCTGCGCACTCGCGACTCTCGCATCCCCGCTCCCGCGGTGACCTCTCCCGGCGCCTCCGGGAAAGTGTTGCCTCCCTCGCTCGGTGCCGGTGCCCGGCAAGCGGGAGCGGCCATCCCGTCCCTGCGGCTGCCGGCCGGAGCCCCGCACCGGCCGCTACTTCGGGAGTTTGGGCACTCACCCTGCGGGATCAGGCGGCTCTCAGAAAACTAGCGGTTCCATCATCCAGGCAGTCCTTCCCAACTTTCCTTGCATAGGGCGAGGACAGAGCTCCGTGTATTTATATGGAGAGGGAGAGCGAGGGTGAGAGAGAGAGAGAGAGAGAGGAAGCGCGCTGAAGTCGACAAGCTGTTCGGCAGACTTTTGAATAAAAGGGGGGATGAAACCGGATTCTTCCCAGTATCAGGACCTTGGAGAAAAAAAAAAAAATCAAATCCTTCTCCGGAAAGGGATTCTTTCGGCCCCGTTCCCCGCGTTACTCTCAGGGCTCGGAGCGGGAGGCATTGCATACAAATAGAGCCCGGCAGCGGCGGCGATTGGCGGCGGCGGCGCCCCCCGGGTCCTGCCGCCACAAAGCCGAGGAGCGGCGGCGGCTCCGGGGCGGGCACGGGCTGGGGGACGGCGGCGGGGGCGAGTCCCGCTCAGCTGATTCGTTACCTCGCCCATTGTGATGCGTGCCGCAATGTTCGAGCGGGAGAAAGGCGCGTTGCGAAAGGATGTCGTGCCACCTCGCCTCGCCTAGCTGCTCTTGCAGGGTTATTGTGCGGTGCGGTGTGAGAAATGGGGCTGATCTTTAAAAACAGGAGTTTATTTGTCTACAGCCTTTTTCTAAATCTTTCTCCTGTGCTGTCACCATCGTTCCCTAATAATTATGTAGTTACTTCAGTAATCAATTATTCATTGAATTCCACTTACCTATGCTTTTTCTTTTTCAAGTTATGGCTTTCCAAGGGCACATCCGCTCCTCAATGAAAAAAGGAGTAAACAAATATTCCTTAAATTTAAGCAACTTATTCCCAATTAAAATAAAATAAATAAAAAAAACCCCAACAAAACAGTTATCAGCATAAGTTTTCTCCATGACAGAATACAGAGACAGACAATTAATGATATTTAAATTGTGGTCCATTTTTGGATGCAAGGAATCATTGCACTAAGGGACATACCCCATTTGAAAATCCAGGCAACGAAAGGACCACAAACAGATGCAGCATTTATGTATCAACTGCCACATGGAGAGCAAATGTGAGATAATGACAACAAGGGTCGACATAATGAGGAATGAAAGCAACATAAGCACTTTTATATATGAAAGAGTATCACGTGTAGCTAAACTTCTGTTACTGCCTGTAGATAATATACTTTATATAATAAGCATACATTTAGATAATAACCATTAATAGGCTTAAAACTATCTATGTAATGAAGTCTTTTAAATAGTGTATGAAGATTATCTGGGAACAAAGCCTGCAATATATTGCAAAGCATGATACTGTTGAAAGCCTAAACATGCCACTTGTCCTATACAAAAGAATGGGAATCAGAGACATGGGGACAAAAGGTCCAATGTGTAAGGTGTTGTTTACATGGCAAGGTCCTTACAGCCTAGTTAATAGAGATATCACAAATATTATTGACAGGTCATACATAGAGCAAAAGGTTATTTGCCACAGTCCCATTATTTCACCAGGTATACACATAGAAAGAGACAAGATAAAACATGGAGGAAAATCAAGGGTTTAAACTACTCTTGGACTCTCAGGATTACTCTTTGAAAGAAGTACACTGTAGACTTTGGAGCAGAGCAACAGAGAGGGCAGGAGGAAATCAGCATTTTGTGCATCAGTAGGCTCTGATGAGAGAAATGCTGACAAGTATGGGATCAAAATCACCTCTTCAGTTCAGATCTACCTCACACCTTTCATCTTTAAGTATGTGCATCTTGTTACAAGAAGCCTCTCTGTTCTTTGAATTCTGTTGCTGCTTTGTTTTTCGGATGTTTCATCTTTTAGATAAATGCTACAAACAAGTAGCATTTCTGTTGTCAGAGGAGCTATATTAGAACAATTAATAAACAATTTATCTATGAATATCTAAACAATCTTCTGTGAATACGCATCTTCAGTTATCACTGTACGTACACATACATATATTTTCTTGTTAAATAGAAGAAATTTGAGCTTCAGTTAGGTTACTTTGAGAACAGCTGCCTATTGCACTAGCAAATACGAGTTGTAAAGGAAGATGTAGTTGTTTGCAGTTTTGGCCAAATACTGTTTCACTGTTTTGCTTTTGTTTCTCTTTAGCTCTGCTTCGAACAAATTGTGTTTACCTGAGAGTTCTGGATATGTCTCTCATAGTTTATTACTTCTGTTACACTTGCCATCATCACCTTAAGGAGATTTCTGATTAACATCAGTTTAAAAGATAACAGGCTCTGGGCTATTGTATTTAACAAAGTAATGTGAAATCATTGGCAAATTTGAAAAGAAAAGGGTGGATTAGTATATATGCCGATGAAGGAGGCAACAACCAACGCTATCACAATTAAGAAATTGCCCTGTGAAGGAGAGAAATTACTATGGCCATTGTAGACCCTACAGAGATTAATGGAATATGGCTGTGAAACTGTTTCAATAGATAAATTGGGTGGGTGGTTAAACATCTGAGCAAAGATGATTACTTTGTAGTGAAACAAAACAAAGAGGAATAAATCACAAAGCTGCTCTATTACCACAATTAAAATGCAATTGCTTGATCAATTATCACTCCAGCTAATAGCTTGATGGAAGACAAGCAAATAAATAAAACATTATGCTAACCAAAGATCTTTGGAACATATTAATAATACTTGTGTGCTTACATGTTTCCTTGTTTGCATTAATTTATGCCTAATACACGTGTAGTGCATTACATGCCATAAGCAAGGCTGTATATAATGTGATTAGTGATTCCTTTGTAGTTTAAGAGTAAACATCAATGATACAAAATCATTATAATGCACACAGTGGGTAAGCATCCAACACACATTTAGACAACTGCTACATTTCAGTATTTCCTAGATCTCTAAGAATCTTCTTGTATCACATATGTTCCAGCCGAAGGGGATTTGGGAGAATTTTGCTTTGGAACAGTTTCCAAGGTCAGCATATGTGATGACACATGTTGGCTCCCAGCTTGCCCTTGGAAAATGACTGGAGTCTATGTGGACATGGGGAGGCAGTAAAGCAAAGGGTGGCTGTCATATATCAGCATTACATTTTTATATCTGGTAATCAGCAAAGCATGCATCCCTGTACAGGAAGGGAAGTGGTAACACCTATGTTTGTATGAAATAAAACCCAGGGCATAAAGGTAAATAGCTTGTACAGAATGAGAGTGCTATGATGACCTCATCCAAAGTCAGTGGCAGTGACCAGATTTGTCCCCTTGACCCAAAGTCCTGTTCAAATATAATACTTGATTTCCCTGTAGAAGCATTCATATAATGTAGGGGGATAGAACATAAGAAAATAAAGATAGTGTAGAGAGTAACCTTACCCCTAAGGAGTTGCAGCTGGGCCAATTATCAAAGATTAGAAACAGGCCTGACTTTAACAGGCCACAGCTGTAACCAGTGAGAAGCAGAGTGCTATAAAAGAGTGGGGTGGCTGGGTGAGAGGGGAACTGGAGCCATTTGGCTGCTTTGTGAAGAAGAAAGAGGCAGTGCTTGGAGGAGCTGCCCACAAGAAACACCAAGAAGGTATGAAAATTTTGCAATAAGATAACAGCAATGTAATATAGTTTAAATAACATTTTGTAGTGATTATTTTAGCATGGGGGAAAATATGTATATCTATTGATTAACAGCAACACAGCTTCTGTTAGAATTTGGGTAATATTTGAGAAGATGTTTTCAGGTACAATTTAATGGCAATTAGTTCCTAGATTCAGTTGTAGAGAGTTATGTCTGGGATTTTTTAAAACTTTTTTAGTGCTTTTTCCTATGCAAAAAAAGATTATACGTCTTTGGCAAACTTGTTTTGCCCTTCCCAGGTTAAGAATAATCAGAAAACATATAAAGCATATGGACACACTTGAAGTGAGCAGTGTATGTTTTGAAAATACACAGGTTTTGCTGGAGTGTACTAATGAAAGAGCAGAATTTGTGGTGTCCTTAAAGCTATAACAGACCTCACCAGATCCCTTGTGTCCTGTTTTTGCTCCAAATATAAGTGTCATCTGCATAAAATCCTTTCACTTCTATTCTTGCAGTTAATTTTTATTCTTGATTATCTGTATTTGCTAGTTTATGTGGAGAAAAGTCTGACACTCTTGCCATCTCATCACTTCTGAGTAAAACAGTTTGAAAAATGAGGATTCCTTCCCTTTAACTTTATTATTCATAATGGCCAGAGATACCTCCTCATTTCAGCCTGATGAAGGCAGAATTTCAATGTAGAAAAATTTTGCAAGGAGAAGAGTATCATGGTCTCTGAAGAACAACAATTTGAGTGGGAAATTGGGCTTTCAAATTCTCCTAGAATTATGGGCTGAACCTTCTTCAAGTACCCTGTATTACCCAAAATCAAGTACATCTAGTGATGAAAACATGGGAAGGAAGGAAAAAGAGCAGATAAAAGAAAACTCTGAATGATTAAAATGAGATTTCAAAAGGAATTGAATAGCATTAGAGAAACAGAGAATGTTTTGGGTTGGGAAGGGTGATAAAAATTATTTCTTTCCAACCCTGTGCCATGGCAAGAGACACCTTCCACTCTCCTAGGTTGCTCAAAGGCCCATCCAATCTAGCCTTGAACATTTTTGGGGATGGGGCATCCCCAGTTTCTCTGGACAAACATGTGCCAGTGCCTCACCAGCCTCACAGGGAAGAATTTCTCCCGAACAGCAAATCAAAGCCTGTTCTCAGCTTAGAACTATTCGCCCTTGTCACATCACTACGTGCACAAGCCTACATATATACAAGAAATGTACTGTATTGAGCAGAAACACTGGTCTATGGTTAAGAGTAGACAATAACAAACTTTTTTACAATAGAAGTGTAAGAAAGACTAAGGACTGATTTAATGAACTCAAGCTGCAGTTGTCTTTGTTGCAGGGCGTGAAGGATGTAATTGAAGAGGGACATTCAGCACCTCATCCTCTTATAGGGTCACCGATGTAGCCCCATACACAATCCTTTTATTCCAAAGCCCAAAACACTTTCAGTCTCATTGACATCTGTTATCAGCAGTGAGGAATGGTTGCAGATCACAACTCCATGTGCATCCTATATTTTGGGAGAGTGAGGGCTTTCTGTTCTTTTTTTTTAATGTTGAGGAGCAATTAAGAGTTTGGATGTTTTCTGCTGTAGTTCTGTATTATTACCTATTGAGATGTTTTGTGAAATTGGATACCTGATCACTGGCAGATCATTTTATATGTTACATATTTAGTTTTTTCAGAACTTAAAACAAAAAAACCCATAAACATTTAAAAAACAAAGCCATGCGCTGTAGTGGTGCATAAAGTCTGAAGGTTAAAGTGAGCTTGAAGTAAATGTGAAAAATAGGAAAGTTACGTATATACATTTAGTGAGGGCTGCAGGGAAAAATCTAGTGTCAGGAAGAAGCTAAATTAGTTAGGGCATTCCAAAAACTGTAGGAGAGGAAAAAAGACTTCAAAAGTGTTTATCAGAGGAAAGTGTCAGGGAGAAACTCTCGCTGTTGCCAAATGAAGAGGAAAAGAAAGACTGAAGAAAACGATTCAGACATTCAGTCTTTAATTTTCTATATTATTTTTCCTTCTGATAAATAAATCCGAAGGGTCATTCTGAAAATAGTTTTGACAAAGCTTCTACCAAAAATTTTAAAAAGCGTGCCTAAAAAAGATTAGATCTATGGAAGATAGCAGTTCTAGATTATATCACATTTGGTTTTAAGAGAGCGAACATAGAAAGATACAATAACTAGACTCACTGATGCAGCTGGCAGTTTGTCTTATCCACATCCATTGACAGCTTCAGCAACATGAAAGCTTGCACTTTGCTTTGACATGTGAAAAGTGCTTCCTTGGTCATTATCTTCCAGCACTGGAGGAAGCCTTGACAATTTTTCCCTGATTTTAAAATATACCAAAATCAGTTGAAACAGAAAACTCAAACAGTGCAGTTCCTTTCTATGTGATGTATCTAATGTTGGTTTCAATATAAACTGAAACAGCAGTATAGAAAGCACAAACAATATCCACTATAACAGCACAAAGCTTCAGGTGTACATGAGATTTTAAGCTACTGTAGACATCTGAATCTCAAGATTAGTGTCCCCTGAGGAGTGTGTTTGGCTGCAGGACATGGAGCAGTGGATACCTGGGTTTTAATCGCTCCATCCTCTACGGGAGTGCCCAAATCTCCTGCTGCCACTGCTAACAAACAAATGTGGTCCTTCAACAAAACCTGGGCTCTTGAAGCGCTAAAAGACATGAAAAGGGTGGCAGCTCTAGACAGTCTCTCTCTGTTATTTTTACACTTGCTTTTTTGCTGACAGAGGGTAAGCAGGTTGCGCTGTTTGCACTGTGCACCCTGTGAATCAATGATTTGTAAAGGATGACTCACCCCAGCCTCACTTGATCCTATTTGAAAAGCCTCTAAGTGTGTATGGCAGGAGAGAGTTTTGTCAGAGCTCAATACAACACTTAAAAAGTCAGTGAAGTGTTCTGTTTTTTTTTTTTTTGTTTGTGTGTGGATGTATCAAGAGGCTGGAATACAAAGTAATTATGTCAGCAAGTTTACTGCTGTGTATAAAATAAAGTCCTATCTTGTTTCAGATCCTTGTTGCTAAGAAGTAGAGAAAGAATGGGAAGATTTTCATTAAAGCTATCATAAATTTAGAAGGCAGTTCTTTCAATTCACCAATGTTGGGCAATAATGTTTTGTTAAGGCAATATTTTGGGGAGGGAATAGAGTATTCAACTAACAAAAAGGTAGATATTTTTAGGGAAACACTAATTTCTTATCAAATGCACAAACTCTAGAAAAGCCAATAAAGTTAACTGAATCCTTAAATTCAGAAGCACTACTTTTGTATCTCCCTAGTACAGCTGTAATTCTTCTGCATCATTTTATTCTTGGCTTCTCAGTCATGCTGCATCATGGCTTCTACATTCTTTAGGTACAGGAAAAAAAAATGTTTGGAAGGGAAAAAAAATTTCCAGGGTCTGTACACATCAGAAAGGAGAAATATTTTAGTAGTTTGGGGTTTTTTTGGTTGGTTGGTTCATGTTTTTTTGTTTTGTTGTTTTTTTTTTTAATTAGAGCTCTAACATGTAGAAGGAACTTATCCTACTCAATAGGAAGAAAGGGGTGGATGGGAGGTTGTCATAGCTACCTTTAATTGACCCTTTCTTTCTTTCAAAACCTGGAATTTATTTTTAGCTGCACCATATGACTTATAGGAAGAACAAACCCAGAGCTAGAACTTTGCAAAGGGTCTTCCTGTTCTTAACCTACCTCCTGAGATGATTCACTGATGGGAAAATGCTGATTAAGTCACTGATGATGTCTGCAGGTGTTTCCTTTTTGTTTGGAAAACCTTAAGAGAGACCCGTGGGAGGGAAGGGCTAGAGTTGGAGAGTGCCTGTGGAAGAAGTGCTGTGGCTGTGAGCATGTGCAGGCAAGTATGTGGATGATATGGGCTTTTTATGGGCCTTTTAAAACTGATGTTATTTTTGTATATAAGTTTTTGTTGAGTCTGTAAGCTTTATGGAGGGAATAATTTGCTCTTTTGTGCAAGACGGGTTGTTCTGGTTGAGGTCAAGTTAATTTAGCTAAACTAGTTCAATCTAATTTATGTTAAGAGTTTGAGTGAACTGGCAAATGGATTTCATTTTCTAAGGTATTTCTGAGGCATGAAAATACTGTGTGAACAGTGGCAGGCAAGGATAAAAACTGGAAACAAAATGGACAGGGAAAGAAACCAAGATGTTCAGTTGGACTTTGGATATGTTTTAAGGGATGAAAATGAGCAATACCATATCTGAGAGGGTTCCCAGGAACTTGGCTTGTTAGATGGTGAAATAGGAATTAAAAAAACCATAAATACCTGAAAGGGGTTTCTTAATTTGATGTATTTGTGGTTATTCTGCAAAATCATTTAAGAAGTGTTTGATAGGGGGCAATTCTATATTTGTATGGAATTTTTGTACAGCTACTGCTTGAATGTTATAGCTTATGTGATTCTGATCATTTTTCCCTTTGGTCTTGATAGTTTTTTCTAAAATACTGTCTCTTATAATAACTTAGGGTTTTAAATGTAATTTTCAAATTTTTATTTCTATTGTAAGTGATGGTTTGGAGGAGGCCTTCAAATTTATTCTGTAATGCTCCCTTAATTTTCATCCCTGATTTTACCTTGAAGAAAGTAATGGTTTTTTTAGGAAATATTAAATTCAGGTTGCAATAAGACAATGGGAATGCCAAGGATCAATTTTTTCTTTTGTAAAACATTGTGATTTGGAGTTTTTCTGAAGATGATCTGAAGTGCTGTGCAACAAGAAAAACAGAACTTTTCTCTCAGAAGGACTCATTGAAGGACTTTTAAAGCAAATTGGTATGGTCTGGTTATCAGCCAAATCATTCCTATGCCATGACCTTAAATTTCATCCAAAAAAATCTTACGCTGTGCCACTGAAAGGCATATTTGGTTTTCTTTTTTATTTTTTCTTTTGTGGTTTTATTTTTTTCCCCTGTCACTGGAATGCATTTGCTGTGCTGTGGTTACAGGGTCACGTACTGTTTCTTCAAAACCTGGAATTGTGTTTTTGGCTATTTTTTCTACAAATCAGCTTTTTATTAAAGCAGTCTCAAGAATACTGATTTGGTTTCCCCAGTTAAGGTTATCAGGAAAGCATGAGAAATCAGTAAACAGTCTCTAAATCTATGTCAGCTTGGATTAGATGATGTTCTCCTCTCCACATCTGTTTCTCTACTCTTTTGGCATTGATATCCTCAAATGTGTATGAATGTTTGGGCTGTGCTTGGTGCTGAAGGGTTGCTGAAGCATTAGGTGTTGTTATGGGGTGCTGTATTAGATAATAATTAATTAGATAATTAATGTTTCTGGAGAGACAACCCAGACTTCATTCAGTCTACATGGAGAAGACGATGTTTATATGGGGGCTGTGTGTTCTCAAAGTATAATTTTAGGGATAAATCTAAAAAGAAAGATTTCTTGTGTTTTCACTAAATTCTGGGGAGTAGTAGCATGGAGCCAAGGTACTTATTTCAGTGATAAACCAAACAGCAATAAACCCCTAAATTCTGCATGCAAATATGATTTAAGATGACTTTTAAAAATATGTATTTGTATGTCTACATTATGGTGTTTGTTCTCCCTCTGCTGTTTACTCTTCTTTCTCTAATTAAATACTGCTTGTTAAGCCTCCCTGTTTTCTGAAGAGATTGGGTCATTGACTCCAGAGGATATATTTCACCAGCTTGCCTAAATTTGAAGCTATTGTTAACAGTTGATTTTTTTCGGTAGAAGAAGGATGATTGAATTTTTCTCCATGATTAGGGTTGTTTGGATGATTTAGAGGCTGGGCAGAAAATGAATAACAAGTGATATTTCAAAGAGACATGGGTTTTTCCACAAGATACCACTATATAGTCACTTATTCTGATGTCTTCTTCCTTCCTCTCATAGTAGTCTCTAGAAAATGAGTAGAAATTTCTTTGCTTTCTTTTTTGCTCAGTTTGAACCTCAAGTTTTGCTTCTAGTGGAAATGGAAGACAAATAGCATGAAAATGAGATGCAATTCAATCGGAGTAGAAAAATCAATGATCAGTTTTCTGGTGCTTTTCATTTACTGTTGTTTTTAGTCTTCTTAAATTTAAAAATAACCATGTAGATTAGTACAGAGATCCAGAGGCAGAGAGATATATTGCCTAGAAGGCTTCTGGACAAATGTATTATGTAAACTTGTCTGAAAGTGAGAACCAAGCAGATTTTGTAGCTGAGGAAGTATCTCCCATCCTCTGTTTTTGTAAAATACATATTACCCATGCAGACCTTCCTGGGATATGCCCATCTGATCATGAGTCAGACAAATACACAGCTCTTCCTTCAGTGAAGCTTTGGAAGAGAACTCCCTAAGCCCTGACACCACCACATAAAACCCCTGATGAAAAACAAAAAAAAACAAACGTGCTTTTCCTCCTGGCAATTTGTACTGCTGGTGAGACTTGACAGCTTGGGAAGGTGAAGGGAGTTCTTGGGAAATCAAGAACTGAAACTCCAGTTTGCATATGAGGTGATTTGCAGTGTGGTTTTAAAAGTGACTAAAAGCAGCTCTTGATTTTTAGGGAAGGAATGGAGGCATCCCAAGCAGTGGATGATAGCTGGGTTAAAAAAGAGGGAGGAAAAAAAGAGAGGGAAGACTTTAGAGTCTAAAATCAGTCTGGGGAGAGAGAGAGATCTGTGGTGGGCAGGGAGCCTGTTGGACTGGCTGCTCACAGAGGTCACACTGCAGCAGAGAGAGGAGATGAATAATGACTGCTGAGAGCCAAACATGATCTCTCTGGGATGCAGCAGGAAAACTGAGCAGTGAGGAGCACTGACAGGCTGAATCCCAGAGTCTGAGGAGGTAAGGAATGATGATGTCCAGACCAAGGAAGGAAATGCAGCATGATGTGAAACCCATGGTAATACATGAGACACAAATTTCCTTTTTAAAGCCACAGATGCAACAAATGATGAAAACACTAATCTTAAATATGATTTCTGCAGTGAGTATTTTGTATATGAGGGGGAAAATAGCAATTTTGTGTTTTGGGACAAATCTCCAAGTTAGTAAATAATAATCACGGCACTACAGTGCCTTAAGAGTAGGTTATATTCAGGAACTGTGCTGTGTATAGGAGAACCATGACTGAAGACTTAAATTAGTAGAGCCTCCTCAGAGAAAAATGTTAATAGAAATATTTTGATCAGTAAAGTTTATATTTATTTTGTAAGTAATGTGAATATAATTCCTACACACCTGCTGAATTTGAAGCTTCTGCCTGTATAAATATGTAAAACATCTTATTTTTGCAATCTTCTCAGTGAGTAGTTTTGGACAAGTTATCTCACTTTCCTCCTTCAGCTGCACAAATCCAGTGAAGTTAGGTCAGCTAAAATAAGACACATATATATAATTAATACTGCTCTTAATATTACAATACTTATGCCTGAAGTTAAACCTGAATACAAAAATTGTCAGCTAAACTAAAATAATTTAAATGAAAAAGAAGAATTAGACATAATGATTGGCATATCCACTACTGAAAAAGAGGAATAGTAAAATTCTTACATTTTAATTAGCAAAACTTGTTTTTCAAAACTTTTCTAATTTGATTTTTACTGGTGCTTTCAGCAGTGAGGTAAATGTGTTTTAATGAAGGCCATATCTGCCTATTTTAAAAGCTTCAGATAGATTAGGTAGAGTCAATGTTGCTGGAGGTGATGAAATGATTGATGAATAAAACAGCTGGGAAATCCTTGTAAGTAGCTGTTAAACAAAAGTCTACAATAGAGCCTGAAATCTCCATTTGAATAGAAATTTTGGCAGAAAAGGAAAAACCTTTATAGAAAGTTAGGTTTTCACTGTTTTACAATGAATTTTACAGGAACAGCTGTCCTATTTTGATGCATAACTGGAGATTACTGTCATCAATGCTGATACTCCTTTTCTTTGGTGAAACAACACTAAAACATATTTTGCTGTTTTTATGTTGGTTCTCAGGTTCTTGGAATGTATGTTTTCTTTCTGCTAATTGAAACCTAAAACTTCATTTTGTCCTTTAAAATGAAATTTTAATGGATCTGGGGGGGAAAAATGGCTGAAGTTTTGAGTGGAGAGGTTAATATCTTGCCCCATGTGTCAGCAATAACATCTGGAAGGAGAAAGCAGCATCTTGACTCTGCTTGAGCAGGGAGGTTGGCCCAGACAATCCATTGTGGTCCCTTCCAACCTGATCCATTCTGTGGTTAGTTTTCCATGCTGAAAATGCTGCAAGGGGGCTGCTGTCAGATCACAGCTGGGGTATAACATCCTCTATACCCACCATTGCATGGGACCTCCTTGGAGGCCTCCATAGGTATTTTTGGTGTGGATTGTATGTATTATTATTGATGTAGCATTGCACAATAGCTGGATGTGGATGAAAGTATCCCTTGGAGAGGCAGACGTTTTGAAAAGCTAGATTTACACATAAGATACAGACGTAAATTTGGTACAAGGGCTCCCCATCTAATCTTGCCTAGAACAGATTAATCTTTGTCATTCTCAGGCTTCAGTTATTGAGTTTACAGAGACCAGAAACAAACTTATAAAGACTGAAACTTATTAAAGCTTTAATTTGCACTTTGGTATACTTTAAATTTATACAGTGAAGCCTTTTTTTGGCTGCCTTTTTTTTATGTAGAATTTTGCATCAGTTGATTCAACTTAAACTGAATTTTCACCTTAAACCTAGTAGGACTTGCTCACTTCAGTGATTTAAACATTATTTTCAGTAAACAGCTATAAAAAGAAACTTAACAATGTATCTGGGAGTTATCTGAGATCTGCAGGCTTCTAGACTCAAGCCTGTAGTGTTAAATGTTTTGCTTAAATCCATTAAAATGCTTAATCACACAGTTTATTTCTGAACACTAAGTAGTTTCAATTAATATACATTAATGGGGTATTGCATTCCTTAATAACATGGATGGCTCAGGAGTGCATGGCACATACCAGCCTCTAATCACCTATGAATTTCTAGAACCTGAAAGAAGAACTGAAACAAAGCAACATAATGAGCCAGGCTTTGTTTTATTCAGCTCATTGTTATGACCAAACTTCTATTGGATTTTCATGTAGATTGCCTCAGTCTGCATTTGCATTACAAATTTTTATTCTTGTTGGTGTTAAATAGATATATAATACTCACATGGCTGTAACAATGAGCTTACAGGCTCACTTATTTTATTTTATAATTCAGTATTGTAGTGGAACAAAAAGCAAATATTTTGCTATAATGGTTATGCTAATTGACTTTTAATGTTGTTTTATTTTCCAGCTACTCACCAGCAGTCTCCCAAGTTTAATAAAGCTCAAACATTTAATTTTATTGCCTTGGAGTATTGATTATCTGTTTAACACCAAGAACAATGTGATCTGTTGTCTTTGCTTTGCTGATTATCTGAATTATCTTGAAGAAATAAGAGATGTACATGAGGAGAATCTCATGCAGTAAAAAACATCGCTTGTATGTGTTACTCATGGCTGTTGTACCAAAATCCCAAGCCTTTAATCTCAGACTCACAAGGGAAAGAAATTTTATTGTTTCACAACTGAACTCAATATTCCCTCAGGCATTGCACCACCATCTATGTTTCTTTCTTGATTTTTATTGCCAACATAAGCTTATTTAAAAGAATGAATAGCATACTGTCTAGTTTGAGACAAATATTTAAATTATACTGAAAAATGCTACTAGATTTATTAGACAGGGTATTTTTTCAGTCTTAGAGGTTAAATTGTTGAGAAAAACAGCATCTGTTTCAAAGAAATAACAAAGAAAAATAAGAACAATGGAAGGCTGCATCCATTCCACTAGTATGAAATATTTTTCACTTATCCTAATGTGCCTATGAAAACTTGGAGAGAGGGGAGATTAAAATAAGCTATTCACAAGAAATAATGAGTAATTCTTGAGATATCATAATCAAAGGAGACCATGTTTTGCAACAATTTGGGGTGCAGCATTTCATGACAACTATCAGTGTTTTCATGACAACTATCAACATTTGTTGGGTATATTTTATATTTTTTTTATAAGTACATCAGTATTTGTTGTGGGTGTGTTTTCACTATTTGTTAATCACGTGCTTGGAAAAATCTAGTCACTTCTGTCAAATGTATGGAATTTCTGTCTTTATTGCACAATGAGTTCTTTTGAAAACTGCCATGGTGTTGACTGTGCTGCATCAGTTTTCTGTTTGTGAAGTAGAACAAATTCCAGGTGTTGTGGCAGCAGATGCTTGACTCTCAGTGAGTTCATAGGAACTGCAATTCTAGTGAATCACCAAGCGTGATCTTGTGCTTGGCCAGCTGGAACAAATCACAAGTGTTTCTTGCTGCCTTTATTTTAGTAGTATCGCATGCTAGGCCTCCAAATTTTTTTGAGACGTGTGTAACAGGCTTAAGAGGGACTCCTCATTTTTCTACCTCTCTGCAGTTTCTGTGCTTAACACTGTTCCTAGGAGCATCCATTGGATTCATTGGAGAGAGGAGAAGAAATCACCTAGGATGTTTCTTTTGAGAAAGTAAATGAAGGTAGATCTGTGCAGAATGTGTTGGTTGGTTTTGGGATCTCTAGGTTAAGAAAATCTGTGTTTTGCTTTCATATAATATCAATATATGCTGTTTAGCCTGAATAATGTTGAAGAATGATTGAAATGGTCTCAGCAATTGTAGAGCTTCCAGAGTTAAGAATAGGGAAATGTTATTAATTCCATTTTAAAAATCCCCTCTCCTCTCAGTTAAGTTTTACTTTTAAGATTATACTGTCAGGAGAATGGAACACAGAATCATGGAATTGTTTGGGTTGGCAGGCACATTTAAAAGTAAGTCAGTCTATCTGCCCCTGTGATGAGCAGGGACTTCTTCTATTGGATCAGGTTGCTCAGAGGCCCATCCAACCTGAGCTTGAGCATCCAGGGATGGGGCATCTGCAGCCTGTTCCTGGATTTCACCAGATATCAAGCGTTAACTTGTATATGAAAATAACAATGTGGTCCAGATTTGGACTGCTCTCACCCTGGCTATGATTGTTTCTTATCATGAAAAAGGAAATTTTTGACAAAAGGCATTAGTAAAGACCAAGGTCTTTTCTAAGTCCAAAATGGGATGCTTGTATTAGAATTGATCAAAAGGTTATCACAAAATTAAAAAAGATTACTAGTTCTTGAAAAATATAGGTTTGAAATTGAATGTTGGGACCATCCTTGTCAGTAATTTGGCATTTGATTTGTCACTTATATCTGTGGAGAAATTATAACAAGACCTAGAACTCAATTTCTTAGTGTTTAAATTCAGGGATAGTGGACTCATTTTCTTCCTCAGCCAAGCTTATTTTTTGGTTCCATCTCAGTCAGGAGAGTCTTTGAATCATGTTACCTCCATAGTCTCCCTTCAGAAATCTTTCTTAACAGGTCTTTTGTGAGCCAGAATTTTGAATGTGCAGGACATATTAGGCAATTATTATAAAGGCTATTTGATTATTTTAGAAATTTATTAGAGGGAATTTTCGCATAAACTTTTGACCTACATGCAAATATTTTCTATGTTTCTTACTCTATTCTACTTAAAATTTAGATCTAAAAATGATCAATAAATCATTTCACTGTCTTGGAGGCTATATAAATTTTTCTTTTTAGAGGTGACATTTAAACATGGAAAAAATGCCATTTTGTAAGGATTTTGCTTGAGGGGTTTTTTGTTTTGTTTTTTTTTTTTTCCAGAGAAAAATCTTTTATCAGCTCTTGCAAAGTTTTTTATGTTGCATAGAAGTTGAATTGAGAACCACTTGGTAATGTCAGTTCTTGATATCAAGACATATCTTTTGCAATTTTGTAAATCCTACCATTCTTGGTGAAACATGTTAAAAATATTTCAGGAAATACTGTGCTCTATGTGCATGACCTGTGGGCTTATTAGGAGCCAAAATGTACTGAAGTGAATAGTTTCCTACTTTAGACAACAGACAAATCAGTAAGACACTCATTGCAACTATTGATTTGAATTGTTTTCACTGTGTTATTGTATTGTAATACTCTTAATATATAAATGTTGCAAATACATAAAGGGAAATTGGGTTTTGGTCATTTACAGTTGCTTTTGCAAGAAAAATGTTAGAAACTTAAAAAAAGTTGATATAAAATAAATTTAGTATGAGAAGTTCAAGACATTTTGTTGTAACTAAATATTGATTATGATTTTCTTGTACCTTAAATATAATAGTTATTGTATATTTTCCCATTAATTTAATAATTATTATAAGGCAAAATAAATACAAATGTATTTGGGCTGAAAAGAAGAAAGACTATTTCAGTGCAAGAGTATTTAGGCTGCTTAAGAAGTTAGGACTTGTAAATTTTAACGGAGTATCTAATGGGCGACCAAAAACATCTTTTCTCTATCAGCTCCAGTAATGTCTTTAGATTTTTCTAACTAATGTATATAAAGTGTTTTAACATGCCCCATATGACTGAAGCAAAATAAGCTATAGCACAGTGAGACAAAACTTTCCATAAAACACCTGCAAAACCAGAAGATTTGATCTTCGGAATTTGCGTTTTTTACCCTGTGAGATTTGGCTAATGGCAATTATCTCCTGGAGGAGATTGTGCTTTTAAGAAAACTTTCTGCCTGCCTGTTATGAGGGTGTAGTTGATGTGAATCTGTGTTGCTCTTGCAGTCCCCCCATCCTTCCACCCCGGAGGCAAATGTTCTCCCACATTTCTGTGGCACTGTGAAATGTTTGAGAGGAAGATGCAAAATACAGAGCAGAACTGCCAAGCATCATTGTCACGGCAGGAGTGTGAATGTCCAGCGCCCTCCCAGACAAGTGGGCTGTGGCTGGTGTAGGGTTTCTCCGTCCCTTTTTAATCAGATGCTGCCAGGAGTTGAGAGGTGAAGATGAGGGTAGGAAGAAGAAAGGTGTGAGGTACAGATCTTTTTCCTTGTCGCTCCAAGGCAGAGAAATGCAGAAATTACGCAAAAAGGTCATGGATAAGGTGAAAAAAAATGGGTGATGGCTTAGAAGGCGAAGAAGGTCTCCTTCATTTGCTGTGAACACAGTCAGACACTGCAACACATTTCCCTGAGCAGTTGGTTGATGTCCCATTGTTTGATGTGCTCGAGGCCAGGACAGGTTTGATGGAGCTCTGATCAACCTGGTCTAATGGAAGTTGCTCCTGCCCATGGCAAGGGGTTGGAATCAGATGATCTTGAGGGCCCCTTCCAACTTAAGCCAATCTGTGATTCTAAATGAGCAGCACAGTTATAAATGTGCTCTGACACAAGCCTTGGGCGCTTTCTTGTCCTTCACTACGAGATCAAGGCAAACCTGGCACCACAAGCCCTGGGGACACAGAGGTTGGTGCCTTCTTGAGGGACCTTCAGGGAGTGTAGAATTTGGGTGTGGTGAGCCCAGGCTGAGAAAAAGCTTTCATGACCTCTACTTACTTTGGAATCATCAGTGGTTTAGGGTATTTCTGGAAATCTGAGTTGCCTTCTGGCTGTGGTCTGACTGCTTCAAGAAGTTCAGGAGTAAAAGTCACCCTCTATGTTGAGTTGGAAAGAAGAAGCAATTTCTTAAGTGTAAAAATGTGAAAATATGGAAATTTACACTGGTTCAACTTGTTTAATGCAATCTCTTGTGATTCCTGTGTGTGCAGTGCTAATTAGAAAGTTTTGGCTATCTTTTACCAGAAGTTTCAGAAAAACCTATAGAAATGATATTATTTTATTCCACTGGGAAACCACAGATGGAAGAGTGATTCAATGATATTTTGAGTTCATCAAAGGCAGAGCCAGAGATAAACTTGTGTTTGAGACCTTGACCTTTATTTACTAGATCACAGCACTATCAGAAATACGTTTAAATTCTGAGATATGATTCCCATTACCATGTTAATTCAAAAATTCCTACAAACTCTCCCATTTACAGGTACACTAAGAAAAAGATATTAATTAGGATCATCTGGTATTCTCTAATGTATAACCTGAAAGTGCTACAATCCTTTTTTCTGTTTTATCACATTTTTACTAGTAGTGAAAATAATTTTTAGGGGAATGCTTAATATAGTGAGCTTTATTTATCTGGCTGGTGGAATTATTTTAAAAATTAATTTATTAATGGTTTTAAATTGAAAATCATATCTTTAAACAGGTCGGGCTTGTCTTGTTGTGTTTGAGTGGGTTCACAGTTTAAATTCAGGGCTTGTTTTCTTCTTACTCTCTCTTGCACATACTTTTTCTCTCTGTTCTTTGTGTGATTCTAAAATCTGAAAAAACAGATCTGATTGCTTTGCAAATTAAAACAGAAAATTGGTTATCTCATGTAATAGAGAAACAAGCTTGGCATTTTTATTCTTGGAAGGATGAGATTTGAATTGCTATTGATCAGAAAAAAATAAGGATAAACTCAAACTTATTTGCTGCGGCTTTGTAAACAATTTAGATCTATAACACACTCTTAACAGAAAAATCTGTTTGCTGAAAGCCATTGGGCTTTGTTAAATCTGTACTGCTCTGAACTTTTTAAATTACTATTGGTAAATTTATAATTTTTAATCCTATACAATTAAATATTAAAATCATAAAAGAGGGAACTAAGGCCTTGTTGTGGTTTAACCCCAGCCAGCAATGAAATACCAAACAGCCACTTGCTTCCTCCCTCCTTCCTGTTGTAGGGATCAGGAAGAGAATAAGGGGAAAATCAACCAGAAAAAAAACCAGAAAAGGAGTATTTGTGGGTTGAGATAATAAGAATTGTTCAATAAAAATACTAATGATAATAATAATAAAAAGGAGAGAGGGAGAGAGAGGAAGTGCAATAAAGACAAGTGGAGCACAATGCACCTGCTCACCACACACTGGCAGATGCCCAGCCTGTCCTAGGGCAGGGATTAGCCCCTCACAGCCAGCTTTCCCCAGTGTGTGTCTGGACATGGTGTTCCCTGGCATGGAATATTCCTTGGCCAGTTCAGCTCAGCTGTCCTGGCCATGCTCCTTCCCCAATCTTTGTGCCCCTCCTCACAGGCAGAGCCTGAGACACTGAACAGTCCTTGGCTTTGGGCAAGCCCTGCTCAGCACCAACCAAACCATCAGTGTGTGATCAACATTATTCTCACACTGAATTCAAAACTCAGCTCTCTACCAGCTGCCAGGGAGACAATTAACTCTATCCCAGTAGAAAACAGAGCATGCCTTAAAGTTAAAATTTGCATTATTTGTTTCTGAAGTTAGGAAATATGCTGTTGGGTAGGTTGCTCTTTTGGTTTTCTTTTTGTTTTGTTTTTCTGTGTTTTTTTTTTAAGGCTAAAACCTGGAAAAAATTGTGATATGCCTGATTTTCCTGGAAGGTGAATGTTTCTCCACATTCTGTGGGATAACTGGGTTTATTTCTGTTCTGGAACCTCTTGCCCTGAAGAACAGCAGGTGATCAGAATGCTCTGAAGCAGCTGCTGGCACTTTTGGAAGGTGTTAATGCCCTTTGCTGCTGAGCCATCACGTGTTAGTGACACTTTGAGACTGTTAAAGAGCAGTTCTTTAAATATTTTTATCCTGAAGGGTTATTGTGATATTGACCTCGTTGCATGTAAAAAAAAAATCAACAAAAAACCAAAAAATAACTCTCTCTTACAAGGGATCTGAAAGATCTGATATTTGTTTAACATCCTTGTTGACTAAAAAGGATGCTTGGTGTTTGATGGCTAGAATGTTTCTATTAGGGTAGCTGTAGAATTTTTCTCTAGGGTAGCTATGGCTTTCTCTTTCTATTTTAATTTCCATCTTAATCAGTACAGGTTTTTTTAGCTAAAAATTGAATGCCTTTCAATAATTTTAGAACATAAATAGTAGTGTAGTTTTAGTCGGTATGAAAAACAATCTTAACATTTCATTGTTTTGGTTGCAGTGTCTATTTTTATGCTTAATTGGCTTTCTCAAGTACTTGTAGAAAGGTATAAAGATGCTTCCAGAAGGGACCTTTTAGTTCTGAAAAACGTAGGGATTTCAGTGTACTTTGCTTTTAAAAGCTGCCTCTCCATTTTTGTTTTTAATTCTTTTTTTCTCAATGTGATCCATCTTGCTGTTTATTTTTTCATCCTGCCTCTACTTTGCCTTTTTTGCTGTGCTGCTAATCCACTGTGTGTGTTAGGACTCCTTTTTCCTTCCTCTGAAGCATCTGGAGTAGATTAATGTGAAGGTCAGGCTGGTAAAGTGTGTGAATTTCTGCTCTGCCTAAAATACAGGCAGACAATTAATTTTCATCAGTGACTCTCTTTGAAATATATAAACCTCAGTCCTTTTCAGCATGTCATTGCTCTATTAGTGTGCAAGTTTTAGGTATATGTACCTTTATAAAAAACAGATCAGCACTCAAGGTGCAAGATGTAGAGTATTCATAAGATATTTCCTTGAGATTCAAAATTTTGGCTTTATAGCTTAGAATTTTCCTGAAATAAGGAAGAAACAAGGGAGGAAGGAAAGGAGGTTTTTGTTTCCATGGATACAGACACTTACCTCAAAGGTCCAGAAATATTATACAGCCCAATTTGATGGACCCCAAACTAATAATTTTGAACCAAAATGACCTTGATTTAATGGAGTTCTCCTGTACGAGGCACAGTGAACTTTGAGCTGTTATTCATCTGAGGGTGTGAACTACACTGTTGCAAAGATATACTGATCCAAATGCACGGTGATGAGGATTTTATGACCCACTCATTTCTTTAATATCTTAAGTGGGATGAGGCAATTGACTGACTAATGAGATCTTAATGGGTGTAGTGGTCTGGGTGAGGGGAGTGTATAACTGTCTTCATTTAGGCTGAATCTGTCCTGCTCAGAAATTGACTGTCCTGAGAATTTCTCTTGTAATACTGCAGAACTGGTACTGACAAGATTACCAGTGGATGTAATGGTTAGAAAAGGGGCAAAGACAGCAACAGAGAAATAAATCTTAGCAAATGTAACATTGCTGGTGAGGTTTTTTTGAGGGGACCTGCATAATTTCAGGAACCAGACAGAATTTTCTTTTGCCAAATCCCATGACTTTAAATCTCTCTGGCCTAAGAGACAAACTTAATAAATAATTTTCCTTAGTTAAGGTAGTAGCTTTCATTTTAACTTTGTACCGGAGATGCAACAAAAAGTAGAAGTGTAGCGAAATAAATCTTTGTTACATGGGCTTTTGTTTGTGTCCTCTATCTTTTAATTCACTCCTATTTCTTCCTATCTTTTTCCCCCTAACTCCTGATAAGGCCTTTTACTTGAACAGTTTACTTTTAGCTGATGCGTCTTTTTTACTTAAAAAAATAGTTTTGTTCTCTCTCTTCCTATCTTATCCATTTCCATCTGATTCTTCTAAGTCTGTTAGCACACCAGCATAGGAGCTGACTCACAGTTTATATTTACTTTCATTTCCCTTTTGGTTTAAAATTTACTTCACGGATGCCTCTTCTACTGCTGTGTGTTTGGAAGTTTAACATCCTCGGGTCAATTAGGTTTCTGAAATTTATGTTGTATTTGGTTGCAGCAACAGTACTACAGTAGCTGTTATGTTCTACAAGATTTTGGCTGGAAGTAGCATCTTAGACCAACCAGCAAAGTCTGGAAGAAAATCTGCAGCTTGTAGGGATATGTGATCTTCCTGTTGGAGAGAGAAACAGCAATCATTAAAACAAAATACCAGTTGAAAACAATTATTATAGCTTAATTAGCTGTGTTACTTAGACCATGGCAAAATAGATAATTGGGATCTATAAGGAGGTGTTAACCATGTCTTTGCTTATTTTCCTGACTTAGGGAGATAACCAGCAGCATCCCACAGATGCTAGGGAGATATAAAAATTCAATCTCCCTAGCATCTGTGGGATGCTGTTGGTTCACAGAGGGAAATTGGGGTGTTCCATAAAGGCAGTGCTTCTATGGAGTTCCTAGCTGTGAGTATCCCCTAGTGTTATGGATTCCAGTTTTTATGTGAATTAGTCCATCTTGCCCAGGCCTTTGGGCAGCCTCCCTGGAGGGAAGGAGAAGGGAGTCAGAGCTGACTCAGGATAAATGCTCTGCCCTCGGTGCCTGTGCCCTTCATCCACTGTCTTTGCAAGGTCACTGTGAGGCTGTTGATCCACACAAACTGAGAAGCATTTTTGGTGCTTTGGATGGTGTAACCTGCATTTTGGAAACGGTGTGGACTGGGTATGGGATGATTTTTTTTCCACTGTGAGTTGCATCTCTCATGGGTGCCTAGATTTGTGCTTTTTTCCCCCTTGGTGTGAGCAGGTCACATTTGATGCATATAATATATTCAGGGAGTGTAATGATAAAAAGGGAAGCTTGAAAGGTAGGAGTTTCTGGGAAATATCTTTGAAGATTGACAATTCTTCTAGCTCAGTTTGTAAGCTTTCAAATGCTGTATTTTTGTGAATGAGAATTGTCCATTGCAGGCGTTTTCCAAGAATACTGCTCTAGTCAAGTTAAAATCTTTTTAGGTAGCTAAGTGGTAACACATCTGTCCTCCTCAGAAGATACGCTGGTGTTTGAAGGGATGTCTCATATTAATTATCTTTTTTATCTCTATTCTTAAGAATTAATTTATGATGACTGATTAGAACAACTGCTACTTTGACAGTAATAGTATTAACAAGTAATAATTCTTGTTCACAATACCTGTGTTGAATTACTTTTCATCTGGTTGGAAAGATTGTTGGAGGTAGAAATTAGTCTGGGAGAACTCTTTACTATTTTCTGCTGGATCTCATCATCTGGAGGGGATAACAATCCTAAAACAGGCTCAAGATTCCTCTGTCTCCTGAGGGTTTTTTAATGTCTTTAGAATGACACTTTGAGTGTAGACCACTGGTACACAGGAGGGATAGAGATATAACACTTTAAAAAAGTTTGTTGCAGTGAATAATCTCAGAGCTGCTTGTCAGCCTCATTGATATATTCTTTCCATTTCATGATTACTATCTCCTTTCTTTTGTTTGCTATTTTAATTGCTATTTGATGGTTATGGACAGTATGCATTTTCCCCTCTGAAAGATAACAGCATTTTCTGCTCTCTAGTCAGAAAACATCATTCAGATGGACTGACTAATGTATACAGTTAAGTAATCATTTGCAATTTGTATGCAGCTTTGAAATTTCCTGTTTTAAATCTGAAGAGCTTGTTTACCTGAAAGTCTACTTTCTTTTCCTCATAAAGGCTCTTTTTCTGTAAGTCTTGAGTGGGAATCTGCCTCTCAGGCAGCAGCAGAGATGGAGGTGAAATTGGTAGTATGCTTTCTGTGTGATTACATATTAGCTGAAGTGCATAAACCAGTCTTTAGAGTGGGCTTTCAATTACAGTCCTCCCCTTTCAAGAAGATGAATATCTTAATGATGAAAATAAAGGGTTGTGGGTTTGTTTTCTCTACAGTAAGGTCAGGCTCTTTGTTGCTATGAGGGCATGATCACTACAACTGGAGTCCAGAGAACAGAGTAGGAGATTAAGGATCACAAGGGCTATAATTATTAATTTTGATAATTCTTTTCCCTATGCAAAATTACTGAGTTTTATATTGTAAGTGCAAAGACACATCAAGATATCTGGAGAGACAGCAACCATTTGAAGAAAAGCAAGATGGACATAAAGACTGATTTTCCTGGAGATAGCTACAGATTGCTGCTGATAGTATTTTGCAGCAGAAAGAGGAAGTCTCACCCTGCTATTGGCAGTGGAGAAAAAAATAGCAGTAAAAACAAGAACAAATTAAAGGAAATGGATTTACTGTAGCTGCTGAACAGGTGGGAACACAAGAGTTTGACAAGGGTCTGTCTTCCTTTGATCACAAGGTCATTAATGTGCAGAGCAGGTAGTTAAGGACAGGCATCCACCAGGAGAGAGAATTGTCTTGTTTTTCATGTGTTTTAGGCCACTTGCAATAACCTCTGCTGCTTGTGTGGTGTTTTATTTGCCTTCAAACCTTCCCACCAACCTGCAGCAGAACCTCTTGAGGGGGGCACTTCTGCTTTATGATTTGAATTCAAAACTGGAAGATATGTTCCTTTTTCCTGGAATAATAGATTAATAGTTAGAAGAATTTTTTTTTAAGTACTTATATTGTTTATAGCTTTACCTGTAATTTCCTGTTTAACGTTATTTATACGTATCTCTAGGATATATGACTGCTCAGGTCCCACTCTTGTTAGTGAGGTTGCTGTAATCTTCCAATCCCTTTTTATTTTGGCGCTCTGTTTGTAGCTCTATTTAGCCTGTCAAACCTTTTGACAGCAACTCTAAGCATTTGCCAAGCTGGCTATCTTTAATTTGAGGAAGGAAACACTGATAGAGATGATTTTCTCTGCAAGTGTTAATGATTTTCTTGAGAAGGACAAGTTCCAGACAATGACTCATGCATGCCTTTGGGAAGCAGTCTATACATCCAATTAACCAACAGGAGTTACTACTTTATCAGGAATGGGATGAACTCTAATGCTGCAAAACACTGTTTCTAGAATTTTTCTCTGACTCGAGTTAGCAATAATCCTAACTTTGTGATAATACACATTCTACTATAGTATAGCAAATTAAATGTGTCATCTTGGTATAGATAAACTTCTTTCATCTTGAGAGCCTTGATGTAGCTGATGTAAACTGTTTTTTATTCAATGGAGTGGATTTATACTGGTTCCAGATCTGATTTATTATATTCTGCATACATCACCTTGTAGAAGGTAAATAACAAGGGCTAAATTCATAACCTTGTGTCTCATTAAGTAAAGCAGGAAACATAAAGTTCATTAAATAATAATTCTATTTAGCTAAGCAGCTTCTCTGGTTGAAGATACAGATAGAATGCATACATAATTGACCAGAAAGGAAAACAAATTACAAAGAGGTCAAGTTCAGCATAACCTCAAGAGTGTGTTAGAATTCACTCAAACTCACTGTTGGGAGTTATGGGGGATTTCATTTTTACATCACTTGAGGAAATAGAGTGCACTGAGACAACTAAGCCAAAGGAAAAGCATTTCATATTAACAAATAGTTCTTCAAATAATGACATAAATCAACTTCTATGCATTTTTGGTGGTGTGGTTACCCTTGTCACTCATATGTCCATATTGATAAACTGTTTGACATCTTATAGAAGTAATGTGGACAGGAAGGGGCCTTTTTTAATCATAGATGATGAGAAAGTAATGTGGTATTGGAAATTTACCAACATATACTTATAATCATTTGATGTGTTTGAGATCATAAATCTAAATGCATTTATGAATAAGACTAGGATTAATTAAGGGTTGAAATTTGAGCAAGTTATCAGATTTTGTGTTGTTGCCTTGATATAGACAAATATGTACACAATATTTTTTTTCATCTACCTTGTAGGAAGATATAGTACTATTTGGTTATTGGACTGAGTTCCATCATTGTACTTCTCCTCTCTGCCTAATGTCTGCAACAAAAAAAAAAGTAACATTTAATTAGAAGTAGTTATTGGAAAACACAGATTAGCTAATTTTTAGAATTATAACCTGGTTATTGTTCTTCCTTGTAGATGTGAATTATAAATTCTTATCATGTTTGCACACATGACATTCTAGTTTATGTGCAACAGTATTTCTTCAGTACACTGCTCACTGTGCTGCCAGAGCTGCAATTTTGGGTAGGCAAGGCTGCTCTAAATCAGCCTGAATTAGTCTAAACTTTGCCTTTTATGTACTTGATTATATATGCAGGAAACAACATAGCAGAGCATTAAATACATTTTATAAGTTATTTTAAAGGCTGATGTTTCACTTAATAAAGTGACCAAGGTTTCCAAGACCATTTTCTCTATGGCACAGATGTGCCTATATCCTGAGTCTGCCAATATCCTCTGTTTGCTAATCATAAAGTTAATTTATATTTCAATGGCTAATCTTTTTATCTGAGTAAATACACATTGTCCAACTCTGTGTCCTGCAGAGTTTGATCCCAAATCCTCTCTACCTGCCATCACTTCAAGTCTAAATGCTGAGTTTATTACTTATATTCATTCCTGGACCTATTTTTGCTCATGGGTATGTGATCTTTTCTACTCTTTTTGTTTTCTCTTTTTTCTTAATTAAATGGCTACTTTTTACTGCAGCAGATGAAGTTATCCAATAATATCTGTCTGTAGTGATCAGAATAATGAGCAAATTATACTTTTAATATAGGTAGCTTTGCTTTTGAGCTTTTATTCAAACTAAGTAGAGTATTAAATTAGACAGTGATTGAATTTTGGGGAAAGCATTGTACCAGCTAAATTTTAAACTGGCTTTTAATAATGTATTTCTAGTAGAACTTCTGAAGAGCTGTCTAATATTTTCTGAATTACCATGGACACATTAAATGCCATTTTAGGCTGTTTATACTGGTGAAATTCTCAATATTGCTTTTGAGATAAAATGTGTCCCCTTGATTTGAGTTCACTTTGTACACCTTGTGCCATAATGTCTTCTGGAGAACAGATCAAAAGGCACTGACCTGTGTATAAGATTGCAATTTGGAGAAACCTGGTTTCTTATTTGTCTTTGTTTTTTGACATTTTTCATGTAGCCTTGTTTAAAGATAGATGTGCATTTTTTTATCTGTGTAGCTTGAAATCTTTTCCTTAAGGGTGTGGATTCTTTATTTTTTACTAGTGTGCTAATGGTTCCTGAAATAAATTCAAGTATTTTCCTGATTAAAGGCCTCCCACACCTTAGAGGAAAGGGAAGTTGTCTGAGGACACAAGACAACAAGCGCTACAACTTTGAATGGAAACTGTTTGTGGGGGTGATTTGGTTTGGTGGGGATTTGGTTGGTTGGTTTGGTTTTTTGTTTGGGTTTTTTTTGATTGTGGAGTTTGAGTTTGTTGTGTGTTTTTTGTTGTTGTTGTTTGGGGGTTGTTTTTGCTTGTTTGGGGCTTTTTTTTTTTGATGGTTTTTGGGGGTTTTTTGTTTTGTTTTTTTTTTTTTTTTTTTTGGGTTTTTTTTTGTTTTGGTGGTTTTTTTTACCTGAGGCTGGTATGGAAAAAATTCAAAGCAGGAACGTAGAGCTTGGGATTTTTTTCCATTTTCAAATGGGAAGACTGAGGCTTGAGGAACTGTGCTGACTGGCCCACTGCCACCAGTCATGTCAGTCACTGGTAACAGCACTGACAGAGGTGTTGTACTCAAGACAAGGCGTTTCTTGGCTAAAATGCCTTTGAGCTGAAAGGTGTCTGCAGCTTGAATGAGCGTTGACTCCTCTCATTTTTTGTTCAGAGAAATTATTAATGATCTTATTCAGCCTGCTGTCTAGCTAATATCAAAGATCAATAAAAATGCATAGTCTTATACGCTCATCATCCTTCTTGAGAAAGACACTATGTTTGATGAAAGCAAGAATGTTTACAGACAGCTGAAGTATGCCAGTTTTGGGAAGGATGTAGCAAAAAAATCCAAAGGGTAAATAAGGGATTGCTAAAATACAGCAGCAGGATAGGATGAAAGCAGGTGCAAGTATGCAAGTCCATTTGGAGTCAAATCTCCTGAACTGTTTACTATAAACTGTTAATGTAGCTGTAAATATTATTGACAAACCAAAATTGAACTCTGGTAATCAGGATCCTGAAAATTTGAAGAGGTTAATGGTTAGGATATGAAAGTTAGAAATGCCCTTCGTAATTAAAAATAAAGCAGTGTCATATTTGTCATTAAAAAATGAGACACAGTATTTTGACTCCCACTTGCAAGGACCAGTGGATGGAAGAGATTAGCAGTAAGCAGCAAAAACTTGAGGGGAAAAATGACCAATGTCACCTTTCAAGCCACAAAAGCTGCAGCAACTGAATTTTTATGTTGCTTCCCAGCTTCCCACAATGACTTACAGTTAACATTTGCAGTAGGGGCTGCTGAGAACTAAAGGCTTACTCAGCAGAAGTAACCTAAGGTGAACACACGGCGCTCGCTCGTACGGGGTCAGCGCGAGATGAAAATGCTTCACACCCCACCATCATCAATATTGCCAGATAGGGAGGGCAACCACATGATAACAGGGCTGCCTGTGACCTTGGTGGAAGTGACAAACACCCCACATTACAGCAGTTCACAAGTGGCAATAAGTAATAGGGCTCGCCGAGGTGGCCATCACATATAAGTAATTAACTGGAGCAATGCAGAGAGAATGCACGAGCCTGGGAAATGGTCCAAGGGAGAAATATAAAAAATACCCAGGCAAACCAGAGGAAAAAAGACAGTTTTGTTTTAAGACAAGAGACTTATGAAGGTTGCTGATAGTGTCCTGGACTGGCTGGGAAGTGGAGATAAGTTGGATGAATGCTATATAAAAGAATAAATACCTTGCATGCTTTGGATAGTATCACATTGGCAGAACTGGTATTTTCTTTCCTGCTCACAAATGAAGGCTATAGAGAAAGAATACATATCTCATGGAAAGGGGGAGGGAAGGGTATGTCTAAACTGGGGCTTAAAACATAAATACATCCAGGGCCAGCATCCTGGACTTACAGTAAAAATGATTGCTTTCATTTTAAATACTTTTTTGTTTCTTATTCTCACCCATGTGAAGGGAAAGAGACTTGAGACTTGAAAAGATCTCCAGCACGTAGTTTAAGCAGTGGTGCCTTCCTGAGTCAGCAACTGAGGGGTGTGGTGGGGAAAAATGAAATTAGAAGGGATTATTGCAGTGCAGAGGTGTGTCAGAACTACAGGTCACACGGAAAGAATTAGTCCTGCAGAGGCATTCCTAGCAATGAAGTGTGTCTTGTAGATTTCTCAAGCATGTACACTGTTATTAAAAGTATAAATTCAGGAGAAAGCCACTTTGGCTAGCTTTGTCTCTAAGCATTTATCACTTTTTAAAGCTTTGGAATCTTCTGTGATGGAAGCTCAGCCTTCAAACTGCTTCAGTCTCTCACTATAAGGAGAGAGTGCTATCTTACAATATCAAAATCTTTTTTTTTTAATCGGATCATACTTTATTATCTCTCTTCATCATATTCCGCTCTCCACCTTTTCTAAAAACTGGATGTTACTAAGTAGACAAAGAACATTTGAGGTTTCCTGCAGTAGGGAAGAGCCACACACTATAAACTGTAAAATCCAAGACTTTATACCTCCATTTTGTGTAACCTCTGGAGAACACTTGAGTTGAAAAATTGAATAAAAATATAGCAATCTCTCTTTCCCCTTTTGTGCTTTACAGGTATGCTTGCAAAATAGAGCATTTGGGTAATCAAGGTCTGGGGCAAATGATAAGAAAGTTCCAAGTAGATCATTCATTTGCAAATATTTTTTTTCTTGTACTGCAACAATTTCATTTTTATAGCGGGCAGCAAGCACTTTTGTGTGCAGAGAGATCTCATTGAACTCTTGCTCCACTTTTTGAGGAATTCCATGACTGGACAAGGATATAGGCAATATTCCTCCCACTTTGTCTTCCCCTTTCAATTTAATAAGCTGGGGCAGTCTTAAACAGGTGCCATGGAAAAGAAACAACAATTGTTTAAGATTGTGCTGTGGGTCATATCAAAGGTGCTTCTGAAACTACATGACAAGCAGAGAGATTTGAGCAAGGGACAGAAATAGAAATTCTTCAGAGGCTGTGATTGTGGAGAGGTGACCCAGGGAACACTTGGTCAGTTCATAGACATAAAGAACTGGTTTCCTTAACTGGAGTAGTAGACTTTAATGCCAGATTTTTTTCTTTTCACCTGACATGAGGGTCTGAAGATGTTCAACTTAAGCAAATTGGCCTGAATTCCTTAACTGCTCAGAACACAATGTGCAAGTTCTCTTTAAAAATAGCTATTTTCTCTGAAGAGAAACCAGTTGAGTCCCCTTGAGGGTCAAGCCCAGACCCTTACAAAATAAGGACAATTTTATCTTACATGCAATAGCAGTACCAAGACTTGAAATACTACAAAAAAGTAGAGCTTGATGTCTTCAGCATGGTGTATTCCAATGTTTCTTAAAGAAATAAAGAACAGTAATAGGGAGGTTGCCTATTAATGGTTCTGAGAACAGTAGAGAATTGGAAATAATTATGATTGCCCTGGAAATCTTCAGTTTTGGTTTTTCTGTATGTCAGGAGAGTATGGGTTAAAAAAATGAATATGCATAACTGATTGCTTGAAAATGCTTTATCAACAGGTCAGATGCTTTTTGTGGTGCCTAAAGCCAGCAGTTAACACCAGATATCAAAATCTCTAGAGGATTTGAAAAGACAATTTCAGAGGACTTTGGAAAATGAGATGTTTTATAGGTGTTTCTATGCTTTTGAAAAACTGCTCCTGAATCCTACTGTTAAGAGATGTATTGAGCATGTAAACAAATAAATTAGATGCAATTTTAAGGTAAAGTCCATGAACAATTCCAGAGTGCTATCTATCAAATAATTATTGATGTACATATTTCTTTTGATTGAGTATTCTTCTGTAGCTACAAACTCTTGTTCTTGTGGGGCTTTTTTTCAGGTATGTATCATACATGATAATAATAAGTTTCTATCTTCTTGAAAACACTACTAGCTGGAAATCCCATTGAAAACAGTGTAGTTGACCTTGTTCACATCATCTATGGAATCATTCCTCTGCTTGGGTTTAGAAACTGTCTGGTCATGCTGAATACTATTCTGGTAAAAACCTGTGGGAAACTTTGGAATTGTCATGGAAACCTTTCAAGTGAGAGCTGGTAAATTTGCTCCAAGCACACCGTTTTCACTGGCTGCCTTTAATTCCGGAATTCCTGACTCTCTTTTCATTTAAACTAGTTCCTTAAAATGTAGGTTTCCCTAAATGATTAGACTTTGGTGGATGGGTGCATGTGGTTCTTTCCAAGACAAGCACCTTTTCAGAGAGAGAAGACACTGTTTTGGGATGAAACCACCCAGAACAGTTGCTAGAACATATTTCCATCCACAGCTGATGGCCAGCTGGCAGTGGCTCCTTGCTGGCTGCAGATTCTTGCCAGAACTAAATGTGGTTTTGTCCTCCCTGCCTTCCAATTTTGCTTTCTCCACTTTAATATTCCCTTTGTTTCCAATGTTTCAGAATCATCTGCCCCATGACCCTTTGTAAGGCAGCTATAGGAACACACAACCTTTTCTTTAATGTATAATAATATATAATACTGGGGCCAAACAAGTATTACTCAATTGGATTGGAAGATAAAAATTCAATATTTTACACCCAGTTTTGCATTTCCTTTCTATTCAATCTACAGTATGTTTTGTGATTGAGCTTCTACTGAATGTTTATTGACTCTTTAACTAATATTCTGTTTATCTTAATGATTTTTTTAGAATATATTATCTATCTCTTGGGGGCATAATATATATTCAATTTACAGAACTCATCTTTCAGGATGCTGAACAGTGCCACTAGCATGAGTTAGAGCAAGAAGTATAAAGCATCTTAAAGAAAATTCAAACCAGATTTGTTTTCCCTATGGTTAAAAAAAACAGGAGTCTGGCTATTGGTAGGAACTACAATTTTACAACTTTTGAAGGGAAGTAAGAGTTAATACAGACTGACATTGGGTAACTTTGCATGTTTTTGGGGTTTGTTCCAAGTATTTCTATTTAAAAAGCCTAAATAGCATTGCTATACTAAATAAAAATTCTTCATAATGCACAAAAGTGCAGTTGCACTTCATATGCATGTTATATTTTATATTAAATGTAAAATTATGCGATGCATTATGCGTATTATTTTGGCAAATTATTTTTTTGTTTTTGCAACACACTAGCTGAAGAAAATTTGAGTGGAAGTTTTCACGTATTAAATGATATTTATCAATGTAACTTACTAACATTTTTTTTTACAATCTGCTTCATTATCATAAAGATTTATGTACAGCAGGAATAAAAAAAACCTGAAGAGCATCTCTAGAACACTGTTGCCGTCCGTTTTGCTTCATATAGAGTTATGTACAGGTATTTGCTTGATATTTTGTTTCTTGGCTGGACTTTATCTTTCCTATGCACTCATAAAACTATACAGTTGAAAATAACAGAAAATTAGACAACAGTTTCTATGAAAAAGCTCACTGTATTTTCTATTTAAAAAAATCTCACTGTTTTCTTGTGTTATAGAGCGATTAAAAAGGGACATTTTTCAGTAGATATTATGGGGAGTTAACAAATGGTGCAGTGTACTGAACCTTGTCTTTGAAACATGTTTCTTTTAACCTTTTAAATTGGTGGGAACATTTTTTTTCAGATAAATCCACTGAAATTTATTACAGAAAGCTGAACAGAAAATGGTAGAACCGTCTCATGCAAACTAGCTGTAGCATAGCTATACTCTAAAAAAAATGTTTTAAATTTCATATTAACTCCATAGAAATAATCATAAAATCAATGCAGTGTTAGTTCTGGAAATTTCTGTGGCTGGTCACTGTTAATTATTTCTGAAACACTTTGGAAAGTTTTTTGCTAAGTGCTCAGAGTGTTCAATAATTTATGTTCTCCAAATGTTATCTAGATTGGAAGTACAGATATCAGGCACGGTGTGGTACTTTAAGTAACATTTACTGTCTAAATGCAAATCTGGGAAATAGTTTTACAGTAGATGAATTTTTTACAAAAGTTTTTTTACTTGTGGCTTATGAAGTCTGAGACACATTAAAGATGCAAGTTTTAAACAGTCATTCTATAAAATTTTATCCATGGTTCTCTAGATGAGTTTTGAGATGTTGTACATACAAAAAGAGAAGCTGCAAGGCTGTTAAACTGTTTGGGCCCCTGAAGTGAAAATAAAAGTAGCAAAAAGAGGAATAGTGAATCTGAAACTTGCACGCAGCAGGGCAATGGGATTTCTTCTGAAGGGAATCAAGGAGGTAATGATCCTAAGAAACCTCCTCTGTGCATGAATAAGGAGGTATCAAAAAGTAGTAATGATGAGAGAGGAGAAAGAGGAGAGGAAGCAAGGTTATTAAGGAGCTAATCATAAATTAGCAGTCAAGATTGATAACAATGTGCTACAGCAACAGAGAGGAGATAACTCAAAGTATGATGGTGAAGGAAGCAAGAAAGAAAAGGTCAAGGTTTCCTTCTCTCCCACACTGCATCTCCCATTAGCCTTGGTCTCTTTTTCTGTCCATGGCGGGTTTTTTGGGAAGTGCATCCTTTTTTGCCCTGGTCTGGAGGGTCCACACAGAGATCCTTTCTGTCCCAATCCTTCTTTGGCCTGTTTTTGCAGAGGTCTGGCACTGTAAGGCATAATATAAACCTAACTGGCAACAATTCCTATATTTTGGATTGGCTTCTTTTGGATTTTGGATTCTTAGTCTCTTATTATATGAGATAATGATAAGAGAAAATTTAATTATAATTTGATTATTAAAGATATTATGAAATCAAATATGTGTTAGTGAGTGTTGGCCATGGGACATGGCACAGAGAGGTGGAAAGTATCAAACCTGGTGTAGTCAGCCCCTGGACAGTTTGAAAATGGCAGATAAGAGCACAACAGGGACCAAATCCAAGTAGTGATTTGTAGCATTCCACATTTCCTCTCTAGTCAAGCATAATGTCTAGCTCTAAATATTTACCTGTGTTTCCCCAGAAGCTTGTGAATTTTTGGTGCTCACTGGTGAGGGTATGGAACAGGTTCCTTCTCAGAAAGATGCAAATAACGATAAACATTTTAAATCTGAATAAAAGAAAGTGCAAATCATTCACTTCAAAGACTTCACACTCTATTATTGAAATTAATGCTAAGGTTTATTCAGTTCTCACTCATTATATTTGTCTTGCGTTGAGTAGTGATGATTACACGACACTGATGCATGAACTAATATTCTAATAGATTTTTAATTGAACTGAGGAAAATACTTGTGGGGTCAAAGTTTTTAATGAATGAGCAGATTAAATGTCCCATGAAAGGTACCATATGGTTTTTTAAAATCTGAAAATTAGTTGCAAAGTCACAGTTAATTTAATTATATGGTCTCTCTGTCTTGGGATAATAAAGTAGACTGAGAGTTATAATAGGGAATGAAACCTTTGATATTGAGAGACCTTTTAAAGAAGAAATGTTTGCATAACTGCTTTAAAATTACTCTACTCATATTTATGAGGATATTATTTTAAAGGTAACGTATTTATGACATAACACAATAGTGACTGGTGGTGTGTCATCTTTGCTGTATCTCCTTGCTGTGCCAGTTATCACTCCTTATGCCTGCCCATTTTGCTCACAGTGAAGTGAAGATACTCTTATAAACACATGGGAAGCAAATCTTTTGGGCCACTTATAGGGTTTCTTAGTTTTAAGTACTCTGACCAACCTTTTTGACCACTATACGTTGACTTTTACAGAACATCCTTGTGAGGAAACCTCTCCTTTCAATATAACTGCAGTGGTCATTAAAATGGTTTGAAAAAAACTTATGTATACTAAACCCCAGAATTTTACAGAGTCTTTCTTGACCAACAATTCATTCTGATAGTTCTTCTGGATCTCTGTTTGGTTTATGCTCATACTTGAAGTTTTCAGAGGTCTCTTCTTTCCAATGCAGTGGTATTTACCAGCTGTGATCACTAACAACATTTTTTAAATGTAAATTCTTGAACTGCATTGCTTTTCTTCCTCCCAAGTGAATGATAAATAAAGCCAAGTCTTTGATTCATTAATTTGAATACCTATGAAGATCATGGACCAAAGTTTATCTTGTCTTGAAGATTTAATTCCTGTGTAAGGAATTAAATGAGATGATTCACAGAAATGGTTCTCTACACCAGTGAGTATTCTGCTTTTAATGAAGCAGAAAAATCAGAAGTCTGTTCGGCAGCAAACTCAGTCACTGGTAAAAAATAAGGCTGATTCCGATTGTATTTTTTTCAGATGTAGTGTAAAAAAACTTTTTAAATGTAGATTTATTTTTATTCTGGTCAAGTAACTTTCTTGAAGATGTACACTCAAGACACTAAAACATGAAATAATAATATTGTTATTTATGGTGCCTGGAGAAAAACAGCCTCAGAAATCTTAATAATTGTTAAAAAAGTAAATATATAATAATAGAAAATTAATTGTTTAGATTAGACTTATTTAATGTGTAAACAATTTTCTTTACTAACAGCTTGATGAAGTGTGTATCTTTTCAAATAGATTGATCAGTCTTTCTGTATCCATTCTGACTTCTTATACCAAAATGAAACAATAGGAAAAGGTTAGAAGTTGTCATGCTTCAACACCTCTTGAGTAGAAAGAAACCCTGGTTTGAAATAGTGAATACCCAGAGGAAACTGGAATAGATAACCTGAGTAATTGTTAAAAGAAATTTAATTATTTTCTTTTCCTTATCTCCTTTATTTTCAGGGGCAGAGGTGTTTCTACAGACCTGTGATATTGTCTTGTACTTGACAATTTCCTCCTCAAACCTATTAACCTTTCTTTTTGCAAATGAGCAGGTTTGAATACTTTCATTTACAAATGTTCATGGTAGGGTAATATAGTGAATCTTATTGATTATATTTCTGGTGAAATATTTCCTACTTCTTGTCACATTATTAAATTATGTAACACAGGACTTTGATGACATAAAGGGAACTACATATGCAAACAATTTTTTGCGGGTTTAAATGACTGTGCTACTGAGTATTAAAAGTGTATTTTATGGGAGATAAAGGAATTTGAGTGTTCCTCTGTGCAAAATACTTTTTTTAGATAGGAAACACTTCTTTTTTGCTTCTAGAAATTGCATGCTAAAGGCAAGATTTGCAGACAGATCGATTAGCATAGGAGAACAGTTTGGGTTTTTTTCATGTGCCCTAGGATATAAGTCATTCTCAACTACCGTTTGCCTGAATCTCAGTTCCTTGAAACCTATACCAGAAGAAACATTAACACTAAGCGCATGTAAAGGTGAGAGCTTAAACATTTCAAAGCCTTTTTCCATGGAGCTGGTTGGATGGAAACCTACGGGAAATACTTTAAAAAGCAATAGCCAAGAAGCTTCAGCGAAAAAGGAAAACAATAATTATCTCATTTGTTTCTCCTGTGTTTTGCTCCTTTGGAATGTTGGAAAATGTTTATCCAACATGTGAATTGTTTTAACTTAATGACCAATCATGGTCAGGCTGTGCTGGGACTCTAGGAGGAGTCAGTTTTTCAGTATTATCTTTCAGCCTTCTGTCTGCATCCTTTCTCTATTCTTTAGTATGGTTTTAGTATAGCATTCTTTAATATAATATAGTATAATATCATAAAATACTAAATTAGCCTTCTAAAAACATGGAGTCAGATTCATCATTTCCTTCCTGCCACAGGGGACTCTGAAAATACCACAATGTTTGTAAACCCAAGTCACAGTTTTATGTGATGGAGCCCTGCCTTCCTATGGATGGCTGAACATCTGCCTGCCCATGGTAAGTGGTAAATTAACTCCGTGTTTCACTGTGCTTGCATGCCTGGCTTTTGTTTGACTAGTTAAGCTGCCTTTATCTCAGCCTGTGGGTGTTCTCATTTTTATTCTTCAAAGTCTTTTCCCCATCCCAACATGGAGGCAGTCAGCAAAGAGATGGGTGGTGCTGGGTTGCTGGCTGGAGTCAAACCACAACAATTTTCCTTTTTTTAAAATTATTTTTTATGGAAAAAAACCCCAAAAAACAACTACATTTTATGAAGAGTGTTCAGTTTCATGAGTCTATTAAAAAAAGCAAGTGAAAACCAAGAAGTGACATTTCATAGGTCACCTGCATGACTGGAACATGCTGAAGCCATTATATGGATGTTTGCCACCAGACCTAACAGGGGAACTAATAAGAGGAGCAGCTTACCCTTTTTGTGTACAAAATGTTGCTGGACTTACTCAGCTGGTGCATTTCATAAATATTTGCTGATAGCTTTAGGCAAATGCTACAGTAAGCATCACTTTGAAGCATTTTAAGTGGGTGTTCTGGTGGCTGCACATCTCAAATCCTGTAATAAAGCCAAAATATATTGCATAGAAAATTAGTGTGTTCATAACTTTTATACTCCTCTTCCCTTTTATGTATCTTTGCTTCTGCGGCTCCAGGTTCACAAGGAGCACATCAGAAGGTGCCTTTTTTGTGCTCTTCAGTTTGTATACGTCTTTTTCAGGTCCTTCATCTCAGTCCTTGGTCAAGATTTTTGCAAAGCCTCCTTGTCTTGATAGTACTTATTTTTACTTCCTTCTCTTTCCTGCCCTATGGCCTTGTGCAACTATTGTTTCAAACTTCAGACATGAACCTAATCTTATGCTTTCTCAATTACTATTCCCCCCACCTCTGTATTTATGAAATTTTCTGTATTTACCAGATCCATGGATCTTTCCTGAGTTAACTTCCATTTTTCACACCAGCTACCAATCCTATTTTTCTTCTGATAGCTCCCACCCAAATCCCCTTTTTATTTGTTTACAACGACTTTTGTTCTCTTTATCACCCAAAGGGCTGTGGGACATTTTGCAAAATTCAACTTTTCCAAATGAGGCTGTTATTCTCCCTTACATTAGGATATTAATTTCTCAAATGCCTTGGAGATGCAGATTATTTAAGAAAATTCCCAGTAAGCATATTCTTGTTTCCTTTTTATCCCATTTATTTTATTTCTGCTAGATACAGTGATAGTACTTGTAACAGACATATTTTCTGAAAAATCCTTTCACTAGGATTTTTCTCCTGAGAAGCTGAGAGGCCTCAGAAACTAAATGTAAACAAAAATTATCTGCTGCTGTGGAGTGCAACAGGTGCATCTTTGATTGGTCTCATGTGGTTGTTTTTAATTGATGACCAATCACATGTCCAGCTGTGTCAGGACTCTGGGCAGTCACAAGATTTTTTTTTATGCTTTCTTTTCTAGTCTTATGTCTCCTTTCTCTTTAGTGTAGTTTTAGTAAATAATTTTATTTTAATATAGTATAGATCATAAAATAATCAGCCTTCTGAAACATGGAGTCAAGATTCTCATCTCTTCCCTCATCCTGGGGACCTGCAAACCCCACCACAATTACTTGTGAAGAAACCAGCCGCTTGACAGGTTTGAAGCAACTGGTGTAAATGTATGGCTTGTTTCTGCTATTCTGTTTCATATCCTGGTGTGTCAGCATCCAAAGGGTATCTTTTTTCTTTTTATTTATTCTTTTTGCTAAATGTGGAGGATTGCCAGCAGCAGCTCCATATTTGCTGGCATTAGGAGGACAGGCTCAGCAGTGCTGGGAGGCTGAGGCAGCTTTCCTGTGCATTTCCAATTCATCCCAGCAGGTTGTCTCTCTGTGGCAGGATGACACAAAGTACACGGTGGGATTGTGGTGCTTTCTGCTCTACAGATGGAAAAGAGAATACTTGTGTCTGTACTTCAGATCTAGAGCTAGACAGAGCCTGCCTGCAGTCTTTTATCCACGCATATATATTGTGAACAATCTCGAGTGTACAACACAATCTAGCAGGTGCTCTTTCCCAGCTGAAGATCCCATGACTTATTCTGAAAATCAAAAAGAAAACCTGTGCACACACTGACAAAAGAGTGAGATCCTAAGAGCCAAAGCAGATGAAATGACTGCTTCTGAAGTTGCCATAGCAGACTGGGTTCTGTTTTGCTTGCCACATCTATTATTGATATGCTTGCTGTGCAGATGTTGTTCATGTAAATACAGGAATGAATTGTACTGAGGTATCAGAATTGCTGGTACCTGCCCTACTTTGATGAATAAATTAAAACACTGATTCCTGTTACTGCTAAAGAAGGGCTAAATGATGCATTCACGTGTACGTTTACTCCTATAATATCTGTAAATTATTAACTATCACAATACAATTTAGTTTTTTTAGGCAGAGGGCTTCTTAATCAACACTCCTAAATTATCAAGTGATGAATGATATTTTATTACAACAGATTGTATTTCTTAGTGATAGTGTTTTGTAGGCTTTTTGAATTTCCAATGAATAGTTGCACATCTTTGGGACCTGTTAGTGCACACCAGCTCAGAGCCAAATAGCCACCAGCTATTCAGACAGAGTGTGGCATTTCTGAGTTCTCTTGTTTTCTGCTACAATTATATTTGCAGAAGTGAAATCAATTAGGACATCAAACATTTTCTCTTAATGATTTTTTCATTTGTACTGAAACCCCTTTTATTTAAAAGTGTAAATGTTTTTTCCTAGTTTTCATGTGATGTTTAGAAAAATGTATACCTTACACCTGTATAATGATCCAAAATTAAGGGTGTTTTATGTATTTATACGTTCTATATATTCTCCCATATAAGATTGAACCCTTCTCTTAGCATTTACTTGCCTGTTATTTGGATAAAAAGCTCATGTTACCTCCCCAAATCTGCTGATTAGCGTAGAGCATGTAATTATCTCCTGGAGGGGAAAAAAAAAAGGCTAATTGATCTTTAATATAGTAGTGTTCTGACAGATTTAAAAAAAATATATTGTAAATTTACAATGTGACTTTCAGACATAATTAAAAATAATTTAAACCTTTCCCTGCTATTTAAATATAGGTACCTACTGTCCAGGGTTAGAAAACAATTATTTCTTTGAATTATTGTGCATTCATTACTGAACTGTGATCCTGTGGTCTCATTTTGCAGTGAAGGTGCATAGGAGGTGACTAAGCCTTAGAGGTGAGAGCAGGGTATTCCATTCAATAGGTAAACTCAAGGCTTCAGCACAGTGATAAGATAAATATTCTTGCTGGTAACAGCAGGAAATGCTCTTGGATGTGTTCTCTGGCAGTTAGTACAAATGGGCCTATCATGAATGCTGATGGAATTGAAAACTAACTAGAGGAGTCAGCCTTGAGAATGTATCCCCTTACAATCCTGTTTTGGCAACAGAAGTATAGCATTTTATAAATAAGGAAATAAGTCAGACAATCCTAACTTATATTAGCAGTGTATACAATGAGTAATTTTCAGAAAATGCTATTAAGATCTCTCAGGAAGAAATATTTATCTTTAAAGGCAAAAGTCCTTTAGCTTTTTGAATAGTGAATTTGTGATCTAGCCAGAAACTAATTTTTCAAAAGGTGTATTGCTTTCAGAGAGGGCAAGAAATTAAGACTCACATTTCTCAGAAGAATCTAAAGATTTATTAAAACTATTAATGTTTCATTAGTATTGTCCTTGGGGTAGAGCATCTAAAATAAACAGGTATGCAATATTTTTTATGTCAACTTGGTGAAATGAGTTGAAAGACGTGAGTTTTCTATATTACAAT